>NC_142009.1:128773495-129973495 GCF_049901735.1 Notechis scutatus | reverse complement strand
TGAAAAACTATATTCTAAATAGATTACATTTAATTAAAATCAGCAATTGATTGTACATTTTTTTTTAAAAAAATACCACTTGCTCTATTTAGGATTAGTGTAGTTGCTTCTATTGTCCCTATTAAATCTGATCTCACACATTATCTGCAGAGTTTATATTCTAAAGAACTGTGGAGTTCCTTGATATGGCATGAGTGTTTGTAATCTTCATTTTTTTAATCAAAGAAAGTTCAGATATGAAATATTAATGTGTATACATTCCTAAACCTGTATATGGTCAGATGTATTTAAATAATTCCAAGGGGTAAATTTACAATTGCAATAAATTAGGTAATAAATAGTACTGTAGATAAAACCATTCATAAGGAATACTAGATGCATTTTTTAAAATTAAAACTTTTAATTAAACTTTGGACTAAAATAGTTAGATAGTGCTACTTAGATTATTGTGTGTTTTTTCCTCTGTGTTTACATAAATACAAACTGCTTATATATAAAAATATATAAATATATGTGAAAGTCTATAAATACAAGTAGTCATTTCATTTAGTGATCAATCAAAGTAACAACGGCACTAAAAAAAATGAGGCACACTTACGACTTTTGTGACATCCCTGTGGTCAAGTGATCAAAATTTGGATGCTTGGCAACGGGTTCAGATTTATGATGGCTGCAGTGTCCCAGGGTCATGTGATCAGCTTTTGTGACCTTCTGACAAGCCAAGTCAATGAGGAAGCCAAGTTCATTTAATAATCGTGTTACTATCTTAACTGAAATGATTCAGTTAACAGGTGTGCTTAGAAAGGTCATAAAGTGGGGCATTATTCACTTAACATATGTCTCACTTAACAACATATACTTTGGGTTCAGTTGTGGCTGTAAGTCAAGGACTATCTGTATGCATTAATTTAAACTAGCAAATAGAACAATTGTGGACTATAAGGACATAAAGCTATATAGAGTGACAGCCAATCTATTTAAATTTTTATTTTTTTTATTTTTTATTGCCCTTCCAAACGCTTGATGTGTACAATAAAACTGCAAAAGAAGATCCAAAAGGTGTTCTTCCATTTATTATTCCTGATACATTTTAAGGAAAGTATTAAGAAAATGCACAGTAATAAATTGTCATGTCTTTTAATTTTTTTTAAAGAAAGGAAGATGTATTTTTAAAGATTCTTTTTTAAAAATTCTTTAAAGATTCTTTAAAATCTCAAATATTTAAAAACTTTGCATAGAGTCCAAAACTGAATGGCTTAAGGGGACTGACATAAAGATGAACCACAGTCACAAAAGTAAATTAAATTGGAGATTAAACAAGAGCCATAAAATATGATGAAATGGTTGACTTACAAAGTTATCTCTCTTGTTGACATAACCTATGCATTGGGTGGGAGTGACATCTACAGTCTACTCTGATGCTCCATAAAAGCAGCCATTCAGGTTAGGAGAGGGTGGAGGAAATAGATACAGGGATTATGTCTTACTTTGTCTCTCACAAAGCAGAATAAATCTAAGCAGATTTATTTATTCCCTTTCCGTAATTATGACACATTTCATTTCATCATCTCTTCCATCCATAGTAAATAGAAAGAGAAGAAAATGTGATGAAACAATGGCAATGCAGGGCACAGCAGTACTACTTTGTTTTATCACGATGCCTCATGGTTCCAGTATTCTAGATGGGTTGCCATTATTGTGCATTTGTTGTTCTGAAAAAAAAAATGCTTCAGCAAAACTTTTTTTTTTAAAAAAAAATACTGTTAGTATTTTTATACTGTCTGAATTTTTATTCACTGGGAACCGCAGTCTTCATAAATTTCATGACTATAAGTAACAAGAGGAGAACAACATTCAGCTGTTATAATAATTGAAGTTAATGAGATCTAAATTGTTAGCCTAAAGGGAAAGTGGCCCTCTAGGCCATTACCATGTTTAAGTGTCATAATGGCACCTTTTTGTCTGTCTTCTTCACATTGTACTTTATCAGCCAAAAATGTTTTAGTGTGAAATAAACAAATAATCTGTATTGCAAAAACAGTGTAGAGTACCTACTAGATAAAGAGTAGAGAACATTCAAAGCCAAGTGCCATATTGGAATTTACTATAGAATTTTCAGTTATCAATTAAGCCAGCACTTTGATTAGCATTCAATTCTGTGTATTCTGGGTGTCATTTTTGTTTTCTGTTGCTGCATTATGCCGAAATCCTGTCTTGAGTTTGAGTTGCATTGGTTACATGTTTTATATTCAATAAACATCTTTGTTTTTTTAAAAAAAATCAGATTATATTTGGCTGGGTAGGAAATGGAAGGAGAAAAATAAAATAAAATTCTGTTTTTCCATCTCCTTTAAAAATCACAATTAATGGCTTATAATTTATTTTAGGAGTAAGGCTGTTTTAAACTTCTGATTCAGAATTAATTGAAAAGAATTTTCCATGGTTCAAAGGAGGAACCTGTAGCCCAAGTCCAAAGAATCACCATCCAAAGGAGAGGGGAGAATAGAGAGGAATTGCAGCATGGAGTCACCCTGGGGAAGAAACAACAAAGGCCAGACTAATGAAGCTCTTATCTCCCATTTCCCAAGATTCTTGTAAAATAGATGAACAACAATAAAGAAACTGCTTTGGCCTTTTCATGGAGTTGCTCTGCTTTCTTGCATTAAAACAATTATTCCATTTGATTAGCACATTTAATATATTGTGCAATAATTGTATTATAAATTTATATAAATATATATTTTATATAATATATATTTATAAAATATATAACAATGTGCCAATCAGTTGGCTGATTGAATTTTACACACATACTTTAATGGACTTTTGGGAGATGTCAGCCATTTTTCAAAGAACTGTTTCCGGCTAAGGAGTGCTGCTGATAAAGTTTTTAGGGATGACAACTTTCCCTAAATAAGCAATAAGGCCTCTACTGAAATATATTGATGTTTCCCCTGGATCTATTTAAGTACCATCCTATCAGTGGTGGGATTCAAATTTTTTTACTATCGGTTCTGTGGGCATGGCTTGGGTGAGCGTGGCAGGAGAAAGATACTGTAAAATGTCCAGTCAGAGGTAGTATTTGTTGGTTCTCTGAACTACTCAAAATTTCCGCTACCAGTTCTCCAGAACTGGTCAGAACCTGCTGAATACCACCTCTGCATCCTATGCCTCACCTTTGAAAAGGATATTAAATATATATTGACTGTGCTGTGTTACTGGTTGTAGAAAATAAAATATTTAGTAACTTTAGTTTAACTCAGACTCAAACTGGGAAAAAACATGAATACTGACTGTTCATCTATAGGGCCATATCAGCCATATCAGCCATCAATCTTCACGGTATCCTGAATTGACATGGACTGGAAATTGGAAATAATTCTTATTTTTATGGTAAGACACATCCTAGAAAGTGGAAATAATGTGTCTCAATTTTGTCATTGGGAGCTCTGCAGGTTTCTACCTTTCATCAAGATGAGCCTTTCTCATCCTGGGGCCCTGCAGATATGCTCAAACTGCAGCTTCTATTTCTCAGACAATAATGCTCGATGTAGAACAAACACCTGTGAGAAATTATCCAAAGTCTTAGTAGGTGTTATAAACATGGAGACAAAGACAGATTAAAATACAGTCAGTAAATTGAAGTTCTGCCCAGACAAAATGTTGAGCAGTCTTACTTTGATATTAAAGTTATCTTTTATTGGATTTAGTGATTTCTGCTAAAATATGTACCCATTGTTCTTTCACTGTTTCTAAGGGATCTAAGCTGCATGAGTGTGAATAATTGAGATAGTACCTTATGTTTATACACTTTTTCTGCCACACATACATACTACTGAACTGAATAAAATATTCAGAGTGATATTGCATGCAATAGACCTTTTTTTGCATGAATTTTGTCTAATGACCAATGGCTAGTATATTGGTATAAGGCATTAACTGAATTGTCATGAATCACCAATTCAAACAGGATCATATAGGCCCGTGATGGCGAACCTATGGCATGTGTGCCAGATGTGGCATGCAGAGCCCTCTCTGTGGGCACACATGCCGTCGCCCCAGCCCAGCTCCAATCATGTTTCTCCATTGCGTTTCACTCAATCAATTCCAACTTCTCATGAAAGAAAAAGATCTCACAAAGTTGGAATTGATTGAGTGAATTTGTTCACCTGCGCTTCACAATGGGGGAAGCAAGGTCCCACCCTCCTCCTAAAGCCCATTACAACATGGAGCCACAATGCAACCTATGCGGCTCTTTCACCCCTCTGCTGCGGCTCCCTGTCGCCCTGTTGTGGCAGAGGGATGGAAGAGCTGTCGCTCTGTCGTGAAGCCTTAGTGCGGGAGCGAAGAGTCCCTGCATTTGCCTTTGCGCAGCAACAGGATTCTACCTTCGTCATGGAATTTGCTTTTGCCGCCAGCAAAGGGGGCTGGGAGAGAATGGTGGGAGTGGATCTTGTGGGGTTGAGGCCATCCCCCAAGCCTGAGGGGCCAACAGAAATAAAGGGCGGTGTGGATAAGCACTCCCCTCACCTGCTGAGCACCGAGCATAAAAGCCCAGCGGGAGGGGGTCGGCTAGCCAGGCAGAAGTGCCCCCATTGGCGAGTTGGACAATGGAGAGGCCTGGCCCAGTTCTCATGGCAGGACACTGTTTGGCACTTCCAGACACGAGCTGCCGCCTTTGAAATGTGCCGTGTCTTTGAGGAAGCCAGGCAACAATGCCAGTTTGGACACTTGGTCCCTACAAGGTTCCCCATCAATTATATAGGCTGGTTCCTATATGGTATATGTAAGAGGTTATATGTAATGTAAGATATTCAGATATATTTCAGGTTTCTGTGTCTCTTTACACACTGAGTGTATGGCACTCCTCCAAAAATATATCACAAATCAAAGGCCACAAATAAATATATTTGGTCTAGTCTAGTGATTAAGGCGTCAGGCTAGAAATCAGGAATCTGTGAGTTTTAGTCACACCTTAACCATGAAAATCTGAGCCAGTTGCTCTCTCAGCTCAATTCTCCTCAGAGGGCTCTTGTTGTGGGGAAAATAGGAGTAGGAAGGAGTATTAGGTATGTTCATCACCTTGAGTTACTTACAAAATAAAGGTGGGATATAAATTAAGTAAAATAAATAACATGCATACACACACTTTTGTAGCATCTAGGAATTATACCAACTGATGTTACTCTTTTGTTACGCTTTTGTTGCATTTAGATTGGGGACTTTGCTGGAGAAAATTGGGGAGTGGGAAGTGAGGAAGAGATATAGGTCATAAAATATGATATATATTTGGATAACTTTGGATATGGCTTAAATTTTAAATTCTAATGTAATTTAAAACTGCAAACTTAAAGTTTGCATTTAAAACTAAGAGCAAGGTTTGTTTCTTCAATAGTAATCTGTCATCCCCATCTTCCAATTGACTGTCAGTTTTTGAAACCAGGCTAAAAGATCTGTTATATTTAGCACCAAGAGCATCTTTGTCACTTTTCATGTTGGCTTCCTGAGCCATGATGCCTGAGAGACAGGGAGAGACCTCACAATGTAGATGGGAATATAAATTTGCTTTCAAGGCACACACAAAAGCTAAATGAACTCGAAATACTGAAAGAGAAATTTTAATCACTCTGCCAGTTTGGAATGATGAACATTACAGCCTTGCAATTTTTAAATAGATCATTTGAACCCATGCTGATATATTTTCCTAATGTCAGCATTCAGCATCTGCAATATATGATTTATTTATTAAATTTGTATGCTGGGCATCTCACTATTGAAGCATCTCTGGGCAACTTACAACACAATAAAAAAAGAATATAAAAATATTAAGCACACTAAAATTAACAGGGTTTGCGTATTATCTTTGAAGACTCTGGAAGGTTCAGAAAATGACATGCTCCTTCCTTATGCTTTTATTGTCATCTTGAAATTATTTATTATATTGTATTGACTGACATTTTAATTATTATTAGCTGTCTGAAGATTTCTTTAGAAGCATGAGGTAGAATTTAAGTTGAAAAAAAATATATTTTTCTTGCTTTGTAAAATTGTGTGTGTGTGTGTATATATATGTATAACCTTATAGGCATAACAAACAGCTGAAATTTGTGGCCAAGTTGGAGAAATGATCAATAGGTTTCACTTTATTATTGATTCTGAATACCCATGTCTTGTATTAATTTTTATAATTTCAATTTTAAATCATAGTTTCAATTGGGAAACTATGATTCTCCTAGACCAAGCCAAGTTCAAAAGTGCTAGAGAATTTCTAAAAAACTGGCATTCTGACAAATAAGCCATTAATAGACCCATAGATATAAACAATATCTATGCAAAAGAAACAATCATCAAGCCCAAAAGGGAACACAAAAACCCCTCGCTCCCTACCAATCAGCACCCAGATGAGCAGAGATTAAATCCAAGATTAACATCAGACTAACAATCAAGGAAATGATACCCCAATCAAGGAACTGCCAAACAAGTCAACAGTAAACAGCCTAACCAAAGAACCGCTAAAGACCAACTCCACCGACAGGGAAAGCCACCATATAAACTTGAGAGAAAAATCCCACTAGCACTGATGATGTTATCTAGTTTGGGTAATGAAATGTCTGCAACAAAACAATCAAAATCAGAAAGCACCTCATTTATCTAATTCTATTTCAACTGCTATGCCAGATTTGTCCAGTTAATAGAGTGTACTTCAGTATCCAGAATGATCCTTTGATCAAATCCTTAAGTTTTGAGGACACTTATTAAATGTATAAGACAGTGTTGAATTCAATGAAAAATATTAGTAAGTTTCAGTGCCACTGACATTGTGCTTCAGAACTGAAAAACTGGAGATTGGCTCCATAGGGAGTTAAGTTCTGGCAGCAAGAGATGAGCTAAGATGCAGAAGCCAATTAACTATACAAAGTTTATGCAGAGTTCAGCTTCAGGCATTTGAGTAGCCAACCAAGGAATGGAGAGTGTATGTAAATAAGTTCTCTAAACTCTACAGTATGCATCAATTCTACTGATTAAAAAATATCCTGCAGTCTTTAGCCTACTATTTATAATTTATTTAGAAGCAACATAGAAAAAAAGAATGGCATAGAGCTTCACCTTCTTGAAAATATTTTCTCTTTATATAATTAACCATGTATTTAGTGTTCTTCAGTTATGCTGGGTTCATTATTCCCAGAATTTCCCAACAGCATAACCAACTAGTTTGTAAATTTTGGATTTGAATTACCAATGCATATGGAGGTGACCATATTAGAAAAAGCTGATGTTGGGAAAAATAATAATGTTATATGTATAATCTGTGTCAAGACTAATGTAAAATGTACGATGATGATGATTTGTTTACAATTGAAGTCATATCTGCCAGTTCTGGTGTTGGCCTTCATTTGCATCGTTCTTTCCAAGAACCTAGGATGTCATAATATATTGGCATTAGTATACATGCAGATCCCAACAGTGTGGCCTTTTCTAACTGACAGATGGAAATTTTGTCAATGTACAGATTTTCTAAGTACCATCCAATATTTTTTGATATGGCACCCAGTGTGCCAATAACAACTAGGACAGCCCCAGCCAGTTTATGCCATAATCTTTCAGTTTCAATTTTCAGTTTTCTTGATACTTTTTGACCTTCTCCAATTGTATTATCCTCTCATATTTCCAGATCAATTATTCACACTTTCTTCTTTTCAGTCACAGTTAAATCTGGTGTATTATGAGCTAAGACTGCATCAGTTTGCATCTGAAAATCCCACAATATTTTAACCTTGTCATTTTCAACTACATTCTTAATCCTATGTTCCCACCAATTTTTCATTAGTCACATGATAATTTTTACAAATATCCCAGTGATTATTTGGCTACTGTGTTATCTTGCTGTTTATTCAGGTAGTCCTTGGCTTACAATTGAGCCCAATTGTTCTGTTGTTAAGTGAAACATTTGCCCAATTTTACGACCATTGTTGCCATATTTGTTAAGTGAATCTGGCTTCCCCATTGACTTTGCTTGACAAAAGATGATCACATGATCTTGGAACACAGCAATGATCATAAATGTGAACCAGTTGCCAAGCATCTGAATTTTGATCATATGATCATGGGGATGCTCCAAATGTCATAACTGTGAAAAATTGTCATATTTTTCAGTGCCGTAACTTTGAACAGTCACTAAATGAACTGTTGTAAGTTGATGACTACCTGTAATCCATCTTCTTGCACAAGATGAGTATATGATTTATTGCACCATCTGCTTCTTTGCACAATCTGTACTTTAAATCATTTTATAATTTATTAGTTCTTGTAAGAACTAATGCTTTTCCTTTCCAGAATTCTGCTTGTATTTTCATTACATTATTTTGATATTCATGTTTTGTTTCTTGTAAATTCAGTAAATTTCAATTGTTAGTATGAGTGCTTCTTCTTGGCTGTCTTTTACATAATCAGACAATGCAGGATTTTCTTCTTCAATGGTTTGATTTGAAGTAAACCTCTGCCTCCATTTCTATGGGTCTGTAATACTTATTTTATTTTAATTTGATTTGTCAATCGCTTACAAGATAATAGGTATAAGAGTAAACATAGTTATGAATACATGAAATGGATACATATAAGAAAAATAAAAGAAACAATAGGACAGGGACGGTAGGCACGTTGGTGCGCTTATGCATGCCCCCTACAGACCTCTTAGGAAAGGGGTGAGGTCAATAGTAGACAGTCTAAGGTTAAAGTTTTGGGGCTTTGGGGAAGAAACCCCAGAGTCAGGTAGAGTGTTCCAGACATTGACCACTCTGTTCCTGAAGTCATATTTCCTGCAATCAAGTTTGGTGCAGTTAACCTTGAGTTTGTATCTATTGTATGCTCTTGTTTTGTTATGGTTGAAGCTGAAGTATTCATTGACAGGTAGGACATTGGAAGATTTTATATACTATACTTAGATCGGACCGAAGATGGCCTAGTTCTAGGCTTTCTAGGTCTAGAGTTTCAAGTCTGATGGCATAAGGTATTCTGCAACGAGTAGAGGAGTGGAGAACTCTTCTTGTGAAATATTTCTGGACTTTCTCAACTGTGCTAATATCAGATACGTAATGTGGGTTCCAGACTGATGAGCTGTATTCGAGTATTGGTCTAGCAAATGTTTTGTATGCTGTAGTTAGTAGTGTGATATTACCAGAGAAAAAACTACGTAGGATTAGGTTAACAACTCTTAATGCTTTTTTGGCTATGTAGTTACAATGGACTCTAGCACTTAGATCATTTAAGATGAGTACTCCAAGGTCCTTGACAGAGTTTGGATCATCAACGAGGTCTTGACTATTCAGCCTGTGATTTATTTTCTGATTATTATTTTTTTGCCAATATGTAAGACAGAGCATTTGTTTGTTGAGATTTGAAGTTGCCATTTGTTTGACCATTCTGATACAAAGTCAAGGTCTTTTTGAAGGGTAGCAGTATTGTCTGTGGTGTTGAATAGTTTTACATCGTCAGCGAAGAGAATGCAGTTGCTCTTAATATGATCACAGAGATCATTTATGTAGAGTATGAAGAGAGTTGGTCCTAGAACACTACCTTGGGGGACACCACTGTTGACAGGTACACAATTTGATAGGACACTTCCAATTTTGACCATTTGTTGTCTGTTTGACAAGAATGCTTCTATCCAGTTATTCAGTTGTCCAGAGATACCATAGGATTTTAGTTTTAGGAGTAGTTTGTCATGTACTACTGAATCAAAGGCTTTACAGAAGTCTACATAGATTGCGTCTATTGCTTTGCCCTGATCGAGTTGTGTAGTCCATATGTTTTTGCAGTGTAAGAGTTGCAGATTACAGGATAGTTTTTTTCTGAAACCAAATTGTTTGTTAGAGAGTAGGTTGTTTGTCTCTAAGTGGAGGATAATGGATTGGTTAATAATTGATTCCATGACTTTACAGGTGATGCAGCATAAGGAGATTGGCCTGTAATTTTCAACTGGGCTGGGGTCTCCCTTTTTGAAGATGGGGATGACCGTAGCTTATGACCATAGTTAGGCAAGGAGCTGGTCCTGAAAAATTTTTCAAAGATTATGCTTAGAGGTTCTGCTATGGCAGTGGATAGCTTTTTTAAGAAGTAGGCACATATTCCGTCCGGACCAATAGATAGAGATGGTTTTAGATTGCGTAGTGCTTTTACAACATTGTCTTCTGTAAAATCAATATGTATTAGATCATTGTAGTTGCCTGTGGTTCGACTAGGAAATACTGGGCATGATCCATTGCTGTTTACAAATACTGAGCCAAAGAATGTGTTAAAGAGTTTGGCTTTAATAGTGTCATCGTTGTTGCAGTCTTAACCATTAGGTCCTTTCAGGGGTGGGATGGACCTTGAGACTTTTAGTTTGTTGTTTACAAAATTGTAGAAAGTGCAGGTGGAATTGGTGCGTAGAAGGTTTTCCTCTTGTTTAATGTGATAGTTGGTGCATTCAGTCTTTATCTGGTGGCATAAATTTTTGTATCGGCTTTTGAAGTTGGCAACGTGACCAGATTTGTTTTTCCATCAAAGTGATCACTTTTTGGATTGAAGTTTCCTTATTGTTATGGGTAATCTGTTTTTTCTGCTTTGGGGAGTTGTTTTTGGTACATATAGATTGATGACTCTTTTGACTTCAAGTAAAAATATGATGTAATGGTCCAACAGTATTGCATCCAGTGAATAGAAATTGCCAATCAAGGGATGAGAGATCGTTGTCTATAAGATCATAGTTGCCTTTTTTGAAATTATAATTGGTGATTTTGTCGTTGTAATGATTTTTGTGTGGACATATGTTGAATATGAATATTAAGTATGTTGAATACTTAATGCATTTTCATCAATTTTCTCGGTTTGTTTGTTTTTTTGTCTTTTTTATCAACAGTTGTTAGATCTGGAATGCTATGTGGTTAGTATTTGACTCTTTGAATTCTAATATCCCAGAGCACTTTAGCTTCTTCATTTTCTGTTACTTTGCCTATTTTGTGGTCCCACCAGTTCTTGGTTACAAGCAAATGGCACTTCTTGCAGCTATTCCAGTTATTATTGTTGAAAATTTGTCATGCTGTTGTTTACAATCAGTCTGCATGATTTTTTTGCATCAGCTAACTAAATGATCCATTGTTTCTTCATCTTCTTTACATAGGTGACACTTGCTGTCTGTTGCTGTCTTCTTAATTCTGGCTTTGTATGCATTTGTTCTTAAGGCTTGGCCTCGTGCAGCCAGAATTAGCCCCTCAATGTCTTTCTTAAGTTTTCTTGCTTAGTCCTTGTCAAATCTTATCTGTTTTGTTTGCTAAATGGTTTTCTTTTTGTACTCACCATGTAATACTTTGTCTTGCTATTTCTCTTTCCTACACCTCATTAGGCTTTTCTGTAGGCCAGTTTGGTCTCTCCAGTACAGTACAGTACTGAGTACAGTAAGCCTTCCTGGTACCCTAGCTTCAGTGCATCTTCTTCACTATCTTTCAGATATTCTTCCAATGCCTTTTTTCTTCTTAATGTATCTGGTATATGTGCAGATTCCACAGCCCTCAATTTTCCTGGGTAAGTAGCATCTGTTAACATTGCTATGTGAATGAATGGCATGATTCTTTGTCTTTATTTTTCTTGTCTTCCTATTCAGGGCTTTTAATTCTACTTGAGTGCAGTCCACTATTCCAGCTGTGTATTTAATGAGTGAAAATTCCCAGATGTTCATTGACTTGATGGTGTTTCCTCCACTGAGTTTGGACTTTAAGATCTTTTTCACTCTTATGATGTGTTCCCTTCTAATTTTCTTCTTGACTTCAGTGTGCTTGATGTTGTCAGATTGAAGAATGCCCATCCAGACTTTTGATATTATTTCCATAGGGAATCTTGATTCCTTCAGTTGCAATTGATTTTCCCTTATTGATGGTGAGGATGGCACATTTGTCCAATCCAAATTCCATTGCAATATCTTGCCTGTATTTATGCATAGTGTTAAGCAATCATTCTATTTCAGATGCTGATTTCCATACAGCTTCAGATCATCCATGTAAAGAAGGAGTGATAGATTTGCAGATATTTTTGATATTTACTAGCCACGTAGAAATTTTCCGATTCAACTGAAATGGCAATTTCTGCCTATAGTATGTAATTTGATTTTCATATCTCCTTATCTTGGGTATAGCTGTTTTTTGCTGCTTTAATATTTCCAGTCCTTCCTTAATCTTCCTCATTTCTAGATGATATGTCTTCATCAGATATTCCTTGGTCTTCTTATTCTTCAGCTTCTTTTCTTTCATCTACTCTAGCTTTCTTGCCTGATCTTAGCATGCTGATTTTATTATCTAGTCTGATTTTAGTGGTGTGCTGTTTGACTTTTTTTTTAAAAAAATGTTGATTTTGTATCCAAGGCATTCAATTACAACTGCAGCCATACTGTACATGAGTTGCTTTGTTTGTTGCAGTGAGCTGGTGCTTATATTTGATAACACAAGTACTGGTATATTTTAACATTGTACTAGGCTGTTTCTTTGGAACAAGTTTCAATGCAGACAACCGTATTCTGTTGGTTTTGTGTTGTTCTAGATGTTCAGTTATTCTTTGTTTAAATTCCCATGTTTTTTAGTTAGTGAGTTTTGTTCTTTTGGAGGAGAAAGCTAGAAGAGAGTGCCTGGATCACGAGTGAAAATGATTTAATAGTAATGCTGGCTTGGTTTGCCTCTATAGGCTGAGTCACTTCTGGCAAAGCTTTGATTTCTTTGCTTGGGTAGAACTTTACAGTTCTTCCAATATTGCTGACTTTATTTCATATTATAAATTGGTATTGGTCTCCTTGCTTCTGCACTGTTATTTCTGATCCTGGATATTTTTCCTTCCTTGAACTGGTGCAATCTTTTGAGATACCTCTTCTCCCTGGACATGATTTGTAAAAAACAGATGATTATTTCTTTGTTTTCAGTCTTTGTATATTTGCAATGAGTAAACAACTTTTCTTCCAGTAGTTTAGTGACTGCTTTCTCAACCAACAGTCCTGAGTTTTGAAGCTCATTGCAGTATTGATGTTACCTAGTTTGGTAATGAAACATCTGCAGGAAAACAACCAAGCTCAGAGAGTACCAAGGACCCCACAGTGTGTTCAACTCTAAGCTACAAATATTCTCTTTTATCTGTAGCTCATTTGTGACCAGATGTCCAGGAACTATTTGTGATTGGATGTCCAGAAACTCCAATAACCTAATTTGGCCCTTTTTAACCTGGGCAATGATGGAGCCAGTATGGGCTTCTGTAAATTATATCTTACCATATTGATTATGGTAGATACACTTTGTCTGGCTCCTTTTATGAGACCTGTCCAGTACCATTGAACCTCTGGCATCACTCTTCAAAACTCAAGGACTTCTTCAAAACACCAAAGTCCAACAACTACACCAAGATTCTTCATTTAATATATCAAGTTGCCCTATGTAAATGTTTTATTCATGATTATATTGCATCAAATTATAATCTTCTTGTATCTCATATAAGATTGGAACATTCCAAATTGCAATTTTCAGGGCTGACCTGGAGATCGTTCAAAGTCTCTGACCATTTGAGATTTGTCACAGGTGGAAGACCATTGGGTCCCTGTTTTCAATGCACAGCTCTCGGGTCTGTCATTCTCTATCTTCATTAGTGCTTAAAACCTAGCCTAATTATCTGTGTCAGAGTAGAAGAATCCATATCACTTTCTCACTCAGAGCAAAACTTATAGCTTCCAGGAAAATAAGCTTGGGAAAATTGATGACTACCTATTTTAAGATCTCACTTTTCAATTTTACTGACTTGCCAATTTCCTCAACCCATATTGCTTAATCTATCTTTGCAATAAATTACAAAGAAAATAATAAACTCTTATAAAATATATAATTTCTCCCCACTCTACAATGTATGATGATCATCGCATGTTCCTAATACTTTTTTCTCTCCCATATTTTCTCATCTGACAAGCATCAGGCTGGCTTTTTTATATCTTATTTTATTTTAAAAGTTACTAAACTATAGTTTATTTCGAAGAGAGCCAGTAGTAGCAATTACTACAGTTTTTTGAGAAAATACTGCAGTGTATTATTATATCTCTTGTATGTTTGTGTGCACTCCTATATATCTTTCTTGGTGACACAAAGGGCTGCACAACCCTTTACACTTTTCTTGACAAGATTTGCAGAAGATTTGCAGAAGTGGCATAGATAGATAGATAGATAGATAGATAGATAGATAGATAGATAGATAAATAGATAGATAGATATAGATATAGATATAGATATAGATATAGATATAGATATAGATATAGATATAGATATAGATATAGATATAGATATAGATGATTCTTTATCAATAGTGCCAAGAACTTGCATAGCTGGGAAAGATTGTTTAGGACAATGTTCAGCTACCTTTAGTAAGAGACCACACAATACACTTTATGGATTAGCTCTGCCATACATGCTGAGGTGTTTTATACTTGGCAATGTTTTCCTTTTTTTTTTTTTGGTGGAAAGTCAAATGCAACCTCTTTTCTGACTTCCAAGGCACCATGCAGTGGTAGCATAAAATGTATTCCGTGACTGCATGTGGCTAATATCTTCCATGACCCAAATACCTGAGCCAGAAGTGGCTGAGTGTATTTCCCAATGGAACCATTCTAGGCTATGGATCAGGCTAAATTGCTTAATGAAAATTACCGATGCACATCACAGTGCCATCAGCCTATCTACTTCCTTAGTGAATCGGAGGCAAGCATTGAGGTTACAATTGCAGACCCACTTTTGAAATAACATAATTTCCATTTGAGTACGGCGCATGCAGGGCTGCTGCTAGGTTATAGGCCAACAACACTCGAATCCGAGACAACCAGCTCCATGTGGGAGATCCTCGTGTGGCTGGTAGGGTTAACACTATCACATTAAGAATCCCATATGGAGGCACTGATTTTCACAAATGGCACATCTCGGTACGAGTGTTTCTATTCTCAGGCTCACAGATGTCTTGTAGCTATCACTTTTAATTTCAAGTATGCCACAAGAGCAGCTGATTTCTTTACTAGCTATATAGAATTCTGTAGGAATGACTATGATTTTATTATTGACATTCTTGTAGATATTTAAAGCACTAATAAATAACCAGAGATAGCCCTAGCTTTACAATTACAATTAAGCCTGGAATTATGGTTATAAGTCATGGTAGTTGTTAAGCAAGTCACCATGTGGCCTTGCCCCATTTTGTGACCTTTTTTGTAGCAGTCATTCAGTGAAAACCTCAACTATTAAGTGAAGACTACAGTCATTAAGCAGTCTTAAATGAACTCATTATACCCAATGGGCATTTTGTGCTGGAAACTGGAAATAAACACCAGTTTCTAGCCAAAATCATGGTCTTGTTCTTGAGATATAAGATTGTGTTCCTTAGAGACGCAATAGAAGCAGTGCCTTCCACATGGAGTGGTTTCTCCATCAGATTATTGTTACATGTGGGCAATCTACAATTAGATTCAGTTGAAAACTGCTGGAAATTTAATTCAATCCTAACCAAGGACTTAAGAATGATTAAGTTGCTGTCTAAGAATATAGGCAATTCCAAACAGGGTAGTATTACGGTTGGTTGCACAGTCAGCCAGATGTTTAGACTGGATTTGGCATTTTTATCCACCTATCAAGTCCTTCCCAAGGACCTGGGATAGGCAGATGTTGTTATTTGGTTGTGCTAAAAGTATCATCTCAGGATGTAAACTGTTCCAAATAAACCTGCTTTTTGTAATTGACTGATGGCGATTTTGTCAATTCTATTGTTATTCATTGTTATTCCATATGTATTGGGACTGCAGCCAAAGTGCTTATCACTATCTTTTCTTTCTTTTGCCATAGTCCTTCTACATCTGTTTACATTTCTTTGTATTGTGTGATTTTTCTCCAGTTTTTTCCCCATTTTTCTCCAGTTCTCTTCTGTTGTCTCCAGGTACTGGAATTGAAATCACAACAGCGCCCCAAAGAATTTCAGATTGCAATAGAGATGGTTAATCTCTGCATGTTTATTTAGCAGAATTTCATTATAATAATGATATTGGATGGAACAGAGAATGGAGGTGTATAATCTGTGTCAGTGTTCCCAATGAATGCCCAATGAATAACTCTTCATATTTTACAGTAGTAACATAAATGAATTGAAAAATACTCTACCTATATGGATTTTAAAGGTGCCCCATTCCTGAAACATTTCCCCACGTTCACTTCTCTTATTAAAAAAATAATAAGGCATTGTTTTCTTTTGGAAGGAGTAGTATTTGGCAATGTTGCTTACTGGCTAAAGACAATTGCTGGCTTATACTTAACTGGAAATGAACATTGTGAACATGCTTCAGGATCATGTTCAGAGGTGGGATTCTACCGGTTCGGACAAACCAGATGTTAAATTTGCATCTGGTTCACCGAACCGGTATTTGAACCAACCGGCTGGCCCACCCACCCTGCTCCTCCCCTCCCAGGATTCTCCACGTGGCACATTTTCGATGCAGGTAAGTGCAGGGTCCGCATAGAGGCTCTGGGAGGGAGAAAAACAGACCTTCCGGAAGTCCAGAAACGGGCCTGTTTCTTCCTTCCAGAGGGCCTCCAGAGCCTGGTGGAGGCCATTTTTGCCCTCCCAGAGGCCCAAGGGAAGCCTCGGGACTCTTGGGAAGGTGAAAAACGGCCCTCCTGGAAGTTCCAATAGACCACTCCCACCATGGCCACACCCACCCAGCAACTGATCATGTTCTCCAGAAAAGTGTGAACTTTCTAGTTCCCTATGTCATCTGGCCTGTGTAAGCAGATGAGGATGACTACAAACATTGCTCAATTTGTCTTTCCAAATCAGTTTGTAAGACAAATCTGTTCATCCCATAAAATAGGATTCCTAAACATACTTAGGACAGGTTTTTTTCATTAACATTACTGGAGATTGGCAGAGCCTTTCCTGATTCTGGCAAATCTTTCCTACCTTCCTATTCCCAGAAAGAGAAGAAATGTGTATCACCCATTAAACATTAAGGATTTTTGTTTGCTTGTTGTTTCCAAGAAACCTTGAAAAAATAATGGGTTCTGAAGCAAGTTGAGAAGTGTTCTTTGAAGGACCGGATAGAGTCCTACATTACACACAGTGAGGACTTATGTGAATGAGAAATTAGCAGTAGCATCTAGACCTTACTGAATTTCCATCGCCAAGATCTAATTTGTTTCTATTTCATTTAAAGTGCCGCCTAAGTTCACATTGTAAGAACAGATTTTTTGATGCGTATGTTTGAACATACTGTACATGTACAGGTGATTGTGGTTGAAAGGGGGAAGTGAGAAAACTGTGTTTTAACAGGAAGGGTCATCACCTCTCTTTGGTCCATGAAATGTAACTGATGAGACAAACATAACTTGAGCAAAATCTAATATCTTCCAATTATTTTAGAGTACACAGGGGACTTTTCCCCTTTGCCTCTCTCCAGTTGTATCTCTTAGCATATCAAGATCAATAAATATTACAACAGTGACATGGTTGTACCCTCTGTCACAGAATTTATTTTAAAGGAACAAAAATAATTCATTCATGGGATTTAAAAATAATCGGATAACATAGTGAATTGTGAATTACCTGGGGAAATTGATGACAGTAGCAGTTATCTATCTACTTCAAAACAGAGCGTAAGCATACTCATAATACTGCAGCTTCTAAGCAACAAAGGGGAAATCCGGAGGGAGGAGGGGGAAACTATCAAAGCAGATTGAATCCTCAAGGCCCAGCTTCCCAGCAAGGAAAATGTCAGACTGTTTATCAGGTGGCAGGTAGAGAGGAAAGGAAAATGAAGTTTGTGGAAGCAAGAGAAGCAATGGGTGAAATTATTAAGTTATACTATAGAAATCTTCAAATCAGCCTAAATCAGGTCTGTGCCAGTGCCTCCTGTATTCAGTTTGTCACATTTCAAAGAGAATTTTAAATGGAAAAGTCTGCAGTTATTGATGTATGGATTGTAGTATAGTAGTATACTACAAGTATACTACTATAGTAGTAGTATAGTACTATGCTACAATTGTAGTATAGTATACTGTAGTATAGTATACATATATCTTTTTGAAATGGGTTTTTTTTAAAATTACTGCTATATAATGTATCCTATGCAGGGGGTAGGCTGCTGGGGACTCGCAGGGGCTTGGGCAATCCCCTAGCTAAGACTCTGTGGGGCTCGGTGAGCCCCCAAATCCCACTCCTGGATGGCCCCACCCCCCGACACAGAAGAGGGGAGGAGAGAGATGAGAGAGAGAAAAGAGAATTCTCCCCTTCTCTCTCTCTCATCTTTCTCTCTTTTGTGTGCATGCTCACACACACACAAGCAGGATACCCTCCTGAGCCGGGATCATGATGGTGGCAATGGTGACTCCTCCTCCCTCTGCTGCCACTGCTCACATGAGTAGCTGGCCACACTGCGCAGGAGAGCCACAGTTTTTCCCTCTCTGCATTCGGCGGTGGCAGCAGCAGCTGCTCCTCCCTTCCTGAGCTGACACAAAGGGGACCGTGGCTGGTGCTGAGCTGCCCACGAAGGACATGGAATCATAAAAACTAGCCAGTCGCAAATGAGAGAGAGAGAGAAGTGGGAGAGGGACACAGAAATGAGAGAGAGCTGGAGGGAGAGAATGAGAAAGAGGGAAAAGAGGGGGAAACAAATGAGAGAGAAGGAAGAAAAAAGAAAGAAAGAGAAAGAAAGAGGGAGAGGGAAAAAACAAAGAGAGAGAAGAGAAATGAGAGAGAGTAAAGGGGAGAAAAAGAGAAATGGGAAAATGATGGATGGAGAGAATGAGAGGGAGGGAAAAGAAACAAATGAGAGAGACAAGGGGAGAGGAAGAGAAATGAGAGAACTGGAGGGAGAGAATAAAAGAGGGAAATAAATGAGAGAATGAGAGAGAAGGAAGAAAGAAAAAGAAAGAAAGAAGAGAGGGAGAGTGGAAAAAGAAAAAATAGAAATGAGAGGGAGGGAGGGAGGGAGGGAGAGAGAGAGAGAGAGAGAGAGAGAGAGAGACCCTTTCCGACAGAAAACACAAGGAGCAACAAAACCTGGATAGGTGTTGCTGGGGGTGTCATGTGACTGGGTGGGAGTGGTGTTGAGTTGGCCACGCCCAGACAGGAAGACAGATTGTAAATCACTTTTTCTGCGGCCTCCATAATTTTGAACTGTCATTAAATGAATGGTTGAAAGTCGAGGACTGTTTGTATGGAATTCTGAAACTGTTTAAGATCTTGGGAAGGGTTAGCTAATGATTCATAATAAGCCATTTAACATTTCAGTTCTCCCATCTTCCAAATATTTTTAATAATGTTTTCTACAATCATACTTATCTCATTTATAAGTGTGTTTGTGTGTATATGCCTTGAGTAATTTTCTTTTTTTACTGAGGCATATAAAAAGCATTTTAAATAGGTATGAATCAGCTGTACATTCATTATTCATGAAACCAGATTTCATCAGATTATTAGTTCTAAACTTGGTCTGTTCTTCGCTTAATCAGGGTGTTATAATATATATCCTTTTCAAATGCTGAAACAGCAATTGCTTACATAATATCCTAAGGATTAGAAATTGCTACTAATATAGTATTTATGTTAAATAGCCTCTTCATAACCAAAGCCAAGGGGGAAACTAGGTCACAGAAAATATATTAAAAACAGAGATTACTGGAATATTGACATTTTTATGTCAAAAGCTGTTTAAGTCATCACTAATTCCCACCACAATAGCAAAACATTTCCCTCTGGTTTCTTTCGGTTGCCATTTTAATATATGATTTATGTTCATTATCTTGCTATAGACAGTTCAGTTTATCTAATATGAATAGCAGAAGGGCATTTTGGAGGGCTAATGACATGTATGACATTGGAGAATATACAGCTGAATGAGCCTTGGCTAATATAACTAATAGCCCTACATCTAGGAATGTGTAATAATAATAATAATAATAATAATAATAATAATAATAATAATAATAATAATAATAATAATAATAATAATAATAATAATAATAATAAACAACTGTAGTTTAGTTTGTTAAATGCCTTGTCCTCTTTTTCAGCTCTTCCTGTTGAAAGGTTTGAAACACACATTTTATGTTGGGACAAATAATTTCCTAAGGTAGTTTTAAATTAATGAAAAGTGGCTTTAGTCTTAGTCTTTTGGGGAAAATGGAACCATAGCAACTACTGTTATGGAACTCTGTTTTATTGTTATAAAACAGGGTGTCAAACTCGCGTCGTCACAGCGGCATCATGTGACGTATCGGGACTTTTCCCCACTTCGCAAAACCGTACAGGGACGGGGCCAGCATGTGATGCATCTGGCCTTCGGGCCACGAGTTTGACACCCCTGTTATAAAACAATAAAGTGCTACAGTGGAATTTTGAAAATGTAATGATATTGCTTGCTCTCTCTTTTTCTTATACTCCAGAATTTCAGATACCAATTTCTAATGCTTTGGTAAGACCACACTTGGAATATTGCATCCAGTTTTGGCCACCACGATATAAAAAAGATGTTGAGACTCTAGAAAGTATGAAGAACAACAAAGATGATTGGGGGACTGAGGTCTAAAACATATGAAGAATGGTTGCAGGAATTGGGTACATCTAGTTTAATGAAAAGAAGGACTAGAGGTGATACGATCAGCAGTGTTCCCCTTTCCAGGTGGTTTTTAATGGCTGGTACATTCCTTCTTCAGGATTATTCCTCTACTTTTAGAGGAGAACAATTGTAATGACTGTAATTGGATTAGAAAGGGGTTATAATATAGTACTCAAAAGGACTGTATTATATTAGTCCTTGATGATCACTTCAGCTTTGTTCGTCTAATTTTTGGCTCTCTGTGGTTATGATTTGCTTTTTGTACTTTTTTGTGCTCAGACTTGCCTGAGAGATTTCCTGCTAACAGTTACTGGATATATTTTATTAAGTATAATAATGTGAATAATTTCAAGCATGATGTGAATCTGGGTGAGTCTTTCACAGAAAGAGTTTCATGGCAGATTCTGAAAGTAATGTATTATATGGATTTAGATGGACAAATAGTGACATTTTGAAAGGCTCCATTATAACTGATCTGGCTGAAATTATTCTACCTTGAACCTAGAAATAATGGAGCATATAAAATATTTAAACTTGCGAAGAAACTTTTATCCTAAATATAAAATAAATAGTATGTTTTGTAGCCATATAAGACAACATTGTAATATGTATTCATTCCTCCTCTATACTAACTGCTTTTTTTTCTTTTTTAAGTTAATACATCTCTCTTTACTTTTTCTGAATTTTTCTATTTATAAAGTTTTACCATCCATAGTTGTCAGCACTGTAAATTTTATACAGGATTATGCATCTGATAAGGAAAATCATGATTGATAACTAGATATTGGTAACAAAGAAATATGAACCCACAGAGTTATAGCCACTTAATGTATTAGGCCTTCAAAAATAATAAAATACCTTTAGAAATATGAAAAATGTGCTCTGAATATATTTTATTAATTTTATTATAGCCAATTATGTAGCTCACATCTCACAGTTATGAAGCAAAACAGATGTGGAAAAACAACAGCAGGCAAAGATAAATGCCTCCAATCAAAAAGATGCAGAGAGTCCTCAACTTACAATTGTTTATTTAGCATCTGTTCAAAGTTACAACAGCGTTGAAAAAATAATAATAATTTATAACCATTCCTGACACTAATAACTGTTGCAGCATCCCCTCGGCCATGTGATCAGAATTTGGGAACTTGACCACTGGCATGTACTTACAACCGCGTGGAGCGTCTTGGTTGCCATTTGAATTATTTCCAGCAGGTTTCCAACAAGTAAAGTCAATGGGGGTGGGGGGGGAGAGACACCCAGATTCGCTTAATGACTGCATAATTCACAACAGCCCTAATTCACTTATCCACTGTGGCAAAAAAAGTTTGTTAAATCAGGCATCTCACTTAACAACTACTGTGCTTATGAAGGAATTCTGGTCATCCAAACTTATCCCTTATTTTCTACATGCATCATGATGTTACACGTATACCCAGAAGGGTAGAGCTTTCTGTGCAGTGGTGTAATGCTTCTCTTGTCATTCTGACAAAAAAACAAGGGAGAATAAGGGGGGGGGGGATCTATTATTTTTCTTATTTCTTCATACTAGTTTAAACTGCATTTAATTGGTTTTAAAAAAAATTATTTGACAATCTCAAATACCATAAGATTTATGACATAATTATTAAGAAAAAAATAACTTTTAAAAAATTTGACACCAGAAATCAATTCCAGAAAGAAATGATTACAGTATTTTAGAGCTGTTTAAATTTTACAAGCAGTGTTTGCAAAATTGTTGATACTCACCCAATCACATGTTCATATACCTATACTTATGAACCTAAAGAAGGCAATTATAAAAATGCATTGGCATAAAAAATATTAAATGAAGATTTGCTTTTATTTTTCTTGAATATTTTTCTATCTTTTTGGGGAGAAGCAGGGAAGGAAGCCCTTCTTTTTATTAGAATTGGTAAATCTGAGGTGACAGCGATTTTTTGTGTATGTGTGTGTGTGAGAGTCTTATTGTCTTCTTCCCACAAACTCAAAATTATCTTATAAGGAAAGATAGGTGCGGGGCCTAGTTTCTCTAACAAAGATATTACTGATATTATAAAACAGAAGGTTGAGAGCCATTCAGATGCCGAAAGGTTGCCTCAATGAAGGAGTTAGCAACCAAGACGCTCCACCTGGTTGTAAGTACATGCCAGTTGTCAAGTTCCCAAATAGGAGTTAGATATTTAGTTTAGAGCAAAAAATAATGAGGCATGAGAAAGATCTATCAAGTTATGCCTGGCATGGATCATACTTGGATAATCTGATCTTCCTAAACTGTCCTTATCTGCTTCTTCAAACAGACTCAGTTGCTTCTCCATCAGTGAGAAGCAAGAACAGAGAAAGGAAATGATTACAGGTAGCCGTCAATGTACAGCTGTTCATTTAGTGACAATTCAAAGCTACAACACCACTAAAAAAAGTGGCTTATGACTGCTTTTCACGCTTATGACCACTGCAGCATTCCCATGATCACACGATCAAAATCTGGATGCTTGGCAACTGGTTCATATTTATGATGGTTGGGTCATGTGATCACCTTTTGACAAGCAAAATCAATAGGGAAGCCAGATTCATTTAACAACCATGTTACTATTTTAACAACTGCAGTGGTTCACTCAAGAACTGTGGCAAGAAAAGTCATACAATGGGGGAAAGCTCACTTAACAAATGTCTCATTTAGCGACATAAATTTTGGGCTCCACTGTGATCATAAGTCAAGGACTACCTGTGTACTGAATGAATGGGCTACCTGTGTAACTCTACACACCAGTCCTTCCCCTTCTGATTTGGAGAGTGGGCTCATGGTAGTCTTAACTGAATTTTAACTTAATTCTTTCAAAGACTTCAAATTAATTGTCTCAAAGACTTACCATGTTTCTCCAACAATACGGCCCCCCCAATAGGAAGACCCAGCATGTTTTCTAGGCATAAAATGAAATTAAGCCCCTCCCCCCAAATTTACGCCTAGTTTAAAACATGTGAAATGGGGGGGGGGAAGGCGGGGGGAAACTTGCCATTAGGAGTGCCTGCGGGCAGCAACGCCTCACCATCAGCCGCTCCTAACACCATGGTGGAGCACGGAGGGCTCCGTTACCCCTCCCTTACCTGGGTCAGCAGGCAGGCGGCGTCGGCATGGATGTCCGGCAGCGTTTCAGCCACTTCTCAGGCCTCTGTAGCTTCCACGGTTCCCACCAGTGCTGGCGCCTCTCTCGCCAGCGCTGTCTCCAACAACAGTGTCTGAGTTGCTCCCGCTTTCCCCCCATCCCCAGAACAAAAGGAAAAAAAAACATTTTGAGGTACCTGGGAGCATAGTGCACTGTGTTTTGGTTTAATCCCGAGTGGCTGCGTGAGAAGAGCCAAGCGAGCGTCTCTGCTGCTGCTACCCTTGGTGCTCCAGCCTCGGGCTCTGCAAGTTTGCAAAACTCCCGGTGCGCAGCCCGTTCCTGCATTCCAAGCGCCCAGGCCGAGCTGCAGCTGTCCCTCTCTCACCAGCTCTGTCTCCAATAACAGCAGCAGCAGCGGCGGGAACCGTGGAAGTTACGGAGGAGGCTCCCCCACCCGAGAAGCAGCTGAAGCACTTCCACGGTTCCCGCCGCTGCTGCCGCTGTTATTGGAGACGACGCTGGCGAGAGAGGGACAGCTGCAGCTCGGCCTAGGCGCTTGGAATGCAGGAACGGGCTGTGCACCAGGACTTTTGCAAACTTGCAGAGCCCGAGGCTGGAGCACCAAGGGTAGCAGCTGCAGAGATGCTCGCTTGGCTCTTCTCACACCCACACAGCCACTCGGGATTAAACCAAAACACAGCGCGCGGTGCTCCCAGGTACCTCAAAATCTTTTTTTTCCTTTTGTTATGGGGATGGGGGAAAAGGGGGAGCGACTCAGACACTGTTGTTGGAGACGGCGCTGGTGCACAGCGGGGGAGGGGGGAGAAATTAATTCACCCCTGAAAAGACGTCCTAGCTGTTTTTTCGGGGCTCAAAAAAAAAATAAGGCCCGGCCTTATTTTGTGAGAAACACGGTATCTTTCAACACTTAAGTGTTGCTGGTTACCAAATGAAGACCATTTAAATGGAATCTAGTTACTGAAAACTTTACAGTTGTACCATTGTTAATTGTTTTCCTTAACATTTTGGCTCTGGTGTTTTTAAATTAGATATCTCAGCACAGTTGTCATCAATTTCCTAATCTACACAACTGTGGAAAACTAAGTTGCATAATAGAATCAGATTTTAGGCCAAACAACACTTTTTATTTCCTTCCAACATCATAAAAATGCATCCTTTAAGCATATGTGTGTCACTTCTTGACTCTTTGCCTGGAATTACCACAAAATGTGGTAATTTGGAAAACTATTCATAGGAGATTTAGAAAGGTAGCTATTTCTTTCGTTATTACAGTGTTATAGTGTATAAAGTTCCATAGCAAAGAAGAAGATAATATATATTTACTGTCATTTGGAATTCTTAATTAAAATGAGTTCCAAATTGCAGTCATGGTACTAAAGATGGCAATGGGGAATGGTGAGAATTTTAAACCACTCAATAATCAAGGGAGTTTGTTAAGTGTTTTTAAATTTAGAGCAGACATATTTAACCAAATACTGTTATATTCTTGTGTATAAGCCAGACCTGGGCATTTTATGGTTCCTGGGCTACATTTGGTCCTTTGTATGGCCTGCACGAATTGCTTTTGTTTTGAAGGTAACTACTGGTGTTTGTTTTTTTTAAGTTTACGTTTGCATGCATGCACTTTTACAACCTATTGGTTTGGCCCTCCACAACAATCCCAGTTTCTCATGTCATTCTTTGGAAAAATTAATTGTCCACCCTGGCATATGCCTATAGGTTGATAATAGAATAGAATAACAGAGTTGGAAGGGATCTTGGAGGTCATCTAGTCCAACCCTCTGCTCGACCAGGAGAGTCTATTCCAAATATTAGCCTCTACCTAGGATCAAACTCACAGCCTCTGATTGTGAGGCAAGAACTCCACCTCTAGGCCACCACAACCCTTGAATTTTTAATCAAAATACCCTAAAAATGTGCCACCAACATAGAACCAACCTGCATTTTTCATGCTATTTCAATTGAATATTCAATAATTGCTTATCTACTGATGGGCTTTTATGCAAGTATATATCAGAAATATGGCTTCTTTTAAAAAGTATTACCTTATATATTTATAGATAAGTGCATCTATGTATAAGGTAAAGCAAATTTTTAGGTTTATTTTTGCACTTAAAATGTTCAGCTTCTCTGTAAGTATATGATATGCACTACACAATGCCACCATCATAACACTTGCTAAGATAATCATAAAAATGTAGAAACACTATTTAATAAAAATGTACTGTACAATGTATGAAACTTGTACAATGTGTGAAATGAGTTAATATCTTAATTATTGAAATAAAAATATCTTATAAAAATAAGATATTTTACATAAGGGCAAGGATAGAAAAATATCCTTTAATTCTTGAGAGGAACAAAAAATAAATACAATGTTAACCAGTTTACAGAGATCATTGTTTTTACTGATTTGGTCACTGAAAAGATGTTGAAAGTATAATTTATTGTAACATTATTTTGATTATTATCCAAACTAGAATTGTGTATTTGATAGATCTATAAAGGTCAATGGATGATATTTGTTCTACATAGATTTCATGCTAGAAAATACACAGAATACACACTGAATTCTAATTGTGGAATTGTCTCCAATACTGCTGAGGTTTGCCCAAATTGGATCTTGGCAAACAAACTCTGTATTGAGAACAAGCCAATATATAGCTCAACATCCAAGAGAAAGGAATTACAGAGTCATCCCTGGATAACAGTTCATAGACTGAGTATTTTGGCAACAGCTAAGGGATCCCTTAGTGTTTGTTCATTGTCATTGATTTCCAGTGAAGATGAATTCCACACAAAGTTATACAATGACAGGTCTTGAGGTATGTGAACACTGATGCTTTCAATCAATAAATCTATAATTTTTGGAACGAAATTATTAGGAAGCATTGCATTAGAGGGTATAAAGTATTTTTAGCTATATGTATATACTAGGTCAAACAGATATGGGACAGTAAAGATATGTGTGCGTCACACAATCATTTAGTAGTATGAATGCAAAAAAGAATGATACTCTTAGGGCTTCTAGTTTTCTTTTAAATGATGACCTCCTCATAGAAATTAGGATTCATATGAATTCTATTCAACCATTATACCATCCAGAGCAATTCGGGTAAAAAATAATGGGTTGTTCTCATTTATGTCATTTTGATTATTTCTATGGAAGGCAAACCATCATTTGAGTAACAACAAATGCAGTGCCAATCCTAAACCATCATTGGAATAATACTGAAGGATGGGGATTATCTGGAGTATGCACATGATAAATATTGATAATCTAACTCCTGAATGATAATCTGTAATGATGATCTGATTGGTGTAAACCAGGGAGTATTAAATGCAATATCTTGAGAAAGGAGCATTTTCAAGCTTTTTACATTAAATCATTCATTCATTCTTTTCATCTTATTCATTGGGCACTTCCTAGAAACAAATGAACATTGCATAGTGTTTGGGAAAGCAAATATGCCAACTTTTCATAAAGGAAAAAGGAGTTACAAGATTCTTGTTTTATGTATAGATACAGACTATTATCAAAGATCAACAAACCTCATCCATGCCTTTGAAATGGTCTCTGTTTTTTTTTTTTAAAAAAAAAAACCCATAAAACTTTGGTCTTTTTCCAAAAAGAGGAATTTTTGAAGGTATAACTCAAGTTAGTTGATATATATTTAACTGATGTTATTAGGAAAAGATTTAAAAATGAACCTATGATGATTTGTTTCTTCTCTAGATAGAAAAAACTAGAGTAGAGAGAGCCTGCTACAAGTCAGGGCTATATTCCTTCTGGGGTAGTTGTCAGAAGTTGCATTCTTCTGAGGCAGTCTGTCAAAGGCTACCTGCCACTGTGGTGGGATACCCTTAATTCTCCTGAGTTATGATGCACATGCAAGATGGAGACTAATTGCTGAATATACACTGCTCAAACAAATAAAGGGAACACAAAAATAAGACATCCTAGATCTGAATGAATGAAATATTCTTATTAAATACTTTGTTAGTTACATAGTTGAATGTGCTGACAACAAAATCACACAAAAATTATCAATGGAAATCAAATTTAGCAACCCATGGAGGTCTGGATTTGGAGTTACACTCAAAATTAAAGTGGAAAAAAACACTACAGGCTGATCCAACTTTGATATAATGTCCTTAAAACAAGTCAAAATGAGGCTCAGTAGTGCGTGTGGCCTCCACGTGCCTGTATGACCTCCCTACAATGCCTGGGCATGCTCCTGATGAGGTGGCGGATGGTCTCCTGAGGGATCTCCTCCTGGACTAAAGCATCCCCCAACACCTGGACTAAAGCATCCCCCAACTCCTGGACAGTCTGTGGTGCAACGTGGCTTTGGTGGATGGAGCGAGACATGATGTCCCAGATGTGCTCAATTGGATTCAAGTCTGGGGAACGGGCGGGCCAGTCCATAGCATCAATGCCTTCATCTTGCAGGAACTGCTGACACACTCCAGCCACATGAGGTCTAGCATTGTCTTGCATTAGCAGGAACCCAGGGCCAACCGCACCAGCATATGGTCTCACAAGGGATCTGAGGATCTCATCTCAGTACCTAATGGCAGTCAGGCTACCTCTGGCGAGCACATGGAGGGCTGTGCGGCCCCCTAAAGAAATGCCACCCCACACCATTACTGACCCACTGCCAAACCGGTCATGCTGGAGGATGTTGCAGGCAGCAGAACATTCTCAATGGCGTCTCCAGACCCTGTCACGTCTGTCACATGT
Organism: Notechis scutatus; assembly: GCF_049901735.1. NCBI lineage: Eukaryota > Metazoa > Chordata > Lepidosauria > Squamata > Elapidae > Notechis > Notechis scutatus. The sequence continues at coordinate 129,944,985 of NC_142009.1, read as the reverse complement.
GCTCAGTGTGAACCTGCTTTCATCTGTGAAAAGCACAGGGTGCCAGTGGCGAATTTGCCAATCTTGGTGTTCTCTGGCAAATGCCAAACATCCTGCACGGTGTTGGGCTGTAAGCACAACCCCCACCTGTGGACGTCGGGCCCTCATACCACCCTCATAGAGTCTGTTTCTGACTGTTTGAGCAGCCACATGCACATTTGTGGCCCACTGGAGGTTATTTTGCAGGACTCTGGCAGTGCTCCTCCTGTCCCTCCTTGCACAAAGGCGGAGGTAGCGGTCCTGATGCTGGGTTGCCGCCCTCCTACAGTCTCCTCCACGTCTCCTGGTATACTGGCCTGTCTCCTGGTAACACCTCCATGCTCTGGACACTACACTGACAGACACAGCAAACCTTCTTGCCACAGTTCACATTGATGTGCCATCCTGGATGAGCTGCACTACCTGAGCCACTTGTGTGGGTTGTAGACTCTGTCTCATGCTACCACTAGAGTGAAAGCACCGCCAGCATTCAAAAGTGACCAAACCATCAGCCAGAAAGCATAGGAACTGAGAAGTGGTCTGTGGTTACCACCTGCAAAACCACTCCTTTATTGGGGATGTCTTGCTAACTGCCTATGCTTTCCACCTGTTGTCTATTCCATTTGCACAACAGCATGTGAAATTGATTGTCAATCAGTGTTGCTACCTAAGTGGATAGTTTGATTTCACAGAAGTGTGATTGACTTGGAGTTACATTGTGTTGTTTAAGTGTTCCTTTTATTTTTTTGAGCAGTGTATTTATCCAGAACAACAAAGATTCTACAAAAATTCAACAAAAGGATTCAACAAAAATTCTATGGACAAATACAGTTGAAGCATTGGAAAAAATTAAAAGTTTCTATGTATTAAAGCTAGTTTTACATGTGTCAAAGGGATCCACCTTAATCCAAATTAAATTTTAAACTGTTTTCGTAATTAATTTAATGAATACATATACCCTCTGAAGACAATCTAGCAGATCCAAAATAAGAGACAGTGGATAGTGATCTTGAATGGTTCCTGGACTGAGAAGTTTTTAGTCATGAATAAGTGTTAAAGAAAAATTATCCTTTTTATTGTTAGAAAAGAACCATCTCAGTCTACAGTAGTCAAAAATTAAAAGTGTTAATCTTTTCAGATTAACACATTTTATTAAAAGGCATCGGATTTCATGAGCTGCAGCTCACTTCAAGAGATGCATGGAGCAGCTAAACCAATATAGAATTTAATCTGGGAAGGCAAGGTGATTATGTAGAAGATTATATATGATACAAATTTTTAAAAAACAACCCATTCTGTATGTTGAGATTTTTAAGATAGCCTGGAACCACTTAACACAGGGGTCCCCAACCACCGGGCCGCGGACCGGTACCGGGCCGCGGAGCACTCTTTACCGGGCCACAAAGAAAAAAAAATGGCGGCTTTCTTCGCCTTTGGTGAATGCTGCTGGGATCGGGGATCAAGGACACAAATGAAAGAAGGGGAGGGAGGAAGCAACCGAAGCCTGTCCTGCTCTCTGGCTCAGCTCTCTCAGTCGCTTTCTCGCTCCTCCACCAGCCCAGGAAGAAACTGCTTCAAAGAAGCTGGGGGAGTGGCTTTCCTGTCGCCGCAGCTTCCCCGAAGCGCCCGTTTCACCCCACCCGCCCGCCCGCCCGCTCGCGGTTCAATCCACAGTGCTCTGTTCTGCCTGCCTTCCTGTCTGGTTGTTTGGGAGCAGCTTGGCTGAGAATAATAACTATTCGCCTCTTTTTATCAGCCGAAGCTGCTCCGAAACAAAGAAGGCAGGTAGAACGGAGCACTGTGGATTGAACCGCGAGCGGGCGGGCGGGCGGGGTGGGGGTGAAACGGGCGCTTCGGGGAAGCTGTGGCGACAGGAAAAGCCACCCCCCCGGCTTCTTGGGCTGCTGGAGGAGCGATAGAGTGACTGAGAGAGGAACGAGGCAGACACCTGAGGGAGGGAGGGAGGGAGGGAGGGAGACACCTGAGGGATGGGGCTGAGGGAGGCAGGGCCGAGGCGCTCCCTGAACTTGGTGGTTTGCTGGCAGACGTTTTATTACCCGACTAGGTAACAACATCAGATGTTACCTAGTCAGGTAATGAAACGTCTGCAAGCAAACTACCAAACTCGGATTCTCTCCCCCGGTCCTTGAAAAATGTTTCTGCTTGAAACCGGTCCCTGGTACAAAAAAGGTTGGGGACCACTGACTTAACATATCTGAATTCATAATCCTTCATTCAATTGCTCTGATGAAGTTTATTTTATTTTATTCAAAAAGGCTAATGTGAAATCTGTAAAAGACTTTGTTTTTGTTTAGAGTCATGATGTCAAACTTGTGTCCAGTAATTCTTTTGCACAAATTTTGTCCTGTTTGTTTCATCAAGAGGTGCATTGATACAGCCAATGGCATATGTCACATTGCAGGAACAAGTGCTTCTAATCTTCTATGCAAAATTATTGGGGCTGTGATGGTGCTATTGACGTAAATGTAAGAGCAAAGTAGACATCTGGGTGTGTTGCAGTATTTGATTGCTACATTAACAAGACTCTTCTATTGTTTTATTTATTTATTTATTTATTTGATTTGCCAATTGTTTACAAGATAATAAGTATAAGTGTATACATAGTTGTGAATACATGAAATGGGTACATATAAGAAAAATAAAAGAAGAATAAGAGAAACAATAGGACAGGGACGGTAGGCACATTGGTGCGCTTATGCACGCCCCCTACAGACCTCTTAGGAAAGGGGTGAGGTCAATAGTAGACAGTCTAAGGTTAAAGTTTTTGGGGTTTGGGGAAGAAACTACAGAATCGGGTAGAGTATTCCAGACATTGACCACTCTATTGCTGAAGTCGTATTTCCTGCAATCAAGTTTGGTGCGGTTAACTTTGAGTTTGTATCTATTGTGTGCTCTTATGTTGTTATGGTTGAAGCTGAAGTATTCATTGACAGGTAGGACATTGCAATGTATGATTTTATATACCATGCTTAAATCAGACCGAAGACGGCGTAATTCAAGGTTTTCTAGTTCTAGAATTTCAAGTCTGGTGGCATAAGGTATTCTACAACAAGTAGAGGAGTGGAGAACTCTTCTTGTGAAATATTTCTGGACTTTCTCAATTGTGCTAATATCAGATACGTAATGTGGGTTCCAGACTGATGAACTGTATTCGAGTATTGGTCTAGCAAATGTTTTGTATGCTCTGGTTAGTAGTGTGATATTACCAGAGAAAAAGCTACGTAGGATTAGGTTAACAACTCTTAATGCCTTTTTGGCTATGTAGTTTATTATTAATAAAATACTATATATACTATATAAAATAAAATACTATAAAATAAAATACTATATAGTATTTTATTGCTTGTGAGAATCTGCTTTAGGTGGTGTTTGCATGTAAGTGGAAGCCTGCCACCCTGTGCCTAAGAAAATGGTGCATCATTGTCAGGTGTAGGCTGTAGCTTATTCATAATGCATTGATTTGTGAGGTGTAGTTGACAATTTGTTTTAGCTTTTTTGTTTATTTTTAATATGGCCTTCCTTGGAATTGATCTGTCTATTGAATTGTCCATTGATCTGGTTGGATGGATAACTGATGTCATTGTTTTAGAAAAAAGAACAATGCTGCAGATGTGGAAGATGAAGAAATATTTTCTTCAAGTTGTTATCTTTTAAAGGTGCTACTTCTGATCAGACCTAGGATATTGCCTTCTGTCTTAGATCTGGGCTTCAGGCAACCACTTGATAGCAAAGGCACGTGCTTGAGGTGGAGGCAAAAATCACAGCTTCATCTTGGCAAATTTTGCATACTTTCCTGGCAAATGCAGAGCAGTGCAAAAGAGAGGATGAAACTGTTAAATACCTGCAACTAGTGTTGGCCTTTGGTCAACGGAGATAAAGGGTCACTGGTTCCAGTATATATCAGAATCGTCTCTTTGTAGCCAATCTGTGTCCAAAATAATTGAAACATGCAGGGGAGTCGTCAAATATAGCTGCAATACATCTTTCTGGATATTTATTCCCAGCCCCAAAAGGAGTTGTGTGATGTTTGATTGGGTATGATTTCTTTCTGTCTGCCATTGACTTTCTCCAATTGCATAGCAGTTGTGTGTACAAGCCCAGCTGCTACACAATCATCATACCTATGAAATTAGTAGTCACCCCCAAAAAGTAACAGTTGGACTTCCATGCCTATGGAAGCACAAATGCTAATAGGGATTATAAAGCGCAATTGCCTGGTATTGGAAGTCCAAAGTTTTCTTAATTAACTGAGGGATGGGGTGGTAGGCTGCTGAGCTCCTGTGAAGTTCCCCAAACTCAGGGTGTTGGAGTGGTTTGGATGTTTACTCACTAGGTGCCCTAGATTTGTTCAGGTATGCCATTTTCCATCTGATTCAGAGCAAGGCAGCTTAGCAATGCAAGCCAATGCTAAGTGACCACGTGCACCACAATAAAAACACATTCTCAGGTGTCATCTTTGTTGTTTCTCTGCTGAACGTAGGGATATTTTCATTGTCTCTTTTTGTATGGATTGCATGCCTCTGTAGTGCAAGGAGGCAATGGGAGGGGTAGGGGGTAGGGAGAGAAGCCCAAAGAAAGCCTGTGAAATCATATTCAGTTATTTCCCTTGTCCCTCAACTTCTCTAGCCTGCCATTAATTGTCATGCAATGTTGAACAACTCTCTCAACTGGTTTTTGATGAGCCTTGTCACACTAATTCATCCCCCCGGTTTGTCAGAAAAACCTTCCTAAAACTGGTCGATCAGGGCAAAATCTACCCAGTACATATCCCCGATATACAATTGAAAATCTGCTGAATACTCATGTTTTCCTCCTGATTAGCAGTTGCTTTCCTGGTGAAATTGTCAAAGGTAGATCTGAACTTTTATATAAAATTGTGATAGCTATCTAGTAAAGTGTCATTGACATTTGCTTGCTCGTTTCAAAACTAAGAATGAACACCACCTTAGTCTAACCTGTAGCACCATGAACACTGAGCACTGAAAGTTAGGGAACTGGTTTTGCATCCACCCACTCCTGAAATGTGCCATGCAGCTCATGGTTGAGATGAATTCTTCCCCGAATACTGAGTTAACTACACAAAGAGTTTGAAGTCAAGATGTAAGAAGGAAAAAGACTCACTGCATATACCCAAACATATAAGGAGGAAAAGAATAAGTTGTACAGGCGAGGACTAAGCCAAGAGTGTTCTTGGGCCAGAGTCCTACTTATGTAAACACTCAACAAGTCCTTGGATTCAAGCAGCAGGAAAAATGATCCATGAATTCAAAGGAAGAGTGGAAAGAAAAAACTATGCATTTGAATTACTGCAATTGTAAAAGGTTCATCCTAGTAATGGACAATCAACATTTTTGTTTAACTCCATTCCTCCTTGCAATTTGTATTTGTATTTAGTTGACTTATGATTCTAAGACTGCTGTTAAGTCCTAAGTCCTAGCATATGGAGTAATATTATCCTACAAGAATTGTTCTCAATGGGTTAAGGCATAGCAAACCACTGAAAAATTACACCTACATTGTTGGTTTTACAATAGAAGGAAACACCTTTTTTTGCATTTTAGATCTGATATTCTTCTTCCCAATGTTTGTAAATACTCTCTTAGTTACAAAGCAGAAGGTGGTGTTCCTAAGACTGTGTCAACTTTGGCAATTCATGTCAGCTTTAGAGGAGTTTGTAAGCTGTTGAGAATTAAGAATTGATCAGTTCCTTGATCCTTCTAGAAAATAAATTCCTAATCCATACAAAATAATAAACAATGTATTTTTCAGCACCTATAAAACTCCTATAAAATTGTTTTTAAGTTCTCCAGGGCATTTAACCAGGTTAAAAAATCAGGGAGAGGGAAGAAAAAAAGACATACAGCTGAATTTTTAAGACATCACGTTTTAACTATTGAACTGAGATAAACATGGCAGACAATATGCGTAAATGCTAAGTTATCACAAGCCGCTGGGATAAAGCACTTTCAATACTCATGAAAGATACAGATAATCTTTGACTTACAACTATAACTGAGCCCAAAATTTCTGTTGCTAAGCGAGGCAATTGTTAAGTGAGTTGCACCTCATTTTACGATCTTTCTTGCCACAGTTGTTGAGCGAATCACTGCAATTGTTAAGTTAGTAATATGGTCGTTGAGTGAATCTGGCTTCCCCCGTTGAATTTGCTTGTTGGAAGCTGACTGGGAAGGTTACAAATGCCGATCACATGACTCCTGGACAGTGCAGCTATCCGAAATAAATAACAATTGCCAAGTGCTCAAATTCAGATCCCACGACCATGGGCATGCTGCAACAGTCATAAGTGTGAAAAACGGCCATAAGTCACTTTTTTTCAGGGCAGTTGTGACTTTGAGTGGTCACTAAATTAATAGTTGTAAGTAGAGGACTACCTGTGCACATTTATTTCTATCACTTTTCCAGAGTGCTGAGTTCAGTTCCATAAAGAAAGGCAAGAACAGAGAAAAAGATTGGCATATAGAAGTTAGAATTCATAGCTGCACTATCCCTCTTGTAAAAAGTTTGGGAAGTGCCTTTACCCTTGTTCCCATTAACCTCCTGGGGAGAGTTTTAAAACTGTCCCAATCCCGTAGCTTTATTAAGACAGGTGAGGGTGTGGTGAACTCTTAATGTATTGACAGCACTAGCAGAAAAATAAAACATTTCAGAGGCAAAACAAAATCCAACTGTTGTAGCTGTTACAATCAAGCTGCTGAGAGCTGAGAACGCAATTCAAGGTTAGCCTTGTCATCTATTGTTAAGCTTACAGTTTAACAAGTCATAATATAAATGTCATTGTCAGGCTGCTTTAATAAATGTCAAGAAATCCACCACACCATTTTACATTGGCCCTATGTATTAGTTTAACTGAAGCATTGTAACCATTCCTGAAACAATGGAGAAGCCATCAAATCTGCAAAATGTTTCAAAATCCTACAAAGCACTATACTTTAGTGTGCAAATCTGATTCAGCAGAATTTGACCAATGCTTTTTTAAATAAAAGTAGCCTCTCAAAGTTTTGCATAGTCCCAACACAAATGTGTACCCTTAATGATAAGTAAATCAACATAAAAAGGCCTCTAGCCAATTGAATGCTTCAAAACAGCCTCTCTGATGCTGAACTATTAAATCTAGTATTTTAAATAATTTTAAACTGGCCAAACATGAGCCATAATGAGTGTTTTCTGTTAAAAAGTTACTCATCTATATACAGTAATCTTTCATCTGCTATGTGCTTTAACTATAACCCAGTCATGTTTTTATGTTGATAAAAAGATAATGTGCACTGATATTTGTGATGAGTGGAATTTCTAAACAAAAAGGGAAAACCTTTAGGTTTTCTATTAATTCAAAATGGAAAACATTTTATTTTTAAATTATTTACAATGCATAGATATATAAGAATAATTTATTTAGATATTTATAGTAGACAGATTCTTTCTTTTTTCTATAGTAAAAACCCAGAAGATACATCAAATCTCAATATTCCATTGTGTTTCTCCTTTCTTCTTTTGCAAAAAATAAAACAATCTTGATTGAAAGTCTCCCAGTACAGTGTGGCAGTTTCACGTTGTAAAAAAAAAAATCAGTTATATTCTGCCAATATTGGGTTGCCATTAAAGAAAGTGGGAATGAAGGAATCTACCATTCTTTTTTTTTTTTTTATGCATAAAAGAGTTGTGAAAAGGGAGCACACGCAGTTAATGTAAGAAATTACCCTGTGGGCTTTTGTTCTCAAACAAATATTGAGAGCTCTTTTGAAAAAAACGAAAACCCTTCAGTGCAGGCTGTTTACTTGCAGGATAAAATGGAATTAAAATATTGTCAATAAATTGTGTATGAGAGCCTGTATCTGTCTGTGCATTGATAGTCTGTGCATGCAGGATAAGAGCTTTGACTGCCTGCTAATCTATTCCCAGATGGAGGTGGAGGCAGACGAGAAGCGCCATCGCACACGGTCCAAAGGTGTTCGAGGTACGTTGCTTGCTTCAGTAAATCACTCAAGGCCCCTGCTCAGGGTGACCTTCATCCTCCAGAATCTCTTTGCATGATGCATGGTGACCCTTGCTTTTTTCTTTTTCTTTTTTTAACAGCCTTTTTGGGCAATTTTCAGCAGAAGGGGGGAGTACTTGTAATAGATGATAAATTTTTATATATTTTCCATCTCTCTGCAGTTCCCGTGGAACCAGCCATACAAGAGCTGTTCAGGTTAGTGTGCTGAGTGTAAAATGTATCCCCATTAGCAATTTAGAAAATTCATGTCTTTTAATGGGTATAATGCACTTTCAAGTTCATTGGTGGCTTGCTCATGCCCTGCTGCACTGATGAAATTAATTCCCCTGGGATTTACTAATAAAAAGCATTCCCTCCTCCCTTTTCCCTTCAGTTATTTGATTTCTCTTTCTCTCTCTTTGTTGCCCTCTATCTCTGTAACACCTATTGCCTGCATTTAATACAATTTCTATGCAGCATGTAGAAACCTTTATAATTAATTCATTTTTTTTATAGCTGCCCTACTCCTGGCTGTGATGGCAGTGGTCATGTTAGTGGCAAATATGCAAGACACAGAAGGTAATGTGTGTGTGTGTGTGTGTGTGTGTGTGGAGATTGTGTGTTAGTGATGGATTAAACTGAAGGCATCTAATAAGCAAGTTACCTGACTTGACTGCCTTAATGACCTAGTCGTAATGGCTGGAAACTGATAGTATCGTCAAGAAATTTGTTTGCACTTGCATTCTGCCCCTGCCTCTTTGCACTTAATTGCAGTCTCATTTTATTCTAACGTTCTAATCATTTACTTTCTCTCCCACAAATTGAGATTTTACAATATGATCAAAGAAGGAAATGCAATTGTCCTTTTCTAACTTTTTGATCAAATGTATTTCTGATTAGACATATCAATCATGCTGGCAATCCCTGGATGTCAGCACCATAAAATATCCTTTATTTGAAGACATTCCTACTTTTCTACCATTAGGCAGGTTATGCAGTTCTAACGAACTTATATAGCAAATTAAAATAGGGCTACTGACGTTTTTTCCCCAGTCAGCATGATTACTGTCATTTAATCTTGTTCCTAAGCAAAATAAAAACACAGGCTTTTCAGCACAAAAAGTTCAGGGATAGCGTTGAAAGGAAAATATCTAGGAAGTACCATTGAATACCACATAGATTTGATTAGAATTAGTACTAAGAAATATAGACTAATATAATTGTGAATTACAAATTTGTGATTGTTATTCATGTTATAGCTTTACCATGTTTTATATAGATGATTACATTATTTATATGTTTGCAGAGCAAAATTTTTATTTCTGTATTTTAAGTGAAGGAGTGTAGATGATTTCAGAGGAATGATTTTGATATATGCCCAATTCACACTCCAAATGCACATTTATGCTACCTGCTTATCACAGAAGTGCCAAACCCTAATCCTATAATATTGAAAGCTGCCTTCAAATGTTTCAAAAGAACGAAATTATAAAGACAACAAGTGGCAGCTCTACTGAGTGTGAAGTTTAATGCATATAGATTTATGGATATTAATGGGTAAAATACTTTTAAGACTGGGTTGGATCATAAACAAAGTAGTGCTTATTCTCTAAGTGTTTTCCAACCATTTTATTTCGATTCATGGATATTATTAACTCCTCAGTGCATCAGATCTTGATACAATTTCTTTCAAAGTCTTGCAGTTAGAGCAATTAAAACTAAATTTAGGGAATAGAATTTCTCCATTATCAAGTCATAGCGAATGCTAAGACCTATTTGTCATTGCAGGTGGGTAAAGTTGCCAGAAAGGCTGCCTAGGAAATTTTGCTGTGCATTTTCGATTGGTTTGGTTTTTGTGTTTAAACATTGAAGAGAGTAGTCATGCATACATAATTTGGGTATATAATATGATACGTTTCTTAGCTTCATCCTTGCTTTTACATTACAATGGCCAAAGTTTTTGCAAAAAAAAAAAAAAAACATTGAAAAGAGTACACTGATTTGAGGATGAAATCAAAATTATTTTTGTCATGCACATTAATATGTATATGTAGTATCCCAGATGTTCATCAGATTCTAATATGTATATGCATATTGTATTAAAGGAATCAATAAAACCCCAATCCTATAATAAACTACACTAATACCAGAGTTTAAAATCTCTAAATTCAGTGGAATTTAAGGAATTGGGATAGAAGCATGGAATGAATAAAGAAAGCAATATAAACTTTGATGACTCTATACCGTTAATCACAAAGTGTTTCGAAGTAACTATCCTGGCACACAATTCAGTCCTATGAAAGCAGTACAAAGATTTTAAGAAGACTACCCTAGTTTAGGCATATAATGGGAGTATAGTTATAAGTTATATGCAGATAAATACATTTGTTCCCTGGAGCACTAAGAATAAGTTGAATAAAATTAACTGATATTTATTTTTATTTGATACTATGAATCATGGCCTAGGAAGACACAATAACCCAAAATCTAAACAAATTCTGCAGACAGGCAAACTATATTCTTTGTTGCATGACAGTTTTTAATTCATTTCCAAGTGAATGCAAGAAAAAGACCCGAAGATATTGTTGCTCAGCATGAGATTTAGAGTCAGTGCTTGCAAGGAAATTGGAAAGAGCAGCAGTGCCCCGATTCCATGCTTCTTATGCATATAAACTCAGTTCTGTTCAGACATGATAACCATGCAGTCTAACTATGATATGATAGTTCTAGGCCAATCCCATTTGATATCACTGAGGGCAAGTGATATAAATTCTTTATGGTATAAATGATTTCATACAATCAGAATTATGGAAAGGAATGTCTTTTTAGACCTTGTCAAAATGTTTGTGAAAAAAATTGAATAATTTTGCCTCAGAGCTACAGGCTTAGAAGTTACAACTTTTTTTGCACAGAGTCCATCTTGTTTAACTCTTGTTTTTTTCCCGTTTTCTGCCTCCATGCTAATGTGGCCCTGATATCTGTTTCTGGAATTTGATTATCTTAAGGGTAATGCTGAAATAAAGATGCATCATACATAATATTTGTGAACAGTATAACAATTTAGGATCCGTCTGTATTTATTCAATAACGAGGAATTTTTTATAAACCCTGTATGATTTTAAAATTATACCCTATTATTTATTCAGCTTTTTAAAAAATTATACCCCACCTAGAAGACTGCCTTTCCAAACACAATCTGAAAGAAAAATGGTTTATTTATTTTCATTGTATAGGTAGGTACAATCGTACAAAATAAAACAATTCCTTAAGTTAGAAGAGACATACATTTATTTAATTCTGTTTTTGCTGACTATATTTTTGTCAGCTCACAACCATTATACAGATGATTAATGTATACAATTAAATCTTACTTCCAAAAAACTTTAAAATCAAGCTATTGGTTAAATTACATTACCGTGTGAATTTTTGAAGAATTCTTAAAATTAAGTGCTATTCTTTCATTTAAAGTAAGTTAGGTGAGATTTCCAAAGATTTTAAAATATAATATATGGTTGCAGAAGATGGAAAAGCAATTCAAGTGTACAACTATTTTCCATTTAGGGTTTTGTAATAGAGATTAAGTTCATTTGCATGTGTGATTTTACTTTTTTGACCCAATCCTGCTGCATCAATACATGAACAGACTGAAGCTGTTAATTAAATGAAATTTGAGGACATTTCATCAGACTATTTGGAGAAGAACCAATGAGGGGAAGGGGTAAACCTGGCTGTTTAATTATCAGTTATGTCCATAGAACAGATCCCTTATTAATATGACTACAAAAAGAAGTTTTCAGTTACAATTTTAATGTAATATTTGTTTTAAATAATGTTTTATTTTTTTAACATATTGCAAATATCTCTTTGTTCTCAGTATTACTTTACATTTGTAGAAAATCAAAAGCAATGCGTATAAAATGAAATGAAATTATGTCAGCAATTTCTATACCCATTTTTCATGTCCAGCTTCCTTCTATTGTTCTTGGGATTTCTATGCTTTTTTAAACTCTACTTCTATATGTTCTTCATTCTCCCTTCTCACTAAGATCGGATGGGTGGCCATGTACATCTAATAAATGAAATAACTCCCTCCCATCATTTTCTGATATTCTTACTTTTATTCTGTTGTAAGTAGGGAAGTATTGGTAAACAGGAAAACCTTTGAACAATTCTATCTTTCTCTTGTTAGTAAAAGCAAAAAAAGAGAGAGGAAAGAACTTTAAGCAAAACTGCTACTTCCTTGATATTCCAATTTTTCTGCACATGGAAGGAAGAATGTCTGCTTTGACTTCACAGTGAAATAAAATCCCCATGATGGATATAACTGAGGAAATTGAAACTATTTCCCCTGATACCCAGGGTAATCAAGTGAAAATGAATTAGGGAGATTGCGTACATTTTCACCAAGTGTATTACATAATAATTTAAACCACCAAATATGATGTCCGGTCACAAATAACAATAAGCCACAATCATTAAGAATTACCTTGAGGTAAGACGGGCGGACTATAAATTTTATCAGTAAAATTTTATAAATAAATAAATAAAATAAATGACATGTCTAGCCAAAATCATCCTGATTAGATATTATCTCAGTATAAGAGATTTCCTACTGCTTCCTTGGCAGTATCTTAGGAGGTGCTGAAGCAAATCTCCTTCTAAACAATAAGGTGATTATACAGGCAGGTTTGTGCCAGCTTCACTTCTTTTCAAGTGAATGCACTCATGAAGAAAGTTTGTGAAAGGTGCCAACACTCCAATTAAAAAGTTAAAACTACTGCTGCTGCTACTACTGCTCTTTCCCACTCGCTGCCAAGGAGCTTACACCAAAGCCACTAAGGAACATTTCCACTGAAACAGCCCTTGGTAGAAGCCAGCTTTGCCCTAATGATAGAAACAGTGGCGCATGAAATTATTATGATTATTTATAAAACTTGTGTCCTGTCTGAGTCAGTGTCCTGTCTGAGTCTCAATGAGACTGGGCAAATCACAACAAATTAAAATAAAACCAATAAAGACAAGATTAAACATAGCATGAAACATTGCATTCCCTAATTTTGCATTCCTGGTTTTTGTGGTTGCCCATTACAGACTGGAGATAAGGCTCCATATATCCTTGCCTGGGGATAAGGAAAGGCCATATCACGATTTACTCCAATACATGGAGTAAACTTTGGGTGGCCAGGCCATTCCAGTGAAGCTGTAAATTTCTGAAGAAGACACTTAGGGTTGATAGCAGTATTATGAAGATTTTGAGAAGATGGGAAGGGAAAAAAATTTGTGAGTTTTTTTTTCAAGCCGAATGATATCTCTGACCTGGGATTATAACTGAAAAAAAGAGCAAACTTTCCCAAAACATTATCTATTGCCCCAAGTTACCTAAATTAGGAGGGTCCTGCTGTTTGCCACCATTAGCCAAACTTCTCCTAGTGATGGAATACACACTGGGCCTCCTTCAGCTGATTACCCAAAATGTAGAAGATTATACTAAAATTATTAAGGAATTGAGGCCTAAATGATTTCAGGTTCATTTAAATAATTCTATCCCATCTCTTATTTTCATTTTAGAGGAGGCTTGTTTTCTCAGAACTAATTTCCAATTGAAACAGCCAGTGTGGTGGTGGTGGTAGTGAGAATACATGTCTCTTCTCCCATGTGTAAATATACGTTTACCAGTAATTTTTACTACAGTATATTCAGTGGTGGGATTCAAAATATTTTACTACTGGTTCTGTGAGCGTGGCTTGGTGGGCGTGGCAGGGGAAGAAAAATCTCCAGTCGGGGTATTTGCCGGTTCTCCAAACTACTCAAAATTTCCACTACCGGTTCTCTAGAACTGCCCAGAAGCTGATGAATACCACCTCTGAGTACATTGAGGAAGTTATTTGCACAGGGCACCAAAGTATAGTATAGGCATACTTTTTGCTGTCCCGAGTCATCATCTTTAAAAATGATATTTTTCCTGATTTTTTTTAAAAAAGAGGCTATGAAATTACTTCTGTTGTTTTTTAAAGCATATTAATTGCAAAACTACAATTAAAATGAGGAATCTCTATTTTAAGAAATAACCTGTCTAATCTCTACCTAGAATTCACATCTAGACTTTTAAAAAAAATGAGAGAAAGAGGGAGACAACTGTGACAAAAACCAGTCATTCCTTTTCTTTGCCACTTTGGAAATCCTTTTTTCAGTCTTTTCCCCTAGGACATCTCTCTGGTCCATTTCATCCTTTTTAATCAATAGAATCACCTTACTAACTGGTTAAAAATAAAATGTTTTATTTGACCAACCCCATCTAACTTTCCTTCTGTTTAGGCTTTTTAAAAAGAGGGTAGGAAAGTGGGAAAATAAATCCTGGAAACTGATTTTTAAAAGTAAATACTGATCCATTTAGGTTTTAACTCTCTGAGTAAAGAATGGAGTGAAATAGAATAGCTATGTTTGCACTAGCATTCTCTTAAGTGTTTGCTGAATGTATCTCTCTGATGAGAAAATCCTTTCTTATTTGAGAATTGCCGAGTTCTCTCTGCCGTTGTGCCCATTCCTCTTCCCCCCTCCCCCGTCCCTCTGTGCTTCTTATACCTTTTCACCCACCGGTTTGATTGCCATGACTGCAGCCGTGGGTGAATAATTGCCTGTCTTCACAGGAGCATGTTCTGGAGCTAAAGTCGAGTGCTTGCTTCCTGATGTATGCCTCATTTGGATTCTGCCGACAGCCTAGAGGCTGTATTATTCATGCCTTGACACATAGCACTCACTAAAAGCATTGGAACTGGGCCAAGGACTGGCAGGAAGATAGCGGAACATTGCCTCTGCAACAGAGAGAAGCATGTATAATAGAGGGGTGAGGAAAAAAGCAACGGGGAAGGGGGAAATCCTCATACCTTCTCTTTCAACGGTTCTTCTTTTGATGGGGGTCGGGCGGGGGGAAGAGGGATTCATTTGCATGAAAATAAAGAAATGGATTTTTTTTTCTAAAAAAATTATTTCCTTCCTCTTGATTTTGCTACCCTCCCCCCTCCGGCTCTCCATCCCACCTCCTTAAAACCATGCTTGAAAGTTTAACACAATTTTCCACATTTAATTGCAAAGCTGATTTTAATTAGTAAGGCCCTGCATGTGAAAAATGAAGATTCCACTTGGGTGAGTGTAACACATTGCAGTGTCTGTCGGATGCTCTAATTAATGTATGGCGGCTGTATAGCGTAATGCACGGTGGGATATTTATGAAAAATTCTGGGCACGCAGGCCCAGATCTCTATGTTCTGGAGTCCACGTAGATAAATAACTCCCATGTCCCGCCCAATTCTTTATGAGACATCATTGTGCATGCCATCCCTCCATCCATAAAGTTTATGACTTGCCTGTATTTGTCATTGATGTTATAAATCAGAAGGCAGGATATACATATTTTAATATTAATTTTAAAGAAAGATTTGGTTGAGTGGCCTTCCAGGTGAGCTAAAAGGGTGAGGATGTACTGATGTACTATACTGAAACTGTACTAAAAGCTCATGTAAATCCTGGGATGAAACGGGGGGGACATGGGTGGTTGGGTGAATATGGGCATGTTTAATTTAATACATTTTTATTATACTTGTGGGGCTGTGGCACCTAATACATCATTCAGACATTGGTATCAGCCTGAAAGAGTTCCTAACAACAGTTTCTAAACTATCAGTGTTGTGCTCATAGAACAAACCAAAACCCAAAATCTAGCAACATTGTGGCTTAGCATAATGTGTAGCCCAATCACTTCAAAGACTCATGGAGAAGACTTTCTCAAAGTTATTTCATTATTTTTTGTCAACTAAAGTAACTGAAGTTTTATGCCTCTGACACATTTGAAAACACAGTTTCTATCAGAGGCATCCAAGGGACATCAAGATGGTGGCTGTGATTGTGCAATTGAAGTCCTGCCCTTTTGTGCATGTGTCATACACCACAATGCACATAAAAATGGGGAGGACTCTGATTGCACAGCTGCAACTGCCATCCTGACTTTTTTGACCTTCACTATGTGCATCCCTGAATATCAAAGGTATCATCAGGATATTAAGAATGTTTCCCTTATGTATACAAAGTTCATTACTAAGATCAACCCAAAAACATATGTTGAAGTTAATTGTTAATACATGGTTTCAGAAAGTGCTTAAGAGCCTCGGTGGCACAGTGGTTAGAGTGCAGTACTGCAAGCTACTTCTGCTGCAGCCCGCTGCCTGCAATTTGGCAGATCGAATCTCACCAGGCTCAAGGTTGACTCAGCCTTCCATCCTTCCGAAGTGGGTAAAATGAGGACCCAAATTGTTGGGGGTGATATGCTGACTCTGTAAACCACTTAGGGAGGGGTGTGAAGCACTATAAAGTGGTATATAAGTCTAAGGGCTAAGGCTATTGCTGGATGGTCCATCTGTGCAATAGCAAAAGTGAAAAAAGCAGCAAGTCTGGAAGACAGGATCTGATCTAAAGTTTCTGGCAATGGCAGGCCCCTGGTGCTTCCATGACAATAACTCATCTTTCATTTAGTAGTTGACAGACACTGGTCTCTCCTAGTGTTTCTCTCCTGGTATTTCTGTTGCCATCACATTACTTTCAATTAGGAAGTTCATACTGGGGTAGGAATTGTAGACCAGGTTTGGGTGTGGAAATGTCTTTTTTGAACAATATTTTTTCTAATGGAGATATGCAACATATACTTTGTGTTAGAAATCTATCATTGGCTCAACAACAGAATAAAAGAACTACCCTGTATTTTTACAAGAGCGTTTACAACATTCACATTGTGTCAGCTGGTGCTCCATTCAAAATCCAAGAAAGAAATACTTAGACTCCTTTAATCAGAGAAAAGATATCTTTTACTGGAAATCAAGTGGTAGCAACAAAAGAATTCTGAATCTGAGAAAATGGGCGCGTAAATCACATATACAAAGCAATGGCAACGCTCCCACCCCAATTAAAAGTTGTGTATATCATCATGTGGGCATCTCCAGGTGGTGATAGAGGCTTCTGTCCGTTGACCTTGACATAGTTTGATAAAGAGTTGCAGCTGCACATAACATAGAATAGAAACCTAAGCAAGAATGTACCCCCACCCCAGTTTATACAGTTCTGGTTTGTAACACCTCCAGCTCACTTCCCATAACCATTCCCCCCTCCTCCCCCCGTTACTTATGACAGCCAAAAGATGCAAAGCAAAGGGAGAAAATCTTGAAGGCTGACACATTGCTTGTTTATATATGTATATATGTGTGTGTGTATACACACACACACACACACACACACACACACACAAATCACCATACTTGGATCATTGTACTTTTGCTTCCACTTTGGAGACTGGAGGTATAAAGAAGATGACAAGGTTATCCTGGTCCATAATGACATTTTTATTATTGTTGCTTTAATTGTTATCACTTGTTTTAACCTTCTGTAAGTATCCAGAGATGTTTGTAAGTGTTCAGCAATAGCCGTAGAAGGAAGAAGGAAAAAGATATTGTTTATGCCTATGGGTCTATTGATGGTTCATTTGTCATACGGTCAGGCTTCTAGAAATTCCTTAGAGTTTTTGGACTTGGCTTGGTCTAGGATGGGTCACAGTTTCCCAGTTGAAACTATGTTAAGTATAGCATAGATCAATGCCGAAATTAATATCAGACCTTCAATCAAAGAAAACAAAGAACCTCTAAGATCACCCCCACCAACACTGATTTATTCTGGCCAGCACCATTTCCACTGCTATTATAATGGACAGTCCTGTTTCAACAGTGGTTGAACATGGGCAAGATCAGGGGTGGGATTCAAATTTTTAACAACCGGTTCTGTGGGCGTGGCTTAGGAGGTGGGCGTGACTTGGTAATCATGTGACTGGGTGGACATGGCTTGGTGGTCATGTTATTGGCAGGGTGTGGCCAACTCAACATCACTCACATCAAGGCATGCATCTCCTCCCCTGGCCTCTCATGACTGTGGGGATGCTGCAACAGTCGTAAGTGTGAAAAATGGTCATAAGTCACTTTTTTCAGGGCCATTGTAACTTTGAATGGTCACTCCATACAAGCAAAGTAGCAGCAAAGGAGGGGAAAAAACTCCAGAGACCTTCCTGAGATAGGAAGTCTAGTCCTGCCAAGAATGTAATAAGGGTTAATGGAGAGGCAGTTTCTGTAAGCAACACCAGAATGTTTCCTTCCTGCCTTCCTTACAGGATTAGGCCAGTAATTTCTTCCAACAACCAGTTCTCCGAACTGCTTAGAATGTTAACAACCAGTTCTAGCGAATAGGTGCGAACCTGTAGAATCCTACCCTGGGCAAGATTGGTCTCAAGGTTTTTTTTCCTGTTGCTCCAGTCTGGATTTGGTTTTTGTATAATGGAGCAGTTGATTCCTTTGTCCCAATTCTTAACGCAGGACCTTAAATTAAACCAAAACTGAATTTTTGGGAAAGACAGATTAATTGGGGGGCAACCTCCCTGATAAAGCAGAAACTAGAGTACGATAGAAGTTTAAAGCTGTACAAGATGTCATTTGCATGCATAAACTGTAATTAATATGTACAATTTTATCACATAAATCTCTATTTGTGTATCAAAAATATGCCCTTTAATTGTATTCAAACAGTGAGTATTAAGTCCTAAATAGATCTGGCACGTATGAGTATTTTTGAAATGCACAGATTTATAAGTATGCAACAGTGTGCACAGCAGTGATTCAAACTATGAGTGCTGCAATAAGAAATGGTTGTGAAAATTCAGGAGCTGAAAATATTTTTATAGTCTGACATGCCTGTCTTTGACAGGTCCTTAGATCTGAGAAACATCACAGCACGTATAGCTGGAATCTCTTCACTTTCCCTTTCAATTAATTCAAAAATACGTTATCGTATAGGCAGAACAACATTTATTTTATTTATTTCTTGTATTTCCTTGGCTGATTGAAAGATAATCATTAAGCAGATTGAAGCAATGCAAATCATATGCCTCCCCCCTCCCCATTTTACTCCTCCTCCTTCCATTATATTCAGTCTTCCTTCAGGCACTCAAAGCAGCACCCATGCAATTCTTCTTGCAATTTTCCCCCATAACAATTTTGAGAAATAGTACTGAATGCGCAACTCATAACTCACTCCAATTAACTCTGTGGGTTTCCATAGTTCATAGTGTTTTTGCACCTGAGTCTCTGAGTTCTAGTCTGGGATCATAACCTCTACAGCACACCAGCTCTTGGGATTTTTCTTTATTCAAGAGTGCTTCTTTCCAGCAATCTTTTTTTATGTTCTTAATCAAGGGTTTTTATTTTGCTTCCTTTTCGATAGTAAAAAAAAATGGTAAAAAAGCAACAGCCTTTTCTCAGAGGTTCAGGCACATGAGATTTGCTGGCTTTGTTCTCATGCAGTACACAATGGGAATTTCTCCTCTCCTGGGGTCATAGTTCTATTCCCCAAAGGAGATTAATCTAGAAACTAATAGATAATATTATTAGTGTAGCACAAGCAATTATATATTCAAGTTCTTCTTTAATGTGGTAGTTCAAGATGAAACGTTTAGTAAAATCTACTAATAAATTTGGCCTGTATTCATATCATACTTTTATAAAGTACATGTGGCTAATAGGATCATGTCTATATACATCCTGAACTATATTAACTCTTCTTTACCTCAAAGTATGCTTTCTTAATCTATATTTTAAGCCACAAAATGCAGGTTATTGTGATTGACTTCAAAAATGTTTCACACTTTTTTCCTAAAACATTTAATGCTGTATATGTTTGATAAATAGGGAGACTGTTTGTATTTCAAGTTGAAGCTGTTTTTTCCCCCTAGAAGCATGATATTTCTAACTTTTAACAAGAGAAATCCAAAGGCCTGCTTCTTCCCATGTCATACTAACTCATAGTTTGTTTAACCATGATTTAGCAAACAAAATAGAATAATCTGGGTTAAACATATACACCAAGTGATTCTGTCCCTTCTGATAAAGAAGGACCAAAGCAACTTTTGCAGGGTCGCTTTGACAGTTATTCTAGGAATCTGCCAGATAAAGTCTTCAGACCCTATGGAATTGATTGCCTTGCCTGTTATCTGGGGAGAGTTTGAACCTGTTAGTTCTGAGGAACTGGACAGGATCCTTGGACTTTGAATTCTGCCACTTATGTTTTAGAATTATGTCCCTTCTGGTTAGTTAAGGCCTTCCAGGAGATCCAACATGTGGTTGGATCCAAGGGATGAAGAATGCTACGTTCATATTGTTATTCACCCAGACCTATCTGGTTAACAATAAATAAACATTAAACGATGTTTTGCAAGCTGTAACTGCTAGAATTCCACAGAACACTAAGGCCCACATTCCCTAACCCTGTACTCTGCAGATGGGATCAGAGAATGGGAAGGTTCAGGACGTCAGGGTCTCCATAGTGATCATGTACTCATTCCAAATAATTTCAGCCCCATCACTCTGTGCTTGCCCTAGAGCAGCTGTTGGGTAATCAGGATATGGAGAGTATTTTGTTGCGTCTTTTGCTGTGGTCAGATTATTTCCTGGTCCAATTGAGACTGATTGCCAGAACCCCTAATATAAATGAATTAATTCAATGATTCACCTCTGGTGCCTAATGGAGCTGAATTAATTCCAATACTTTCTGCAATTTTTTTTTCATTTCAATATAATAATTTACAGCATTTAAAAATAAAACTACAGTATTATTAAACCATCGTAATTCTGAAAGTTTTGCTGGAAATTATTCAAAAATCTTCAAGGCATACTACTTAAATATTACTTGATGAGAAATGAGATGGGAAATTCTGGAGAAGCCCTACTTTGGTATTGAAACTGGATTATTAGTGAATTCTTCCACTTAGCCATTTGCATTCTTGAATCCTAAAAACACATACATGCGTGCATTCATTTAAGACCAAAATTATTTCCCAATTGCAGAATAATTAGGATGCATTCAGTTCTTCAATTACATGAGTAAAATGAACATATGTATTTGATGTTATAAAGCTAGTGAAAATATAATGATCAGATTGGCCTTGGTAATAACTAGCAACTTCTGTTTTGAAATATTTATGGTT
Organism: Notechis scutatus; assembly: GCF_049901735.1. Classification (NCBI taxonomy): domain Eukaryota; kingdom Metazoa; phylum Chordata; class Lepidosauria; order Squamata; family Elapidae; genus Notechis; species Notechis scutatus. Next base: position 129,923,887 of record NC_142009.1, on the reverse strand, counting down.
AATGCTAAGATCATCATAGAATTCTTAAGGAAAAATTAGTGAATAGCAGGTGTATCACAAGAGAGTAAATTCCTCTCTTTACATCTGTTCTTCTTGCTTCTTCAAGTGAACTTTGGGAGAAATAAATTATTCTAATAGCCGAATCTAAGAGCATTACAATGATGTTATTTCTCTGTGTATCATTATTTTCTGGAAAATATAGTGCAATACAGATTGATTGAAAATGGTCTTTGAATACTAACAGCAAATTGAGATGGGTATGAAATCATGCTGAGCTTTGTTTCATTTTCTTGTAAAATGCAGGCATGCAAAATGATGAAGAAATTCAGAAAATACATATGTAATAGAATTTGTAATCAATGTAATTACAGACAATGCCTTAGGAACAATGAACAATTTTCCATTGTATCTCACCTCTGATTCTTATGAAATAGTTCAGATTTGTGAAGATTCAAACTTCTGCTTCAGAGACCCATGGTTGACACAAATCTCACAGGATAACCTAGAATAGTCAAATGCACGCCTCATCATTCAAGGCATGGCTTAACAGCTAAGAGCCAGTCAATCAGGACTATAAATAAAGATATTCTTATGCAAGAATAAGGTAAAAGGTAACTGCATTTCTAGCAGCAGGCCCAGCCTGTGGTTCCCCCATCTCTCCCGTTCTGTCCCTTTTAGCTTAGACATGAAGTTTGATCTAATTCCATCACTAGGAAAGATTTAGGTGTGAGTTGGAGCAGAAAGATGATCCATGGTGGATTGAAACCAGTCACATTGATTCAAATTAAAAGATACAAACCTGAGATTGATGAGGACGATGGAAGAATACAGAGAGAATCTGCATTCTGAGGTTGAGTCCTTTCCCCAAAGTTTGAAGTAGGAAGAGTTTCTAGCATTCACTCCTTTTCCCCCCACCAAATCCTAGGTTTTTAGGGGGCACATACCAGCCTTGCAATAAATTATAAGGATGTTGATCTTTTTAAAGGCCTGAAAGCCCTCCCAGGCCTCAAAGGTGATATCATCCCTTCCTTGACTACATTTATACCCTCACTGAAACCTCTCATTTTTTTTAAAAAAAATGGGATGCTGCCGGGGTTTTAAACGTTAACGTTATTAGCATTTAACAAATGCCTCATAGTCTACTACTTGCTCACCTTATAGTAGACTTGTGCAGAAAATCTCAGTTGATAGTGAATTTCATTGCTCATTATTTCAGTGAATAATATATCAAAGAATAACTTTCACTTGTGTTTCTGTTAAATTATTTATTTTAATCTTATTGTGCTTACCTGTAACTAGGATACTGTAACCATGCCCCAAAGCTTAAGCCTTCTTTCTTTCCTCTTTCCACATTCATTCCACATTCCTTGTTTGCAGACCCAATCCTGGGTTCAACACTTTGTCTGAAGGGGAAGCTAGGTATTTAGTACAGATAAAAATGTGCCACTGTTTGACAAAAGCAAACTACAAAAGGAACCAATACAATGTTCTCAAGATATAAAATCCTGTCTTATATCATTAGAAAACATTTTTACCTTCTGTGAAAACACTCAGAGTAGATAGGGAAGCATTTGCACTTAAACTAGTATTTTAATATCTTTTAAGTAACTCTCACTTTTCTTCCAAGGCAGTAACCATGCATTTCTTTTAGACCTTTTTGCACTTGAAAACTGTTTAGTATACTCCTAAACCAGTGGTGGGATTCAAATTATTTTACTACTGGTTCTGTGGGCGTGGCTTGGTGGGCGTGGCAGGGGAAGGATACTGTAAAATCTCCAATCAGAGGTGGGATTTGCTGGTTCTCCGAACTACTCAAAATTTCCACTACTGGTTCTCCAGAACTGGTCAGAACCTGCTGAATACCCACCTCTGTCCTAAACTCTCGCTTTGTACTCCATCCATGTATGTATAACTATTGCTTTTAGTCAGGCAAACATTGGCAAGTGTAAAACACTTGCTTTAAACTAATATAGCCTCATACGGTACCATACCAATCCATACTGTTCCTCAAGTGAAGTCCTCCTTGATGAAAATCAATGAATTTATTCTATAAAATCTGTTAACAAATGTAGATTATTTTATTATTCCACAAACGTTCTTGCAAACTCTTCCACTTTCACCTAAATCTTTTTTTAAAGGAGCAAAAGCATGTACATCATTGGCACAATAACTGGATATTGTTCCCTTATTTATGTATTTTGTTATTGTTATATATATTAATTACATATATAGAAAAGAGAGAAGCAGAGAAATTTCCCACTGTACTGATGCAATTCAAAATGATATTGATATTTGGTAATGTGCATTTTAGTCTTTGGATCACATGATTTAAGATTTGCATGAGATCTTATGTGGGAGAATAGAATACTAGTGATATTTGGTTACCTGGAGATTTTACCCATATTTTTCCATTTCCATATTTATAACTTATTAATTTATCAAAAGTTAAATTAATGCTACGGTACCATTGCATGTTTTTATATTTTTATAATTGTTTTATAGGTGCTCAGGGTTATGGTATATAAAGTGTATATAATGGTTAGCCAAATAAATAAATAAAATACTTGACTTAGATAAAATAGCTATTGAAGACATTGTATAATATATCCTGAAATATTGAAATGATACAGAGATCAGATTTTTACTATTTTTTTAAAAAAAATAATCTATGGAAGCAGGAGAAATTTTTGTGGTCTGATATTTAAATATAAACTGATATTGGACTTTAGAACTAAAACACCACTTGAATCCTATCAGAATGGCATATACAAGGCATTTTCCCTTAAAGTCTCAGAGAAGTATACAGAGAAGTATACAGAGGCTGTATTATGTTCACGTAAGCATCTGTATCTCTTGTTCCGAAAGCTTAAAGGAAGGTCCTTATGTATGCCATTCTAATAGATTCTACCTATCTGTTTCTAGAACACTACTGAGTGTAAGCACCTGAATAGCTCCTAACATTTAAAAAAAGTTTAAAGTTGTTTAAAGTTTAGGGGGGAGGGGGGAGGGAGGGAGGAAGGAAGGAAGGAAGGAAGGAAGATCTCTGATGTTCTCTGCCAGCTTCTCAGCTATATTCCACCTCTAAATCATTTTTGTGGCTTTAGAACTCTTTAATTTTGGTGGAAAAGCTAACAAAATGTATTGGCACACTTTGCAAAATTAGGGAACCAAAACTCTAGAGAGTTTAATATACTTTATAATAATAAATTCTGCACCCAACCCATTCTGTATTGCAGAAAACTTAAGAAATTCTGCTGAGACCAATTTTTAGTTGTTTTTATGTTTGTTTGTTTTTAGTTTGCTTTCTGCCCAGAGTCCACTAGAAATAGGTGGTCAATAAATTTAAATAACAATAATAGAATAATAATTTGTGTAATCATTCCACCTCTATAAAAATTTTCCACAAAATGTTAATTGCCACAAAATATTTGCCCACCCAGTGCCTCACATTATTGTGTCAAATTTGGTTAATATTTTATTAAATGTAGTTAATAACAAAAAAAGTTGTTGTATTATGCTATGTTTATGATACACCAAATATTCATTCTCCTGAATATTCTAAAATAAGCCTATTCCTCCTTTTGCTACTGTGTGTCGTGTTTAATTTTTTTAGCTGTTGCCAGAATTAATTTGATTTTCTGCTTCACCTCATTGCTTGATTCTGATCATTAAGCTAATCAGCAGCACAGTATATATCATAGTTATACAATGAACTGTCCAGGTTTTTAATATTTCAATTGTTGGTAATCAGATTTGTAATCTTTCAGTTGTAATAAGTCTGTGGACCCAAATTATTTTGATGGCTTCTCTTCAGAATCCACCTAAAAAGAACAAACATTTCTATGTGGCGCAGAGATCATAGATTGCTCAGTCAGTGCAAGTGCTTATTTTGCTATCTCTACATGGGTCAGGAAGTGAATGTGTCCATAGATATTGAAACACTTAAGCCCTCTTCTCACATTATTTTACAGGTTGAAGTGCTCTCTTACTAATCACAGGAAAGCAGTTTATTTTTCAAAGCCAATCTACAACCAGCTGTTTCCATATTTTTGGAGCACTTGTTTATTTATTTGATTTGTCAATTGCTTACAAGATAATAGGTATAAGAATAAACATGAGTATGAATACAGGAAATAGGTACGAATAAATGGAAACAATAGGACAGGGGCGGTAGACACGATTGTGCACTTATACACACCCCTTACAGACCTCTTAGGAATGGGGTGAGGTCAATAGTAGATAATTTAAGGTTAAAGTAGTGGGGGTTTGAGGATTTAACAACAGAGTCAGGTAGTGTATTTCAGGCATTGACCACTCTGTTGCTGAAGTTGTACTTTCTGCAATCAAGTTCAGAGCGGTTTACATTGAGTTTGTATCTATTGTGTGCTCTTGTATTGTTGTGGTTGAAGCTGAAGTAGTCATTGACTGGTAGCACATTGTAGCAGATAATTTTGTGTAGCAGACAATTTTGGTCCAACCATATGCGCTATAGTTCTAGGTTGTCCAAGCCCAAAATTTCAAGTCTGATGGTATAGGGTATTCTGTTGCGAGCAGAGGAGTGTAGTACTCTTCTCGTGAAATACTTCTGGACTCACTCAATTGTATCAAAGTCCAATATACAGTGAGGATTCCAGACAGATGAGCTGAATTCGAATATTGGTCTAGCAAAGGTTTTATATGCCCTAGACAGCAATTCAATATTACCAGAGAAGAAGCTTCATAAGATTAGATTTACAACTCTTAATGCCTTTTTGGCAATGCTGCTACAGTGAGCTCTGGCACTTAGGTCATTTGATATGAGTACTCCAAGGTCCTTGACAGAGTGAAGGTCATCAACGAAGTCATATCTGCCTAGCTTGTATTTGGTGTACTGATTTTTTTTTACCAACACTTACTCTTTCTCCAATAAGATACGTACAAGAATAACGTTCCAGGCAACATTTTCATTAGGAGTTGTGTTTTGCAAGAGAATCCCATTTAAAAAACACATTTTTAAAGACAAAGGAGCATTTAACTCAAGCTAATACCTTGCATTTGAGTCCCAGCAATATCAAACAGTCATAATAGTATGCAGTGCTGGAGAACGTACTGGCTCTCACCAGATTTGGAATGACTAAGAAATAGCATGGTTAATTTTAGAACCATTCATATCCAATTTCCTCCCTCCTGGTCTCTTCGTTGGATAGTTAAGAATCCTCTCAGATCAATGACAATGTTGCAATGCCATGGGAGATGTATATCTGCAGAAATTAGTTAATATGACCTGCAGAAATTCCTTGGGATAAGAACAAGGAAATTGGGTTTCCTCACCACAGACTCAGCCTCTTCAATTTAATAATGTTGCTCTTCAAATTGAATTGGAACTGCTATGGACAAGAATCTTCTCCATTCTTCCTGTTGCCATGGGAGTATCCTGTAAATTCCCTTATTCTTTTGAATGGACCAAACATTAACATACTCTTCCCAGCATAAAGCTGGTTTTTTTCTTTGCTCATGAAGACTGTAGGTCTGAACCACCTTCTAATGTCACTAATAGTTGGAAAGAATAGGTGAAATAGTAAACTGGTCACATGATTGAATGGGTTTCCTTCTGGCTCCAGGGTATTTCTGCTTTTTATTTTCTCTCATTATAAATCAAGTAATTGAATTGAATGGAACAGAAAGATGAAACCTGTTTTAAGTTTCACTTAAGGAGACATGCATAGAAGTTGTGGTCCCTTTAAGCTGTGGCCCTATAGATTGTATTCTGAAATAAATCTCATATGGGCTTCTATTTTTAAGAACTCAAATATAATTTCACCATTAATCTTCTGAAATCATTGAAGGTATGTGCATAGTAAATACATATCCCAAAGAGTCTTTTGGTATGCATACTGAAAGAACAGGGAGCTCATAACTCTGTCATTAGTGTAAGTGTACAAATATACCATATATCAACATAAGAGTGTCTTTCCACTCTAATTCATAAACTGTGGAGGTTTTATTTTATTAGGAGAATAGATGCATCATGCATTTAAAGAAAGTTGCCACAAAAAAAGATCAAGGCTTGCTTTCTTCCATCATCTGATTTATGTAAAAAAAACAAAAACATTTTTATCAACTTATCTTGATAACTTGTTTTTAAACTTTTCGTTTGTTGCTGAAATCGGTTCTCTACAGCCTGTGTACACCTGTTGTTATTTTTAAAAAAAGAACCCCTTTATCATCCAGCCAGCAGAAAGATGACAAAGTCTGCAATCTTGCAGGCATGGAAATAAGTCTCATTAATCTCAGCGGAACTTACTTCTGAGCATGCTACTTAACGGTGTTTCTTATGTAGGATTTTGCTACTATTTATAGCTCAGGAGTAATATGTAATTAGGTGACTGAATAAAAGATAGTTCTTAGAACTCTATGCATGACTGGGTAAATTGGATGGAAAATTGGTGTCTTGGTTTGCTGAAAAGTTATATTGAACCACATATAGCCAAAACTTTAAGTTTGGTTGGATGTTACAGTTTTATAATGGACATACAGGTTTCCTTCTCTTTTAGTGATTTGAAACTTCCTGTTTTAGATCAGGTCTCCTCAGCATTAGATTTGTATATTTGAGAAAAACACATTGGAAATCAGAATATTAATTAATGATTGAGAACCCTAGGAAACCCTACTGGGTAATAATATCTATTATGTAAAACATTTTGCATTGATTTTAGTTAAAAAGGCAATAAAGCAAAAGGTTAATAAGAATTTCCATAATTGCTGTTCAATGTTAATTTCAGGTACATTGCCAAACATTTTCATCTCTCCTATGGTTTTTATGGAAAAAAGTATATATTTCAAAGAAAACAGTAAATTGCATCAAAGCATTTCCCCCCCTTTTGACGGGTGATCTGGTAGAGAGTATAATAACACATGTATTAATTTTTTCTGAACAGTGTTTATGGCTGTCCTTTGGCAAAAAAAAGAAAAACCCAAGAGAAGCAACCCCAAGAACCTGCTCCAAAAAGAAAACCATTTGCGGTTAAAATGGACAACTCTTCAGTAGATGAATGTTATGAAACAGATGGAACTGAAGAAATGGATGATAAAGAAGAGGAGGACGAGGAGGAGGAGGAAGAAGAGGACTATTCTGATGATAACGAAGAACAAGGTGATGAGGAAGAGGAGGATGAAGAAGTAGATAGGGAAGAAGAGGAGGAGGAAGAGGAGGAGGAGGAAGAAGAAGCAGATGAAATTGAGGAAGAGGAAGAGGAAGAAGAAGAAGAGGAGGAGGAGGAAGAAGAAAGTGGTAATGAACAGTGTATTAATAAAAACACTCCATGTGCATTTTGTGTTAATCTTCCAGTATGGAACAGGGAGATGTAACAGTGTACCTTTCATTAAGACTAATAGAAGTCTTTGTGCTTAGTCTCTCTGCTCCATGCTGGCAACCATTATCACTGTGTTCTCTTAATCATAACCTGAGACTACTGTCTTAGAAATAGCTCTTGACTCAGCTACTGGATCAGCTTTCAGAGTGAATAGCTTAGTGATGAGGTGTGCCAAATATTCCTGCAGAGATGTGTGACTATGCTGATGCCTATAGTTATCCATTCCAGAACAATAACCAAAGACACCTGGAAGAAAATGATTACATATGGACATACCTATATTCATTGTTTACGCAGACAACTGTTTGCTACAGTGGTCTTCTATAAAGCAATTGTTTGCTTCTCTTAAGTATATGTTCACATGTCTGCAGGTACACTCGGCATTGCAATTTGAAACTTCCCTTTGGAAAATTTGAACAAGACAGCTTTGTTCAGAGAAGGGACAAATTTAATATACTTTGGTTCTTTGAGACTTGGATGTTGTGTACTTTAGCTGACTTAAAAAATGATGGAGATTGATATACATAGAAACCCTATTTTAAAACTTTTATGTATACACTCAGTGACAAATAAAGAGACATTCATTAGTTGTTAAGCTAATATATTGCCACTACAATTAAGACGGGATTTTAAAAATGTTTTAATGTTGTTATGGTTTCTAAAGATAACTGGTGTTTTCAAACTGTACAAACACTAGTTTCTGACTGTTTAACTTAAGAAACCCTACAATAACTAGATCATGACATAATGCCATGAAAATTAACATACATGCAAAAATTAATGAGCTATCTAAAAAGTATTTTGTTCCCATTTCCAGGGAACACGTTTTTGATTGGGTAGATTCACCTTTCTAACCAATAAAAATATAAGAAAAGTTTCAGCACTCCTCAATCGGATTCCTCTTAGGAGCCAGGTATGAAAGTTGTCTGATTTTTGTTTTTGTAGAATTATATTAGGCAAGAACTAGAAAAAAGACAAAGATGCTTTATTAGAATAAAAGCAAAAGCCATTCACTTCCTTCTCCAAATTCTGAAAAAAAAAGAGGATAATGAAGTTTTTTGCCAAACAGCAAGAAAGGGATATTTTATATTCTGTTAATTTAGAGTGTATGAAAAGGAGGAATGTCTTTAATCATTTATCAAAGATTAACTATGCAAATAGGATAATACAGCTATTTTTCAATAATTTGGGGTTATGCATTCTTAGCTATAGTATAATGCCAATCAATTGCAATGAAGCTTACTTCTGAGCAGACATGCATGTCATTACACTGGGTAGGAAAGTGCAATGCTAACATTCTTTGGATGCAGATATACTTAACTATGTTAGGCATGCTACAAAACTCTGGTCCCAAGTCCCTCCACGCTTGATTCTCTTTTTAATATTCATGAATTCAGTATAAAGGCATGTTTTTTAAAAATCTATAAATAAATGCCACTAAAGACACTTGAGGACTTCTAGACAGCAGAAACCTGCCTAAGGCATTCTCAACTATATCTGTATACAGAACCTCTTTCAGATGTACAGGTGGAACATCAAGGACTTGGGAATATTTGGGGTAAATTAGCTTAAATATTATCTGTATTTCTTCTATGCACAAATAAATACCTGCCTATAGCTGAAGAGAAATCAATGCTATCAAATACAATACGAGAATCAAAAATTTAAATTACAGAGAATTTATGTAATAAAGTTGCTACTAAGATATAATGGAATACCTTACTTTTACTAATTCACCACCACATAGTGAAGTGACCTGAATCAATAACAAAAAATTCTTTTATGCATAGATGATTTCTAGTTGAAACAGGAAGTAGAACACATACTGATTGAACAATGGTAGTATTAGTGTTAACCGATAATAAATAGGGCTCTAAATATTGAGAGAAGCTCTTTAAGAAAAAGAGCTTAATTTAGTAATAATTACTAATAGTTTTTCCTTACTATGTTTTATGCAGTAAGTTTATGTAGATACAGACAGAACACATTGTATAAAATGGTATTCCAAAAAGGATAAATGACTAAAGTTCAAATGTCCTTTTCTTTAACCTTGGGAAGGTTTTAATAATTTTATATAAGATACAAATAAGCTCATGAGAAATGCAGTTAGATACATTATAATTTGTTTTGTATTTTCCCTCTAAATCTGACAGCATATGCAATAATGAGAATGCAGGTTGTGGGCCTACACAGACTCATTCTACCACTGCCTGGCTACTAGTCTTAATTTAGATGTCATAGTTTTTCATTGACCATGGCTTTTATCTCTAGCCACAATTCTTTCTTAAACAGGATTCAAAACAGTATTTTAAGCTAATTACTTAAATTCATATAATATTAATAAACAGTATCAGAAGACAGTGAGAAAAAGAGGGAAAGGAATGCTCCCATTTGTAAATTAGCCTTTCTTAAACTGGTGCTACTCAGAAGTACTTAACTAAAACTTTTGGGACTGGAATTAATTTCCAGCAAAGCTATGAACAGAGCTTCATAGTGTGGGGAATATTGTTCTAAATGCAATGGCCAGGATTATTAGATCTGAATTAAACTGAGGCATCAAGATTTATAACATAAATATCTTGAAATCCCTTAAAATAAATATTTTGGGCAATGTTTTAAAAGTTACCGTTAGTTTGCAAAAGTTTCTTCTGAGATCACTGTAGAAACAGAATTATGAACAAATATATACTAATGAAGTATTAATAGGGTTATTTTGCATCAGATAAGATTAGGACCAAATAGGGACTACATTATTACTTTGAAAAGTGTCCTTGTGTGTACGTGTGTATGTGTGTGTTTGCATGCTTACTGAGGTTTGCCTTTCTGATTTTTCTCTGCAGCTTTTCCTGCTGTATTAAGGCTATTGTAAAAAGGCCTTTTCAGATTTGGGGGACAGTCTTTTAGAGGCATGGAGTACAAGTTTATGGAGGGTCTTCAGACTTTGCAGAGAATGATTGTAGCCCAGAGCACAGATATTTATTTGGAAATGCATTTTATGCCATCTTCTAGGTGAAAGCTCAATCTAATTGTATGAAGTTTCTATCAGGGCATATGAATTTTCATATGATCTCTTAGAATTTTTGGGACAACTCCTGATGACAATGTATAGGATGTGGATTTCAAAGGAAGTAAAGCCCTATGAAAATTCCTCTTCTAATCTTTGATTAAACTATACAAAGCATACTAAAGCAACACTCTTACAAATCTCAAAATACCAATTAAAGAGAACCAAATACTTGTGGAGGCAGATATTAGATCAATACTGAAATAAATATTGTGTTCCCCATATTTCTTTCAACATTTAAAAAAGCCCATTTTGTTCCTGTTAAATATATTGAGTATACTTGATAGAATATATTCATTATATTACATTAATAGAATAAATCAAAGAGATATATTCAAGATAGTATATGACTCATATATGTGTAATGGTTAAGGTACTGGATTAGAGCAGGAACACCCAGGTTCTAGACCACCATTAGGGATGGAATTTATGCAACTCACTCACATACACCATAGACAAGGAAGTAAAAATAAAATTCTATCTACCAACCTGCACCAGACCATGATTTTCAATGAAGAGACCTTTATTCTGCAGTGGACTGGTTTGTTAACTGCTTTGCGTTGACAAGAGAAAAATAACTAATTTTCCACTTTCTTTTGCATCTCCCCCAAAAGATAAAGTAACCTCTCCCCTATGAAATATCCTAGCCTATAAACATTGCGCAACACGGCAACTTTGATCATTGCGTTAAAGACCTTCCATTGTGGTGGTTATTACTTAATAGATATCAGTGTCCCATTTGGTTTGCAGAGCCAGACTGACAGATTTTTTTTCCTCCTCCTTCTGAGAGGAGTTCACATCACATAGATGGTTCCCAAAGACTGTTTCACAAAGCTTTTCTATTATAGAAAGAAATCTCCGCTGGAGGAGCTCCAGGAACAGATGTTCTAAGGCACCATTTAGCCTTTATCATATGAAGACATTCAAGATGGCTTATGCACCAGGTATTTCACAATCCCTCAGGATTAGGAAGAATCAGGCTGACTCTAGAACTCCCAGGAAAATTAATACTCATGATGTAAACTCCGATCCACTTATAGCATCCTATTATCAAACTATGTTAACAGAAGGATGAATGGTTATTGAATCTGGGTTTAGATGGGGGAAAACTTCTTTTTCATATGTTTTAGACCTCAGTATTTTTTCAAATACTGTTCTTTCACTAATTGTCTGAATGATGAAAAGATAAACAAATGTTAAAACTGAACACAAATTTAATATCACGTTGATATGTTCAAAAAGATGGAGAATTGTTGTGTTGCCATATTTCATTCTGACATTTCTTCATATTAACAAGGCACATCAATCAAGGCTCTTTAATGAACCATGATACCATGTTTTCTAATGGTGTAATTTTATCTTTTGATATGAGTCATGTTAAAACAGTTATAGCCTTTATTTTCATTTTGCAATAAGTTGTTGTTAACAAAACAACCCCATGTGTATTACTTTTGCAAAGCAGTTCATTCTTACTCTTTTTTTTAAAAAAAGATAACTTATACTATTACACTTTGCAAGCCCTTTCCAACTAACACATGCACATATTCAAAATCAGTATGGTAGCTTTAAGGCACAGGAATAAGATCTCCTGATTGCTCAATGCATTTTTTTTTTGTAAACTGCCTATACCCAAAAGCAAAGCAGGGATTCATTATGTGCTATCAAGCCTATGTTGACTCTTAGCAAGCAAGCACAGCAATAAATTTTCTTCAGGAGGATCTGTCCCCAACCTGATCCTTTTAGATCTTCCAGTGGCTCATTCATTGCCAGCGTAACTGAGTCTGTCCACCTTGCTGTTGATCATTCTCTTTCCTTCTACCTTTTTCAGCTTCACACACTGCTCTAGAGAGCTAGGTCTTCCCAAAATGTGCATGGTGTGATAATTTGAGCCTGGTCATTTGTACTTTGAGTGGGAACCCTGGATTGATTTGTTTGATGTCCCATTTTTCTATTGTATATTTGAAACTGAAAGCCAGATTTTCTAATTGCTCAATTAGACACATTTTCTTCACAAACCACCTATATTTTATACTGTCAGGATAGCATTCCCAGTATATTGACATTTCATAACAATGGGAAAGTCAGGTCCCTATTTAAAACATCAATTAGAAATATAGGGGGGAAATGAAACCAACTTTCATAATGAGATGAACTGAAAGACTGAAAAGCTTATACCATAATCAATATGGTAGCTTTAAGGCACAAGAAGCATTATTTTTACTATAAGAGACTTTGAAAATTCTTGGGTTAGACATAATCCCTAAGCTTTCCTTCTACTTCTACTAAATCACTGCCCAGTTTTCTTTCTTCTTCTTTTTCCTAATATGGTATAGCAGGAATAAGCCATGCAACAATGCACTTATCCTTAGAGTAAGCACCTTGAAAGTGAAAGCTGACTGATTAAAATGAATACTGTGACATGTAGATAAAACTCAAATGCATTTTCTGCCTTCAGTAGCAAGCATGCATACAGTTCAAGGAATTCATTTTTGTGAGCTAGACAGAGTAGCACTGTGCAAAGTGTTTAATATAGCTTGGTCAGTTACAATAACTTTCCAAAGGATTTGTAATACATACTGAAGCCTGTAGTTATATATAAATGGGAGGTATGGTCCTTGATTTTCAGGCTCTGGTTTGGGTTCAGACAGTTGTAGGGAGCAGTGAAATGGTGAGTGCCATCTGCTGTAGTTGCTGGTAAAATCAACATATTTTTTTTTCTGCTAGTAGAATGAAGTCTGCTTGCCTAAAAAAGATAATAAAATCAGTGAGACTTCTGGTAGACAACCAGCGTCCAAAAGTGCTGGTCCTTGAGGCCATACCTATCAATTTTATAGCAAAACCTAAATTGCATTCTAGAGAGGTTTTTGGCGCATTGGCAGTGTTACCTATAAGAAAAGTCACACAAAAAACAATGCTTTTATAATAACAAATACGTGTGTAAAAGCTCAAATTGAGAAACACTAGTGTTTTGAAGCAGCTGAAAAAAATATTTTATTTTGTTCATCACTGGCATTTCTTTTGTGTCTTTAATATAGGGAGGGGAAACCTTAGGTATCATATAGAGTTTATATTTACCTTCTGTCTAGACATGCTAGCCCCTCCCTTCCATAGCTGTTCTAGGAGCTTCCTAGGACTGATCTACCAGAAGTTTTGTATTGTAAAATAAAAACAACAGCTGCCTTGGAAAGACTTGATAGTTTTGCAAAAATGCCAAATTCAGTCTAAACATCTGGCTGACCAAATGCATGAGTATAGAATAGATGGTACCTGGCTCAATAGTAATAACTGTGAGAGGGATCTTGGAGTCCTAGTGGACAATCACTTAAATATGAGTGATTATTATGTAAAAGAAGACCAAAAAGAGGCCAATATATATACTTTTCTACATCTTTCACATCTTTGACACTGAAAGTTCTCATTACTGACTCTATTGCCCATTTTTCTTCATCTTGTAGATTTAAATAAACATTACTAATTATAATTATTTTTATCTTAAAGAATCCTGTCCCTTACAGTCAGCTTATACTTTTGCCAAAGTTTGTGTTCCTTTTCTTATTCCTCAGACCTTGGTTTCATGACCTTTTTATGTTTTCCTGTATTTCTGCCGGTTAGTCATACTAGCATCTTTCCTCTAGTTTAATGGAACTTCTTTGTTAAGAGTTGTGTAGTTCATATTCATTAATTTTAATGAATGAATTTCTTAAAGCAATGTTTCTCAACTTTGGCATCTGGAAGCTATGTGGACTTCAACTCCCAGAATTTCCAGCAAGAATGCTGAAATCCACACACCTTCATGTTTTCTTGTCTTCTGAATCTTAATGAGAGATAACTGATACATATTGCACAATATTAAATGTTACCTAAGCTTTCCTTTGGCTCCTTAGCAAGCAATATACTTAGATACTGCTATAGATTTAAGGAGGCATGGAGACAAGCTACATCAATATATCCAGTGCATTTGTAACAGTATATGGGAATGGAAGTTTGGGCTCAGAGATGCTACTTAGGGAACAATCAGATAGGAGACAGCATAGTCTACAGTTGGATAGTGGATAGAGCAAAAGACGCAATAGAAACTTCTAGTTTCTTAGGCTGTAAAGGAAATGGGGGGAGAATTGTAGCTTCAGACTAGCAAGATTCTATTAATATATTCTTACAATTAAAAAAATAGTTAGAACCTGGTTGTGCTTCCTGCCTCATCTTCCTAATAAGGCTGACATCGGTCTTGGAAGTCTACACCTTTTCCAAAGTGAGAAAACTCAGGAATGTCTTCCGATCCTTATCTGCCAAGCAATTGGCAGCAGCGTTGTTGCAATGCCAGTAGGGAGTAGATGCCCTGATGACCAATTTGCAGAATGCCATGATACAACTGACACAATAGGCTGGGACATGTTTTGCTCCAACCTTCAACAGCACCACAGATGATTGCTCAGCATATGCTCCTGCATTCCCATGATATCTTGTCAGAGAAGTTTGGAGGGAACCAGGATCAATTCTCAACATTCACCATCCGATATGAAATGTTTATGGCATGCAAGCTGGTGGTGTTTCCACCGATTGCACCAGTGACTTTTGTGTTGAGTTTGCTAAAGGAAGCAGTAGGTAAGTGGGCGAAAACATGAATTGAAGGAAATAATCCAGTGCTGGATAGCTATCAGGATTCCATGCGTAAACTCAAAGGACACTTCGAGATCCCGTCAGAGAATCACTGCTAGTTGAAGGATCTGGATGCTGAAACAGGATGGAGCAGAGTAAGGTCATATATTTCATGCTTTAAATTGCTTGCTGGCTATATAGGGTAGAATGACTAACCAGTTCAAAGAAGGGCTGACCAAGGACCTAAGAGATGCTCTGGTAAGATAAGGCACCTCAAATACCCCGGAAGAGCTATATCAGTATTGTATAATAACAGATGCCTGACTAGGAGAGCTAAGACAGGAAAGGAATGGTATGGGGTCTGTCTTACCCCATCCCAAATGGCTTGCTCAAAATCCAGTGTGGCAGAACATATGCAAATCAGAACATCTAAGGGTTCCCTGTCATCAGGAGAGAAGTAAAGAAAAAGGGATCAGAAACTATGATTTTTACCTTGGGACCCCAGCAAGGTAAAATAGCCACAACATGCCTGGTAAATGTGTGAATACCTGGCACAGAAATGAAATGCAAAACTTGTAAATCAACAGAGTTCATAGCCATCAAGTGCCCAATTTGCTTTGAAGCAGCATACCAGGGAAACTTTGCTGCCCTCCCCTCCCCTAAACCCTCAAGGGGGGGGGATTCTCCACCATTTGAGGAGAATCTGTCATCTGATAGCAGGCAAGCATTCTTAATATTTTAACCTTAGTTTCCAACAAGATGGTAGAATTCTCTGACCTTGTAGAATCTGGAGCAACCACTAATTTCATAGCCATAAAAAGTACAGAAACTAAAATTGCTTGTTCAAGCTCTAGAAAGCCAAATGAAGTCACAATAATTGATGGACAGCCACTAAGAGCAGGGTTGATTCTGCAGCACATTGATTCCTTTGCAGTTGACAATCCAAGATCACATCGAATTCATAACATGGTATGTAACTTCCTCCTTGCAACTACCTATCATCTTGGGAATAACATGGCTTCAGCTGCATGATCCAGGTATAAGTTGGATGCAAGGGATGTTCTCATTCCCCATTCCTAAATGCCAGCAACATCACTTATAAGCAGTGAAAGCTTACCTTGCCCACTCCAATGCAGAATGTTGGAAAATCAGCACTGCCAGAAAAATATGCATATTTTGCAGATGTGTTTGGAGAGGAAGAGGCAGCTGAGTTACCTCGCTGCCCACCGGGCATGTAATTGCACCATCAATTTGAAACCAGAATCCAAATCCCAGGAAAGAGACAGTATCCTATGTCTATTCATTAGTTAGTCAGTTTCAAGGAATGTTTGGATATTAACATCAAAAAAGGAATCTTCACGTTTCCAACTCAACAACTACATTTTTTGTCCTTCCAAAATATGGCGAAGCAGCAGCCACTCTGAAAAAAAAAGGAGAGAGTCCCCATGTACACAGTTGATGACTACAAAGACCTGAAAAGAATGGCATTTAGAGATGACTATCCAATCCCACTAATCTCAGATCTATTAGCTGGCTACAAAAGGTACATATCTTTATAAAATTAGACTTGAGAAGTGCTTGCAATCTAATGATAATGAAAGAAGGACACAAGTATTTAACAACCTTCAATACAAGACATGGCAATACACTGTGATGCCTTTTGGCTTGGTTAAATGTGAAGCTAGGGACTTATTGGTTCATTAACAACTTATTTTCAGAAATTCTAGACCAGTATGTGGTGGTTATACTTAGATGACATATCAGTTTATTCTGAAGATCCTTTTCGCTTCATGTAACCGTGTCAGAAATGTTTTGCAAAAATGACAGTACAGTAAGGTCTTTGTCCAACTAGAAAAGTGTGCATCTGACCTTAGACAATTTGGGCTATAGAATCTCTACAAAATCCCATCTGGCAACAATGCTATAGACATGCAACTTGAGTCACACCATAATCAGAGCAATATGAAAATCTGGAAGGAGCAGGAAGGATTTCTGCTCAGATCAGGATATTGATCTGTTTGATTAGATTAGGGCACAGCAACAGCAGGAAGCATATGCCAAGGCCCAAGTGGATGACTTCTAGTGAGACCAAAAGAGTACTGTTGTGCCTTTCACAATGAAGGTATAGCTGAAATACCTGAAGGTACTGTGTCATGACAACAAAACAGCAGAACATGGAGGGTATTTAAAACCTAACATCAACTTTTTGTGGCCTCATGTCTGGGCCAACATAAAGAAGTTTATTCTTGTCATATCTGTCATATAGAAAAAAAATCATCCCTGGGAATCTGACTAGGTTATTGCAGCTGCAAAAAACCCTTCATAGCCCTGGGACACTGCTTCTCTAGATTTTATCACTGATGTTGCCTCAAGTCAGTGATATACTAACACACTTGTAGTGGTGGATTTATTTACTAAATTGTCTCATTTTATTCCTTGCAAGGGTCACTCAATGGCCTAGGAAACCACTCAACTCTTCGCAACATGTCTTTAGATATAATGGAATCAGTCATGATATAGAGGTATAGAGGTCAATCATATGATCTCAGACACAGGAAGTCAGTTCACTTAGAAATTTTTGAAATCCTAATTATTATTAAAATTAATTCATCTTCCTCACAACATCCAGAGACCAGTGGAGAATCTGAGATGATTAACCAACTGTTATAAGCAATATTTGTGATACTGTATTTCATACCAGCAAGACAACTGATTTCATGCCTCTCACTAAATTTATTTACAAAATGCAATACACTTCTATTGGTATGTCCCCATTCCATGCAACTTACAGATTCTATCTACAGGTCTTACCAATAACCAGGCAAGAAAGCACAATTCCATGTGCTGAAAACTTATTATATAAAAAGGCAAGCAGCCCAAGGTCTATTAAAGGAAAAATTTAAACTGGCAAAGGATATGTACAAAAAGAAGAAGAAGTAGCAGGTGCATGCAAACAAGAGGGAGGTAGACTTGCAGAAGAGGATTTGGTGTGGCTTTCAGCAAAATTTCTGACTTCCACGAAACCTTCCAAGAAACTAGACCTGAAATCTATCTAGTTGTTTCCTATCGGGTCTACCTGGTAAGGCTGATAGCTTTATTGATACCCATCAATAAAGCTTCTATCCATTAATAAATAAGGAAGGCACTGACAAAATAATACTTTGGCCTTCCTGAAAGCTAAGTAATAAATTATTCCAGCAGAAGAAGAAAAGATCAGAGATATACATTAGGACACATTCCTAATGGCATTGTGAGGTTCCAAACCGCTTTATTGCTCTAGCTTAGTGTATACTAAGTATACTAACTACAACTGATGAGATGATATTGTCTACTACCAATCTTTTGTAGCACGATGGGAATGAGGCAGTCATAAAATTGTAAGGCATAATGAAGACAATGAAAAACAAACGCTAAGAATAAATAGGAGAGAAGCTTAAAAGTAACTTAAAATTTAGGAGGCATTTCAGATAATATTTGATTGGTTAAAGGCTTGCTAAGTTTTAAGAAGTTTTAATTTGTCTCTTCATCAAAACAAAGTCTGTGACCATAAGAGTGGATTTTTTTGATACAACTTTCCAGTCTCCACTTTTTTTACGCCCTGCTGACTATGAAACCTCATTTGTGTACATTAGATTTTCAAATCTAAATATATCTAGATTAAGCCATTCCATAACAGGAAATGTTAAACACAAATCTTATCTGCAGCTGATAATGTATTATTTTAAATTGGCATAAAGCTTTGTACACAAAACATTTTAAGCCTTCGTTAAAAACTGTAGCTCACTCCTTTCGACCTCCACTCACAGTGAGTTTAATAAGATGGGGAAAGGCTGGGAATGTCTGAACTATTTATCTGTTGGCATCACAGAAGAAGGCAATACAAAGAATAAATAGCATATACATCATTCAGCAGTGCCTGAAACAGATTGCTTTATTGCCATGTGCTAGTTGAGACGGGCAAATCTATTGATAGTGTTGTTTTTCACTTTTCCTACTTCAAGTCCATTGTATGCTGTTTTCATGTATATAAAATTTTGTTTTAAAAATGACATGTTTTTTTAGATGCTTTTCTCCCAACCAAAGCAATTTTGTATACCACTTTTGAGTTAAGTACACATATAAAATGGTGTTCTAGATCAGGGTCCCCGCCGGTCCGCGGACCGGTACCGGGCCGCGGAACAAGCCTTACCGGGCCGCTGGTTGCTGGCGCCGCCATCTTTTTGGTAAAAAAGCAATTTTTCGTCAAAAAGATGGCGGCACCAGCGTTGGTGAGCTTTTCCGGTAGAAAGCCATTTCTACCCGAAAAGCTCACCAGAAAGCGCTGAGCGCCGCTTATTTGACGAAAATCACTTCCGGTGATGTCACCGGAAGTGATTTTTCGTCAAAAAAAGATGGCGGCGCCCAGCTGACGCCGGAACCGGGCCGCGGCGTCGAAAAGGTTGGGGATCCCTGTTCTAGATTGCATACAAATTTAAAAGAGACAAATTAAAATGAAAAAATGAAAGGATTGCAGGAGTTACATTTTTAAGCCACTTTTTATAAGCATATGCAACTCTCCACCATTGACCAGATTAAAAAGATAACATGTAAGAATAAAAATGAGGATTATGGGTTCAGTAGCAAAGCACAGGGTGTAATACGGATCACGTTATTATATGAATTAGAATACTTTTTATTATAAACTAGGAGGCCAAGGTTTGCAATCTTTCAGTTATGAAAATTCATACTTAGTCTTTAACAAGCAATGCATCAGTGACATATAGAAGGCATATAGAAGACATATACAGGTGAAACTCAAAAAATTAGAATATCGTGCAAAAGTTCATTTATTCCAGTAATGCAACTTAAAAGGTGAAATTAATATATGAGATAGACTCATTACATGCAAAGCAAGATAGTTCAAGCCATGATTTTTCATAATTGTGATGATTATGGCTTACAGCTCATGGAAACCCCAAATCCACAATCTCAGAAAATTAGAATATTACATGCAATCAATAAAACAAGGATTGTACATAGAACAATATCGGACCTCTGAAAAGTATAAGCATGCACATGTACTCAGTACTTGGTTTGGGCCCCTTTTGCAGCAATTACTGCCTCAATGTGGTGTGGCATGGAAGCTGTCAGCCTGTGGCACTGCTGAGGTGTTATGGAAGACCAGGATGCTTCAATAGCGGCCTTCAGCTCTTCTGCATTGTTCGGTCTCATGTCTCTCATCTTTCTCTTGGCAATGCCCCATAGATTCTCTATGGGGTTCAGGTCAGGCGAGTATGCTGGCCAATCAAGCACAGTAATCCCACGGTCATTGAACCAGATTTTGGTCCTTTTGGCAGTGTGGGCAGGTGCCAAGTCCTGCTGGAAAATGAAGTCAGCATCCCCATAAAGCTCATCTGCAGAAGGAAGCATGAAGTGCTCCAAAATTTCCTAGACGGCTGCGTTGACCCTGGACTTAATGAAGCACAGTGGACCAATACCAGCAGATGACATGGCTCCCCAAATCAATACAGACTGTGGAAACTTCACATTGGACTTCAAGCATCTCGCAGTATGTGTCTCTCCATTCTTCTTCCAGACTCTGTGTCCTTGGTTTCCAAATGAGATGCAAAAGTTTCTCTCATCAGAAAAAAAGGACTTTGAACCACTGAGCAACATACCAGTTCTGTTTTTCTTTAGCTCAGGTAAGACGCTTCTGATGTTGTTTGTTGTTCAGGAGTGACTTGACAAGAGGAATACGACATTTGAAGCCTATGTCCAAGATTTTTTATTTTTTATTTTATTTGGTTTGTCAATTGCTTACAAGATAATAGGTATAAGTAAAAACATAGTTATGAATACATGGATACATATAAGAAAAATAAAAGAAACAATAGGACATGGACGGTAGGCACTTTGGTGCACTTATGCACGCCCCCTACAGACCTCTTAGGAAAGGGGTGAGGTCAATAGTAGACAGTCTAAGGTTAAAGTTTTTGGGGTTTGGGGAAGAAACCTCAGAGACAGGTAGAGTATTCCGGACATTGACCACTCTGTTGCTGAAGTCGTATTTCCTGCAATCAAATTCCTGCAAATTGTTATGGTTGAAGCTGAAGTATTCATTGATAGGTAGGACATTGCAATGTATGATTTTATATACTATACTTAGATTGGACCGAAGGTGGCGTAGTTCTAGGTTTTCTAGGTCTAGAATTTCAAGTCTGGTGGCATAAGGTATTCTACAACGAGTAGAGGAGTGGAGAACTCTTCTTGTGAAATACTTTTGGACTTTCTCAACTGTGCTAATATCAGATACGTTATGTGGGTTCCAGACTGATGAGCTGTATTCGAATATTGGTCTAGCAAATGTTTTGTATTCTCTAGTTAGTAGTGTAATATTACCAGAGAAAGAGCTACGTAAGATTAGGTTAACAACTCTTAATGCCTTTTTGGCTATGTAGTTACAATGGGCTCTAGCACTTAGATCATTAGAGATGAGTACTCCAAGATCCTTGACAGAGTTTGGATCATCAACAAGGTCTTGACTATTCAGCCTGTATTTTATTTTCTGATTTTTTTTGCCAATATGTAAGACAGAGCATTTATTGTAAGACAGAGCATTTACCCATCTGTGCGTGGTGGCTCTTGATGCACTGACTCCAGCCTCAGTCCACTCCTTGTGAAAGTCCCCAACACTTTTGAATGGCCTTTTCCTGACAATCTTCTCCAAGCTGCGGTCATCCCTGCTGCTTGTGCACCTTTTTCTTCCACACTTTTCCCTTCCACATAACTTTCTATTAATGTGCTTTGATGCAGCACTTTGGGAACATCAACTTCTTTTGCAATTACCTTTTGAGGCTTTCCTTCCTTATGGAGGGTGTCAATGATGATTTTCTGCACAACTGTCAGGTCAGCAGTCTTTCCCATGATTGTGATTCCTACTGGACCAGACTGAGAGACCATTTAAAGGCTCAGGAACCCTTTGCAGGTGTTATGGCTTCATTAGCTGATTAGAGTGGGACACTTTGAGCCTAGAATATTGAACCTGTATTCACAATATTCTACTTTTCTGAGATTGTGGATTTGGGGTTTTCATGAGCTGTAAGCCATCATCATCACAATTATGACCAATCATGGCTTGAACTATCTTGCTTTGTATGTAATGAGTCTATCTCATATATTAGGTTCACCTTTTAAGTTGCATTACTGAAATAAATGAACTTTTGCACAATATTCTAATTTTTCAAGTTTCATCTGTAGAAGACATTGTCAGTAGATAATTTACTGACTAAAAGTGCCTCTTGTCGGTCCTTTTGGCAACTTGGGGACAAAGGGCGCCTGCTAAGAATCTCTTACCTGCTTAAGATGACAAGGAGGTTATCTGGAGGGTCAGAAGTGGGTATGGAGTCAAGTTATTGCTGCTGGTGTCCCAATCAACTACTTGGCAATCAATGGTGTAGGAAAGCAATGGAGATAGATCAGGTAGACTGGCAGTTATATGATTTGGCCAGCCTGGATCCTCCTCCTCCTGCTCGTCAGCTCTGGATATTTTCTTTATTGTTTATTTATTTTAAAAATTGCATGGCTATCTGACTCACTCTTGGTGATTCCAGGTGGCTTACAAAAATAAAGTATTAAATACACTACCGGTAGGTATACTACTGCACTGCATCATACCAAGGCAGAAGAGAATTGAAAACTTTTGTTGGGGAAATGAGTTCTGTTTCAGTGGTAGTTACAGCATCTGAAGGAAGAAATACTTCCTTCAGCATAGTCATTATTCAAAACAAAATGCACAGTGAATGCCAATGGCTCATCATGTGATTTTTACCTTACTGCACAGAACATTTTCACAGAAGTTCTGTCTATTTCTTGGCCATGGCTGCCACTAGCATGGAAACTAAATTCTTTGAGTTGTTTGCATATATTATCTATCCTCACCCAGGATATTATGCTGTCATTGACACTTCTAAAATATTGATAGTTTAGATAAATAATGTTTTCATTAAAATTACTCATACTATGAGTTTGAATTTCTAAAGGGCAATTATCTATTTATTGTGTATAATTTGTTCCAAATTGTTGGAAGCTGCCCTACATTTACAAATGTGGGTATTTTAGGACTATTTCATATATCAAATGAATAAACCAACTGCTGTGATATGAAAGCATTTATCAATAGTTTAGTGTAAGATTATCAAAATATATGGTGTGCCTTAGCTCATGAAGTTTATAAGAACTAAGACAAATTTTAGAAATAGCAACTTTATTGCTATGATTGTGGTGTTGCTGTTAACGAATAACTTTTTTTCATTCTAGCTTTCAAATTTTAGACAAGTTTTTTCTGCTGCTACTCATGCTCTTTTTCAACAATTCATAAGTAAAGATGAGAGTGAGAAAATACTTTGTAATCTACACTTTTAAGATAATAATGCAAAAATGAGACTAATAATAACAAATATTAGTAGATGTTACTATATGTCACCTGGTTAAGGAATGCTAAAATTGATTGACCACTTATATTTAAATAACTGCATGACCAAACTTCAACCAAGTTCTATTTCAGGCTCTTGGGCAACTTCCAAATGAATCATTAGAATCTGAAAGTAAAAAAATCTTTTTTAATATTTTGATTTTAGTATCTAGAATCTGGTACAGAAAATCAAATCATTTTGTTCACTTTTTTCTGAGGCCAAGACCAAATTTTAGCTTTCATCACCTACCTCTCACCCCATGATATAAGCAGGAGCATAAGGGGATTCATGTAGAATTTCCTTCTATACTGCTTCAAACTATAATAGTTCGATATTTCTTCCATAATACTTCAAGCCATTCAGTTACTATAATTGGCATCCTATAAACTTTATAAATAAATAAATGTACACATATATGCATATATTCCTGGGGACAAGCAAACCTGGGCAATGTATTTAATGGGAAATTTTCCTATTAAATTAAAAAAAACTAATTTCTACATGTTCGTGGTTTTTTTTTTACCAATAACATATCCCACGTGGAAAGAATAATTTTATATATGGTTGTTTAAGTTGTGCCAAAATATGAATGAATGTACAATTCAGTTACATTTGTTGAGATGTAATGTCTCTAATAACTGTACATTCCTGTCTGACGTGTCTAACACATAATGCCTTCGTTATATTAATTAATGGAGTCTTGTTAATTTACAGATGTTCAGATTGAAAGAAAACAATGACAATAAGTAAATAGTAATACAGAAAACACAACAAATCTTTAAAATGAATATTAGTGCTGGTAGTTCCGTAGTCAGTCTTAGCCAGATTTTTAGCACTTTCTCACCAACCCTGAAATCATCCTCATCTCAAAAAATAATTATTCCATTGGAGGGAAGACCTTTCAGAGAATGCACACTGTTGGAATTACTTCTTCCACTTCCCCTTTAGCAGGGACTCTCGCGACATAGTGTATCTCAATCTGAAAGAGACACTCTCTTTGAATCCCAGGGCCAAAAATGGCTTCAAAGGAAGCAACTAACACATAGAATTGCCCTTGGAAATAGAGCAATTAGTGTAGCTCCTGTAGCAGTGGTATGATATAGGAGGAGCATGAAAGGTGCTCCATTTTGGTTTTGCTGAATTTTCTAGAAAAACCTTCACATGCAACTCCATGAAAAGTGAATTTCAGTAATCTAACAGATATAGCAATGGCAACACTAACCATCTTCTGCGCATCCTGTTCCATATCAGATTGCTGGGCAAAGGTTCTCTAATTCAACTTTCACTTGTTCTTTTAGCAAGGTTTGTGAGTCTACAAGGACCCTCAGATTGCAAATTTACTCTATCTGAAGGAAGGCAGTCCCACTAAGAATCAAAGTTGACACAATTCTTGGATCTGTAGATTTCTAAATTAACAACCTCTTCATCTTGCTGGAGCTGAATCTGACTGAAATCCTGTTAGCTCCAACACTAGATCAAAGTTTTTGCCATGCTTCTATAAGAATGAAGAGAAATTGTTTTTCTTTCTCTTTCCTGTCCTCTCTATTCCCTCTCTTACTTAAAAGATAAATATTAGTTAAAAAGTAAATATTAAAACGAACTTGTTACACTTTTGCTCAGGCAGTGAGTATTTATGGCCCTCCAGGTATTACTATCCATCAAGAATCAGTATCTTTAATGCCACTGGTCAAGTGGCAATAAGAATTATCTGGAGAGCCATATTGCTTCGTTCATATCAGGCTTGCTTTTACTTGCACAAGTACAATAGCTTAAGTATGTGGATGACTGTCATACAGAAGTGATAGTATTCACTGTTTACTCATCTTTGAAAAGGAGGGGAAAAAGAAGAAATATTTTCAGACATGATGCTGTACAATTTTTAATGCTGGATGGAAACTGCAGCTTCAAATCAACTTCTATAAGTTGGTTGGCTTCTTTTTCTACTAACTCACACTCTTGTAATTGTTTCTGAAGTTTTTTTTAACTTTATTCAACTTCTGGTGTACTGGTAGTCCTCAAATTAGGGCCACAATTGAGGTCCAATTTTATGTTGTTAAGTGAGACATTTGTTAAGTGAGTTTTGCCCCATTTTTGCCACAGTTGTTAAGTGAATCCCTGAAGTTGTTAAGTTAGCAATCCAGTTGTTAAGTGAATTGGGCTTTCTGACTTTGCTTGTCAGAAAATTGGAAAAAGTGATCACATGACCCCAGGACACAGCAACCATCGTAAATATGAACCAGTTGCCAAGCATCTGAATTTTGATCACATGACCAGGGGGATGCTGCAAAGGTTGTAACTGTGAAAAATGGTCGTAAGTCACTTTATCCAGTGCCGTTGTAACTTTGAATGGTCATTAAGTAAACTATTGTAAGTTGAGGACTACCTGTAGTAATAGAGATGTTCTGAATTGCCATTGCTTTTCATTATGTTTATTCTAATAAATAAAATTTCATATACAAGGTAGTCCTTATGACTGTAACTGAGTCTGGAATTATGTTCGTAAATTATTGTGGTCACACATTGAGGCATTACATGACTAGACCCAACTTTTAAGGCATTTTTATAGCAGTGATTAAATGAATGTTGAAATCATTAAGCAAAACCATTTTATCAAATGATCGCTTTTTGCCAGAAAGTGGAAGCAAATCCCAGAAACTGGCAAAAATGTCAAAAAGTATGTGTCCATGGGACACTACAAAAAGCTGGAAAGGTAACCTGGTTCCCAAGTGACTAAGACATGATCACATGACCATGGGAGCGTGTTTGTACAGCCACCATAACTTTGAAATCGAAATATGAATAAGTTTGGGGAGGGGGTGTGCCATCACATTGAACAGTTGCTAAGCAACCAGTCATAAGTCATACTTTTTTTGTTAACAAATTATACATATGCTGAGTATTTGATGTAGTTATTGAATAATCTTGACATACCTCTTCCAAAACCACAAATACATTCAATTTTTTTAATGTTCTTATTGTATTCTTTAGTGAGTTGAAGAGTTTTTCCCGCCCGTGCACTATAAAAAGCAAATATATTGCAGAGTGAAGGACCTGTTATGTTTTTGTCTCCCCCACACCTCCATATTCCTCTTCTCTTATCACATTCTGTCCTTTTCAAGTTCAATAAGAACTTTAAGATATTTTATATTTAATCTTCTGCAAAATAATTTGTACTGATATTGCTAGCTAGCTCTTTTATATCCTAGTGATGAATAATTTATTAAATTGTGAGAAGATGAATTCATCTCCAAATACAAATAGATCAAAAATGAACATGTATTAAGTGTCATCTCTTTTGTTAAAAAGTTTTATAAGTGAGAGAACTTTTAGTAAGTTTTAGCACATCTGGATTACAATAATTCAATTTGTACAGAAAACTGTACATCTGTGCTACTGTCTAAGGGACGTCTGGATTTTGCAGCATACTATTTTGGGATGTGTACTGCATCTTAAACATTTGGCTTTCTTCGGGAACTTGGTTAATGGGGCTCAGCCACTCAGTAACAGAATAAGTGTATGCACTTTGGGAATGCTGGAGAAAGAGAACAGAGCTACCTCTTGCCACATAGACATTAGGAATCAAGTGTGCACACCCTTTTCTGAATGTTGTCACAGAGTAGGAAGGAGTGATGAGCATTGTCTTTAAACTGTTCTGTCTTTAAACCTAAACTGTTCTGTTTCTTAATCAAGAGTAAATATATATATAAGAGTATTTTTATACTGTAGTAGCAATTATGGGTTGGTAAGCTTAAAAATATTTGAGAAAAGTACTTGTAATGGTCATAAGACCATGATAGACTAAATCTCTTTTATGGACCCCATATACAAAACATCATGTAATAATGAAGTAAATGCTACTATTGGAAAAGGCAGTACTTCTTTTCATTTTCAATATAATTGATTGATTTAGTTATTTTAATGATTCCACATATTTGATTGATTTAGTTATAGACTTTATATTGTTTATAACACATGGGCATGTTTTCACATATTTGTGTTGTAAATATAAATATTGATACATGCAGTGAACTGCAAGATTCAATTTTTAATTGTTTAAAACACCTGTCAACTACATTTTTCACCCATTACTTCCAGGAAAATGTTATTGTTTTGCGTAGAATACATTGGGACTAGATTTAGTAGTAGAACAATTAATTTCAATGCCTGTGTCCTAAATATGTCTAAAATCTGGATCTAATCCAACAAAATTAGTGTTTATGGTATAGGATTTTTAAAAAATCCATTGTGTTAATTTCTCTTCCATCTGTTGTATTAAACTAAATAGGATTTGGCTATTTAAACAATCCTTACAAGTAAAATGGTGCAAATAATGTATTTATAGTAAAACTGTAAATAAAAGAGAAAGTCTAACATATTTCAGACTATAATGGTAAATAATTGGTAAGAAAAATAGTTCTTGTTACTAATACTAATACCACACTGAGAGAGCAGATCTAGTCAATGATTTAAAAAATGTATACTTGAAAATAGTCAATTTATTTAATTCTAGTTTAAAATAATACTGTTTTAGGGCTTTAACTGCTGTATGCAAAAAAACAAAAAGGTCAATTTGTGACTGTTCATAGTATTGTAGAAAAAGTTCCAATTCCAGCCATTTTTTCCTTTCCTTTTTTCCCATTTCTTTTATCTTTTCTTTTTCTTCTATACAGAAGACCATCAAATGAATTGTCACAATACTCGAATGCAAGATACAGAAAAAGACGATAACAATAATGATGAATATGATAATTATGACGAACTGGTGGCCAAGTCATTGTTAAATCTTGGCAAAATTGCAGAGGATGCAGCATACAGAGCCAGGACAGAATCAGAAATGAATAGCAATACATCTAATAGCTTGGAAGATGACAGTGATAAAAATGAAAATGTTGGCCGGAAGAATGAGCTGAGTTTAGACTTAGACAGTGATGTTGTTAGGGAAACTGTGGACTCACTGAAATTGTTAGCGCAAGGACATGGTGTTGTGCTTTCAGAAAACGTTAACGAAAGAAATTATGCAGACATATCTCAGCAAGAAAATAGGAATATGAACTATGGGATGCTAGGGAAGCCTGCAAACAATGGGCTTCCTGAAAAAATGGTGGAAGAGAGTGATGAGGAGGTATGTCTCAGCAGCTTGGAATGTTTGAGGAACCAATGTTTTGATTTGGCCCGCAAACTCAGTGAGACAAACCCACAGGAAAGAAATCAACAGCAAAACATGAATTCTCGTCAACATGTCCGACAAGAAGATGACTTCCAAGGAAGGACACCTGATAGGAATTATTCTGATATGATGAATTTAATGAGGCTTGAAGAACAGTTGAGCCCGAGATCTAGAACTTTTTCTAGTTGTGCAAAGGAGGATGGATGTCATGAAAGAGATGATGACACCACTTCTATTACCTCAGATAGATCTGAAGAGGTGTTTGATATGACAAAAGGAAACTTAACACTACTTGAGAAAGCAATTGCTTTAGAAACGGAAAGAGCAAAAGCCATGAGGGAAAAAATGGCAATGGAAGCTGGACGGAGGGATAATATGAGATCCTATGAAGAACAGTCTCCAAGGCAGCTCTCTGGAGATGAGAGGAAATCTAAATCCAGTGATGGCCATATCAAAAAGCCATATTATGGTAAAGGTAATATTTCTATCTAAAGTATGTTGATTTATGATAAAATAGAGATAAATCTTAATGTGCTGGTGTTGATGGTGTTGTTTGAAGTTTTAACAAATCTTTATAAACGAATACTTTTGTTTTTGTTTCTGTTAAAAAAAATACCACTTCAAGAGAAAAAGAAAATAAAAATGACTGAAAAAATAAGCAATGATTATCCTGAAATGCAGACCAGAAATAGACAAAGAGCAGGGAGATCTGGGAGGGTGGGTGGAGTTAAATGTGTCATCAGCTTAGAGTTCTTACATTGCCACAAATGATCCAAATCCAACTTGAATTTTTTTGACTCTTATCTAGCGCCAATTAAGTTCTGACCACTAATTAACTAGATTCTTGCATACAGGCTTGAACAAATCTTCTGTGCTGCAACTTAACATATGGTCCTGATCTTTTGTCTCTGACATTAATCTGAGTTAATTGACTAGATTAATGTCAGGTGCAAAGCATCAGGACTATATATTAAGTTGCAGCACAGAATATTTATTCAAGCCTATACGCAAAAATCTAGTCAACTAGCAATCGGCACTAAATTGGCACTAGATAAAGGTCAAAGAAATTCAAGAGGGGGATGGACTTGGATCGCTTGTGGCAATGTAAGACGTCTAAGCTGATAACACATTTAACTCTGACCCCTGTTTTGTCTGTTCTTCTGCTACATCATATTAGTTATCCCATGAAAACAAAGAGGTGTGGAAATACCTTGTATGAACTTACATTTTGAGGCTGGGTGCAGGACAATCAAATCAACCAGCTGTAAAATTCAAGTATTTATAGACTTGACTATGGGGGACATCCTGATTTATAAAATGGTAGTTATTGATTAACACTTTCCTGCATAAAATATGGGATTTCCTGCTAGAAATTGAACTGATAACATAAGATGGAAGCAATGACTGCACATTAATTATCTTAAATAGAAAGATAATGAAAATCATTTGTCATAGAAGACATACTATGTCCTGGTCTGAGATCAATAGCAATTTTTATAGGCATTCCAACTCACTAGTTTCATGCATTCATGTAAATAGTTAAATTATTATCTTTAGAAATAATTATCACACAACATGAAAGAAAAAGTCTAAACATAATTACTGTAAAGATTTTTATTCATTGATATATAGTATATAAATATAAATATTTTTTTCTGAATCCACATTCTTACAAAGTGTTTAATATCCCCAAGAGTACTTTTGATTTCCATTAACTTTAATAAAATTGGAAGAAACAACATTATTTGAGGAATGTGTGATCAATACAGATGGATATAGATGATATTATACTGTTCAAAGCATAATATTAAACTGTTATGGTGAAGCTTTTATATTATAAATAATAGAATTGTGACATAGGTTATGAAATTAAAACATTTTATAAATTCTGCAACAATGTTTTCCTTAAGCAAAGTTTGTAAGACAAAAGCAAGGATTTAAAACTCTAAGACATATGGATTTCTAACCAGTACTGCATTGTACAGTATTCAAGTTACTATATTTGAACCAATTCTGATTGTACATTTTCTGTACATGCAATTACTCTTGAGCACATACTTGCATGAGTAAGCACAATGTACTACATTGAAACTTTGAATAAAGGCAGTGTCATCTTACATGATTTAAAAAGTATTCATGAGAATTATCTAAGTTACGGGAACTGCTGCTAATTTAATTCATACATGTATCTGTCTTTGTAAATTCCGAAGGTTACCAGAAATGTTCCCGTCAACAAATACAATCAACACATGCAACAAATCTTAAATTACATTAGTATTTGAAATAATTGAAATACATTTTCTTAAACATTATTTGGATAAAATAAAGTCTAGATGAGTTTTATTTTTTATGTAAAGTTTTTAAAACATTTTATGAGTTTTACGTCCATATTTTTTAAAAATTATCTTAACTGGATCAAAAATAGCTTTACCAATTTTTTAAAAATTCTAAAGAAAAACAAGTACTGCATTTAATTGAGGTCAAAAGCAGTACCTTGGTCTGAAATGGAAATTGTAGGCAAATTTAATGTCTCATTTGATGGAAAAGATACAGCTACTTCAAAAAGCTGCAAAGAGGTACTGTCAAGCACTTGTTTGGCTTTTGAACCAGAAGCAGTGCATAATCCTTTAGCATTCCCCTTTTTTCCTCCTAGATTTAAAAATAATGTATGAAAGTTATGTCCCAATGTCAATCACCATCAAGTATGTATAAACACTAAATCTGGCATCAAAAACTCTTGGATAAAATGATGATAGGAATATCAGCACACACATTTACACTTCAATCTAGAAAACCTGAAGCATCAAAAGGAATGCACAATAATTCTGTTACATTCCCAAACTCAGCTGAGATGGGTTTCTAAAATCAATGAGAAAGGATATCCTTTTTTGGTTTATATGTTCATTTCACGTTAGAAAGCTTCTGTGCATCTTTTTTACTTTCATCTCAACTGTACAGCTTCATATCAGCTTATGCAATTGCAGTGTCTAGACAAGCATATCAGTAGATGGGAGGAAGCCCCACTTTCTTTTCACCTGGTTCAATGATTAGAAAAATCATTATTAAATTGTTAATGTTATTATTATTATTATTATTATATTCAAAATAACCAAGGTATTTCCCTTACTCAATGTTTGGAGCAGGAAAATGTACTGGAAATGAAGTTCCATATAGGTCACATAAAAACATTTTTATTCTGCATTTGTGCTTGGCTTATTAAATTAGTGTTCACTATTGTTCAGATAAGTAGCTATGACTATGAACTGAATTATAAAAATCTTATTCTAGGTATTCCAGCTCATTAATAGATACTATGTCAATAATATTGATGGATGTTTGTGCATTTATTTCCAGTATTAATTCCAATTGTTTAAAAAATTACATTATTTATGCTATATGTTTCTTGTTAACTATTATCTTTCTTGTTGCCCTGGAATACTGTTACATGAAATACCATAACCACAATTTAAATTAATATTGACTGGATTTATTTATTAATTTATTTTTAGACATGGCTCAAATATGTCTCAAAGAGCTATTTGTAAGACTTATATAAAACATGTGGTATACAAATGCCATAGATAGCCCCCAAGGAGTAAACTTGGAGCAACACATCAATGGTATTTTATTCTCAACTTCTATAGACTTGTGGTTAGTGATTAGCCTCAGCTTATCAAAGTCCTAGTTACTATTAATAGTCACTAGAATACTTGTTCATTTTCTGAGTTTAGGGGAATATTATTAATTATTCTGAGATGTATTATTTATATTACATGGTCCAGAGAGAACATACATATTTGGTCTATTCATAAGAATTCTTGTTTTAAAAAATATTGCTAAAATATTTCTTTTAAAACATCCCACACAATTTGTCCCACGCAATTATTGATCTCCTAATAATGTGACTGAATATTTAACTAATATATTGTATTTTGTTAGAAGGTTTTTGTCAGGCTTCTTTTTGCTGACAAGGCATACTACTGCAAAAATACATTTCCCAAGACACAAAGGCTCAGATAATTAGGTTTCTTTAGCGAACTTATGAAATCATTTCAAAATATTCCACTGGCTGCTAGGTATCAAATGTGAGCTCTGTTTATAACAACCAGTGTGCAAATTTCTTGCATCTCCTTTGATGAGAGGCAGAATTTCCATCTGTTCCTTATTTTGGTGAATGTCCTGATCTACTATCAGGTTGCTTACTTTTAGATGAGAACTTTCATGGAGCGGAAGCACAGAGAATATATAAAACCACATGATGGCTGTTCAAATTTATATGTGCACTAGATCCCAAGTCATGGTTAGCCACAGAAAGCATGGATAAAAATGACAGTATAGTTTCCGTGAACTCACAATAAAATAGTACTTGACTATAAAGCAAAGATGGTATGTTCTGATCTCTCTCACGCTTTGTATATAGTATGTTAGTCTGCAACACAGGAATAATTAGAAATGATCCAATTGTGAAATATAATTTCTTGCTTTAATCTGTGCTTAAATATAAAAAGCAAATGTCTTAAATTTGTGAAAGTTCTTAGCTGTCATGCAAATAAGGTTTAATTTGAACTGAGATTTAGGATATATGAGAAAATGAGATTTAAAACAAAACAAAAAACTTTTTAAACACTCTAATGTTAATCTACAGCAAATAAAACCACACAGCCACACTCTAAATATAGAGTGCTGATAACATTTTTTTATTTGCTGTAAGCAGGATAAATTTATTCAATGATCAAAGTTGACTTTTTAATTTGAATTTGAATCCTAAGTGCATTTGAATCTTATGTGCTATATTGCATGTATCTGTTTGAAAGCTGGCTACTTATTAATCAAAATATTAGAGTTTCTGTACAGAACTAAAATTCAAAATGTATTACTTCTAAGTAGTTATCTTGAGATAATTTCCCTTATCGACTCTATGAATTATTTCAGAGGTGCTTACAATGGTCTAAAATTTGTGCAAAAATATGTTTTAAAAATGAAAAGTGTGAATTTGACAAATGTGGAAATCGTCAGGGAAATGGGATGGTTGCATATGCACCACAATTTTGTGAAATGCACCTGAAATAATAATCCTTTATCTACTCAATATTTTATCAAAGAACGAAACCTTGATTTATTTACCTTGTTAGGATTCTTGGTCTCTTTCAGTTGCCTTCACCCTCTGATTTGCATGGATATAACATAGGGCAAAAAAAGGAGTTGAAATACTTTTTTTATATATAAGTTGGATTGGGGGGATTATTTCTTTTATTCATGCATACTAGCACTTATTCTTCTACGCTAAAGTGCTTATCAGGGAAGAAGATTAGAAGTGTTCAGGATTTCTCTTTGAGGAGATTCAGAACCTCTTTCTTTCCCTTTTCTATTATTTGTTTTAAAACTGTGACTTAAGAATCCAAAGCAAAGTTCATTTTCCAGGCATTTGAAAATATCCCAACTCTTACACCTCCATTGAAGCTGATATAGAGCAGGAGGATGGAGCAGAGTGAGATGGGCCATTTCAATGAATTGAGACTTGATATCATCATGGTCCTTCTCCCCTCCTGTCCCCCCCCCCCACAAAAAAATCCCTAAAGAATTATATCATATGTTCTTATACTTCTGCTCAATTTTCTTGAATATACATACAAATCAGAAATTGAATTTAACTGTTTGGATATTTTTTCCCTTTGGATAACTGGTTGTGTAAGAAGATTGATGAGCAAAGTTTAGTAAAAAGGAAAAAATAGCATGAAATAATGGCATTGGAACTGCATTTCAAAAACCAGAAAAAAAATCTACACTAATCCTGTTGATTACCTGGCAGGAACTGTTTCTTAGAATAGTTGTTTTTCCTGATAATATCATTAAATAAAGCAACAAACATTTTGTTTAAATGTCATAAGTATTCAAAAATCACAAGTAAGTGATTATTGGGCCAAATTAAAAGAAAATATTAACTGTTTTAAACTCTACTAATTACTCATTGGAAAGAAACAGATTTTTGTTTAAGTTTTAGTATTCTTTAACAATGTTTCAATAAGTCGATATTAATCCTCTTAAAAACGCCACTACAAGAATAACTTGTGGGGGGTCCCCTCTCATGGGATCGCCATACTTCTCCCACCATAAATTTATTAACATCAATATGTGAGTGCTAAAAATGAGAGCAAAGCGCAGCCTACACAAATGTTTTACAGAACTATATTAAATGACAAGGATGGCTTCACCACCTAGGACTCTCCATGTCTGGGGATGGTTGTAATTGTAATAGCTTCTGGTCGAGAAGAAGAAGCAGGACATAAAATTGTTTAAACAGAGCCTGGCTTGTTTTCTTCCAGTGTTCTTTAAGAACATTTTCCAAAGAGTTACTGATTTCATTAACTGAACCTACGTCCATTTGGAAATCTGAAAAACATCATTCACTTGACACGTTTGTTGTAAATTATAGATCCCTCAAGAACAGAAAAGAAAGAGAGCAAATGTCCAACCCCTGGGTGTGATGGAACAGGCCATGTAACGGGGCTATACCCCCATCACCGCAGTTTGTCAGGATGCCCACACAAAGATAGGGTCCCTCCAGAAAGTAAGTCCACATTGTTTCATGGAAACGGGGGATAAAATTCCACACAAACTTTTCTAGCATGCCTTGAGAAGCTTTTTATTTTGATTGCTCTTTCATTCTTCCCATTTTTCTAGTATATGTCTCAGTTTAGCAATTTGTTTTTTGTTACATTTATATATTTTCTTATTTCATCATTTTCACATCTTTACTAACTTATGCTTGAATGAAGATGTTTTAAAGCTGTATTCTTTGATCCTGAGAGTACTGGGATATCTCTAAGCAATTGCTTTCTTGCACGTAGAAGTATTTTCCAACCAAACTGTATTATTTTAATTTTGAGTAATTGTACCTACTCCTTGAATAGGATTTCTTTTCCCTAAATGAAGTAAACGTATCTTTCAGTTTGAAAATGTACAGCTGAACCACTGAAATGTTTATATACTAAAACATGTAATTACTTAAAATATTTGACCTTGAAAAATTTGATTGATTTATAGTAATTCATCTTGTGATGTTAGCATAAACATGTTGTGGTTGTATAAAAGGGATAAAGGAGGAAGAAGTATGATTTTAAAAATTGCACCTGTCTTAAATTATAAGAAATTCTCCATACATCTCTCAATAAAGCTAAACAAACCAATTTATTGTATGATTTTGAGCAAAACTTTAACATTAGTTTAAACTGTTATTTTAAAAAAACTTCCTCAGTTTCAGGTGATGGCTTTCTAAAATCTGGGTATTTATTATCTCTGTAACAGTACAAAAATGGATTAAACTAAACAAATAAAAGTATTCATAATATATCCAAAATAGGATTGCTAAACGGCATACTGCCATTGTATTTGGAAATCCTACCATGTGATGTAGGGTTGTCATATAATTTTCATTCCCCTTCCTCTATAATGTATCATATTTTAGACTAAGTAAATTTCTTTCATTCAGGACATGATGGTACAAGGTGGTAGAATGGTTTAATACGCCAAATAATTCATTCTTTCACTTTTGAGAAATCGAATTGTCCTGCCTCATGAGCAAAACAATTCTCAACAAACATGGTGCCAATAATAGATGAATTTACAAACATAAAGACACAGAATGATTAACACAGATTTCTAAAACTTTATGCAATTTAAAAGCATGGAGTAGAATGGTATATTTCTTTCTATAGAAGACTTTCCTTTTTTATATAGAATAAAGCTCAGGGAAACACTTTAAAAAATTTTAAAAATACAATTTCTCAGCTAATGTGTGAATTTCACTGATCAAAGAAATTCAGTTGCCAGTTCAGCAAGACCAATAATTTTCTCAAACTCAAATGTTACTCAGTTGCTCAGAGCATTTCATCTTTTCCTCCCTGGTAAATGGTAAACACAAAGCATTTAGGAAATGTTGCTGATCAAAGAAGAATATAGCTTTAAACAGTTTGCATGTTCA
This sequence comes from Notechis scutatus, assembly GCF_049901735.1. Taxonomy (NCBI): domain Eukaryota; kingdom Metazoa; phylum Chordata; class Lepidosauria; order Squamata; family Elapidae; genus Notechis; species Notechis scutatus. The sequence continues at coordinate 129,887,277 of NC_142009.1, read as the reverse complement.
GTAGTGATAAAAGTGAAAAAGGTGAGATCATCTTTTTTTCTTCTTTTCTTTCTTTTTTTTCCCTGACTCCTGCAGTGCTGGGCTTGTAAAGCATGTTTCAAGAACAGCTTTGAATAGCAGGAATTCCAGAGTGAAGCTTTCACATCTTTAGTACACTGCTAGTGGTGTGGTGATGGTGATGAATTATGGTGGTTGTGACTATTCTTTAAATCAATATGTACAGGTTGTATTTCTGATGTCCTTGGCTTTCATGTAAGCATTAAACATGATTTCAAGATTGGTTTTTGTTTTTGAAATGTAGTATAATTTGCATAAGTCATCATGTAATGGTGATATGAATTCAAAGCATTTTTTTTCATGTTGCACACAAGCTGGTCGCTGACTAATTTCATCAAATATGCTGAAAACAAACAAAACGCAAAATAATTTAGTGCAACCTCCTTGACACAGTGCCTTCCAGATATGTTGGGACTGTAACTCTCAGGATTCCAAGCCAGCATGATCAATTCTGGAATTAAGGGTGGTTAGGGTTTCAGCATAGCTGGAGGACATTTGTTGCAAAAAAGCTGGTTTACATAGGCATCCACTTCGAATCATGATGATATTAAACTCCTGAAATGTGCATTGTGATGTCACAATGCAAGTTCTACTCTTTTGTACTGGCAACACAATGTTGCATTCAAGTATATAAAGGGCAGAGCTTGTGTTGTAATGTCACATCACATTTTGTCTCTTCCCTCCCCTTTAAAAACCTCTCCCCCCAATGGGTGACTTTCTGGTTTAACACTTAAAGCTTTTATTTTGGGTAAATTATATTTATGAGCCAGCTCCGTGTAGGTTTAAGGCATTGGGCTAAAACTGGGAGACTGTGAGTTCTAGTCTTGCCTGAAGCATTAAGCTACCTGGGTGACTTTGATTAGTCCCCCTTTCCTGTCTCTAGATAAAAGGCAAGGGCAAACCATTTCAAAAAGAAAAATGCTAAAAAAAAACCTGCAGACTAGTCCAGGTAATTACAAGCAGTCAAGATTGACTCAGGGGCATCCCCTAGTCCCACCCTCTCAAAATTATTCTTCCTTCATGAGTCAGACCATGCATGTTTTGAGCTGTGCACTCTCTTTCAATCTTGAACCCTGATAATTTGAGATCCAGGAAAATGAACAATGGAATTGGCCCCTCCATCACCCAAATGCAACCATTGCCCAGTATTTGTTTGACCATAGAGAGTTACAATCCTGTTTGCATAATAAGCCAAACTTCCTGGCTCTGGTGTGCACAACTTGCCCGCACTTCTTCAAAACTCTTTCTTGCCCACCTTCTTTGTTCCTTGTGGTTCTCCTTTTTCTGCTCCATCCCCATTAAGTAAAGGCAGCAGAAAACCATCGTTCTGATAGCCATGGGATTCCAACTGCCACTGAACTTTTAAGAAGCAATAGTTCTGCATACTAAGCCTATGGTAGGCCCCAGAACCTGCGTCTTTCCTGCCCACTTCTGGCTGCCCTGAGATGAATCGGCTTACATGTTGTGCTATATTGACTCCAGATACTGGATGCCTATTTTGTGTACTTAAATCAGTTCATTCTTGCGTATATATTTCTTAAAATGGCTCCAACTGGCCACTGTGCTCCTCAGTACTCTTGCTCACTGCTTGTGTATGCAGTCTTTTGCTTAACTGTCACATCAGAGACGCTTTAACCATTAGGTTTCCTTCCCTTCATAACCCTGAATGTTTTAACATCATCCTGCATTAATAAATACACTGCAAGCCTTCTTTCCCTTCCCAGGCTTGATTGGCGCTACCTATCCCATGTCTGTTTTCAGAAATGCTGATCGTTAATGAATCTTGCTTTGTACTAAAATAGCTTCCTATAAACTTGGACTTGAAATCTTTTTCTTCTTGTTGTTGTTTCCACATTCCGCTGTTTCCTTTCCTTCTTCTTCTTGTCAAGTTCTTGCCATGCATGAAAACGTTCTTAAGTGTCCTACACCGGGCTGCACAGGCCGGGGCCACGTAAATAGCAACAGGAATTCTCATCGAAGGTAAGATCCAGCTCCCTGAACAGGCAGATTTAATGTTTCGGTACCGTTTGTGGTCCCTGCGGGGTGGGGAACTTCAAAATGTTTGGGGGCTTATCTTGAAAAGCCAAGATCAATTGCTGTCTGATGTTTGATTGGGCAATGGTAACTTTGAGACATGATTAATTCAGGACTAACCCAAATTTCAAAACTGATTGAATGCATTTGGACTTTCTAAGTTCCTTCAGGTTCCTATCCATACTACCCTGTAGAAGCCAAAATTTAGCCACATTTTGGCACAGTATAATCCTAATCTGTGATTAAGCATCCATATTGTGCTTCAATATTTCACAGGCATTTTGGTTTTTCTACAAAATTATGAGCTTATTAAAAATATTGAAGTCATGACTCAACTTTTCTGTGAATGTTGATCTCTTTGCTTCTGAAATCTTGTTTGGCTCTTGTTCCATTTTTTGCCCGCTGGTGAATTGCATACTAATCGATGGTGTCCAATTGTTTTGCAAAAATTATATCATGCTGATTGATTATACCCATAATGGGCAAAGACCTTTTGGATATAAGATTTTAACACTAGTGGCGAGCAAAAAAAAAAAAAGGAGCTTCTTTTTTATTGCCTGACTGAAACCTGAAACAGAATATAATTGAAGAAAATAAAAGATGGCATATGTAATTAGAAGTAGAACAGAGTCCTTTTCTATTTTGGTATCTTGTTAATCATGGTTTGTATGGATTTCCAAAGAAAAATGCTTATAAATAAGAAATTCACAAGGCAAGTAGTATAAAACACATTACATTTTTATAGACTGACAGATCCAACACTTTAGTAAGGAAACACTGAGATAGTCTTCAGGTAAATCCTATTCGGTTAATATCTTAAATCCTAAAACATTAACTTTTTTTGGAAGTTTTTTTTTTACCAAATATAAAACTGGTTGCCAAGGGGAAGCTATACAAGGCTACAAAAATGTTTGCCCTGTTGAATGATTATGGATATGATGATATCATGGGTAGTCTGACTATTTTAGCTAGAGGTACGTAGCAAACAATTCAAGCTGTAAATTCATCAGGCCGTCATAGATGGAATTATTATGTACACTCAAGGAAGTAAAAATTCTCACCAGCAGCAAGGAGATGATATCAGACAAGAATCAATGTTTCAAGAAGGCTGCATGGCTAGGAGCTAGATAGGAGTTATGTTAAGATGAGCTGAAATGGAGATCTATTCCACCCTTACAACTCTACAAATCAGACTGATTCATTCGTATCAGTCTACTTCTGATAGATTTGGCTATGCCAGATTCTTCTTGATGTTTACATATTTTTGCCACTTTTCTACTTTCTAGCAGTAGCTTTCCCCCTCACTGTGAGATTGGATCTGAATTTACTGAGCTTGGATCTGGTGCAATGAAGCCTGATGCTTTTTGTTGTTGTTGTTGTTTTTGGTCTGGCTTTTCATATCTGGTTCCCTTAGTGCCTTATTTTCAATTTCAATTGTACACATATTGTGCATTGACAATAAATGTTTGGTTTGATTATCACTTGTCCTGCATGTCATCTTAAGATGAGTCCTCATACAGGGTCATGACACCACAAAAATGTTTCAGGATTTAAAATTTTGTCCTTTTCAGAAGTTCTGAATTCAATTCTGAAAACAGGATTTTTAGAAGTCTCTATGCTGGATGGTATTATTTTTGTTTATTTGCCTTTTGTCCTGGTGCTTACAAAGAACTACTTTAGGAACGAATGTTATCTGATGATCACAATATTTTTGCTAAAAAGGAGGGAAGGAAAACTTTGGTCCCAGTGGAGCATAAAAGGATCTTGATGGGCTCAATGTAGTCCACACACCGCACTTTTTGGACTTCTAGGCTATGCTTAGGCAATATTATCTACTGTATTGTACAGTAGTTTCCCTAAAACTCTTTGGACTTGTGATCCTGAAGAGACACCAGGAGTTGATTTAGTTCAAGTTGACTCTGAATTTTTTTTTGATAGTTACGTGTTTGTGTTCTAGTTTAACTGTCTAATTATTTTATTTATATTTCATTTCATTTTCTATCTGCTATGTTCTTATGGATTGATGCCCGGATTCTCCCAAGAGAATTACTATCAATTTCAACAGCAAGTGAATTTTTATTTCCTTCTTTTGCTACACTTTTTTCTTAAATTCTAATCAGCACAAGATTATTTAAAGCTCTTCCTAACTAGTATCACTGAAAGTATACCTTGCTGAATTCAGAGTTGCTCACTTTCAAATAAGCAAGGATTACAGCCATATTCTTCTCTGGGGTTTTTTTGTAGCAACAATAGCAGCAGCAGTAGACAATACGGTTGGCAGATATGTAGGAAATTCTGCCAACAGTATTGCATAGTTAAGTCTATATTAGGTTTGCCTGGCAGCAATGTTCTCCTGAACATTTACGGCAAACTAAAGCATAATTTGTGGCTTATCGAGTTGAATGCAGCTCACCAAGCTTCTTAGTGGCTAATCATCAGCTCATTAAGCTTTGTTTTTGTAAAAACAGTGGGAGGGCAGAAACAATGCTAATTAAGCACCTGGACTGTCACAATATGTAGTTGGGAGATTCTATCTGGCTTGGTAGGTCACAAGATCAGTAGACTTAGTCATTTATAGTGGAACAGGAGTTCATCTTTTATGGCGACCCTGTGATTTTAAAAGCAGAATTTTGCATTCTAGAGGATGAATGCTGGGCATCAAGACATAGTTCCTTCCCCCTACCTGTTCAGCCAGCTTCTCCTTTATGTTTACAAAAAAAAAAAAAAAACAGAGCTCAGTGAAGCTATTCTGGATGGGACAATTACATTTTCTTTCTGTAATTGCAGCCTCTCCGGATGTCCTATTGCTGCAGCAGAGAAACTGGCCAAAGCTCAAGAGAAGCATCAGAGCTGTGATGCATCCAAATCAAACCAGGCATCAGATCGTGTCTTGAGGTATACAGAGTTGCTCTAACACTTAATAGTGCATTCAAGATTAATTGAATAAGAAGTTAATCTTAGCACTAAAAATACATCACCCTTGAACCAGTGTTTAGAATTAGGGCTTCTGGATCCTGTTTTCAGCCTTTAAATGCCTACCAATATACCCTGGGGGAGGGTGGGTAATGTTTCTCTCTCTTTTTTTTGGCAAATATCAATAAAGCTGAAAAGCTCATTTTTGTCTTAGGCATTGTTTGGTGTAAAGCTGCCTGCTGGAGTTCTGAATCTATGAACAGTGTGAAAAAAGTTGATATCTTTGGGAAATAAACTAATATTTACCGGTAAGTCTTGTTTTTTCCAGCAGGCGTTTACTAGTAAATATCAGTTTAAATGAAAACCAGAAGCCCTACTTTCAACATTTAGCTTGCAAGTTTAAAATTATAATTAAAAAAAGGTATCATTTGTTAGGCTTAAAAGATTTTATAAGAAGACTGGCTGGCTTTATAACTTTATAAGAAATTTTGGCTGGCTTGGTATCTTCCCCCCACCCACCCCCCAAAAAAAGAAGAAGAAGAAGAAAAAGAAGAAAAAGAAGAAAAAGAAGAATGCTGATGTACCTGTGTATCTAGCTTATATTTTTATTGTTGCCGATAATTCATGAACCGTCTTATTCCTCAGGAATATAGGCAGCAGGGTTCATCCAATGCAGAACCTTAGGCATTTGCTTAATGCAGGCAAGAAAAGTATGATTCCTGAGGAATTTGAAAGTCAGACTTGTTAAAAAGATATTCATTACAAAGGTTTACTCACATAGAATGGAAAGTTACTGCGATCATATTTACTAGTTTGAAGGGGAAATCATACATGTTTTAAGCTAAAGCAGCAGAATTTACCTGATTTCCCCATACCCTTCTATCCAAAGATTTCTATTTGAAGGAAGTAATTGATTACAGGAATTAGAAATTACAGGATGTCCAAACTGGAAGCTATAGATTTAGATTTCGTTCATATACCTCATGATATTTCTAATGTTAATTGGATCTTAAGAAAGTATGCTACTCAAGAACTCTTCATATTCAACATGTTCTTTGAGTCAGATTGAAAACTCAGCAGTCTACTTGAGATAGACTCATTTAATGAGCTAATCAGCAGCTCTTCCCATCCAAATAGCAGTGGAATATCATGGTATTAAAAATTATCTGGGGAAAATGTTACTTAGAGCTATTTTGGGATGTCATCAGATATCATGTGTAATAGGAACTCTTATTGTCAAAAATACAATCAGAATAAATATCCAGACATACTTTGTACCTAATATTTTAGATTTATGTTACTTACTGATCCTAATCTTGCCCTGTAACTACAGCAATGTATAATGCTTACAGATTTCTTTTCAAATCTTCCGATTTTTTTAGAATTGGAAAATTTGAGAATCAGAGTATGAGTAACATACCAAATTATGTGGATGCTACAAAGCAAGGATTTTCAAATTTCATAAATATTTCATGGCATATTTTGCAATGTAGTATAGAGACAGAAGTAACATTAGATGTATGCATTCTATAATTTTTAGTGTGGTTTTTTCCATGCTATTTGCTTGAGAAAAATTAAGATTATTTTTCAAATGGGTAACATACTTTTGTTTATGCTCAAGACCATCGGATAGATTTTAGTTTTTAGATGAAGGGTTTGTTCCACTTATTTTTTTCCATTTTCAGAAACATTTTTTTTAACAAACATAATTATTTTCTACCCTTTTTACTGCCAGAAAAAAAGCTAGTGTAGTTTTATTATTGTGCTAAAACCATTTTGTTCTAAAACCCAATGTGCAGTTGGCCCCAACCTTCCTATCATAAGGGTCTAAAGATGTGGCTTGAGGTCCCAGTGGGGGATCAGCACAATGGAGGTGGTTGATTGAATAATAACAGATCCCAGCTCCCCCACCCATTCCATCCCCACCCTACATCCATGTGTCTTTGGTTGTAAGGTTTGATTTTAATATTTTATGTTTTAATTAAGATGCAACTGTAAGCCGCCCAGAGTTACCCTATGGTAAGATGGCAGCCAATACATTTTATAAATAAATAAACAAATAAATATGTATTTTCTTTAAGGAGAAGTCAGAAATTTGTGAGAAATTTGTTAAAAGCAGCATTTGAATACTGATGCCTCAAATCAATATTCTGACAATTTTGCTTTTGCCTTTAAGATTGTCATGCCCTCAGATCATAAGTGATCTGAGTTACATTATCATCTAAGATATATGACTTCTCCACAGCTTTTATCTTGTACAGGTATTCAAGGTGAATATTTTGAAATTTACCCTGCACTATATTTACTAAGTACAGTTTGTTGCTCTTTCCCCTCCTTTTTGAATTAAAACAGAGTAACTCATAAGCAATCCATACCTTTAAATCCTGCACCCTGTGGTATAAAGGGAATTGAAAACTATCCTAGCAACTATAGTGCTTTATTTTTATATTGTCTGATAAAGGAAAATTGTCTTTGATATCAGCAACTATTACAAGATTGACTGTCTATGATGGATTACTTACCATTTCCAAACCAGATAGTGGTTCCTGAGGAAATCCCATTTTACACTATGAGTAGAATAGGCTGCATTTTTGTTTTTTATTTCTTAAAAAATATGAAATTGCAATCTAGAATAAAAACAGAATTTGTTGCAGCCAAAGAGTAGCTTTAATTCATTTCCGTTCATATTAATTGACATATTAATTGATCTAGAGCTTCACCTAAGCATGGCAATAAATTTCTCTTTAGAAATGCAGACATAAAGAGGCTAAGATAGATTAGTGCAAAAGAAATGTCAGCTACTGTAGAATCCAGGAATCTAGCCTGTATTTATATGCCAGCACCAAGGTTTCAGTCTATATCTTTTTCTGCCATCCTTATATAGTAGCCAACTTTTTGCTGCTTATTTTTGAAGCTTGGATGTTGATGACACTTGCTGGTTGTGTCTGGTCGTAAGCTTATTATTTCTGGCCTTGCCAATCTCAGATCTCACGCTTATAAATGTATTGGCCCAAACAATTTTGATTCATTTTCATCTCTCAAATATGAAATCAAAAGGTAGAAATAATTATTGTACTTAATTTATACATAAATATTTAATTATAAACTGAGAGAAATTATTTTTTCCTTGAGGGCACAATCTGAATTTATCAATCTGAATGTATATACTAATGTTGGGTTACCTTCAGAGATTGTTCAGATGTTATACATTTACAACCCACAATCTTATCTTCTATGTATATAAAAGTGAAATTCCACTCACGCAAAATCTCCAGAACTGTAAAGCCTACAAACTTGAAATTGGCCCATATGTTCCTCTTGGCTTCTAGGTGCTCACTAAGAAAGGATTTTTCGAAATGACCATCAGAGCATTAGTATTTTGTATATTATTATTAACACGCTTTGATGCTAAGGAGTTCTACTCCCCCTCCCCACCTGAAAAGAAATATGTTCCAAATTAAAATCACAAGCAGAGGAGAGGAGTTTCAGTTTCAGTTTCACAGCACCAAGCAACTTTAGTACAGAACAGTTGAGCTAAGCCACTCCTAGGCTTCTTGCTGTCTCCTTGCTCACACAGCAAATACTCTTTCAGTTTCCAAACAGCTCTCAATTCTCTCACACACTGACAGTACTCTAGCCAGATGAATACCAATGAATGCTGGTAGGCAGAGGCAGAATTTCCCCCCTTATTTTCCTCCTCCAAAACTAAGCCCGACCATATGGCTTCATAGCGAAGCACGGGTATTGAGCTAGTATACTTATAAAGCAAGGAGGTAAAATACTTGACATTCATCTTTTATCATAGCATGTAAAAAAGAAACAAGAATTATGGAGCTCGCCAAAGGATCAAAAATATTTGTAGTAATATCATTGATATCTGCAAAAAAGGGACAAAAATAGCTGAAATTATCAAATCATGTCCTTCAAAAAACCTCATAGTCATGTTCCAGTATAGAACTGTTTTAATCTAAATGGTTGCTGGAAAAGTAAGAAAAAGTAGATATGAGATGCATAAGTCTCCCAGCAACTTGGGTTCTGAACTGAACTGGATGAGTTTCAAGATCAGCAGTAGAAGGTAGGATTAGTACAGTTTAACCACTGAGCATTGGGGAGTCTGTGAATAGACTTGCTATCAAACCATATATTTCCCATGCCAAGAATCTACTATTCTAGCTTGAGAAACCATTCTGGAGTTTGTGGTATACTAAGATAATTGCTAAAATTTATGCTGTTTCCCACACAAGAGCAATATATAGATATAGATATATATAAATTATATTGCCTAAATTTAAAAATACTGTTTTTAAACTTGGGCTGTTTAAAGAGGACTTTTTCCTATTTCTATATTGTTTATCACATGTTGTGATTGCAATTCGTTTGCTCCCAGTTTTTGTTCAACAGAGTGATGTCCAAAAGTATAAAATACTGCTACCATCTGAATACAATAAATAAAAAAGTTTTATCATATTTATGAATTGTGGTTTATGCTTTTAATAAGACATGGATTTCCCCCCTTTTTTTCTTTCTCACTTTCTAGGCCCATGTGTTTTGTTAAGCAGTTGGAAATTCCTCAGTATGGCTACAGAAACAATGTTCCTACCACAACGCCCCGCTCCAACTTGGCCAAGGAACTAGAGAAGTACTCTAAGACCACATTTGAATATAACAGTTATGACAACCATGCATATGGAAAGAGAGCCATAGCACCCAAAGTACAATCCAGAGATATATCTCCCAAAGGATATGATGGTATGAGATGCATATTCTTAATGCATTACAAAATAAATATAGTTGTGACACTGTTAATGAAACGCTCCTAGCTAGCTGGCTTAATTTTGCATATTACAGTTTCCTACAAGTTTGGAAATAGACAGGGAGATACATACCTCCTTTATTTTCCTTCCCATGATTGAGTGGCAGTGTGCTCATATATTGCTAAACTTATTTTATTAAAATTATGATAGCAGTTCTAAAATACATTACATCACCTGACTCTAAATTTATCTGCTACTTTTCTTCTTTCTTTGAACATTTATCCAAATATCTGTATTTATAGTATATGCCATTGTGCAAAATAAATAACTCCATAGAATGTGAAGAACATGAATTTGTACAGATTTCAATGCACTTCAAATTGACTCTTTTCCTTATTTTTTTTCTAGTGAAGAAGATATTATAAACTACAGAAATACCCATGAGCTACCTTTGAACCCCTATATTTGAGGGTTTATCACCGTGATAGCTTTCCATGATCTGTTTAATTTATTTGCTCGTAGTTAACATAAAATTGAAAATAAAATGGCAGTACAAGTTCTGCTGTGTATGCCTTCCCCTCCATCCTATTCTTTTCCACCTGGGTATCCTTTACAGCTGGATTATTCTTTTTCAGATAGATAATCATACTAGTCTTTTGCAGAAAATTCCCAAATCCAAAATGCTGGTGCTGTGCCCATTTGATTATGTGTGAGTCTGTGTCAGTTCTTAGCAACCACACTGGTAGTCATTCACCTACAAGTATAATTGAACTAGTAATTTTGGTCATAAATCATGATGTCATAAAATGAGTCACCATGTGGTTATTCTTGACTTTATGACCTCTTTTCCAGCAGTCAATAAATGAACACTGTGATCATTAAATGAACCCATTGTTCACTATGGGGTATTTTTTGCCAGAAACTGGTTTCTGGCAAAAATATTGTAAATCGTGGTCACGTGAGTTCATGACATCACCATTGAATGTTGTTATTTTGACGCAGACTTTCTTTGCTGCGGATGACTAAAGAAGTGATCAAGAGAGTGAGCTTTAGTTTAGGTTGACTCAAATATAAATTTATATGTGCTGCTAACAGCTTCCTAGAGTATTTATTGCTTCTTGTTATATATATATTCAAATTCCATAATATACTCATTTATTTTTAAGACAGAGAAGTTTCATTAAGAGGCTTAGTCATTCTAATGCATATTTAGAGATTAATCAGAATCAAATGAAGAATGACTGGCAAAAAGTCAGGGGACAGAAGAAAAGGAAAGCAGCTTTGAAAGAGTTGATGTTATGAGGAAAATTAGAAGGAAGTGGCACATTGTTAGTTTTGTGCTTTTTAATGGGATTGGTAGGTAACCAGCATTCAAGTGCTTGTCCTTTCCTTCCTCCTAACCAATCAGATGTTTGTGTAATGATGTCAAAATTTACTAATATATTTCTTTCTTGTACTTCTGGATAGGTTAGACCAGGGGTCTGCAACCTTAAGCACTCAAAGAGTCATTTGGACCCGTTTCCCACAGAAAAGGAAACACCGGGAGCCAATAATTTAGCAACCGGTGTGACTGGGTGGGCGTGACCAACTCGACATCACTCACTTCTACCCAGTCACTTCCTGCTCTGGAATATGGAGTGAGTCTCCATCCCCCGCCATTACCCTTACCTTCTCAGGCCAGGCGAGGAGTGACGAGGAGGGGAGGCACCAGCCAGTGGTGGGATCAGCTGACAGGGAGCTGTAGCAGAGGGCCGAAAGAGCTGTGGCTCCAGAGCCACAGGTTGCAGACCCCTGGGTTAGACTGTACCCACAATAGAAGGATGATCTGCAGGGCAATAGGAGGGGAAATTCTGCTTTTGAATAAAATGCATTAATTTGATTGCCTGTTTGTAGCATTTTTATCCCCTTCACTGCAAAAAATAAAGTAAACCCAAGTCCTCAGAGTCATTTTTTCCCACTTAATCTCATCCCTATGTCACAATGGAATACTTGATTCATGATAATTTTGCTTTTTTGACATTGCATCTGGTTTTCCTGTGCCAAGAAGACACACAAAGATATTACAAAAACTTCATGGAAGAGTGCAGCTCCTTTACAGCAGATTGTGTTACTTCTTCATGGCTATCCATAAAGTCATTTGGAGTCATTCTTGTCCTCTTTCCTTTCAACAGCTAAACGTTACTGTAAGAATTCGAGCCCAACCAGCAGCACAACCAGCAGCTATGCACCTAGCAGCAGCAGCAATATGAGCTGTGGAGGAGGCAGCAGCGCCAGCAGCACCTGCAGCAAGAGTAGCTTTGACTATACCCACGACATGGAAGCAGCACACATGGCTGCCACGGCTATCTTGAATCTTTCCACTCGCTGCAGAGAAATGCCTCAGAACCTCTCCACAAAACCTCAGGATCTCTGTTCTAGGGTAATACATTTGCATACATGTATACCTCTGTGAATTCTTACTACATCTCCCACAAAATGCTGTTTTTGCCAGCCCTTTTCTATACAAATGTAGCAGAGTCCAAGCATGCATTCCTGTAAACAAATTGAAAGATAGGATATGTCTCCCACATCTAAAGTAAAGATTAATAGCATGTTTTCTCCTATTTTCTTACCATTCAGAGAAACTAGGCAAGAATGTCTACTTTCACTCTTGCCTTTTCATATGTGAGTGGCGCCCTTGACTTGCACTATTAGACAATATAGAGATATACAGGGTGGTACATAAGTCAAAACAGAAATTATTTTTATTTGCACACATTATTTTGTTTATTTCTAACCCTCATATTACTATTCTGGTATTATGCAAATGATAGCTACCTTTAGTAAAACAGTATATTCTATTAACTGGTCCAAATCAGAATTGATACTAATTGGTAAAAAATTGGTTACTTGTCCATTTAAAAGAAATAAATTACATACCCTAAATCCATTAAATATTTAGGTATTTACATACTAAAATATATAACATTTGCTGTTAATTTTCCAATTTGAGAAATTTGGAACACACATATGTATATAACATATATACATATATACATATGGTTGGATGGATAGCATTAGGATTCAAATATATTAAACCTCTAGAATCTCAGAAACAATTATGTTAGTTAGGATCAGAGGTGGTATTCAGCAGGTTCTGACCAGTTCTGGAGAACCAGTAGTAGAAATTTTGAGTAGTTCGGAGAACCGGCAGATACCACCTCTGACTGGAGATTTTACAGTATCCTTCCCTGCCACACCCACCAAGCCATGTTCACAGAATTGGTGCTAAATAATAATAATAATAATAATAATAATAATAATAATAATAATAATAATAATAATAATAATAATAATAATAATAATAATAATAATAATAATAATTGTTGTTGTTGTTGTTGTTGTTGTTGTTGTTAAGACATATTTTCCATATTTTTGTTAACTTTGCAAAGGATCCCCTCTCATTTATGATGGCAGGTAATCTTGTGGCTTAGGGTCATGAAAAGAGGCCTCACCAGCCTTTCCCTGTTACTAGTTGGACTGGGAAAAGGGGTGCCTTTTCATACAGCAAATAAAATCAGCTAAGGCTGATGGGCTCACAAATCTTATTTGTATGCTGAGATCAAACCATAAAAATTGCTCCAACTTGATCCTCTGAAAGAACAATTTTGTTCACATATGAAAACAAGAACTGATACAATTCTGATTGGATAAATTTCAACTTTATACTGATATTATCACCAAAGTATTGATTCTACCCTGGAAGCTTTGCAGCCACAGGCTTTCCCTTGCTCCAAAGGTGCTATTTTGGCTTATTCTACATCACTTGGAAGAAGATGAAAGGAATTAATTTCAAAAAAAAAGAAGGGAAAAGGGAAATTTTAAAATCAAGATTATGTAAAAAAAAAAAAGAAGCATTTATTGGGATTGAAAAAAAAACACATTTAAATTGTACTTCACTGTGAAAAAAAGTCATTTTTAAGGTCTTGTAATTATTTACTGCTGCTATAAAAGCCTAGTGAAACTGTGCTTCCCTCATGCAGCCACTAGAGGGCTGTGCAAACAAGCTGTTGGAAGGCAAACTAAGGCAAACTACGGTTCTGTCCTGTAATGCCAGGCCTGAAAACGAAAGGTGTTTTAATTTTTTTATTTTATCTTTCCAGTTTCCTAAAGTGAAAGTACGTACATTATGTAACTGTGGAAAGCAATATAAGAATCTATAAGAGTCAAATAGATGATCTTTTACTGTTCAGTTTTTCCCTCAGTTCGTTTTATTTGCCTTTAAAAAAGAGGGTTGAGTTTTGGGGTTTTTTTTTCTGATGCTAGTAGCATTAATCCTATTTAGGAACAAAAAATGAATTCAGATTAGAGGGGTCCCTTTTTAAAATAAAAATGATATTTCAGAGGCAGTTAATGCCACCTTCAATTCTCATGAAGGAATAATCCAATTGAATGGATTAGGTAAAATGTTTTAGTAGAATAAATGATGTATGGTTCATTTATTTTTATTTTTATTATTTGTTAGATTTTTATCCCACCTTTATTATTTTTACAAATAACTCAAAGACCTAATCTTCTTTTCTCTTTCTATTTCCCACATAGCAACAACCCTGTGAGGTGGGTTGGGCTGAGGGAGAGTGACTGGCCCAAAGGCAGAACTAGAACTCACTTTCTCCTGGTTTCTAGGCCAGCACTTCACCAAATAGCTCTCATTTAGGTAGTAAGACTGGGAAGATTTTTTTTTTTTTTTTGTGGGAGCGTCCTTTGAAAGGTGTAGTGAGGGAAATAGATGGAAAAATTTCCCTTTTAGGTTTGAAAAAGGATTTCTGGTATAGGGTCTTTCTTTTTGGGGTTGCTATATGTCCTTTGACTTTCATACCCATCTCTTGACATTCTGGGAGTTATCCCCTGGAAAGGAACCTTTGACAGAAATATTATTTTTGCTCCACTAGAAAAGAGGCAAAGTGAGAGGAAAAGGCTCTGATGGCGGAAGAAGATGAAAAGTGAACTTCAATCACATTTACTTTTCATCTTTCTTGCCTGTTTAAATTTTTGTATTAGTTTATTAGAATATAAAATACAAAAAAAAATGAAAAGAAGGCAAATTAAGGGTAAAAAAGGGAAAAAGGAGAAAGGGGAAAAAGGCATTGACTTCTGGCTTTTTTTTTAGCACAGTAGAAGATAACATTACAACCTCAACTTTTTACTTTTACACAATAATATATACTAGCCATTTCTACAGCAACAAACCTATCTAATCAGGAAAACCAACATCAGAAATACATTTTTTCTACCACAAGCACAAAATTTAAAAGCGGTTTCCAAATGGAAATTAAAATAGATATGTTCCTTTCTTTGAATAAAGCAATCAGTTTAATCATCCCTATTTTTTTTCTTGCTGTGGTAAATAATATATATTTCTGTTTACAATTATTAATCTTTATAGACTATCATCATTGATATTAAAAAAGGGGGAAACCTTTTTTTACATCCATTTTAAAACTCTAAACTTTTCTTTAAAAATATTTAGCAAGAGGAAATGTCCCTTTCTCTGCCCTTTCTCAGTTACTATGGGGAATGAAAGAACCAGAGATTTTTTTCATCACACCTAAAGGAGTCCCTGAACAATTTTGTGCAGTGCACATCTCCATTTCGATGCCTTTTACTGCTCAGTTTGGTGCCATTTGCATCAAAGACTTAGAAAAGTTTCTTCTTTCCCCCATGCTATAATTTTGACTCAAGAGGTTTGCTGTTCTTTCTGACCTTTAAAATTGATACATTTCAGTGACTCTTTCTCAGCTTTTGTATTTAAGAAGGTGTTCCAAGTCAATCCAGAATGGTATAGATGTTAGTACAAAGAACTGAGCAAATCAAAATGGTGAAATTAGTCACAGGGAAATATTTTTCAAAGATACCTTTTTGAATGTTTTAACATTGCTAAGGAATGAAACTGTTTATGGGTACAGTACTTCATTTTACTGTAGGACTCTTGATAGTGACGAGCTGAATTCTCTTTGGTGTATATGTTGTGTGTGTGTTTACCCAGAATCCTGATATGGAGGTGGATGAAAATGGGACATTAGACTTGAGTTTAAACAAGCAACGACAGCGAGAGGGCTGCTGCACCATTTTGACGCCACTGGAACCAATGTCACCACAACAACAGGCTGTGATGAATAACAGGTGTTACCAGCTGAATGAGAGCGACTGCTGGGATTTACCTGTGGACTACACAAAAATGAAGCCTGACACGATAGATGAAGATGATTCCAAGGAAATTAATGTAGGTCTATTTTATCAAATTCCCTGGCATTGCTTTCAAGCTATTATATTTCTAAAGACTAACCAGGTGAAATGTATTAGTAATAATAGCTTCGGCAAAGATACTTTATATAATTAAAAAAAAATTGATTAAAGCATTTCATTATGTATTTATAGTAGGAATGACATTGGTCAGGATATAATTTGCTTAAATCTTTTTCAGAGTTGGCACTTTCATTTATCTAGTAATGTCACAATTCAGTGGTAGCCTATTGAATACAAGGACATTTGATTCGTGTTTATGGAAGAATTATTTAGTGAAATAGAAGCCATGCCTCATGTATATATTTTCTCTACTCTTATATTGGAAAAATCTGTTATATGAACAA
The DNA here is from genome assembly GCF_049901735.1 of Notechis scutatus. NCBI lineage: Eukaryota > Metazoa > Chordata > Lepidosauria > Squamata > Elapidae > Notechis > Notechis scutatus. The sequence goes on along the minus strand of NC_142009.1, from coordinate 129,870,890 downwards.
AGGAAAGAACAAATAGAATTACATTAACTCTTTGTTCTTGCTGCTGCTATAACTACAAAACTAAAAATTAATAGTAAAGACGGAAAAAGTGTCTTGTTAAGTGCTATGGTTTATCTTTACACTATCAATAAGAAAAGAATTGAAATATGGTTGTTTCCTCCTATTACTATAGTAGGGATCAGGTAACTAGTTTGCTCATGTTTTGGTCTCAAGATGCTGATGTTTAATGCCAGTTCTGTTTTCCATAAGACCACCTTCATCAGTATTTGGTATTGGATGAGGCAAGGCAGCAGACTAAAACATTACAACAACAATTTATTTAGTGACCATTCAAAGTTATAGTGGCACTGAAAAAAGTGAGTTAGGACCATTTTTCATACTTGCAACCGTTGCAGCATACCTGTGTCACACGTTCAAAATTCAAACATTTGGCAACTACCTCATATTTATGGCGATTGCTGTGTTTTGGGGTCTTGTGATCACCTTTTATGACATTCTGACAAGCAAAGTTAATGGGGAAGTCAGATTCACTTAATAACCATGTTAATAACTACAGTGATTCACTTAACTGTGGCAAGAAATGTCGTAAAAACTCACATGACAACTGTCTTACTAAGCAAGCCACATACATTTTGGTCTCAGTTGTGATTGTAGGTTGTGACCTGTCCTAAAACTTACCTGAGTAAACGTGTTAAGATCATCCTCTCAGAAATCTGCCGAGCTGGGTTTCAGGTCCTTCAGCAACCTTGATGCCAATGACAGGGAAGGGAGTTGGCACTGATTGTAAGAGACAGAGACTCGATTCTTCTGACAGTGGGTTGTGAAGGCCTATATGGTTGGTTGGGCTGTAGAAATAAGCTAGAGTTTCTGTTGGTGTACCAACTAGCTAAGTTTGCGTAGTTAATTTTCAGGAGGTTGGCAGAGAACTCCCAAATTTGATGGCTGGGAGACTTTAACTTTCCTCCCTTGCGGGTAGACTTGGGTTTGGTCTAGTGATTAAATGGTCTAGTGATTAAGGCACCAGCCTAGAAAAAGGGAAAACGTGAGTTCTAGTCCCACCTTAACCATGAAAGCAAGCTGGGTGACATTGTGCCAGTTGTTCTCTCTCAACATAGAATCTTCCAATATAATAACATTGTCCTATATTGTGCACAATATTATAAGAGTTCTGGTGATGATGTAATGCTCTTAACAAGAGGCATGAATTTGGAGCAGTGCTTACCTTAATTAAATATGTACTGAATAAAATAACCATGAGAGTTATACAGAACGTTGTTTCATGCAGACCACTGCTTTTCAATACATTATAGGATGCTACCAGCACTGTAAACATTTGAAAGTTGTTATTTGTGGACTTTTTCTCTCCAGAGGAATAAATAGGAAGGTCCTTGACTTCACTGGAAATTTTAGTGGTGAGCACAATAGCATTCCAATTAAATATGGTTTGTTTCTTACCCTTCATTACAGCCAGAAGATTTAGATCCTTTCCAAGAGGCATTAGAAGAAAGAAGATATCCCGGAGAAGTCACCATCCCAAGTCCTAAACCCAAATATCCTCAATGCAAAGAGAATAAAAAGGATTTAATAACGTAAGCATAATGTGAGGTGAAATTATTTTTTACTCCTTTTTAACCATATCTTTCTCTTGTTGTCTTATCTGAATAAACAAGTACCGGTACATATATGCCTTGCCGTATGAGCATGCAGCATTTGCAGCATATAAATGTTTCAGACTGTCAGTTAAGTTTAAGTGATGAAGCTGCTTGTCCCTAATGATGCTATATTGTACTGAACTGCCATTTCATTAAATTTTGTTCATTTTGCAGCTTTTCTGGTAGGATGCTTAAATCCCCCTTGCAGACATTGCAGCTAAACTGGAAACAATGAAACTTTTCAAAGTTTTTTTAAACATACTTACTATTTTGGCTGTTTTTTTGTTTTTGTTTGGTGGCAGATGTCCAACACCAGGGTGTGATGGGAGTGGTCATGTGACTGGTAATTACGCCTCACATAGAAGGTGTGACTTCATTTTTTTCATGGTGGATTCTGTCTTTTCAATTTATTGTTTTCAGCTTACCTCAACAATGCTGTCAAAGTAAAAATGTTGAACTATGTGTTAACCCTTTGAGTAATAAATGTTGATCTTAAGAGCATGCTAATTTGTGTGTTGTATAAACGTCTTGTTTCTTTTAAAACAACTACAGTTTTGAAATTCTTAACTTTTTAAAATAGTTAACCCATGGATCACTAATATTTTTATAGCTATTATCTTGTCCTTTTGACAAAAATTCTACACATTTTATAGTTAAACATATTCAGAGGGTTAACTTATATTACAAAATGTAATATTGCCACACTTGCCCGCCCCATCGCTTTTCTGCATTATAATTTTTTAATTTAATTTTTAAGCGTTGTGTTTGTTTGGAAAATCTTGGCTTAAAAGAATATCAACTTACTTGACTGTCCTGACCTGTTTTACAGTCTGTCTGGCTGCCCACTGGCTGATAAAAGTATTCGAAGTATGCTGGCCACAAGCTCACAGGAACTCAAGTAAGATATGATGAAAGCCATTCCTTTAAAAAAAAAATCTTAGTATTTACAAACAGAAGATTCTAGTTTATAAAAGGACACCATTAAGCAGCAAATCACAACAAACATAAGATAGAGAGTCATGGATATTTTGCAATCTTTCAAATGAAGTGATAAAAATAATAACTAGGATTCAGGGTTTGTGAGTACCACTTTGTTGAACCAAACCAATTGAGAATTTATTAAGCTTGTAATGAATCATCAACATAGATAAACAATAGCTGGTCCATTATAGGATTTTCAAGTGAAACGAAAAAAGGTAACCAAAGAAATCTTCAACTGTGACAAATTTTGAATCATAGTATGATTTTTCCTCCAGCTGTTAATTGTTATAGTTACAGAATCATCATCTCCTTTTAACGACCCCATAATCCTTTGCGAAGTGGAGTCTGGGCAACTGTATGGAGCTGATTGTTTACTGGCCTTCCTGTCACAAATGAGGAGTTATATTCAGCAGATATATTCTCAACATGCCCAGAGAAAGAAATATCTGCCTCTACCTAGGATCAAACCCACAGCCTTCCGATTGTGAGGCGAGAGCTCCACCTCTCGGCCACCACACCACTTGTTATAGTTACAGAATGACATTTGAAATTATAATATCATACTATAATTCTAGTTTGATTAGAAGTTTCCATTGTAAATGTCTAAAAATAAGTTTTAAAAAATCTGGATCTTTGAATAAAGTTCACATTTTAGAATAAAATAAAAAAATAATGGCATAAAAACTGAGCAATGAAATAATCTGAGGAGTTTTGTTGACTTACATAAGATGGAAGGGAAATATCCCTTTATGATCCAAAAATAAACTTCAGAATCCTCTACAGTTTACAGGAAGGACTGAAATGATAGAAACATTGCTGTTTCTGATACATAAATGAGAATTTATGTATCCTCATAATGAGCATTATGCATTGAATTATGCTGCCTTAAGCAGACATCAAATATGGCTCTATGACTTGGGAAAGATGAGGACATAGAAAATGATATTGTTGCACACACTAAAAGAAAACAGGATTAAATAGTATTAATGCAATCCAGTATTAGAAAGAATTAAAGAGATTGTGGAATAAGTATAAAATTACCATTGTTAGCTACCAGGCACTGGTAAAGAAAAAAGAAAAAAAATTCTACAAAAGGAATAGTTAGATTCCCAAAATGTAATCTCAGTTCAGGCAATCCACTAATGAGTTTGGCATTTTTTGTTTAACCCAGACTCCAGAATGCAGGTATAAATTAAACTGGTTTGCAAATAAAAATGTGCAGGAAAACAAGGGCTGCTTTCGTTCAAAAAAATTGGGCTAGATATTCTGAAATCAAGGCAGCATAGGGTGGTGCTTTTACAATTTATTTTGCCAGACTGAGCTACCAAGCACTCTAATAAATACAAATGAAAAATAAAACTGATCCCCTTTACTTCCTGAACTCAACTGTTTAACCTAGGTCTTCTCTGAAGTTTGAGAGATTCTTTGGAGCATATGGAGATCCATAGAGGGGAAGTTCAGTTGCAATGCTTACTTATGGAATTGAATACAGCATTTTAGGCAACTCGATTCTTTCTAAATGAACTCTTCAGTAGCAAACATTGCTCTTTATTACTAAACAAAAATAAAACAAGGTTTGCTTGATTTTAAACAAAGCAGTTCAGAAGCACTATTAGTTTAATACTAGAAAAAAATAGCATTTTGTTTTTATTTCTATTGTAAATTCACAAATTGTGAAATTGGGGCAAGGTTCAAAAAAATTGCCTTGGCTTGCATAGCACTGCACAGCATTGAACCTCCATACCAATCATTCCACATCATTCAACATCAACAGCAAATTGACGGTCCTGTCCCCAAGTGGAGCCAAATGATTTATTCTTGCTGCATCTCAAGCCACTTCCTTCATTTCTCTTATCTCATTTTTACTTCTTCATGGCTTTTTGAGAATTCTCATATTGCCTCTCCTACCTCAGAAAACCAACACAGAAGGAAATATAGGTAGCCATAATGTCACCTAGAAAGCCCATAATCCCAAGTGGAACTCCATTTATCTTTCCTGCTGCTATTTGCTTATATTTCCTATATGTGCAAGCTAAATACAAGGGCAAATACTGGATCTTTCATACTCATAAATCATCAAGTTGCTTAGTCAGATGACTCAACAGGATTATGACATTTCAAATCAGAATAGTCACTACAATCAAGAATATTAAACAGAAAGAATAGAATGCAACTCTGCCAGAAATTTTATTTGCATTTCCTATAACAATATAAATAAGCAGGAAAAAAATTTCTAATGAAGATTTTAGAGTTAATTACTTCAATATTCAGTGTAGTCTTGTTCTTTAGAGAATATTGTGGGAAAATCATATAGTAAATGAGAATATTTTGCTATCCCTGAACTGTGCTTTATACTTACAATGAAAAATATAGAAATATAAAATAATTTTGATATGACTCCTATTCATAATAGATTTGGGTTGTTTATTTCTAGGAGATTCACAGAATGACAGCTTATTTTTGAAAATGATGGTAACTCCAGAAATACTTTAAAAATAGAAAGCTTAACATTGGTTATTTTGCATGGAACATCCATCAGTTTGCCAGAAACATTAAGAGAGGTTTTAGGTTTATAGATATCTAAGAGTCAAAGCAAGCCATTTTTGGAAGTGCTAGTTGAAGCAGAAACAAGAATATTATTTAATCCTTTTTAAAATTCTCTTGCTCGTCCCACATGTAGTACTTGCTTATAATAGCAAAATATATTTCTGTCTATTTTTGCTTCCTTCAACTAACTTTCTTTCTTTCTTTAACATACAAAGGTGATACATTCCTATTAATTTATAAAAACTGGGTGGAAGTCATTGAGCTTTTTTTTAAAAAATAGAACTTACCACAAAAACAATGTGGAGAATATTTTTTTCTATTTCCAAGTGAACATATGTTTTTTTTTTCTTTTTGCTCTTACCTTTCCCAATAAAGGCAATTTATTTGAGGCATTGCCTAAAAGGTTTCTGCCAGTAGGGTGATTGCTTTCCAAGACCCTAGGATAAAAGGAATCTGTGAGGATCCAGGAAATCTTCTCTGTTATGGTGCCTGCTCTTTGGAATGAGATTCTTCCCCCCAACCGTAATTTTCATGTTTGTATTCGCATACAAAACTTGGAAGTTTTGAAAGTTTCAAAGGCAATTTTGATGTGTTTCTAAGTATATAAGTTCTTGACTGCGTTACTTGGTAGTTTTAATCTCACTTCAGTTATTTGCAGTTAAGCTTGCTGTCTCTGAAAGAACATTACTGTCATCAAGATTAAATTTCAGTATCTGAACCTGATATATAGATTCAAAAGCATACTTTTTTATATATATTTTATGTATTTCTTGAATTATAAAACGTGTAGGATCTAGGATGAAAAATATATTACAGATATTACAAAAGCAATCTCAAATACAAGCATACTTATTGTGAAGTAGGTTCTAATTAGTACAAATGCTTTGGAAGTCTCCTATTTCTATTTTGCACATTATGACCTACTTTCTTTTTGTAGAATTTATATATTGCACACTATACATATACTATTTGATAGTTCCAGTGGAATATCTGTATATGTGATTTCTATTTTGTTGTTGTTAACAACTTGTAAAAGCTCTTTGAGCACAAAATATTTGATTATTCAGATCTTTCTTTAGCATAATAGAAAGACTGACAACTTCCATAGTCAGTTTATTTTATTAATTACCTATTCCTCACTCTCGGAATTATCCTGAATAAAATGTACCATCATGATAATCTTTCTAATTTAATTGTATAGTCTTAGAGCCAGTGGCATTGACTGATTTTAAGATCAGTTAAATAATAGTTCATCCTAGGTCAAATGTACAAATTTGAATTAATTAAAATATGATAAACAATATTTTCAGTCATAAACAGTATGATGTCTAGCAGAAATCTCTATTATTTCCTTGCGAAAATATCTCAAAATCTACAGAGGAAACTGGGGGGGAAATCCTTTCATTCACATAGCACAGCTGTTTCTCCTATTTTATTTTATTATCATTTACATTTAATAAAAAGTTTGGGATGAAACAGCTATAAAAGCCCTCATTAGTTGTAGAATTGTTTAAAAAGTACCTGTACTAGACACCAAAAGATTATATCAAGGAGAAAATCTGCCCTGAATTCCAGCCTTCTTTTCCAAAAGGATCTATTCTGAGTCATTTATTGAAAACAGGAAGCCTGCAAAAATTCTACGCTTCATAACAACATTCCCTATTGATGAAAAACTTCCTGTACCCTATGTACAAAGAATGATCTTGACATTTAAATATAGTTTTTCCAGCACGTCGATTGGAGAATCCACATTTGGGTTGACACATGCCTTTTTGCCCAGAGACTGAGTCCTCAACCTTTTGCCAATGAGATTTCAAAGGCAAATGATGGCCATGCAGCTGCACCTTTACCTATGCTTGTGGGACTGCTGACCACATCTGTCGCATAATTATGGTTTAAAGTGTTTCTGTGTGTACCCACAAATATTCTGAATTATATTTTGCCATTTGTATCCAGAATTCCACAGCATTAAGCATGAGATATTTTTTTAGTTTACTTTATTGTCATTGCACCTTGTAAAACATAATCAAACACCATCTTCAGTGCACATCACGACCATGAAAATAAACACAAAAACACATACTTCACACTCCACACATTGAAGCAAAAAACCTCAACACTGCACCAACACTGCACTATACAGTAGAATTCAAAAGAGCTACAAGATACTATTGCACTATTATGTGTCTTTGGATGACCACTGGACTTTATTTTGAAAATTCTTTCAAATTTTAAAATGTTTTTAATTTGGGCTCTGAAATAAGGAAAGCCATATTCAAGTCTACCCATGCTATGGAAGCTGATTATATAACTCACTGTCAGTCACTGTCTTTCAGCCAAATGGTAAGGTTTCACAAAGTTCTAATTGTTGGGCGAAAATTGGGAAGCATTTGCTAAATCTAACCCTTGAGATTATATAAACTTCTTGCTAGCATAGAGAAAAATGCAGTAGATATAAATTAAGATAGCAAGGCCTAGTCCTATTGTTTTCACAAAAATTAAACATTAGACCTATTAAATTAATAGGATTAATGTGAAGACTACCGGTAGATAGTTGTTATGGAGCTAAATAAATACACTCAACTATTGTGGATTTTTTTTTAACTCTAATAGTTTTATGTACAGTTCTCTACATTTATAACATTAGTGGTATATTTATTAAAATATAATATGTACAGTTTGTCTTTTTAGAAGACTTTTCTTTAGAGTAATGATCCCTCATATGTTATGACTTCTGTTTCTTAAAACCTTGTAAGCAAAATCCATACAGAAAATATAATTGCATGCAAAGTAAAGTGTTTTCATATAAAATGGCTCATATTTTCTTAAACATTTCAATTTCTTATTATCCTTGACCAACAATTGGTCACCTAACAACCATTTGAAATTATGGCAGGCATGGAATGGGTGCTTTATAGCCCATAAAACACTTCTGGCCATAGTAAAATATTGTGCCACCCTTCCCCTGGTTCACCTTTCCAACTTGTAGCATCCTGTAGTTCAAGGGTCTTCAAACTTGACAGCTTTAAGACTTGTGGACTTCAACTCCCAGAATTCCTGAGCTAACATGACTGGAGGAGGAATTCTAGGAATTGAAGTCCACAAGTCTTAAAGCTGTCAAGTTTGAAGACCCCTGCTGTAGTTATATAAATATATTTTGCAATGTTTCTTGATGGTTTGAAGCACTTTTTTACTGGGTTCCAGTGAAATAGCTGATTCCAAAGACTGAGGTCACGATTTCATTCATGGCATTTGCTTAACCATCACTTAATAATCACTGCAAAAAAAAAGGTGAAATTGGGTCTAATCATATGGGTGCCTCAACTTAAGATAGTAGCTATTTGTGTCCAGAAATCTAGTTCCAATTGCAGTCATAAATCAAGGACTACCTGTACATTGAGTATGTTTAAGATACCTTAAGCTTATAGTATACTATGCCTTGCATTTTTTTATTTATATTTTTGTTACAATTTTTTTGTATTGTGTTTTTTGATTCTAAAAAGGCCACTATCATGCTGAACAGGCATTGATAGAACAATTCTCATCTCTGTAATTTCTAAAATGGAAGAAAGAAGACGCCAGAGTTATACTATTAAACTACCAGTAGAACTTTTCTTCTTTCTGCAGAGTATTTCTTTAGTGTAGCCAAGGCTAGCTAGAGAGGATACAACCCTTCTTTCTTAATCTTCTGAAGTCCTGATGTTGAAGTATCCCTGCAGCTAAAAATGTTTATTCTCTTTATTCTTTATGTGTCAGTTGAATGGTTATATAAATTTTTTTAATAAATAATAACAATATAAAAATGTTGCAACACGTGTAACTTATTCTTTTCTAATCCATTATGGAAACTCAGTTTTGCATTGCCCTCTTTTTCTGCATCTATAGGGATGGCTTATGTTACATGTCACTGATAGGAAAATGGGCTCAATTAGTTTATCTTACACTATTTAAGATCTTCTTATCTTTATTAGCTCACAGCAATAGAGAGGGACTAAAGTAAATTTCTACCCAAAGCATTGTGTATTAGTCCAAGTGGCTAACAATATGTATGCTAAGAAGTAATTTCCAGCATTAGGAAAAATTAGTAGACAAAAACATAGAAAATTGACAAATTCTTACTTATTTATACTTTATTCACATACCATGCTAAACCATAATGTGCTATGATTTGGCTTAGAGTGATGTGTTAAACCCATCCATCAAGGCTTAACAAACCAATTCACTGTGACTTGAATTCAAGTAATCTCATCGTAAACCCTTAGATGAGGGTTTTCAGCTACTGTATATTTTTGTCAAAAGCAGGACTACAATCAAGCTGCAGTATTTTCCAGTAGAAACAGTTGATTTTCCATGTGATTTGGAATTACCCTCTTCAGGATATCCCATTAACACTGAATAAAACATAGAGAATTCTCATTTTTAATGGGCTTTGAAAAGCTTCTAAAATCAATATTTGGAATTCCCCAGATGACAGAACCATATAATGAAGAAGACTGTAGCCATATAATGTGACATAAATAAGGACAATGTGGGCAATAGTACATTAGCAGAGCAGATAATTTGCATGTAAAAGGTCCCCAATTTCATTTACAGTTACTTCAATTAGAAAACTATCAAGTAACATGTATGGGAAAGACTGAATGCTCTGCCTGCACTTGTAGGCAGTAATGAGTCAGATGGACAACTAGCCTGACCTAATATGTTATAATATTTCAAGTGAATGTGGGAATACAGATCATATGTGTAATCAGTAAAACTATCCTTTATTGAAAATGCATCAGTACTTCATGTATATTTATATTTCCCAACAGATAATGAATAAAAATATAGTCTATTTAAATGAAGGAATGCTACAAAAACCAGCTATCTTGTCCTTCCAAGTCTGTACAAGAATTTAACTGGGAATTCAGAACTATGACACTGGATGTGACTTATTCTTGAGTCATACAACCTTTATCTGAATAGTTATGCGTGTATGTGGGTGTATGTAAACCACTGTACAAAGTGTTGATTGACATGATTGTGTCACATTGGGACATGAACTAAACCTGACTTTAGTCAAATGTATTTCATAACACTATTTCTTTACTGTTTTGGAAGCTTAAGTCATTTAATTGTCTCTTACCATAAAGAATGGTTTATCCTAATTTTAAACCTAGGTATGACTACAATGTATGTATTAGATACTGAAAGAACAAGATGGATTCAGCTACCCAGACCATAATAACCAATGGAGAGAGAAGAAGAGATAGGCTTGACTATTTTGGATTATATATGGAAAGTGTCTCTGCCTTTAGCTACTTTCTGCTTAGTTCAGAGCTGAGAGAAGGTCACTAAGCATAATCATCTATTTTAGAAGGCATCCTTGTATAGTTAAAGTTTATTTTAAATTCGCAGTTTAAATTTTCCATTAACGAATCATGTAATTTTTCTGTTTTTTTAATCTGTATTCTAAATTTCATTTTTTTATTTGCTATGATTTTAGAAGGTAAGAGAACTGATTTAAAAGGCAACAATAATAGAAAAATAGATTAATACAGTAAAACTTAATTAAAGAGTGAACATAGTGTAATTGCTAGAATGACAATATTTCAAACTTTATGGTGAGAATCTAGTTTACATATTTATATTTAAATTTATATTTATTAGTGTCTTAATGAAGATGAGAGGATAAAGGCCCCAAGTGGTTGGAACTACATAACACATACAGCTGGGTTTCAAGAAAAAATATTGTGAGAAGAAGTTGTTTATTTTTTAATTGTAATGTGCCTATTTTTAGAGCTTGCAATAATGTATTTTTTTTAAAAAGTTTTAAACGTTTTGGCCAGAAGAAACTATGAAAGGAACTTTTGCCCTTTTGTGAGAAAGAGTTGCAAGGCACAAATAGTAAAGAATGAATGTCTTTGCAATGCAGAGTTTCTGGGCAAATAATAAATCTAATCAAAACAACCAAAGGAAACCGAGCTTATCTTATTTCTTAATATCTATTGCAGTTACTATAGAGTACTACTATTCTTGGGTTGCTTTTTTCTGTATTTATATTTACATTTATCACTCTAGAAACACCTTGCTGTAACATTTTGGTTATATATATATGAATAATTTATTCTATTTCAAGAATTTTTAAAAATGATATTACTTCATTGAAACACTTAAAATTATCAAAACCATTTTATTTTCTAATTTGGTTCCTATTTTAGGTACATTCTAAACTGGAATATTCGGAGGAAAAATACATAAAAAGCTATTGGAACAAAAACTGGGTTTTAAAATGTGTTTACCTGTCTGTGTATTATGAGGCTCCATGTTATTCCCATGTAACTAGCAAATCAAAATCATTGCTGAATATATCTTTTACTTTTTTATCTTTATAAAAGTACCTTTGTTTTCTCTATAGTAATCATCTTTATACATTGTACTAAGTCAGTACATATTTTAGTAATAGTTTGTTGAGTAAGTAATTATTATTAAGTAAAGTGATTGCTATAAAGTAAGTGGCTTTTTCCCATTTAATAAAAATTTGCTCTTTAAGTCCATGAAGAACTTTTCAACTTGCCAGTTTAATAGAAAGCTGTTTGTGATTACATGGATGGTTCAGATCTTTAAAACTTAAGATCATTGTATATGGCTTGAAAATCTAAACATTATGTCACACAAAAGAGGTCTATTGCCATCCCAATGTTTTAGGGCATTGACTTGAATGTTTGAGAATTTTCCAAAAATTGAACTTTGTCTTAGATTTAGAAATGTGTGACTTAATTTAAATGATACAAAAGATTGGCTTAATTGGAGAATAAATCACAATCTTATAGAGCTTTTATTTTTATTATTTAAAAAAAGCTGAAAATGCATACTAATCAAACTTAAGTAATATAGCGTTGGAGATAGGAAAATAGTGAGTTAAGCAGTAGGCAGAGAAATGGTATCACCATGACAACCTAACTCTAGTCCAGCCTACACAGTTTTCTTCCAAAGTAAGAAGAATCTCTGTCAGAGTGTGTGAAAATTCATGCTGTATACGTTGCATTATATACAATGAAACTTACAGTGAAAGAGAAATGACTATAGAGAATTTATATTCTAATTTATTTTGTTCTAAGCCCAACTGGCAATGCATCATCTTGTAATGTCATGCTACTACATGAATAGAATGTAGGACACTTTCTTTCACTTCCATTCTACAGAAAGTAATGTGTATTCTTTGGCAAAAGGGTATTAATCATTTAAGATTTTTTAAACATGAGACAGTATAAGTATCAGAGTTTGAAAGTCTATCGTGTGAATATGTATACAAGACCATATATTGGTTTTGCTGAAAGTTCAGCTGAATAGACTTCAACTTTTGAACTCTGAAGTTTTGTGGTTTGTCCAGTAGAGGATAAAAATATGATTTTCTAAACGTGCTAGATGAGTACGTTTGAACTGTCTTAATATGCTTAGATTTTAGTTTTATCCTTGGTTGTAAAACTCTAGATTAGAGTGAGATACTATACAATGGGTTAATTTCTAGATATTTTCAACACTATAAAAATATATGACAAACAGATATAAACTGTAATTTTTAAGTCCTGTAGACTAAATTCAAGTTTTGGCTTTTGTCACAAGAGGGCAGTATCTGTATTTTAGACACACTTTATTTCATTAATATTACTTTCAATTTATTAAAATATTTCCTGTGGTTAAAATTAATTATCCCACTTAATTTATAGCATTTATTATTTTGATGTAATCACCTACATTTATAGGCCTGTCAAAAAGGTGGTCTGCAGGCCGGATACATCATGTGCAGGCCACGCCCACTCCAGCTCCATAAAGGCAAAAAAATGTTGCAATACATCATGGTCCGGCTTGTGACACAATGGAGTTTGACACCCATGATCTACATGATACCATATCCAATTATTAATATATTTGTGTGCTACTATAACATTTTGTGGATTGTTTCTTGTAGTTTCAGAGGTTTGAGCTGAGAAGGCAACAATACTGTAGCATCAGGGCTTAGCACAGAAGAAGACACAAGCCAATGGAAAATAGCAACTGTGGCAAATGCGAGATAGGCCCACTGAGAATATGCTCCTAGTGGGTATTAAAATATAGTCAATAATGGATGATCGATCTAAAATGAAACTTTTTCCATTTAAATTAATAATTTTCTCCAGCTAGTAAACAAAGATTTGCAATATTAAGATTAAATAATAAATATTTGATATACAAGATTTTTATTTTTCTACAGCTATTTTTTCACTTAATATAGAAGTATTGTTACTCCTTTATTTTAGGTGTCCAACTCCTGGTTGTGATGGCTCGGGACACATTACGGGGAATTATGCTTCACATCGAAGGTATGTACAAAGTGAAATTCTTTGTGATAGCAGTTTCCAAGATAAAGACACTAACAGCAAGTGATGTCAAGTCATAAGATCATTTTCCTATAGTTGCTGTACTTAATATAAATTCATAGCAGATACAAAATAGCAATTAAGGTCATAACAATGATTAAATCTCCAAAACAATTCAGGATTCAGTTCCAAACAATTAATTATATTATAAACAATTAAAGTCTAACACGATAGTACTGAAGCAAAATCACAAATAATTTACCTACTTAGCAAATTTTACTAGCAAAAGAAATTAAGATGTCAGTGTAATAGGTTCTTAAATGTTACATATTCCCACATCACAGGAAAAAAAATCAACAACCAATTGAAATGCAGCATAGATTCTAAAGTGCTTGAATCAGAAATAGATGATAAGGTAAATGTTTCCACCATAGTTACATATCAGTAGATAATCTGCTGCCTATTTTATAGAGTACCAAGTATAGTATATGGAAGTCATATTTCATACAAATACCAATATGGAAATGTATAGGTGAAAATAGATTAAAAGTTAATTGAGGGACTATATATATTAAATCTAGTTTTTTTCCAAAAACCAGGTTGCTAATTATTAAAAAACAAAGAGAGAATAGGAATATGTGGGCAGTTTTCTAAGTGGCGAAAATAAGAACTTCTTAAGAATTAGTGTTGGGACCAGTGTCTTTTATTTTCTACATTTTTTTCTGATTTAGCTGCAGAGAATAAGCTGCCTATATTTGCAGATAATAGTAAATTAATGGGACAAGGGACACCAAACATGATCATGAAGAGCTTCAGAAGAATCTGCTTAATACTAGGTGAATGGTCAAGTAAATGAAAATGTAGTTCAATAAAATATGTACAAAGTGATACAGATTGGAACCTCCCCACCCTGCCCCAGGAGATATGATAGAGTTAGGGATAGGATCTGGGGGGAAATGTTAGGGTTATAGTGAAAAATCAGAAAAAGATATTCATTCATTGGTAAAAGACAAATTCAGTACTAAGGATAATTAAGATTGGAAATGAAACTGCAAAACCTTGTAATGCTGTTATACAAATATATGTTGCATCTGCATGTAGAATACCATGTAAATTCTGGTTGCTACATTTGAAAAGTACAGAAGGAAAACATAAGAATCAGAGGTCTAAAACACTTGCTTTATGACAAAATTCTACAGATAGTCCTTGACTTAGAATCACAGAGTCCAAATTTTCTGTTGTTAAGTGAGACATTTATTAAGTGAGTTTTGCCCAATTATACGACTTTTCTTACCACAGTTCTTAAGTGAATCACTGCAGTTGATAAGTTAGTAACCTCATTGTTAAGTGAATCTGTCTTCCCCATTGACTTTGCTTGTCAGAAGGTCTCAAAAGGTGATCACATGATCCTGGGACACAACAAAGGTCATAAATATGAACCAGTTCCCAAGCATCTAAATTTTGATCACATGATCATGCAGATGTTACAAAGGTCATAACTATGAAAAAAGGGACATAAGTCATATTTTTCAGTACCGTTGTAACTTTGAATGATCACTAAACAAACTGTTGTAAGTCGAGGACTATCTGTAGTACATTTGGGACTATAGCTTATTAAAAAGGCAGCAAAGAATAGACATAATCAAGGACACAGAGAGATAGAACAGGAAAAGGTTTTGTAATTCCTTAAAACACGAGGAAATTCAGCCATCTGATGAAGTTAACTGGAAAGAAGTTAACTAAAAAGATGTTGAGACTCTAGAAAAAGTGCAGAGAAGAGCAACCAGGATGATTAGGGGACTGGAGACTAAAACATATGAAGGTTACAGGAACTGGGCTTGGCTAGTCTAGTAAAGAAAAGGACCAGGGGAGACATGATAGCAGTCTTCCAATATTTGAGGGGCTGCCACAGAGAGGAAGAGGTCAAGCTATTTTCTAAAGCACCCGAAGGCCAGACAAGGAATAATGGATGGAAGCTGAACAAGGAGAGATTTAACCTGGAAATAAGGAGAAACTTTCTGATAGTGAGAACAATCAACCAATGGAACAACTTGCTCTCGGAAGTTGTGAGAGCATCATCACTTGAGACTTTCAAGAAGAGATTGGACTGCCATTTGTCAGAAATGGTGTAGGGTCACCTGCTTGGCCGGGAGGGTTGGACTAGATGACCTACAAGGTCCCTTCCAACTCTGTTAATCTGTATTCAAAGAACAGAAAAAATGTTTTTTTTTCATGCACTGTATAATTTACCTGTGAAATTCATAAGGTAAAATAATAGCCACTAACTTGGATTCTTTAAAAGGAGATTGGATAATTCCATGGAAAACAGATCTATCAAGTCTATAATTCTTGGGAGTTAATTTTATCTCTAGGAGGACAATGGCAGGAATAAGTTATATATTCCTCTTTTGCTTATGAGCACCCCAGAACTTCAGGTTGGCCACTACAGGAAACAATGATCTGTTCTTATATTCTTATATTCTTGCTATTTTTAAAAAAACAGAGGACTAAAGATATACTTGCATTCCAAAGATTTCATTAGACTTCATTAGATATATCTGGCTTGCTGTAGAGTTTCTCGACCACATTTGTTTGAAGGAGCCAAATATGAATGTATAGACCTGCCATATTTATACCATTTATAAGCATTATTTACTGAACACTCATTAGTGATTAGGAGGGGCAAACAATCATTCCATATTGTGACTCAGGCCTTTAGGAATTTTGATTCTTTATTTTGTTTAAAATCAAGAACCTCTCATTAGCTAAGTCTATACATTTTTATGTATCACAGGGCTATCATGAAATAAAAACAGTGTTTCTGAGTCAGATAAGAATTAAAATGAAATGTATTTATCTCCATTCAACATCATTTTCTGACTAGAGTGGAATAACTAATATTGTGCAGATGTCACATAAAAGGATTTGCATTCCTAGACATGGAAGAGCTTAACCCAGATGCTGTTTTGCCCAGTTAATTTCTGGTTCATTTCATGTGTGGTACCTTTCTAATTTATTTACTCATTTTATAAACAGTAGGCTTTTTATATTAAGTCATATATGGAGGGCTACTTAAATTATACTTGCTGTCTCCACTAGATTCTCCACAAAATACATTGACTGTGCTTGTAAGAAGTTTATATGCTTATGGACTATGAGAATCTGCATTTTGCTTAGAACTGGATTATACCCACAGGCTCAATGGAATTGCTCAGGCATAGTCAACATGCAGAAATTGGGTGAAGTGTCATGTTGAAAGGGTTTATTTGGATTGCTATGAAATCCTTCTATTCCTTCATATGGAAGAGTTTGATATAGATGACGCAGCTTTCTTTGTATGAGAAGCTCAATTTAACTTCAATGTAAAAAAACAAGTACTAGGAATATATTTTGAATTTATAGTAGTGATGAATATTCACTTACAAGTAAATTTCTTATATTAGGATAAAGGTTGGCATTAATGAAAAAGTAATACATTTACAGTGTTGTTGTTTTTTACTTTGTGGTTTAGAAATGGTTGGCAAAGGAAGAATACTTCACAACCCTAGAAAAGTATGATTCAATTATACTAACTGCAAACTGTATATAACTTTCTGATTTTTGTGATTCAGAGTTCTCTGAAAATCAGCATTGGTCTCACTTGAGATTTCATTAAAATAGATATTCTTTTCTTATTACTCTTAAACCTGAGCCTATATTCACATCTAATGAAAGATGAGTTCCCTCTTGTGGTTAATTCTTGCCATTGTTCTTTCATTTAAAATCAGTAAAAAAAAATGAAATCAAAGGTAGAAAGAACTTAGCCTGCATGTCATTTTTATTCAATATGCATTTTTTAGATTAGTTCATTATGTTTAGAAGTAAATAATTTCATTGGTTTTCTTTATTCAGCCTTTCTGGTTGTCCACGAGCAAAGAAAAGTGGGATTAGAATAGTACAAAGTAAAGAAGACAAGGAAGATCAAGAGCCAATTAGGTAAGTATGGATTGCTATATATTATTTAATCAATTATGTCAGTTTTCTTCTTATAGTTGAATGATAATGCTCTCCCATGTGTATAAATTTTGGTCATTTTTAAGCTTATGTATCTATATAATTAGGATTATCTTGTTCAATTTCTTATCATATAATTCTACCAAATAATAAACAAGAGAGTTCCCAGTATAAGCTAGAAGAAACTTGTTTTGGTAAAGAAGTGTAACATACTGGAATATTATCCATTAACACAATGTATTCACATATTTTTCATGCCTGGTCATGAGACATAATATGAAGAAAGTTTTCTCTTGTCATAGGCAACAGCAAGAAATTATGTTGGATCAAAGCCATTTTCTTTTTATGTACAACTGTTTGAGTATCATTTGTTGACATCCCCATCACCACACACACACATACCATTTTTATTTGTCCAGGAAGGATTTTTATAAAGCAGCAATTACAAAAGAACCATTAAAATACAGTGGGAAAGAAAAATATTGAAAATAGGATGATGTTTCTTGTTTTGTTTTTTAGTAGTCTTTAGGTGACAGAATACTGAAAATTACAATTATATCGATACTGTAATTTTCAGAGCAGTGCTAATTATTAGGGCAATGCTTTGATTCATTCTGAATCCTGAATGTGATGCCGAATAACATTTGGCTTCTCATTCATGGGGTAATTTTTTACTTACAAGACATCTTACTACTATATACAAATTATTCTAAAGAACATCACATGAACTCCAATTTTAAGTTCAAGAAGTCATCCTGGAAAAAGCAGAATATCATGTGCACACACAGGAGGAAAAGGGGGGGTGTACAGTAAAATAGACCTTGATGATTGGGTTCAACATTCTATCTTCAAATCAGTGCATTTGATGATGAGTTATCCAGCTGAACTGTTTGGAGGGCCAAAAGGGAAATAAATGTGCATATATCTTCACAGCCATTGCTATCCAATTTCACTGTAGTTCAGATATGCTTTTTTAGAATTCTTCATCTGTTCCTATGTTCCCTTGAATTCAGTCAATTTTTTGTTCTATATCTTTCATATTTTTAATCTTATTTCAACATAGATATTAAATTTGAGATAGGCATCTACAAAAATTTAAATATGTACAATATGTACAATTTCTCGGTTCAATTAGTCCTTCTCTCTCAATAAGTAATTTATTGTGCTACATAAGCTTCTTTTTAATTGTATAAATAAATGTAATGCCTTATTAGTTATGTTTCTTCTCGTGTCTTTTTTCAGTCCCTAAGCAATGTTGTCCCATCATCCCATATTTAATAGGGAATGTCACCCTACTACTTTTTTTCAGTTTTCTTATACTTTATTTCTGTCCTGCATCATTTATAATACACCTGCTAATGTCCTAAGGGAATGTCTGACTCTTATTGCATGGAAAAGCTATGCTTATTTGTCCTGGCTAGGAATCCAGAAGATTGCAAAAACAGAAATAATGGTTCTCCCACCATTACATCCTTAGTCCAATAATGATTTCAACAGAAGGAAGAAAAGTTCTTCTATGGCAATAGTGGAAGAATTAGTAGTTAGTGTTTGCAGCGAAAGAGGATTTTCTACATTAATGACTCTGTCATGGACTTTTGCTCCAAATCTAGTGTTTCACTTGGTTTTCATAAGAGTTAACTTCTTACTACCCAACTTTCCCAACCTTTCACAGTGAGCACCAGCCAATCACCACTCTAGAGCCACAGCTGATGTCTCTTCTGGGATTTTTTTCCATCTGCTATTCCTTTGAATTCAATTTTTGTTCTGTTAAATTTTGGTTTATTTTGTCAAGATCAGAAGTTATGTTCTTCTCAATAACTTGCTTCCTCCTGTCTGGCTTGCCTATGCGCAGTCTACTTGGCTGCCATATTACATGTCAGTGTCTTACTGTCAGCCTACCTCCTCAGTAGAATACATTATTTTCAAGGAAAGTTGCTTTTCATTGCTGCTTAACTTTCCTCTATTTAAAATTTATCAGCATATTTGTATGACTTCAGTGCAGTAATCCTGGCCAAACAACAGCAATATAATTAATTCTTAATCGAAAGGGGGTTTTTTCATTAAAAGTTTCACTGAATTTCTTTGCCTGGTTTCTGCCTATATTTTCTAGTGCGTGTTATGGGGGTATTACTTGAAAGTTTTGACTCTCCTACTTCTGATGTGGGAATGCAAAACAATGAAATATTCTGAATCAATAAATGTATAACTATCAGCACTAAATATCTAGAAAGTTATATCACAGTGAAACATGGGAATTGCTGCTATCTATTTTCCCTCCATTTCTTAGCAGAGTACAATTGGGTAAGCTGAAAAAAAGGAACACGCTGGGCCAAAATGTTCTTCATGAGTTATGAAAGGGAGAAGAATAACTGAAATGTGATGATGGCTCTTCAACCATATGAGCA
This sequence comes from Notechis scutatus, assembly GCF_049901735.1. Lineage (NCBI taxonomy): Eukaryota > Metazoa > Chordata > Lepidosauria > Squamata > Elapidae > Notechis > Notechis scutatus. Next base: position 129,850,973 of record NC_142009.1, on the reverse strand, counting down.
CTTAGGTGAATGATGCTTTCAGAATGGAAAGCTACTGCAGCAATGTTTTCTTCTCTTTTTCTGCTTGCACTCATTTCATTCATTTCTACAGTACAGTAGAATTTTTAGCACTGCCCCCATAAAAGGCACTCAGTAAAGAATAGATGGAAAGAACATGATATCCAAAACATTATTAACAGTGCTGCATAGTGTCAGGGCTCCAAGTAACAGTCCAAACAGAATCAAAACTCCAGGGCCAGAGGCTTCCTTGAAGTATAGATTTATTAGGCATGTCATATTGGCACAGCTGGTGAAAACCCAACTCTGAAGTCCCCTGGGTTTTCCCCACCCAATACAAAGTCTTCTCCCTATTACAAACAACTATCACATGCCCCAGTTAGGTTACACTCTCCCTCCCAGGTGATTCCCCTCCAGGCCCTGGTGAGAGTGTCCTTGGTTCCCAGAAGAAAGAATGTTATTTTGGCTACATATTCCCCAACTATCTGTACTCCCCCTTCCCTTTCCCACGGATCCATCCAGCCTCTCTGTGGCAACCCTGAAAACGCTTAAAGATAGCTCCAGGGTTGACACATAGTCTCTGAGCACATGGTCACAATTCAGTGGTTTGATGAAATATCATTTTAGTTTCTTCCTTCATAGTTTCTCCGGGGCTTTTAAGATGTCAGCCACTGGTTGGACACTGCTGTAGGAACGACCAAAAAATAAAGGCAGAGATAAACAGGTCAAGAATAATTCTTATTCAGATTTTGCAGGCGATGACTACTGGAATCTCAGAGAACACAGTAGAAGGGTTTTAAACAAGCAAAGTATTAAAATAGGGGGTGTGATGTTAAAGCTAACTCAAGTTTTACTCAGAGTAAAGTTGACTATCTGACTTTGGAAATTCCTGCCATCTAAATGATTAGCCAGCAGAGTATCAACAAGGAATTTTTGGGAAGCATGCCGTGTCTCTCACTCTTCTTTATTCTACAATCAGTCAATCTATTCCATCTCTTTATAGATACCTGGAGCTTATAGGTTTGCACAATCGTGTTATTTGCTGGAAGCAGGTGAAGTCTGAGAAGCAACATGGTTGTTTTGCCAATGGGCCAGCCTAACCAGAGTCAATCTTCTACTAGTGGTTTGGCCCAATCACTTTCTCAGGCAAAGGATAGAGGAAAGAAAGAAATACATGAATAGTAGCAATGAGAGTATATATTTCCCAAGTAATTTTCCAAAGTTGAATATTTGTAGGGACAAGCTAATTCAGATTGTGACTTTCTGTGCTGAGGGTACAGTCTCACAGTGGACTGAGTACTCCTTGTACAAGCAAGGAGCTATCCATGTCGATGGAGAGCTGATTCATAAATATTATATTTGTTGTCTGCTTATTTAGAAAAACAGTTATAGAGTTGACATTCCCTATTGAATACCCAAAAAATAAAAATAAAAAGCTACATTTGCTGTAAGTGGAAAATCTGGATATTATTACTAGCTACACTAGCATGCTTATTTATTTTATTTATTTTATTTATTTTATCAAATTTAGAAACCACCCATTTTCTTCACAGAAGGATTCTGTGTTTACTGTCTATTATTCAGAAAGGAGAAAATCTGCTTCCACTGTAACAGATCTTTCTTAGATTGGTGGTGCAACATTCCAGTATATGTACATTAAGGTTATTTCTTAATTCCATGAACATCTTTTACATTTGCGTTGCATTTCTTGGTTGGTGTTCTTATTGTTTTGTTTTGTTTTTAAACCATAAAGCATGATTGTTCTTTTTTTTATGTGAGATTTATTTTGACTTTGTTGTAGAGGCTGCCAGGTATATGATGGCAAGACAGTAAAGTTAATTTCATCTATCTGCTATCCAGATGTCCAGTTCCTGGTTGTGATGGTCAGGGTCACATAACTGGGAAATATGCATCTCATCGTAGTGCATCAGGGTGCCCTCTTGCTACTAAAAGGCAAAAGGATGGGTATCTGAATGGCTCCCAGTTTTCTTGGAAGTCAGTGAAGACGGAAGGTATGTCATGTCCAACACCAGGATGTGATGGCTCTGGACACGTCAGTGGTAGCTTTCTTACACATAGGAGGTGAGTATCTATCTATCTATCTATCTATCTATCTATCTATCTATCTATCTATCTATCTATCTATCTTCTATCTATCTATCTATCTTTCTATCCATCCATCCATCCATCCATCCATCTATTGTTCCTATGTGAATTTTTTTTTAAAGCATGAATTCTATTGGTTATAGTATGCATGTGTTATAATAATGTTTTATAGGTATTATTTTGTGAGGCATAGTTGATCAAGAGTTCTAGATAAGTTGATAAAAATTGCTTAATGTGAAACCTGTGGTTCTTTCTGGAGATTTAATCATGAATCTATCATAGTAATACTCTATCCCTGGTATTGTTTACATATAACAAATTGACAATAAAGTTCCATATTGTGAACTTTTCATCTGATACAGCTGTAGAGCACAGAAGACTCTAATGTATCCCATTCATTTCAACTGAGAGGCAGATTTATGAACTAATAGCGAATAGAGAAACTGTCAATATTTGCTGTAATCAATGCCTGAAATAAACTGCAGACATTTCTCTCAAAGCAAAAACAATCATGGCTGTGCCTATATTCTTCTCTGTTTTGAATTGAAAGTCCTTTCTTCTTTGTAAAGCTGCTTTTGAATGAACAGAAGCAAGAGATTCTGCTGTGGAATGTGATTTTTGCCCCCAATCTTTTCAAATGTACTTGCTGAACAAAATAATAGGATATTTAAAGAATCCTTGTGTTTAAGAAGATGCTCTGAAGAGTTGGTAAATCAAGCTTGTAAAATTATTTGTATTTTTCTGATATATTTTTTTAAAAAGAACATGTCATTTCCAAGATAATCTGGGGTGAATAAGCAGCAGCTTGTCAATCATTCTAAATCATAATTATTAGTATTTTGTTCTGCACTCTAAATTTTATAGAAAGAAGCCTACCAATATAAAATAAAGAATAAACAGTGTTTACAGTATATGTTCCCATCACACTATGTTCTTTCAGAATAAACATTGTTCAAATTGCAAAAAAAAGTAATAAGCAGAAAAAATAAATAAATTGGAGGTAAGGCAAAAGAAGAGAAGCACTAAATAAATCTAGTTTATACCAGTTTATTCATTATACTTCTAAATATTTTCTATCCTTGCAAACCATTCTTGATTCCTCCCACAAATACATCATTTCCTTTATTGCATTTTGTTCTCTAATCACCATTTCTTGATTCAGTTTTAACTTTCTCAGTCTTCCCTTTCCTCTCTACCCAGTCATTCTTCCTTTATATATTTGTTTTGTCATTTCAATCTTATTAATTCCCTGTTAACCAAACCACCGTAACATCCTTGTTTTATACTGGTTTTTTTGTACTCAGTTTTACATACATGCAGTGTCTAATTTTTTGATCCTACCCCTTCTTTCTTTATCATACACATCTCTTAAGTTATCTACTCACTAACACATCTTTAGAATCTAGTATTCTAGAATGTTTATAATACTATACTCCTTCCAGCATTCAGCTTCATACAAAATAATTTCCTTACTTTTATCCTTGATTCCATTCACTCTGCTGATGGCACCTTTTTATCTGTTTTCATCCACTCCACAAATGCTGTTTAATTCCCATTAAAAGTAATCTGCATTTATTCTGCTACTTTTACTCTTAACTATTTATCTTTTGATTACATTCTTTGCTTTGTCTATATAGGTCACAATATACCTTTCTCTTATTTTCATTTTTTACAGCATTTTTATATATGCTATTTTTTTCTCATCCACAACCTCTTTCAACCAAGCATCTTTTTTCCATATATCCTATTAGTTGCAATTCCACATATTTTTGTGACAATCTATAACATAATTTTGACTCCGTTCCAATATCCATCCCATTCTTCCCTTCAGCCATTCTCCAGTCATTCAGTATGGTGATTAAACTATTACTTTTGGCCCAGTGGTTAAGGAATCAGGCTAGTCCCACATTAGGCGTGAAGGTCAGCTGTAGTGATTTTGGGCTAATCACACACTCTCCCAGCCCAACCCACCTCACAGGGTCATTGAAGGGAAAATAGGAGGAGGAAAGTATATTAGGTATGTTCTCTGCTATGAGTTATTTATAAAAATAATAAAGGGAGGATAAAAATAAATAAATAAAATAGATGCCTTGTTTCCGTTCCTGTAGTCAATCTACTTTCAGATTTGTTTCTTTCATGTTCAATTTTAACCAAGATCCACCGTAAAACTACCGATAAATAGTCCATTCTACATTCTGAACCTCTCATATTTATATCTTGATTAATTCTCTTAATCTTTTAGTTTTTAGATTCATATGTGCACCAATCTTTTTCTAAGCAAATAGACACAACAAGTGGTGTTCCATATTTACTGAACAATATGCTTTTGTTTACCAGTTAAATTTCTATTGTATTGGTTCAAAAATGTACTAGACATTTTCAGGGCCAATCAGGTGTCCAAAGCAGTAGACTGTATGTCCCTGCATTTAAACCAGTTAGTTGGTCTGATGGTATCAAGAAAATGAAATCAAGTTATTATCAATTGGGGAAAATAAATATAAATTATACACATCACTTCTTTAAGATAAGGATCAAGCTATTAATTCATATTCTTTGGAAATATATGCTTTAGAGATAGTTCCAATAAGCCTCCAATTAATAGTTTTATTTTTATGGAAAATATTTTTCTAATTATTGTCACAGCAGACTATAAGTTACTTTGATTGATCCTAGAGCCAGTTGCAACCAATTGATGGTTGGGAGCCTACAGTGAGAACAAAGAGTAAAAAATTGCATATATCCCAGAAAAAAAATAGTGAACTGTTTCTATGTCGTTGCCAAAAAGACCAGAAGTTGAGGGTGATTTCATAGATCCTTCATGTTTTCATTTTTATTTAGACTAGGCTTATCTCATCTCAGAATGTTGATGATGAACCTGGTTGCTGTTACAGCATTTCACTGCTTGAAAATAAGGCATTTCCCCCCCCCATAACAGTATCTGTTATTCTAAGTAGCAGGTAGATTTTAATGGCAAAATTATATTAACACCAATATTTCAATTTTAATATTTAATTTTCTATACCCTAGAATATCTGTAAGTTAGGTTCCATGTAGTGAAGAGCATAAAAATAGTGTATCAGATATTATATGACAACATATTAATGTCTCTGAACAAAACTAAATATTTTTCTTAGCTACTATATTTTTTCAGTTAATGTTTATATTATAGTGAATGTATCTCTTGTTTGTATATGCAAATGTGAATTATAGAATATTAAATATAAAAGATTGAACTTCTCTGAAAAGATTTCCTTTTCCTTTTCTAAAAGCAGTATCTTCTGCTGATAGTTGGGAGAGATTTTCTTCTAATGCTGTTTCCATGGTAGCTTTAGCTGACAGATTTACAATCAAAGGCCAATTAATAGTTCTTTCCTTGCTTATTGTCTACAGTCTATCAGGATGCCCCAGAGCTACATCAGCAATGAAGAGAGCAAAGCTGTCGGGAGAACAAATGCTTACAATAAAGCAGCGGGCTAGTAATGGTAAATAGTAAATGCTTCTGAAATTAAATGGCATTGAAACCTTATTTCATGATGATGAGATTAATTTACTCATTTTGATAATACAGTACATAGAGTCCTTTTAACACAGTTTTTGAATCCTTCTCAAGAAGTCATCAGTATAGTATATGAATCTGCTGTTGCTGTGACAACTTCATCCACACTACTCCATGTTCCTCTTCTGGTCTGGACTGAAGTGATAAAGCAAACTCTCAACTGAAGACTGTTCTGGCCACATTTTCTTCAGAAGCAAATCTCACTGGGTCCAAGAAATTATATAAAAATGCTCTTGTATTTCATTCTAAATTCTTTAGGCTAACAAGAGGCACTAATTTTATCTCTATCTAGTTTGACAGTGTATTTAATTGCCTTAGTAATTTTATTATGTAATTTACTATTTATATTTTTTCCAAAAAATATGAGATAATTTTTATCTTAAAATATTTAAAAGACATCTGAAACAATTCTATAATTTTGACAATACTGTATGTTCAAATTTGTTAAAGAAAACTATTTTAGAATAGTTAAAATAATACATCAGTAAGAAATTAAGATTGTTCCTATTTCAAATTCCAAAAAAAAGAAATAAAATGAAAGGTCTAAAAGGGATAGAAGAAAACATTTCCATTAAAAAACCAAGGACTATTCTATTTTCTACTGGCTTCCTTGGTCAGAGAAATGGTTGCAACTGTCTCCCAATATTCCTTTTTCAATTGGATTTCATGTGCAATCATAGGATAAAAGTCCTAGTTGCTTACATGAAAAAATGCACTCTGTCATGAATTTGCCAGATTCATATAGAATAATATTTCCATATTCCTGCACTGCTTAGACTCCATGAGGGATCAGAATTAATTGGAGTCTAGTAGCATGAATATAAATAGAATAATCCTTAAGTATAATGCTTAGAGTTTGATCTAAGTATCAACTCTTCCTATAGAATTATTGTTATTCATACATGAGTATAGAAAAGCGTCACTTTTATCTAAATTACTTTTCTAAAAAAGAGAAGGAAATACAAGAGGATGAATGAGAGAAAAATGTAGAATTCCTGTCATGCCCCTGTCGGAAGCTGATTTGGGGGAGGAAGCTGAGCAGCTGATAGGGAGTGGAAGTGTGGCTTCAGTGGCTGTGGAAGAAACCGGAGAAGGACAAAGGCTGGCTGGGCAGAGCAGAGAAGAGGTAGAGCAAGGGAGAGGGAATTTGGAGGAAGATCCAGGCCCTCTTCATCCTAGGGCACACAGGAAGGAACGGAGAAGGGAGCAATGTGAGTTGCATGGCTTACAGGGGAGGAAAGGGCCCTGATTCCCTTCATTAGCTGCAGCTGGGAAAACAGTGTTTAAAAGGGGAAGTTGTGCACAGCAAAGTTGTTGGGAGCAAATTGTGAATTATCTGGTATCTTCAAGGCTTATCTAGGTTCCTGGAGTCTTCCCAACTGTGGGTGTTTTGCTGGGCTTTCAAGTCTGCAATTTCTTCTCCTGCCCTGTCAACCACTGCAGCGTGGTTCGTTTGGATTTTTAGTTACAGTTTGCATGTACTTTGTTTTTGGACTGTATTTCCTCCACTTAAAGACTGTTCTTGGGAGAGTTTTTTCTCCAGCCGAAGGTAACCTGGACATTGGAGGCAAAGTTGGAGGTATTAAAGGGACATTTTCTGCTTATTTGACTGTGCTGCCTTTATGCGATGTCCCAGGTCATCACAATTCTCTTATCCCTTAAACTCATTGAACAGACAATAGGCTAGGTGAAAAACAGATGCCATAGCAGTCTGTGAAGATCCTCAACCTTACCCTAAACAACTCATAGGCACAAGGAGATCATACAGTCTCCAACACCTGCAAAGTACAATTGCCCTGCTACTTTATCAGTATTCTGTGACATTCTAGGTTTCCTTCCGCCTTAACCTGTTTTATTTCCATACACTTCTTACTTTGATTTTCTCCTTTTGCTTAAACAGGAATAGAAAATGATGAAGAAATTAAACAGTTAGATGAAGAAATAAAAGAGCTAAATGAATCGAACTCCCAGATGGAAGCTGATATGATTAAACTTCGAACTCAGGTAACAGTTTTACAAAGCCTTAAGTTGAGTGTGTTTCCAAGAAAGACAGACAGATGTGTGCACACAGACATACAACAGACATCCAAATATACCTCACACACCAGACACATGCATAAATGGGATGGTACTATAGAAAAGATGCAACTTTTTACAAATTTCTCCTTGTCCTGTAGCCTCCTGAAAAGCTTTCCAGATTGGGAAGATGCTTCTAAACTTACTTGCCAAATATCACTTCTCACTCTTTCTTCAGTGGGAGCATGACTGGGTTTCATGACTGGAGTCCATTAGAAGTTCTCTGGATACAACCTAATATTATTGAGCTAAATAATTATTTGCTTTTAAATTGTCATGTTTTACATTGTGCAATCATATGTTCTTTTAGATTACCACAATGGAAAGCAACCTGAAGACAATAGAAGAAGAAAACAAAGTAATTGAACAACAAAATGAGTCTCTCCTTCATGAATTGGCCAATTTGAGCCAATCTTTAATTCATAGTCTAGCTAATATCCAGCTACCGCATATGGTAAGTGATTGAAGGGTCAAATAAGGAATTAGGCAGTCTTCTTCACCTCATACAGTAGATGTCTTTTTGTTTTTATGTTTATGACTCCTCAAGCAGATGGAGATTTGCGATATCATCCCTGAAACCATAAAGATAAATTTAACTGCTTAAAAAGAAATGGTGGGCCAAATCCGATGTCTCCTGTAAAATTAAGTAAGCTTTAAACTAGGCCTTTTTAAATGTATTAACAAAATATGTTATTGTACTGTGATAGTTTATTTTGCATATATGAATATACAAAAAAAGCAATTAGAAGTTGTATATGAACTACTATTTAATATCTCGTAGGAACCAATCAATGAACAAAATTTTGATGCTTACGTGACCACTTTGACGGACATGTATACAAATCAAGATCGTTATCAGAGTCCAGAAAATAAAGCCCTACTGGAAAATATAAAGCAGGCTGTGAGAGGAATTCAGGTGTGAACAGCTGCTATAGTGGTGAAAAAACTTACCTTTAAAAAAAAAGATGCCTCTTGTTTTTTGCTGCTGTAATTTACCAGAAAGTGTTATATATTTCTTTCTGTTTAAAACAGTGTTATGCTCACAAGACTTCATAATAATTTTATGTCTTGCTTTGAAAATAGTAATTGCAGAATAGTTTTTTGAATACATTCACATTTTGTACGTTTTCATATAAGCTGACATAGTGTGATATGCCATGTAATGTTTATAGCTGCTAATGTATGCACATTTTTGGGGTAAATATATTTCTGAAGAGGTAAGCTGATCAAAATAAAGAGTGTAAATTCTTTTTAATGCTTTAGTGATTAAATGTTTTAGTATTTTGAACTGAAATGGACAAAAAGAAAAAAAAAAGGGAAAAATGCTTTGAATGACAATGTTGCAGTCTCCGGCCACTTTTTAAACACACTCATTTGTCCCATTGCTGGAAGATTTTATGGGATTTAAGAAATACATTTTGTGTGCATATTGTTTCATAGCAAGAATTGGTTGCAAAAATGCTTTATTTTTTAAAAAATGCCTGAAAATATTGTGTAACTTTTGTTTTCAGAGGATGGTATGTGGTGGGGGCAATAAAAATGGGGGGTTTTAAAATTTAAGAAAAGGGCATGAATTAGATGTGAAATGTAAAAGGAGCAATTTATTGTAAGACAACATCAAGCCATGGAAATTTGACAGAAGATTCAAAGCAGCTTAAACAGCACTTTTTAATTAACTTCTAAGCATTACTTGGTATGAATATGGGAACTTCCACAATGACAGGAACTCTGATCAGAGGTGGACTACGGGAAGATTTCAACTTTACTTTTCAAACTCACTTTGGAGTCAACATCCTTTATCTCTCCAGAACTCTTAAGAGTGTCCATCTGAGTTATCTGTAAAAGCAATGTAGTTCATCATTTCATAACTTCACTCTTTCCTTTTTCAGGCAAAACACAATTGTTTAAAAGAAAGATTGCCTGTAAAAAAGAAAAGGTTTCCATTTGGGAACTAATTCCCAAACATTGTCATTTACAGCAGTTGCTGACCAGGATTCATTGCTACTTTACCTAGGAAATGGAATGCAGTTCAGCGAATCTGATTGTTTCACTTTCTTCCCTTTTTACTGGTTATGTTCTGCTTTTGGTTGGAGTACAATCATTCATAATTGTAGCATTTCCATATGCTATCTATTTGTTCTACTGTTACCTATTGCAAAAAATGAATGCAATCAAAAAAATTAATGTAACTAAATATACTTTGGCACTTTTTTGCTTTAAATTGCATCATTTCAAGCTAAAAATGTATTGTACTTTTTAAATTTGATTGTTATTTCTTCAAAATAACTGCACTAAATGTATGCATAAGACCACTTTTCTTGAGACATTTTTGTTTATCATTTAATAGTAGTAATTCAGATGGTGTGTTGTGTTTGTCGAATGTTGAATTCATTTCAATTTGATAGCATATCTTTTCCTTCCATGTCTTGATGTTATGCAGAAAAGTACAAGAGTACTTAAAAAAATTTTGTTATGAAAAAAGATGGGTTTTGTAAAAAAATAATAATAATAAAATAAAATATTTTTAGCAGAACAGGACTTACAGGGTCATTGTCCCCACAATGTGCCAGTTGACTATTTGCACTTACCTTGCCCTATATATCCATACGGAGGTGTGCAATTTCTTGTGTCATTAGGTTTGTGACACTAAATTTGAACAAATTAGAGTGGAAGCCAGTGTGGCTAATCCAATATTATTGCTAAGGGGAGACTACAGGGATCTCACAACAAATATTCTGATACAATACTCAACCTCGGTATATATATATGTATAAATATATGTATATCCCAGCGGCACTTTATACTATACACTGTACAAAAAGCTTACAGTTTTCCACGAGGACTTTAATAACTAGCTGGGAGAAGATGATGTAATTACTTTGGGGCTCTGCAGTATCTTCTCTGTACAGTGCCCTCCTTTCTGTTGTGCTATTAGTTGTAGCTGCCACGCTCAGAATTGCCTTTTTGAGAGCTGAAGCAAGGTGCTTGAGATTCACCTCCTGCCATATCTATTGTCCTTTGGCCCTGACCTCCTTGGAGGGCTCTCATTGTTCATAATGGCATATGCATTTTTCCACTGCATTGTGTCTGCAGCTTCTTTGCCAATATAGTAATGCTTTCCGTAGAGTAATAGATAGTATCAGTTTTGGATTCTTATTGTTATCACCTATGTACAATGGAAAAGGGATTTTAAGCACAAATCCGCGCTCCTCATCTAATGTTGGTACATAATATCAAATCAAAAGTTATCTGTGACTATTATATAGGGATCACAAAAGTGTCACATATTAGAATGCTGACATTTCATCTGAAATTATTGTGAGTCATCAGAGTTTATTTATTCTAACTTATTGTTCAATTTCATTTCTAAGTTTTATTTAAGTGATCATTTATTAAGACAGAATTTTGTATAAACTACTTATTGTGCTCTCTGTGGAACTGAGGTTTGATTTATTTTTGTACTACACGGCATGGGTTTGTTGACATTTTAATTTTGCTATAAATGTGTGAAATCACAAGTTGCTGTGATAACTTCATTTTTAAATTGTGAAATTTGTACAAATTTTGTCATGCTGGATGTGAACACATCTTACTCTAAATAAATAAATAAAATGTGTTGCCACATTTGTAGCACAGCTGTTCTCTGGTTAATTGTTACCTTTCATATATTCCCCATAAAATAGCAAAGCCTGTATGCCATGGTCCCTTTTTTCATTTTCATCACTGAAATGATTTTTTTTTGTTTAATCAAATTTTTCTTAAGCATAACTGTTTTTTTTAAAGGCCACTCAAAACCATCCTTTTAGTCAATAAAACTGACATTTTCAAAATTTAAGTTGTTTTAAGTCAGAATTGTTCACATGTACAGTTACTTTTTGCCATAGTTTTTACAATCATTTCCTTTTTCCTAAGGCTTATCTTACAGTACTCATATTAATTTGCCTTTATGGTGCCTACCATTGAAAATGATGCAGCAGTTCTTAAATTCTCATTGTACTTATAGCCTGTTTTGTATAGTACTAATTGATATTTATCAGTGCTGAATTTTGTTGTATATTTTCCAATTTATTTGTTTATTTTGTTGAGGTTTGGTCTAATGGTTAAGGCACAAGGCTGGAAACCGGGAGACTGTGTGTTCTAGTCCAGCTTTAGCCAGGAAAGCCACTGGATGACTTTGGACCAGACAACTCTCTCTTGGCCAACAGTGTCAGACTTGGGCAACAAGGTCAAAATATGTCAACTCAGCAAGATTTCAGGTTCTTTTTTTAATGAATTTTTTAAAAGGAATTTAATTTATCGGGAGGGTTAATGTATGCCATGGCTCTCAATTATTACACAATGCCAATCTCTAATTTCTCTAATGGTTTACAAAAACATTTTAATGATATAATTGTCCATATGAATAAACTATTTTAGAAATATTAGCATGGATCACACATATAGGATCCTTTTTAATGTACTGTAGTGGTTTCAGTGTCAAGTGGTATACTATATATTAGCTCACAAAAGCAGCAATGCATCAACATACAGATTGTCCTTAACTTGGCATAAACACAAATTGCAAGATACATCTTGTGAAATCTTCATCATTTTCCTGTGATCTCTTAATGAATGACTTTCCAAGCAATAGTTACAATATATTGTCAAATAAATATTTTAAATATTTTAAATTAATAAGAAATATAAATTGAGCATCTGTTTACAATTCTTATCAAGGCTACTAACTAATGTTGTAAGGAAGGAAAAATATAGTAAGTATTAAGTTATTCATACTTTTGATTATTGATTGATGCAGAAAAAAACCATAGCAGACATTTGTTTTCTACATTCTCCTTTCTTACTGAGTATTGATCAAGAACTATATATAATATTCTCTGGTCCTATTGGTGTTTTTAAACTAAGAGATGTAACATTTCCTAAGATAGATGAGATACACTCAGGAAATACCAGAACTTTAGACTAAATTGAGGGAGAAAAGTACAAGGAAGCAGTGATAACCTACTTCTGGACTGCTTATAAGAAAATTATATGGTATGTCTACACAGTTACCAGGATTCAGACTGAAGTTGAGGAAATATATATAATATATGCAGACAATAGTACTTTGATAGTACAATAGCTTCCATTCCCTCACAATATTGTAGTTCAGAACCTCCATCCAACAGGGCTGATGCAAGTACACGGAAATAAGTGAACATTTTTTTCTTAGTACAATAAGATTGATGTAGCTGTCTATACAGTAGCTGTCATGATTAAGCACCATACTTCTATTAATTTGTATGAATATCTCTTATATGCTAATTACATATTCTACTGTCATGCAGACTCCAAGAGCTACCGTATTTGCCGGGCGTATAAGATGACTTTTTGCCCTGAAAACATGCCTCCAAGTGGGGGTCGTCTTATACGCCGGGAGGACTCCGACTCCCACTTCGAGCTTGAGTTGCAGCCGGGAGGGAGGCTGGGGGGGGCGTGTGTGTGTGTGTGTGTGTGTGTGTGTGTGTGTGTGTGTGGCGGGTGTCACTCGCCACGTGCTGCGCAACCTTTCCCCCTCTTCCTTCCTTAGCGGTGTGGGGAGGAGAGGATTCAAGATCCTCACGTGCGGCGTACTTTTCTTTTTCTTTTTTTTTTTTGCACGCAGGTTTTGCATGCGGGCGGCTGTAGGTTAAGGATGGGGAGCCCCGGGTGGGTTATCAGGTTTTCACGGTGCTTCCAACATGTGCGAACGGTGGGAGAGCGGAGAAGAGAGCGAGCGAGCGCCCGCTGTGTGAAATCCTGCCGTCAAAAGCAACACTGGGGAGGCAGGGTATAAATTTACCAGGTTAATGTAGCAATGGTGATTAATGCCCAGAACATTGTTTGCGGGTATTGGTGTGTGTGTGTGTGTGTGGTGGTGGTAAGGAGAGGTTGTCCTTTGAATGCGGAAAAGTAGGTGTGACCTTGTGTAGGAAAATAAAGAGATCCTTTTTAGCGTGTTTGGCTTCTTTGCCTCCCTCGTTCGTTTTGACGTGGAGATAATGGCCTTCGAGCGGGAGGGGAAGAAAACGGTAGCTGGATCATTTCAAATTTCACTTACTCTCCTGCCTCACTTCAATATGTCTGAGCGACTCCAGATACTGGAAGACTTTTTGAATGAAAGTGTTACCTCCATTTTTTTTTTTTTAAAGAGGGCCACTTGGGGAAAAAAAAAGATTCTAAGGAATTCCTTGTTTCTTGATTAAAGAGAAGGCATTGAATATACTGTTCCTTGGCAGCCTTTTCAGTGTCCGGTTTTTTGGTGTGTGTGTGTGTGTGTGTGTGTGTGTGTGTGTGTGAGAGAGGGAGAGAGAGAGAGAGAGAGGAGAGAGAGAGAGATCAGCTGTATTGAGAAGAGAACGTTTCCTGTGTTCTCATTTTATTTACAACATATTTTACGCTTAATGGTAAGCAATGAAAAATATTTTTAAAACTCATTTCTAAACTCCATAGCTATTTGCATATTCTTGGTTCAAAATTGGATTAGCTCATTTCAAAATTGTCCAAAGCAGAAAAGTGCGTCAAAAAAAAAAAGTGCAAAAGTGGAAGGTGTGTGGAAGAGGGGGTAGTATTATACGGCAGTATATAACAAACTCTATATTTTGAGTGGAAATGTTGGGGGTCGTCTTATACGCCCAGTCGTCTTATACGCCGGCAAATACGGTAGTCTATATTTCTAGGATCTGTGTGTACTGTGGTTTCCTGACCTGTTTATAGGTTTCTCATGAGGTCAATGAGATGTTCTAGGATTCTCATTTTTCTAGGTATATTCCACAGTTTGATTGGTTGACACAGTCAAAAACATTTTATAATCAATAAAGCACATATTGACATATCTTGGTATTCTCTGGCTGTCTCAATTTCCAGCATGCATCAGCAATAATGTACCTTACTTTTTGGCCTTTTCTAAAGCCGGTTTGAACATTGGCATTTCTTTTTCCTTAATGGGCTCTAATCTGTGTTGAATGTTTTGCTAATGTGTAAAATAAAAATGATAATGTATAATATAGTTTGCCCAATTTGTTAAGTCTCATTTCTTTGGTATTGGTATGCAGACTAACTTTGTCCAATCTGTTGTCCAGTGGGTCATTCTTCAGATTTGCTGGCAAAGCTTGGTTCAAATCTTTACTAACTCTTCTTTTGCTTGCTGTGTTCCTGTGTTGATAGTTCATCAATGTCAGCGTTCCAGAGAACCTCCATTCCAGTCAATAATTCCGAGATTGTATTTTCTGACGTGATAATGTCTGAAGTACTGATCTAATTTCATCTTCCAGTACCAGAGGTTGTTATAAGTAACGAATATATTCTAAGGTACTGTGGACGTTGACTCTATTATACAGTATTTCAGTCAATATAGTCTTTCCATCTTTGATCTTTCAATCGGCAACCATTTGTTCATTGTAACATATCAATTTAATTGAGAATTGAACTCAATTCTAAGTTTTCGGAAGATTTTTCTCATTTTTCCGTGTCTGTTTTCATCTTCAATGTCTTTACAGGTGTGATAATACTGTTTCATTTCTAACAGCTCTCTGACATTAAGTTCTTTCCTGACATATTTGTCTTTCTCAGTTTTGGCTTCTCTTCTCTTCTTGGCAGTTTGCATAGTTTGTTCTGACATCCAGCTTGGTTTTGTCTTCTTCATTAGCTTATTTTGAATGTTGTACTTGAGCAGTTCATGAACAGTTCCACAGCCAGCACCTGGTTATATAGCCTGACTTATATATAGCTGTAATTGAGCTCCTCCATTTCCTTTCAGCAACAATATAAATTTGACTTGTATGTACTCCATGTGTTGAGATCCATATGCCCCCCGCCCAATTGTGGGGTCCTGAATAATATGGCATGTCTATTTTGCTCCAAGTAGATAATGATTATCTTGAAGTGCCGTAGGGATCCCACCTAGCAGTAATTTGACCCAGACTTTGCTCTTGTCTCACTTATACATGATTACATTTCTAATTATCAAGCTGTGTTTAGGTCACAATGCAATACTACTAAAATAGCACTTAGAAGTTTAGACTGGCCCTTTTCTAATGCTTTAAAAATGTGTTAGTTACATAATTAGGAATCATAAAGCAATCATGCCTAAAAACAGCGGAAAAAAATAAGAGCTCCCAACTGTGCAAAAGAATTTAAGAATGGCTGATATGTTGTTCTGTGCATAGCTAGTTAAATATTCTGAATAAATATTTGTACTATATCACATGTCTCAAAAGGTATTTGTTACTATTTTCCAACGGTTTGAATTATTGATAGATATACCGTGTTTCTCACATAATAAGGCCGGGCCTTATTTTTTTTTGACCCCCGAAAAACCAGCTAGGCCGTCTTTTCGGGGGTGACTTAATTTTCCCCCCCTTGCATCCTCGGGTGGGCGGGCGGCGACAGCTTGGATGTTCGGGAGACCTTCCACCACCGTTAATTTCCCTTCTCCCTTGCTGCCGTAGCGTTACAGCAACGCCGCGGCGTTTGGCGCAGCCACGTGCAGCCAGTCAGGGCTCCTCCCTGCAACCGGAGCCCTGAGGAGACACTTGCTCAGGCGCTCCTGTGGCCGCCTTCCCTTTGCCTTCGAAGGTAAAGTGAATTATTTTAAAACCTCTGCTCATCCTATCAGGGCTGCACCGGAGCCGTGCGAGCTGAGCAGAGCTGGGAAAGCAAGCCGGGGTGTTTCCTGGTTCTGCCCAGCCCGTACGGCTCTGCGCGGCCCTGGCGGGATGAGCGGAGGTTTTAAAATAATTCACTTTACCTTCGAAAGCAAAGGGAAGGCGGCCACAGGAGCGCCTGAAGCCAAGTATACCAACAACAAAAGGCAAATCCTCAAGGTGGGCTGGAGGGAGGTGGCTACGTGCCCCCCGGGCTGCTTCAATGCAAGGTCCTGACTTGCAGCATCCTGCCGTTGCCGCGCGTCCTTTTCGCCGCCGCCTCCCTCTCCGACTGCAAAACTCGTGTGCTTCGCCAAACGCTCCGAGCGAGGCGAGCTCTTTTATACATAGAGAGAGAGGGAAAGACGCCGGCGTGCTCCAAGAGGCTGGCTCTTTTCTCTAGCCGAGGCTGACAGGAAGTGCCTCCAGGGCCGTGGCAGGCAAGCCGCGGGTGTTTCCTGGTTCTGCCCAGTCCGCACGGCTCTGCCACGGCCCTGGCGGGATGAGCGGAGGGCCCGGCGGGGAGGCACTCGTTGCCTTGGTGACATTTCGGGTGCCTCCGCCGCCTCCTCGCCCATCGCAGGTGGCGGCGGCAAGCAGCGGCGCTTCGCTGAGGGAAAAAGAAGACAGCGCAGCCACCTTGCTTGCTTTCCCACCTGCCCACCCCAGATGGCCTCAGGAGCGGCGGCAGTGGCAGCAGGCGCGCACACTCCTGCCGGCGAAGGGAGGAGAGGCGAGGAAAGAGAAGGGAGTGCAGCAGCAGCGGCTGTCACAGTATCGTCTCATAGCGGGGCAAGGCTGGCAAGCTGAGGTGGCCGCACCAGAGAGCGTCACTGCCGACCCCGTCGTGAGGATAAAGGAGCGGGATAGAGATTCAGTCAGATGTCAGCCTCGGCTAGAGAAAAGAGCCAGCCTCTCGGAGCACGTCGGCGTCTTTCCCTCTATGTATGAAAGAGCTTGCCTCGCTCGGAGCGTTTGGCGAAGCACACGAGTTTCGCAGTCGGAGAGGGAGGGGCGGCGGCGAAAGGACGCGGCGGCAACGGCAGGATGCTGCAAGTCAGGACCTTGCATTGAAGCAGCCCGGGGGCACGAGCCACCTCCCTCCAGCCCACCTTGAGGATTTGCCTTTGTTGTTGGTATACTTGGCCAGGCGCTCCTGTGGCCGCCTTCCCTTTGCCTTGAAGGTAAAGTGAATTATTTTAAAACCTCCGCTCATCCCGCCAGGGCGCGGCAGAGCCGTACGGGCTGGGCAGAACCAGGAAACACCCCGGCTTGCTTTCCCGGCTCTGCTCAGCTCGCACGGCTCGCGCGGCCCTGATAGGATGAGCAGAGGTTTTTAAAATAATTCACTTTACCTTCGAAGGCAAAGGAAGGCGGCCACAGGAGCGCCTGAAGCAAGTGTCTCCTCAGGGCTCCGGTTGCAGGGAGGAGCCCTGACTGGCTGCACGTGGCTGCGCCAAACGCCGTGGCGTTGCTGTAACGCCACGGCAGCAAGGGAGAAGGGAAATTAACGGTGGCGGAAGGTCTCCCGATATGAAGTGCTCCACCAACGCAGGCAGCACCATATCCGGGCATGCAACAAAGTACTTCCTAACGGCAAGCCCCCCGCCATTCCCCCATTTCGCATGTTTAATATGGGCCTTAATTTGGGGGGAGGGGCTTAATTTGATTTTATGCCAATAAATCATGCTGGGGCTTCCTATTGGTGGAGGCCGTATTGTTGGAGAAACACGGTATTATAGTTTGTTGCACAATCAGGCAGATGTTTAGACTGGATTTGGCATTTTTGTACACCTATAGAATAAAGACAGACAAGTTGGCTCTGTGAAGCTGCCACAATACTCCTCCTTCAGGCATGGGGACAACACAATTTGCCTCATATAAAAAAGACACTTCAGGTCAATCTAAGACCTCATCCTGGCAGTTTTGTTAGCTTCTACTTGTGTCAGATGAGACTGTAGAGGAAGTGAAGCAATGTTGATCAGGCAGTTTTTGATAGTCTGAATCAACTTTGTGAAAATGAAACACTTCTTTGAAATTTTGTACAACCTAACTATGAAGGTTACCAGATATTTTTTCAAAGTTAAATCCTGAATTCCAGAAACTCAGTCCAAGAATGTTAATGACATCCCCAATACCACAATAGAAATGAATACCACAACTACTGCTAATCATGTTAGAAATCAGAGGGAGGGATTACAGGTGAAACTCAAAAAATTAGAATATCGTGCAAAAGTTCATTTATTTCAGTAATGCAATTTAAAAGGTGAAACTAATATATGAGATAGTCTCATTACATGCAAAGCAAGATAGTTCAAGCCGTGATGTGTCATAATTGAGATGATTATGGCTTACAGCTCATGAAAACCCCAAATCCACAATCTCAGAAAAGTAGAATATTGTGAAAAGGTTCAATATTCTAGGCTCAAAGTGTCCCACTCTAATCAGCTAATTAAGCCATAACACCTGCAAAGGGTTCCTGAGCCTTTAAATGGTCTCTCAGTCTGGTTCAGTAGGAATCACAATCATGGGAAAGACTGCTGACCTGACAGTTGTGCAGAAAATCATCATTGACACCCTCCATAAGGAAGGAAAGCCTCAAAAGGTAATTGCAAAAGAAGTTGGATGTTCCCAAAGTGCTGCATCAAAGCACATTAATAGAAAGTTATGTGGAAGGGAAAAGTGTGGAAGAAAAAGGTGCACAAGCAGCAGGGATGACCGCAGCCTGGAGAGGATTGTCAGGAAAAGGCCATTCAAAAGTGTTGGGGACTTTCACAAGGAGTGGACTGAGGCTGGAGTCAGTGCATCAAGAGCCACCACACACAGACGGATCCTGGACATGGGCTTCAAATGTCGTATTCCTCTTGTCAAGCCTGAACAAACAACATCAGAAGCGTCTTATCTGGGCTAAAGAAAAACAGAACTGATCTGTTGCTTCTTTTTTTTAAAAAAAAACAAGTTTTATTAATTTCAAAAACAAACAAATCATCATCAACCATTACATATTTGAACCTTTTTCCATTATAAATTTTACAAGTCAGATAAACCTTAACTTATACAATACAGTTCTATTTTAAACCATTTCTAAATAAGCATAAAAACATCTCTTGTCCTCTATTTCTTTCTGACTTGATTATCGTCATTCTCTTTCTGTGTTTCTAGAAGGTTTCACCAATACTTCTCAAAAACATAAACAGACACAAACAAACATATAAAAAATCTTTTAGTAAAGTAACTTGGCCCCCGGTACCTCTCTTTATATGGGCTTTAATTATATTCATGCTCATCTTGTATCTTCTATATATACTTCTCCACACATTTCACTCTTCATAATTCTATCTTATTCAATCCATCTTAATTTAAATCATTATATTTGTATCTTTTGCCCATCCTTTATTATCCCTCTATCTCATTCCTTATAAAAAAAAAAAAAAGAATTTCTCCTGAAATCTCTAATCAGAGTATGATGCCTTTCTATCCTCTCCCTAAATATTAGATTAACATTTAAAATAACACCTAATACCCAATCTGATTCTGCTTGGTACATTCTATCTATTAATTTTTACTTTTAATAACAATAAAAACAGAGTAATAAATCGAAAATGTTTAAATACATAGTATCCTCCTAAATACGTAGTTAAATAATAAATCTAAATAATAAATCTTATAGCATTCTCATTGCCTTTCCCTTCAATATTTTATTACGTTTTAAAAATCAATCATTATTAAACATTTCAACATTTTAATTTCTTATTAACTCTTAAGCCATTCTAATTTTCTATTTCTAATACAAATATTACAATACCGTCTTATGTACCTTGCAAAATCTTTTTTAAGAAAATTTATACTTCACCCTTTATCCCTAAAAAAGATTCCTCTTTTCCCATCCAATTTTAAAACTTTGTGGCTTTTCTCCGCCTTTCCCCTTTCTTTCTTCCCCCACCAGATCTTCCTACCCCACCTTCTTCTAACCTCTGTCTTGCTGGCAACCCTTCTCTGTTGTATTCCCTTTTTCTCTTGTTTGTTATCATTGTATTTATTTTGCATCATATTTTTCTCTTTCTTAAATGTTTTTTTAGATCTTAAGTCCTTCATTTTCCTCGCTTTCTTCCTTCCTTCTTTCTTAGATAAATTTTGGGATTCATTAAAGATGGTGTCTTCGTCTTCTTCTTGTTGTTGTTCCATCTGTCGCATTGTCTGTTCATAGTTAACCAGCGCCATTTCTAAAAATAGAAAAGCTTTTTCCATACCATCTTTACAGGCTGCTTTTGTTTGCTCATATTCATCCCTCAGTTCCTCAAAGGAGAAAGCCATTATAAATCTTTTCTTTTCTTTTTTCCCTCTTTCTTCTCACTCCAACCAAAATATTCCAAAAGAAAAATAAGACAATCCCAAAGTCCACAATCCTCAATCAATCCAAGCCAAGCCAAAATTTCCTCTTTCTCTTCCAGGGGTAGTATCAGACAAAGGAAAAAGAAAATCCAAATCTGTGTTTTGAAGCCTTATTAAAATTTTATTTCTGTCTCCAAATCCTTAAGGCATCTCCTCCAACAAAATCCAACCAGATAAATATATTTTTTGTCCTCTCCCTTCCGACTTATCCCATAAAGCTAGTTTAACCTGAAAAAAAAACAGGTTTCTCAATATCCGTTTGTTAATTCCGTCGGGAGGGAGAGTAAACTTTCCTTTCAGCACCTCAGAATTGCCGCTTACTTTCTCTTGTGGAAAGAATCATCCAAAAAACCATCACTTCCAGGAATTAAATTAAATATATCTCAGAGTCCTGGACCGACCAAGAAGACTTTCACTTTTAAAAACTTTCTCCTCTTCCTCCTGTGCATACTTGCCCAGCTGCCGGCTTCTTTGTGGTGGCCATTACGGACCGCCGCTATGCCGTCTTGGTAAAAGGGGGTTCTGCCGGCCAGGGAGGGGGTCTGCAACACCCCCAAACCCTTTTCCGGATCCCCCCTACCTTCAGCTGCCCCTGCAGGGCAGCCTTGCTCCGCAGCCTTTCGGATCGGAGCCCCAAAAGCGGCTAGCGCGGCAGGGATCGCGCAGCTTTGCGAATCCCTACTGCTCGCAAAGCCGACAAACCGGAAAATCATAACTGATCTGTTGCTTCTGATGAGAGAAACTTTTGCATCTCATTTGGAAACCAAGGACCCAGAGTCTGGAGGAAGAATGGAGAGACACACACTGCAAGATGCTTGAAGTCCAGTGTGAAGTTTCCACAATCTGTGTTGATTTGGGGAGCCATGTCATCTGCTGGTGTTGGTCCACTGTGCTTCATTAAGTCCAGGGTCAACGCAGCCATCTACCAGCAGATTTTGGAGCACTTCATGCTTCCTTCCACATACGAGCTTTATGGGGATGCTGACTTCATTTTCCAGCAGGACTTGGCACCTGCCCACACTGCCAAAAGCACCAAACCCTGGTTCAATGACCGTGGGATTACTGTGCTCGATTGGCCAGCAAACTCGCCTGACCTGAACCCCATAGAGAATCTATGGGGCATTGCCAAGAGAAAGATGAGAGACGTGAGACCGAACAATGCAGAAGAGCTGAAGGCCGCTATTGAAGCATCCTGGTCTTCCATAACACCTCAGCAGTGCCACAGGCTGACAGCTTCCATGCCATGCCGCATTGAGGCAGTAACTGCTGCAAAAGGGGCCCAAACCAAATACTGAGTACATATGCATGCTTATACTTTTCAGAGGTCTGATATTGTTCTATGTACAATCCTTGTTTTATTGATTGCATGTAATATTCTAATTTTCTGAGATTGTGGATTTGGGGTTTTCATGAGCTGTAAGGCATAATCATCTCAATTATGACAAATCATGGCTTGAACTATCTTGCTTTGCATGTAATGAGTCTATCTCATATATTAGTTTCATCTTTTAAGTTGCATTACTGGAGTAAATGAACTTTTGCACGATATTCTAATTTTTTGAGTTTCACCTGTATAAATAGGAAGCATTACTGTTTAATAGGGTGCTTAAACTACATTCATACAACACGCTACAATGGGTTAAAATGAAGCTTCTGAGAATTCCTACATCATATTCTTGTCCTTGATGTTAAAGGATAAAACATCCATTTATAGGTAGACCTTGACCTGCAACTGTTCATTTAAAAATGATTAAAAGTTATGACAGCCTGAGAAAAAGTGTTTAATGACCTGTACTTTATGCATGACTGTCACACCAAACTGATGGTCACATGATTGCAATTCAGATTTCTGGAAACATTTGCTACTGGTTGCAGTATCCTGTGGTCACATAATCACACATTGCAACTTTGTTGTCCATTTCGGGGGGTGGGAATCCATTGGGAAAGCTGGATTTGCTTACTGACTATGTGGCTCACAACAACTGCAATGATTCACTTAACAACCATGGAAAAAATGGTTGAAAAATCAGGTCCAGACACGTGATGATTTGCTTTATGACTGCCCAGATTTATTATCAAAATTCTGAACCCAACTGTGATCTTAAGTCAACAACTACCTGTACTTGTGCTACTGAGAGAATTCTAAAACTTGTTTATAAGAAGCATTTTCTCTCAGGAAATGTACGCTTCTTGAAATAAGTGACCATTGTATTGGGAAAGACAATATTCTAATAATTTATAAGAAAAATCAGAAAACTAAGAGGATGTAAAATGCTTATTAACTTAACTTTGGAATGTCTTAAGGAAATGCACGTTGTTGTCAGGATCAACCTGAAACAAATTTATACCCATGTGCTTTATATCTGGCGGTCATATTCTTTGTAAAATTAAACTAGAAATAATTCCATAAGCTCGGTTTTCATTTATATGTTTTCACAAAAGCACAAGTATTAGATGACGAATACCAGCAAGTGGCAGTATTTGACAAAAATCAAGATGAAGAGCAGGAAAGTTTCAAAGGAAGTCTCATTTGTAGGTAGTATAAAGAAAGTAGCAATAATAGATTTTTATTTGACGAAAATGCATTTTTACTGCTCAGAGGCCTTACATTTGATATTGTTTAATTTTAAAAACCAGGGACTAGGAATCCAAGAGGAAGCATTCATTAGCATTAACGTGATTCTACTGGTTTGTAATACAAAGTAGGGAACATGTTTTGGTCAATAAGCAAGACACACTGCCTCTGAGGATTCCTATTTAAAAGTCCAAATTTTTCAAAAAACCTGTTTTATTTATACAATTGACTGTAACATAATAATTAGAGATCATTTTTTTCTCACCAATATTCACATTACAAAAGATATTACTTGCTGTTCACATTAAAAATTCATCATGTGAATATATTTAATATCTGCTGTTCCAAAGGTTGGGTATTATTTTTATACTTAATGATAGAATCCAAGACTCCTGCTACTTAGATAAAAATGTTGTATTTCTGCTTTGCATAGCTGACCTACTGTGGCAACAACTTGCTGAAGTTTGAAGACAGCAGTGATCATGATGGAAAATGATATCATAAAGATTCTCCGAAAGCAGGAGAATCATTCCTTTGTCACACACTTTGTTGATTTCTACCAATGTCTTTGAGTAATAGTAATAAATCTTTTTGGCCCAAAACATGTCTGCTCCATTTCTTCTACTTTTGGATACAACTTTGACAACTGCAGCAGCTTCTAGAATGTCTTGGACAGTGTCTAGAATCTAGCTATTTTCCTACTTAGTATTAAATTTTGTTCCAGAAAAAAAATAGCTATTTTCCTTATTAGTGTGGGTCAATAATTAGTAGAAAGGCAGAGTGCTTACAGTAACTCCCAACATTTCATCATGTCCTCATAAATATTATTAATTCAGGACATCCTGTTTCAGGCTCAAGATAGTATAAATACAGCTCCAGTTGTAAATTAGGCCTTTCCAGTATTGTTTAAGATTATTCAGCATAAAAATATATCATGTTGCTTCTTACTCCCACAGAAAACAGGAGCTAACTTCCCCTTGTCTACTACCAACAGATTAAAGTTAAATGTAAAACTATAACATCTGCTCAGATTTGTTCAGTACGCTTACAGATAGCACCATTGGCAACCCTGCATATTGTACAATCATCAGAAAGGGCGTTGGTACTTACCTGACGCCTGTTCTTTTTGAGCTGTGAAGAGCATCCAGTAGTGAGAGGTGCTTCAGTCTCCGCATGTCTAGGCTGGGCTTAATTTGTGGAACGCTCCTCCTCCTCCACGGTACTCCTCCCCAGCGTTCCCCAGTTTTGGCGAAGACGAGATACTTAACTGCCCTCGTCCTCAATGTCCTAACAACTCGTTGGCCGAAACAGGACCCCACCAGATGGAAAAAAAGGGGGTGGGGCTGGATGCTCTGAACAGCTCAAAGAGAACGGGCGTGTCAGGTAAGTACCAACGCCCTTTCTCCCATGAGCTGTTCAGAGCATCCAGTAGTGGGACATACCAAAGCTTGGCCTGTCCTACGGGAGGGACTTCGTCTGGCCTGGAATCTCCTGGTCCCTGTGGACCCGTTGCAGAACTCTTCTGCCAAAGGAAGCCTCAGCGGATGCAAACACATCTATTTTATAATGTCTAATGAATGGCGATGGAGAGGCCCAAGTTGCGGCTCGACAAATTTCAGTTATTGGTGCCTGTGTGGCCCACGCTGCCGATGTTGAATGAACTGTTATGCCCCTGGGCACCTGCAGGGATTGAGTCTGATACGTTTTCGCTATTGTGGCCCGTAGCCAACGGCCTATCGTGGAAGGTGAGACCTTGCATCCCTGAGTGTTGGGCTGAAAGGACACGAATAAGGCCTCCGTTTTTCTGAAATCCGCTGTGCGGTTGATATATATTTGCAATGCTCGCCTCATGTCAAGTCTATGCCATTGCAGTTCCATCCCCTGGGATGGTCTGGGGCAAAAATTAGGGAGTATCAGCTCTTGTACCCTATGAAAAGCTGAGTTTATTTTGGGTATAAATGTAGGATCAGGGCGAAGGACCACCCGGTCAGCATGGAAAACACAAAGATCTTGTCTGATAGACAAGGCTGCAATCTCCGAAATACGACGAGCAGAAGTGATCGCTTCAAGGAAAACTACTTTATACGTCAGAAATTGTAGACTTGATGATTTCAAGGGTTTGAAAGGGCCCTTAGTGCGACAAGGACCTTGTTAAGATCCCAGGTGGGATAACGATGCACCGCTGGAGGGCATAAATTTGTGACTCCTCGAAGGAAAGTCCGTATGCATGGATGATGGGAAAGAGAAAATAGGCCTTCACAAGTGAGAACTGACGCCAAGGCCACCACCTGTCTTTTCAATGTATTAGGTGATAATCCCTTGTCAAGTCCCTCTTGCAAGAACTCAATAATTTGAGCCACAGAAGGAGAGGTGGGATCAATTCGAGACTCGGTACACCATTTGCAGAAACTGGACCATGTGGCACTGTAAATGCGAGTTGTTGAGGGGCGTCTGGCAGCTAGGATAGTGGCGATAACTCTGTTGGAAAACTTTTCGCTCTTCAGACAACTCCGCTCAACCTCCAGATGGTCAGGTGCAACCATTGAGGGTCCGGATGATGAAGGGGCCCCTGAGTTAATGAAACCCTGGCTGGCGGGATTCTCCATGGAGCTGATATGGAGAGACTGCGGAGGTCTGCAAACCATGGCCGTCTGGGCCAGTAAGGAGCTACTAGAAGTAGTTCTGGCCTCTCGTCTAGCAATTTCTGGATGACCTTGGAAATCAGTGGAAGGGGCGGGAATGCATACAGGAGTCCCGGGGGCCAACGACAGTGGAGCAAGTTGAAGTTCTCCACTCCTTGTGAGGGGTACCTGGAAAAAAATCTCGGGAGCTGAGTGTTGAGGGGGGAAGCGAACAGGTCCACCACCGGCTGTCCAAATGTCCTGACCACTTCTTGAAACAGGGAGGGATGGAGGCGCCACTCCGATTAATCGATGGTGGCCCTGCTCAGCCAGTCTGCCTGTGTATTCGATAGACCCGAAATGTGCTCTGCTCTGATGGAAAGTAGGTTGGTCTCCGCCCAATGACACAAGCGCGCCACTTCTCGCGTTAGATGTTTCAACTGTGTGCCCCCGTTTGTTTATGTGAGCTTTGGCTGTTGTTGGTCAGTATTAATATGTGCTGATCGCATACCTGAGGAAGGAAGCTGCGGAGAGCCAGATGTACTGCTCGAAGCTCCAGCCAGTTTATGCTGCACAACTGTTCTATGGCAGACCAGCGGCCTTGGGTTGTAAGCGATTGAACGTGAGTTCCCCATCCAAACAGGCTGGCATCGGTGGTGATAGTAAGTCTGTGTGGCTCCTTGAAGAAGCAGCCTCTGTTGATGACTGGTCTGGTCCACCAGAGGAGAGATATGAGGACCTTTGGTGGTACCCTGACCTTGTGTTTGGAGTTGCCTCGGCCGGAGCGCTGGTATGGAAGCAGGAACCACTGGAGAGATCTAGTGTGGAGCCGGGCCCAAGGGATGATAGAGATACATGAAATCATCTTGCCTAAAATTTTGATAGATCAGCTAGGGACGCCCTCTTAAAACCCCTGATCTCTTTAACTAATTGCTGAATGCTGTTTAGTCTATCTGGTGACAGGTAAACCTTGCCTCCCACCGTATCTATGACAGCCCCCAGGTAGGTTAACCAAGTCGATGGTGTTAATTGACTCTTTTTCCAATTTATTGAAAAGCCATGTTTTCGTAGGGATTGTAATGTGGTTTGAGTATCTTTGACTGCTTGATGGGCGGAAGATGACAAAATCAAGATGTCATTGAGATAACACTGGAGTCATACAGGGATGTCCCAGAGATGAGCAGCTAGTGCTGCGAGAACCTTCGTGAAGGTCGTAGGGGCAGAAGCTAGTCCGAAAGGAAGGACATATTCAAAATGGTGGTTATTATAACAGAATCTCAGAAATTTATAGTGGGAAGGCCGAATAGGAATATGCAGGAATGCCTACGTCAAGTCTATGGACGTGAGGACGTCACCCTTTCTGATGCCAAGTAAGCTAGATTGCAGGGTATGCATTTTAAACTTGCGATATACTAAGAAACGGTTGAGACGTTTCAGGTCTAATATCGCTCTCCATCCCCCCAAACTTTTGGGAACAACAAAAAGATATGAATAGAAACCTCGCCCTCATTGAGTGGTAGCTACTGGTTGGATGGCTCGTATATCCAGTAGGTGTTGGATAGCCGATTCCATGAGATTATGTTTAACCGGGTCTCTGGAGAGAGGGCATGACATGAAAAAATCTGGGGGAGTGGATTGAAACTCCAGCGCAAGGCCAAATCTGATCGTG
Source organism: Notechis scutatus (assembly GCF_049901735.1). Taxonomy (NCBI): domain Eukaryota; kingdom Metazoa; phylum Chordata; class Lepidosauria; order Squamata; family Elapidae; genus Notechis; species Notechis scutatus. The sequence goes on along the minus strand of NC_142009.1, from coordinate 129,823,321 downwards.
TCTCTGACCCAGGAATCAGAGGTTGAGGAGTCCCATTGGTCGGCAAATAATTTAAGGCGTCCGCCAATGGGGGTTGGGTCCCAGGAGTTATCTTGGATGCTGAAAAGGCCTGTTTTCTGCTCCCTGAAAGGATCTTTTGGATTGACCACCCCTTCTGATCCTATCCCCAAAGTTGGGCCTATCTGGCTGCTGCCCTGGTCTGAGTGAGTGATGGTGGTCTCTGATATCTGGGTGAAAAGGATCCCTGGTAAAAGGGTCAAAAGGATCCCCTCCAAAAGGACTGAGGGTTTCTAGGATCTGACTTCCGAAAAAGGGAAGGAAGAATTTTCTTTTTGTTACGGGTTTCGATTAGTAGCGGATCAAGGGAAGGGCCAAACAGTCTGTCTCCCACAATTGGGGATGAAGCCAGCTTGCATTTGTGCTTAAAGTCGGCTTGCCAATGTTTTAACCATAGCAAGCGTCGCGCTGTGACATGTGAAGTAATGACCCTGGCTGAAAACTTGACTGCATGATAAGTTGCGTCAGCTGAGAATTCAGCAGCTGCAATAAGTTTACCAATATCTTGGTGCGCTCTAAGGTTAGAATTAGGGACATGTTCCTGTAAGAGGCGGAGCCATCTGAGAGACGAACAGGTGAAGAAGGAGGCGGCCATGGATGCTCTGATGGCCCGTGTCAGACTGATGGGCTCTGCGTAGCTCAGCCCATTTTTCCTCCAGCTTTAATGCTTCCAGTGCATCACTTGGAATGGGGGAGGACACTAATCCCACTATAGGTTGATCTACCTCGGGAGTATTCAATAATTTTGGGAAATCAGGGGCCAAATTGAAATATTTCCTGGCATATCCAGGGGGGGCTGAGTACACCGCTGCAGAGGCCCACTGCTTCTGTACCAGGTCCGAAAACATGGGAGGAACTGGGATCACTTCTGCTTCAACTACTGGTTGGTCGAAAATCAGATCCTCTGGTCCCTCTTCCGAAGGAGTTGGGGTGGTGGAAGGGGTCGACTTGTTTAGGCGTGCAATATTTTTTGCCTTAAACAAGAGAGATCTGAAAAGCTGTGGGCGGAATAAGCCTGTAAAAACAGGTTGGTCAGGAACAAGACCCTCATCCTCAGACATTCCCCTTTCTAAGGGGTCTGCTTCTGACAGGGGCTCGCTGTCATGTATTGATCCTGATTCAATCTCTTCCTTTTGATCAATTTGATCCACTTCTTTCTCCTCCTCCTCCTCCTCCTCCTCCTCCATCGGCCCTTGGAGGGGGACCTCCCCCTGTAAATGTACCTGGGTATGGTGCTCCTCTGACCTGGTCAATGACCTCAGCGATTGGGAATCATGATCGGTGACACAGGATATTCCCTGGTCATAACTGCGTGTTGAAGACCTGCTGTGATTCCCTGGCGGATTGCCAGCTCCATCCAGGCTTTCATCCTCTCTGGAACCTCCTCAGTAAGACTATCACCCTGATGAAGACCAGCAGCCGTCGGAGTGAATGTGGCTTCGGGAGCCCTTCGCATGGTCGGTGTCCCAGGCACTTGGGCCTGTTGGCCTTGGGGAGCCATGCTGCGCCTGGATGAGAGGGAGAGATCTAGGGGAGGAGGAGGGTGGGAAGAGGTAGATGGACCTGGGCTGGAGGAGGGGAAGTCCTGTGAGACCTTGTGCGCCTCCTGAGTGCACTTATCTATCTGTTTTTGTAAAGCTTTATGGCGCCTGGTAGTGTCCCTTTCTGAGGCTTTAGAATTCCCCTTAGCCTGCTTAGGTTTGTGTTGAGATTTGGCTTTTGCCTTCAAGGATGAGGTCTGAGAGCTGCTACCATCTGCCATTTCGATTCAAATTGGAATTGCAGTATGCTTGTTATACAATGCAATACGGTGAAGGCAGTTGGCACGCCCAGGGGCCTGATCTGAGTATAGACCGGTTGCCCTGATGATGATTTTGCCCCCCCTTTTTTTGAATAATACTTATCTAAAATGAGTCGTATCTCAGTAACAATATTTTATTGAAATTAAAATATTATACTGAAGAGAAAATTATTATTATTATTACACTAATATATATATATATATATATATATATATATATATATATATATATATATATATATATATATAATGTATAAGAATGTTAATTAAGTGGCATGATGTTGCATGCAGAGAAAAACCTAACAGCCAAATTGCGAATGCCTAAAGGCCCATATTGATAAGGGTAGAGGCCTTCAACAGCTTCCCTGCACAGGCAGACACAGGCCTGGGTGCTCGCTGTTGTGCCGCTGGGTTGATTGGGCTGTGAGGGTTAAGCCAACAATTGAAATGTAAGAATAGCCTTGAATGGAGAACAAACCAAGACGAGGGTATAATGGTTCCCAGAATATCTGAAGGGAACCTCTGCTCGAGCACAGCTACCTCACACAGTACAAGAAGGAATACGGGCGTGCGCCACGAGGTCTTGAAAGAAAAGATGGCCTCTGACCGTTAATCTTTTGGCGTGCTCCTCAGCAGCAAACTCCAGCCTTGTAAATGAATAGCCTCCTATGGCTTTTTTTTTTTTATGAGGCTAAGCGGCGGGGAAGGGTGGAAGGTACCAAGTGTTTGAATCCTCCACTCCAAATGGCGTTCAGAGGGGGGAGAGCGTACGACTCAGTTTGGAGCAAAACTCACGCCGCTGATTGATTAAAGAAAACGCTGCAGCAATTGGTCGAAATGGCAGGGGTAGAAATATCGGCTGTGGGGAGGGGCGCGGGCAGCACCAAAGCCTCCTTCCGCTTTGGGGCGCGAATTGGCGCTTCCCTAAGTCGGACTTGTCTGGCTGCGATCTCTACAATGCAAGCCAACTTGAGAAATCGGAATGGAATAGAAGGCTAAAGACAAGCTGATTAACTGTCAAACCTGCTGGCAACGAAAGAATTTTTCCTGTTTCAGCCAAGGAAGAATCACAAGCACTGCCTATCTCTCACGAGGCTGAGCAAAAACTGGGGACGCTGGGGAGGAGTACCATGGAGGAGGAGGAGCATTCCACAAATTAAGCCCAGCCTAGACATGCGGAGACTGAAGCACCTCCCACTACTGGATGCTCTTCACAGCTCATGGGAGAAGTGACCCAGTTCACAGTGACCCAGCAACGGTATTAGACTTTATGGTATTTTGTGCAAACAACACAGCATTTTCTGATGAATGAATGAAATGTCACCTAAGCTGGGTAAAGTCACTGTTTTGGAAGACAAATGGAATTAAAGACTGGAGCAGCCACAGATACACATGTACAAGCACAGCTTTCAACCTTACCTTGGCAGCTGTAGTCTTAGTATAAAGCACTGAATGCCTGTGAAAATACTCACAAACCTTCCTATTATTCTGAATCTTGATAAGCATTGCTTACCAAACTGAATATTCAAAGATGCATCATTGTTTTATGTGAAGATTTCTAAAGCAGCCAAGTCCATGGTGATTGTCTGAGTGGTTTCCACATTGCCCTTCTTCAGTGTAGCTCTATACGAGGTGCATACAACCTCTGTGTTGACATGATTTGCATTCATAGTTTCAAAACCCTACATGGCTTAAGGCCAGGCTATTTGATGAATGGCCTCTCCCCATGACATCTATCCGGCCCATCAAGACAGGAAGGCAGGGTATGAAATAGATCCCAACAATTAGGGATTGTCATCTGATGGGATCACAGAAGTGGCAGTCCCTTCCTTATGGAACATAATTCCCCCCCCCCCCACAAGTCCCGTTGGCTCCCACCATGTTGCTTTTTGAAAAAGGCCTTAAAAATTTGGTTTTGTCCGAGGGCCTGGGAACCACAAATGGCAACGGAACCGATCAAGTGGATTGTGGCTGCCATGGGAGGTGGGGTGGGGTGTTTGATGGGTTTTTATTAAATGATGGATTTTTAAAAGATGTACAAGCTGCCTGGAATCATCTACTGTGAGTTGGGTGCTATATAAATTTGTTTAATAAATAAAATAAATTTTGATAAACATCCCCTACCTCCACTCCTGGGGTTGGATTCATGTTTCTCACAGGATACTATGGATAATTTTAAGTCATTAAATATAAGTTACATAAAACATCTTTCTGCTTATGTTTTCGGCTACAGACATCCATAGTTAGATGAATAGTTGGAAGTCTAAGCTTTGCTATTGCCAGAGGTGGGGAAAAACATTTACCAGAATTAAATTATTCTGTGAGGGAAAAGTCTACTTCAGACAACTTTGGCTGTTTCATACTTGTATATTTCTTTTTCAAATAATTGCTCTAAAAACTGTGAAATGAGAAGGAATAACTACATAGTATTTTATTGCTGAATGGCAATAAGAATCATTTCCAAAATTCCAATAAGCATCATTTTTCTTCAAAGTTCTCAGAACTTTAAGTACTGATCAAACCTCATAAAGTACAGGTAGTCCTCGACTTACAACCACAATTGATTCCAGAATTTATATTTGTTAAGTGAGTTTTGCCCCATTTTGCAACCTTTCCTTGCTAGTTATTAAATAAATCACTGCAGTTGCGAAATTAGTCACATGGTTGTTAAGTGAATCTGGCTTCCCCATTGACTTTGCTCATCAGAAGTTCACAAAAGGGGATCACATGAGCCCCGGACACTGTGACCGTCATAAACATGAACCAGTTGTCAAGCATCCAAATGCAAATCATGTGACCACGGGGATGCTACAATGGCCATAAGTGTGAAAAATTGTCATGTCGCTTTTTTCAGTTCCGTTGTATCTTTGAACAGTCACTAAATGGACTGTTGTAAATTGAAGAGTACCTGTAGGTGGGTTTTTCCCCCCAGAACAAATAATATAGTCCAAATACTTGTGCAGAGTATACTGAGTAAAACATACTAATTCAATCATCTCCATATGCATAGAATTTCCAATTCAACATTTTCTTGAAACATTACCTCTCTAGTTACTTTGCTACATATTTCATATTGGATTTCCCTTAAGCTGGAAATATGAAAGAAACTTAGCAAATGAGTACCTTGCAACATGTATTCCTCCTCAGTTCACTGTAATAGTCATAGCTAGAGCCAGGCTTAAGAAAAATCTGGGTGAATAATGTAGGGAAACCAGCAACTGCAGTTTGTTGCTGCATGAATGTAATGCAGGGATAAGCATTTTTCTTTTGCACCTATGGGATTTGAAAAACATGCAATGCTTTGCTATGGAGATTCTTAGTCATTCAGGTCATGGTTGTCCCAAAGGTGCTTTTTCAAGAGGCAACTGGACTTTCTGATTTTTCTTAGAAGACATTTCGCTTCTCATCAGAACTGAAGAAGCTTCTTGGATGAAAAGTGAAACGTCTTTAAAGAAAAATCAGAAAGTCCAGTTGCCTCTTGAAAAAGCACCTTTGGGACATACAATGCTTGAAAATGCTGTCACTGGAGTCTTTGCAGAGAGAGAGAGAGGGAGGGGGAGAGGGGAGAGAGAGGGAGGGAGAGAGGGAGAGAAAGAGGGAGAGAGAGGGAGGAGAGAGGGAGGGAGGGAGAGAAAGAGGGAGAGAGAGGGGGAGGAGGAGAGAGAGACAGAGAGAGAGAGAGAGAGAGAGAGACTTTTGGCTTCATGCAAGGAAAGCAGCAGAAGCAGCAGAAGTCTTTCTTTCTCTCCCCCAAACTCCACCAGAAATGAGTGTTTGTGAGATTTGTTGTGCCAGCACAGCCTCTTGGAGCAAGATGCCTTGCAGGGTCCCAAAGACTCATTTATGGCAGAGTTTGGAGGAGAGAAAGAAAGACTTCTGCTGCTTCTGCTGCTGTCCTTGCATGCAGCCAAAAACAGAAGAAAGAAGCGGAAAGGTGGCCAGGCGAGACGTGTGGGGGAAGTTCCCCCCTCCACCCTTTCCCCCTTCCCTTCACTATGTGTTGTTCGCAATGCAAGCGACGCAAGCCTTGTGTTCCTGCGCAGCCTGGGTTAGTTAGTAATTGCATCTCGTGCAACGAAATAAAACACCATCTTCAGTGCACATCATGACCATAAAAATAAACCCAAACATACATCTTCACACTCCACATTAATTGCTTGTGGGGGATTGCTTTGGGGGTGACATTTCTCTGCGGACCACCAAAATTTTCTCGCGGACCATCAGTGGTCCCCAGCCCACTGGTTGGTGACCACTGCTCTAGTGCTACTGGCTGCTGCTGCTTTGTTGGGCTGCTGCTAGGGTCATGTGATCTTCATTTAAACATACTGTGACAGTTTGCTAGCCACTTTTGCAATCCCTCATTTTCTCCACCACTTAGGAGCAAAGAGTTGACTCCTGCAAGAGTGGACATACCAACTGGAAAAATGAGAACACTGACAGGTAGACAGGTTTCATATGTCAAGGAAGCTTTGGTTCTCTGCAGTCACAGCTTTCCTTTCAAGTAATGGAAGCACCAAGCAAGGTCGGAGGCCTCCTCAAGCCTACTTTATAAGCAGGAGCCAAAGTCTATGATGTCTCTTCGGTATCTACTTTCATTCCAACTCCCAAGTTCTCAGAACTGATAAAAAGTTTCCCAAGGAAGCTCTTTGGGAGACTTGAAAAATAGTTTTGAAGCAGAAACGAGGACCTAAATCATGGTCACCAAGAGGCTTGGAGGCATTTTTACCATGTGAGGAGTTTCTCTCGTGACACAGGCACCTGAGGATTGTAACCCGGGAATTTTCCTTTTGCGATGAGAACTGTTGTATTTATTTATTAGAAAATTTATATTGCCTATTCGCATATGGCGACTCAAGGCGGCTTACAGGAGTATAAAAACATCACATATATATAAAAAGAAAAGAAAATAAATAATAATATAATAGCCTCCCGCCCCGTAAGGACACGCGCACACACAAACACCCTTCCATTCAATCAGCATGAACGTGAGGGACTTTCGCACATCTCCTCTTCCCGGTACAAAACAGAAATCCCGGGAGAGAAGTCTTCGAGGCAAGAGCTGGGCCGGGAAAGAAAAAAGACCCCGCCCTTTCCCACAGCTTTCCCGGGAAAGCTTCCTTCCTGGAGGTTTTGAAGAACAGCCTGAGCAATCGTTTGACCGGGAAAGTATGAGGTCTCCTGCCTTGAGCAGTGAGGTTGGACTAGAAGACCTCTTAAGATCCCTCCAGCCCTCTGAATCTCTGTTCTTTGCCTCAGCAGTCCTTCCCTCAAACTGCAACAAGGGAAGGAGAGCCACTTTGCGCCGCTTCCCCTCTTCCCGGCGCTCGCCCTCCTCACAGCTGGCGGGAAAGCAGGAGCGCGCGGGGGGGGACTGGCCTCGGTCGGGCTCTTCCGCGCCTTCCCGAGGGACCAGGGCGAAAGCAAGTCCAGCTCCTCACAAGGCAGAGAAAGGAGCGGAGGGGAATCCGCGACAGGGCCAGGCTAGCCGGCGGGGCGGTCGCTTCAGCAGCTGCCCACCCCCCCATCTCCTCCTCCCTCTCCGGGCCGAGTGCTGGGGAGGTGCTCGCTGCCGCAGCCTCTCTGCCCGCGGGGTTAGTCGGACAGTGCGAGGATTGCCGCCGCCGCCGCCGTTCCTCCTCGCCCCCTGGCAGTCTCTCTGGCGCTGGCGCTCGGCGGCATGGCGGGGAGCCTCCCGGGACTCTGCTGCGGGCTGCTGCTCCTGTTGCCGCTGGCTTCTCCGCAGCAGCCCCCGGCGCCGGCCCCGCCGCCGCCGCCGCTGCTCCAGCGGGGGAGCGTGTGGTGCCCCAGCCGCTGCCTCTGCTTTCGCACCACGGTGCGCTGCATGCACCTCATGCTGGAGAGCGTCCCGGCCGTGGCCCCGCAGACCACCATCCTGTAAGTCTTTCGGGGCGGGGGAGAAGGGCACCGCCGAAGCCGGGGGTCGTCCTAGGTGCGGCCCTTTGTTTGCCGCTCGAGGGGCTCTTGCGGGTTAAGGAGGGGAGCTCAGCTGTGGGCTTTCTTTTGTTTGCTCCGGCCGCAATTTTCGTCGTTTGCTCTGCGAGTTCTTTGGCCGCCATCCACCAGCTCCAAAAGTTGCAAGGCGGTGATAGATCCACGACCCGGCGACGTTAAGTAGCCTTTAAATGGAGTTTTTAGCTGTGGGAAACTCGGAAAGGATTCGAGAGTTGGCGATTTTCCGGCTAAAAGTTAGCGTTGAAAAGTTAACCGCGTTTGTGACTTGCCTGGATTGTTTCCACTGTGTTCAATAACGGCAGGGGCTTCAGTTGAATTCGTGGTGGGCTTTTCACTGCACCAACTCCAACAGAAAAAGCCTTATGTGATTTCGTTTTTCGTAGTCGTTTGGTTTAGACTTTCTTTTCTGAGTGTTTGACCTGTAAGCTTTTGTCTTTTTTAGGCACTTAACCACTAAGGCAAGCTTGTGCATCTTTTCCAAAGGCTTCGAAAAGTCTTTGTTCTACACTAGTGGCTTTCTACTTAACTTGAATTCAGAATATATGTGGAAAGGTCTGATGGGATATCCTGAAAATCTTATAACTAGGCACAGTTGTAATTTTTATGCGTATATTCTCATTATGGGAATGTGACTTTTGTATATAGTTTGTATTTGGGCCAAGGAGTTGGGAGTTTCACATGTGCCTTCAAAATTTTTGTAAACAAAACAGTCAGACATGAATATTTGTATATGAATTTTAATTTTACCTCCTTTCCCCATTATAACCAGTTACGATTCATGTTTTAAAATATAAATCTTATCAGTGGCTTTAAGTATGACATTTTTCACCAGAGAGGGAAACAACTATAAGGAATACTCCATTGACAGGGGTGTGTGTGTGTGTGTGTTTAAAAGAATCTAAAAGTAGGTGTGTGTGTGTGTGTGTGTTTAAAAGCATCTATAAAACAAGCCTACTGTAGGTGAACAGTTAAAAATGGTGCTTGACAGTTAACATCAGTGCTTGACTTCACTATTTGTAATCACATCCATTTGTATGCAGTTATCTGGAAGTGATCCTGTAGTCTCAAAATACTGAGATACATCTGTGTCCATTTCCGAAAAAGATGCATAAACCACCATCCACTTACCTTTACACTTATATATTGTATGGATGTGAACAAGATAGTTCCACATTTGCTAGAGTCCTCTAACCTAAGTCCTAGTCACTTAAGAAACACATTCATATAGTTCACTTGGCAGCAGTACAGAAATGACTTGTCACTGCCTTCTCGAAATCTTTTTTGTTGTTTCCCTATGTAGCCTCCAGTTCTGAGATTAAAAACTAAAGACATCTGCTCTTTCATATTGTGGTAATACTCTCACAAAAAGGCATAGCCTGAATTGACTTTCCCCAATTCCAAATGGGATGGACTCCTAACATTTCTGGCACCTAGCTATATTGGCTGGTAATTTAAGCTATGTTGTCCAAGTATGTCCCAGCATATTTGGACAACAGTGGAGAAGGTATTAGTGTACTCCATATGGAAAATTGCTTCAAAGTTACAGGAGTTAAAGTCTGCAAGAGCCAGTTCTTTACAGGCTGCTATATAAATATTTTAAATTTTCTGGCAGCCAGGTATCTGGGATTTTCCAAGAATTGACTTTTGGCATTTTTTTTAAAAAAAGTGTTTTCAATTATTTCTCTTTTAAAAATATATAACTACAATATATACAAAACCATTGATTTTTTAATTACATGTAATGTTCATGTTCTTGTGCATCAACAAACTGTAAGACTCCAATGTTCAACTTTTTGACTTTTCAGAAGTATTTCTGTCAGACAAGAATTACTTTTTCTTTATTTATTTATTCAGAAATAAGTCGTCTACATGTTTTGGGATAATTTTTTCAGATAAATATACTTGGAACTGTGTCTACTTCTAAATGTTATGGTAATTAACCATACTGTAACATCTTATAAATCCTAGTGAAAAATTGCTTTTGAGTTGTTTAAATTCCTCTAAGAATATTTTCTTTTGTTTCATAAAACCAAAAAATAAAAAGTGCTATTTTGCCATTAATTGAGCCTTGGCTTAATACATGATCTTTTCATTGGATGTTCTTCAAAATTCTATAAAAGTTGTTAAATATCTGACTAATGTGGAAAATGGGTGCTTAATGTTTTTTGCATTACATTGAAAGACTACACTGACAGAGAACTTTTGTTTTGCTCAAAACATTCTTTATGATATTTCCTGTCATTCCCTTTTGCAAATGAACCTCAATGAGGCTTTATGTTGAAATTTTCTGTCAAGTCAGGAGTTTTAAATAGATCTATGAATAATAGTTGATTGATAAAATTATTCATACAGATAGTCCTTGACTTACGACCCCAATTGACCCTGGAGTTTTGGTTGTAAATCATTGTATTAAAAAGTCTAGATGTTAGTCTTATGTCATATTCTGTAGATCAAGAATTGACAATCTGGTGGCATTACCTAGGTGCTTTAATAATAACCAGGTTATAGATCATGCTGGCTGAGATTTGTGAGAGTTGTAATGCAAAATATTCGGAGGGTATCATTGCATACTCCTGGTACAGAGACACCATTTGTTGAAAAATGAATAAGCTGGATTTGTATACACATCTGCCCAATAAATCTGAAACACCATTACTTTATTTTCCATGTTACATTATCAAAGTGCCTAAATTTTAATTATAATATGGACTTCATGATAACACGTGTGTTTTCAATATTAAATTATCATCAGATTTAAAATATATGAATGTCGTAATCTGTGTGTAAAATAATAGGGTTTCCTCTTGTTTCCATACTACATAGAAGAAATTTTATTTGTTTTTGGTCTGTCTAAAGCTTGTCCATGATGTTGGATGTCATAGTTTGAAGGCAAATTGCTACGACTGAGATAGGAATTAAGCATTGTAAGCATTCCAGCAGAGTGTATTCTATGAACAAAACCACTGTGCTTTATCTCACTGGTTTACAAGATGTTGAAACAGCAATTTATGGCTTGTTAAATGAAGTGTTATGTGTGGAAACAGTCTTGCAAAATAAAGTAGGAAAGTCTTTGTTTTAAGTCTAGATTGGTATAAAATTGTGCCATTGGTCTGGCAATCTTGCAAATTGAAGAAGTAAAATAGAAATGCATTCCTCCTATTTCTGTAACTTTCTGCAATTTGAGTGAATTTTATGCTGATGACATAAGATTCCTCCTCTTTCTATTCTTTTAGTCTCTATGATTGAAAATCCGCAAATCCCTCAAATCCAGGGTTTTGAGAATCCTTTAGTCTTTATGATTGCGAATCCCCAAATCCAGGGTTTTCAGAATTCTGAGTTGCTTTGGTTCTCTGCTGCATCCCCAGATGTCAATAAAATATGGGCACCTTAACAGGAGTTAAGAACTTTATTTTTCTTTATTTCACCAAAGTTGAATTCTGGTTTAATGAAATCAAAGCTTTTCATTTCACTACGATTTGCAGCATTCTCATTGAGACAAAAAAATATCTAACTTTATGTATTTGGTCCCCCTGATTTCTCCAGTTAATATTATAAGTAAATTGGTTTTTCAAGTAAAGGTTGCAAGTTGCTTATTATTGTCAGATCACTAGTAGGGACTAGTTTGCAGTAGAAATTTTTGTCTTCTTTTATCTTAGCAATTTCCACAGTTTGTTCTGACAACTTTCTTCTATTTCTCCATCTTTGGCAATGTCTTTTGATATTCATCCTTGATGACTTCCTTAGGTTAATTCCACAATTCCTAATCAGTGAGGTTCAGGACTTCAGGGTGAATTGTGATGTTCTCTTTGAAAATGATAGTTGTGTGGTTAAGATCATATCCCAGAAACTTTAGCTTAAATTTGATTTTTCCATATTCTATTTGCTGATATCTGTATATATATAAGCATCCTTTTGGCTGTTTTAATTGATAAGATAATAATATAAGCAGCATCAATCACAATGGTATCCTTCTGGATCAAATTAGGGGAGTGGGAGGCACATTTTTGTGGTCTTCCTTTCTCCAGGGTTGCTTCCAGGCTGTGTTGGTGCAGGAGGAAAGGTCTTTGCTGGATTCCACAGGTTCCATCTTCTCCTCACTCCTGTTTAACAACTACATGAAGTGCCTGGGTGAGGTCATCCATCAAGTTGAAAAAAAATATGGTATGCGATCTGAAATTTTAAAACAGTGAAAATAATAGAATAAAAATAGGTGTGCATTTATATCACAAGACAAGCTACTCAGAGGAGTGAGGAGATGTTAGATGGACTGTTGTACCTCACTTGAGAGAAAGAAGATGGCCCCCACCCCCAAAAGTTAGGAAAGAAAATAGGCAAAACAATTATTGGAGGGGAACAGAATCACATGATCTTGATGTAACTGATTCAGAACAAGTATGACCAGTGCTTAATTTTTGAAAATGGGAATATTGAGGCTTTAATTTATATAGGAGTTGTGCTTACATTATATCAAGTATGTACATTTCCATGCTATATTTCCATATTAACCTCCAAGTTTGTACATTGATAAATAAATGCATTTGGACACTGTTGTATTCTAAGAGTCTGCACCCCGGATCTTTTCAGTAATTAACAATGCTGCTTCTGCATCTTTCTCTATTCTTTCTCTATTCAATCAAATCCTCAGGCCGCTGAGCAAACAGATCTAAGGTACAGAGCTTGTCATGTGCTTTGCAAAACTTTTTCCTCAGGCAGTTAAAAAAAGGAGTGTGCTCTTATTTATGTATTGGTCTAAGAGTTCACCAATACCAGACGTCATGGCAGGCATGGTAGTAAATACTTAGTTGTGCAGGCACTTCTCCCTATATTCTGGAACTTGCTTACAACAGAAATTCACAGGCTTTGTTGCTGATAAAATTTAAACCATATGTATGCAGAAGATCTGCCTACCATGGAAATAGGAATCAAAATTTATAGGTAGGATTCTCCTTCAATTCTAGGATTTTTAATCTCACCTGTTTCAAAATGTGACTGTTCTTTTCCTTATGCTGAATTGACGTTGAATTGAGTTAATATTACAGTAATATAAAGATGGATCTAATGGTATATCACATTTTGTTTTCAGCATCGTAAACACAATTTTCTAGATGCTGCTTATAACTATTGGCTAAACATTTTATCAATAGGTTTTTGCTGTGTTTTTTCCTGATTCTTATGTTACCATTTATTTCTGATTCTGCAGGGAGCTCATTGTGTAAATCAAAAAAATTTCTGGATGAAAGTGGGGTATAAATTTAGTAGTTAAAAAAAATCTAATCAATTCTGGTTTACATGACACTATCCATTATATCTATATGTATATACATGGATAGCACTTAGCACTTAGACTTATATACCGCTTTACAGTGCTTTACAGCCCTCTCTTAGCAGTTTACAGAGTCAGCATATTGCCCCCCAACAATTTTGGGTATTCCTTTTACCCACCTCAGAAGGATGGGAGGCTGAGTCAACCTTCAGCCTGGTGAGATTTGAACTGCCAAATTCCAGGCAGCTGGCAGTCAGCAGAAGTGGCCTGCACCATAACCACTGTGCCACCTTGGCTCATGGATAGATCCAGTATATAAATATACTCAGAGATGTTGGTAGCCGGATCCATTTTACATCCATGTTATACACTATTATATCCATATATAACATTATATATATGATATATGTGTGTGTGCATGTATGTGTGTGCGTGTATGTATCCATATTATATATAAATAACATACACTAATAACATTTTACCTTTGACTACTTAAAAATGAGAAGGGATTTTCTTGCCTTTTCTTTTTTTCAATGAAGTAATTTTATTTATTGATTGTGAGATTGCTCTATCACCAAAAGAAAGGGGGCTGTTTTCCCCATCATATGCTCCAAAGTTTAAAACACTAGAAGATGGTTTAATCGCTTTTGGGGGGCAGGACACTTGACTCTAAAGCTATGGGTTATGGGACTTTTATTTGTTTGACATGCTGATGTTAGGGAAAGGACACCAGATAAAGATATCCCTTGATAAGATAGGTAATGGTAGCAGTAAATACCAGGTACATATGAAAAAGGAAGGGGCGAGATGTGAGAGTTGAGCTAAATGAAAGTCTAAGACCCAAGCGAAGAGATGGAGAAAGCCAGCGGACTTGCTTTCATTTGGACAGCTGCGACACTACAGTTGTTGCAGTCACCTATTTATCTGCTGCTAACATTCTTCTAATTTGAGGGAAAGTTATTTTTCATCAAGTAGTGCATATAAGCGTATATAACTCTGTTAGAAAGCGTAGAATGAAAGAGAATTGTATGTTGTTGAAAGGTAGGAAAAATAGTATTAAAGGGCCAGCTGCAGTGGATCAGCCTTATACTGAAGGATTACTGTTAGGTTTCAGTGCAAAGAACCTATTTAGGTTACTGAGCATGATTCCCACATTAGAATAGCTTGCTTTGAAATTTAAAGTTAGGAAAAACAACTCAATCCACTAAAGTCTGTCTCTTATCATGTCAGAAATAGGTCTAACATGAAGAAAGAGTCACTTATTACATATGCCTCACTTATGCATACACAGAACTACTGGTAGTGATGCTATCAGGACAGGAGCAAGAGGCAGAGATGAGCTTCATTCGGCAGAAGGAGCAGTATATGGACTCCGGATGTGTCAGAGATCACTTACCACATTAATGTGGTAAACCCTCCACATGACCATTACATCTAGCATTAAAAAATACATTATGCTACTGCAGTTTGCCACCTGCTTGCCTAAACAACTTCTGATTGTAGCTTTACTTACTGATGAGATCTGTTAATAACCTTCTATTGTCAGATCTATTTGTTAAGCTTCATTGCTAAAATACAGTGAGTAATATCAACAGTACCTATCTGCTGACTGAAATCCATCTGCCAAAGAATGGATTCTTTCACCCCTTTGTTGATGAAATCTTCAGATTTACTGTGACTCCGATGTCAGCAAAGGGAAAGGGTAGTGAGGAAAAGATTGGAAGGTCCTTTAGGAAGGTAGCCTAGGGACTCCTTTACATTATTTGTAAATGCCCCATTTGTATCCATTCCTTTTTTTTTTCATTCTAGAATTATCCTACGTGGTTAATTTCCAAAATGTAATGATGGCACAGTTAAAAGTTAAGATGTACCATTAGCATCTCAGGTTATGAAGTACAGGTAGTCCTCAACTTATGACCATAATTGAGCCCAGAATTTATATTGTTGTGAGTTTTGCCCCACTTTATGACTTTTCTTGCCTCAGTTGTTAAGTGAATCACTGCACTTGTTAAGTTAGTAACCCAGCTGTTAAGTGACCCCTCACATCCCGGACATAAATTATTTCAACTCCTTATCTCAAAACGAGGCTATAGAGCACTGCACACCAGAACAACTAGACACAAGGAAAGTTTTTTCCTGAATGCCATCACTCTGCTAAACAACTAATTCCCTCAACACTATCCAACTATTTACAAAGTCTGCACTATTAATACTGTTAATCTTCTCATCACTCCTTATCACCCATCCCCTCCCACTTTTGACTGTATGACTGTAACTTTGTCGCTTGTATCCTATGATCTATATTGACTGTTTCCTAGTATGATTTGATTGCTTATTGTATCCTATGACTATCATTAAGTGTTGTACCTGATGATTCTTGACTCTTGATGAATGTATCTTTTCTTTTATGTACACTGAGAGCATTTGCACCAAGACAAATTCCTTGTGTGTCCAATCACACTTGGCCAATAAAGAATTATATTCTATTCTATCTGGCTTCCCCATTTGACTTGGTTTATCAGAAGGTTGCAAAAGGGGATCATGTGACTCCAGGACACTGCAACCGTCATAAATATTAGTTGCTTAGCATGTGAACTTTGATCACATGATCATGGAGATGCTGCAAAGGTTGTAACTGAAAAACTGTGTAAGTCCCTCTTTTCAGTGTCATTGTAACTGAGTAGTCCCTAAATGAACAGTTGTAAGTCAAGAACTACCTGTATTCTGCAAGCAAGTTGAACCAACTGTGCTTGAGGGAATCATCTTTTCATGAGGCACCAGTGCACCAATCCAGTTCAAGTGAACAGCAGTGCCTGGCTAAACTTGGCTCACTTTGGGAAAGTTAAACAAGGTGAGGCCCGATCACTATTTGAATTGGAAACCACCAGGGCTGCAGGCAAACTGGACTTGGAAATTGAAAAAAACACCATGAAATTATAGCAAACCGTTTTAAGTTTTGTTGCCAAGACTAACTATGATTGGGTCCATGAAGTCATCAGAGCTAAGCTCGGTTTGAAGGAGACTTTCAGTCATGAAGAAGTTCAATATAAATGCAAAATTCCAGCTGAGTTTTCAGGAGAAAACAGTTGGAAACCTTGTCCCAAAGATGCTTTTTCAAAAGGCAACTGGACTTTCTTTGTTTTTCATTGAAGATGTTCTGAAGGAGCTTCTTGGATGAAACATCTTCAAGGTAAAACAAAGAAAGCCCAGTTGCCTTTTGAAAAAGTACCTTGGGACAACCATGACCTGGATGACTGAGAATCTCCAAAGACAGTTGGAAACCCTAGCTGTCTCAGAAGGTTTTCCCCCACCCCTCATGCCTATTTTCTCTCCAATTCCTCTTTCCCAACCTTTCAAGATTTGTGAGATTTCAACTCCTAGGGATTCTAGAATCTATTTGGGAACAATTATTCCAAGAGTGATTAGGGAAAGGTCTCCTTCCCAATCCTTTCTCCTGTTCTGTTTCCTATTTCCCCAGGCTGCTTTGTTATAAATCCATTAGGAAACTTTGCATAAACTGGAGACTCTGCTATCATTTTGGCTTGACCTATGCTGTAGGGCTTGGTTTACTTGTTATCATTCATTTTACTGAAGAGCCCCAGTTGCAGGAAAGATATCTTAATAAATGTGGATGTAACAGGAGCAGAGTGTTTTACTACTGGCAGTAAACCTCAGCTCAGCAGATATTATAACTGAAGAAGAAAACTTTGCATTTTTAATACAAGTAGCTTTTCATGCCTTAAGGACTAAAATATTTATTATGACACTTTTAAGAACTCTACTTCATTTTATCAAATATATATACTGGCACAACATGGAAAAACTTAGCCATCCCTTCTTCTAGTCAGGATATTCAGTTTTTGAATGCTAGCAGCATGCAACACAGGATGTTTGGTGTGTTATGTGTTAGTTATTTTTTTTAAAAAAACAAAAAACTCCCCAGCTGCCCTAAAGAAATGGGGAGGCTATTTCTTCCTGTTCCCTGACTTTAATTTTTTTTCTTACTTCCACAAGAGAACTGTAAGTCTTGATGAATTCCCTCCAAATTCCTTTGTATGAGAATGGCAGTTAAGTTTTTGGTATCTGAGAAAGACAAGTTCTAGGGATTTTGTATCTTAAAGTTAGTGCAAAGTTAAAAATCCTAAAAACTTTATAAGATGGTAGCATTTACCTACTCTATGTTATACATCTCAATATTCTGTATATTTAGATAAGACTAGCCACATTTATGTTCACAATTTTGATGTACATTAGATTCCTTCCCTAAACCACCTCTATCATCTGGGAAAATGGATAAATATTGAAACACTGCATTAATTCTATAATTTGCTGTATTGTTTGTGAACATTTATTTAAATTGCAATTCCTTTGCTGTTTGAGTCCAGTTATATTATCATCTCTAAACTATCATTACATACAACATCATGTAGCCTTTCTATAAACAATGCCACTTTTATTGTATTCTTTACATTATTGCAAGCAATAAAATCCAAAGAGAGTTGTTTCCTCAGGCCCTTGACTCATACCACTTTTATTGAGCTACTTCATTTCAGCCATTGGGTCACAGCTCTGCACTCGAGTTTTGTTTTTGTTATAGCCAGAAGCTTTAGTTTTATCTTCCATTTTTCTTTTTCTGTAACAACCATTCAATCAGCTCTAAAGTTTATCTGGTGAAACAGTTGCATCACTCCGATATATCAAGTATTCTTCTATTCCATAAAATTAGCAACTTGCATATTTGTATTTAGTTTCAATTTTAGAATACAGAATGTTTGCATCTGTTTTTGACCTTAATTGTTGCCAGGAGACAAGTTGTACTGTTGAGTTGCATGTTCTAATTTGCACTCAGGCACAGTGGATTAATAGGCTCAGGCTGTTAACAAACATATATGAGACTAAGAAAACAGTCTTGGAAATGGCAGACACAGCTGTGGAATTTGCAGGAGTCATATTTTCCCTCTGGCTTTTTCTGGGGAAGAATATTCTGGGCAGATTGAGAAAGTAATGATAAAGAAGAGGCTTTGTGTAGCACTGAATTGCTCATTAGTTACAGTTCAAATGGAAGCGGGATATTTCAAATGAGGAACTTTGATCTACAGTATATTCCATCAAAATGCACCAATTAAATGACACTCCGGCCATCTTTGATAATGTCTTTAGATAGGGCTAGCCATGTTAACAATACATTAAAATGATTTGAAGCTTTTTATTTAAAGCAATTATGAATGTTCTTAATTTTTTAAAAGCTGAGCATTCTCCTTAAATTCTATCTGAATACCACAGCAAAATACTGTCCTGGAAATAAGAAAAGGCCTCATCATGATCTTTTTAAAAAAAAATATTTATCCATCTCACTAGAATATATAAAGCAAATGTACCCTATGGTACTGTTCATTCAACAAAGGAGACACTGTATTGAATTAAGGCTAAACATACCCGTTCAGATGAAAAATTAATAATAGTGATGTAAAATTAAGTCGTGAATTATTAACACTTCTGTAATGATTTTGACTGGGTTCTTTAAATTCTGGAACTAAAAAAACCTATGTCTCTTAACCTACTGGTGGCTGTTTGTCTTTTATAGAGGACTTGTATCTTGGAAGAACTATCTTGACTATTATTATTGCTTATTTTGATTGATTTTATAATTTGATGAAATTGTAGTCCACCAAGAGTCTTTTGATTATCAGGAATTATTTAATGGATTAGTGGGCAGATGAATGAATTAATTGAATGAGGGATTGTTTATTGTTTGTGTGCTAAAAAGTCATTTTCAACTCCTAGCCACCCCATATATTTTCTTCAAGAAATAAAAATACAATGCTTGGGAAAGTCCAGTAAAAAAGACAAAGGCAACGTATTTTAAAATGGTCAGACCTTTCTGTTTTTCAAGTACTTGAGGTACATAATGTAGTAAAAGTATGAATTATTATACATACAAGATTCTTGGAGGTTTCTGCTAATCTTGCTGCCCGTCTGCAGAATCCAGAGTAATGTATCCAAAATGCCACTGAGGGGGAACAATGGAAAAATATTGTCCTCAGGCTCTTCAGGAGAACTTCTTAGAGGAATCTGGAGTTTTTGACATCAGGCAAAATCAACAATAGGCGCAGAGGCAGTATGTTTCTGACTGTTACTTTTCAAAAGATAAAAATAGGGGTCTTTTGCTCAGTGTAAGACCTAGCTAGATAAGCAGTGCTAGACTAACAAACATTCTTGGTCTGTAAGTGCCTGATTTTTCTGAGGTTAGTGAAAAATAAATAGTTGTGAATAGATGTTCTTGACAGATGTTGATGATTATAATTATTCATGGTTGATGGTATGTGTGCAAGAGAAACATATGTTCTTGTGCATGAGAGAGAGAAATGCTACACTGATTAATGTGTTCTCCCTTTGGTTCCTAATTTGAACATACGAAGGAGATTAAATCTACTTTATTTGATTCTTTCTGGACTCCAAAGCTTGACAATTTAAGTTTAGATGGTACTCAGCTTTATTTCACATATTCAGGGACTAGAAGTTATACTGATATGGAAACTTTTCTTGGGGATATCTGTTTCTCCAGGTGAGGTATACTTTGGCTAGATAACATTTATTTTTGTCCTTGCATTTTCCTCTCAATTAGCTATGGGCATCAGTTGATGACAGAGATACGAACATTTAAAATATCTGGAGGGAGCCAGATGAGGGAAATTTGGTTTGTGTCTGGAGAAACAACACAGCTGTCTATATAATCGAACAACTTTATTTGCAGCTGGTTGTGGGATATTAGCTCTTTCTTGTTCTGCAGCTTGGGTTCTGTGGAGTTACTAAAAGAATAAAAAGTAAAGTCCAAGTTTGATTTCTGGTGTCTATATGTATAGATTTATATGATCTTTTTGGCAACAATATGGAAGTGGTTTCTAATTGCCTTCTTCTGACATATTTTTCAACTTTGCAGGCTAGGGATTAGGGATTTATTGATAATATTCCGAGTTGATCTAAGCTTACTTAGTTTGATATCAGCCCAGCTAGGCTAGATGCTGTGACGTAATAATCTCAACTGGAGTACAAAGATCTTTCTGTACTGCCATGGCCCTACTATAATATCTCATTATAATTTTTTGACTTCTAGCAACAAATACAGGTAGTTCTCACTTAACAGCCTCAATTAGGACTAGCAACTCTGTCAGTAAATAACACAACAGTTAAGTGAGACAACACGAGACAGTGACAGACATACAGCCTCATTTCTGCCATGGTCATTAAGCAAATAACTATGGATTATTGAGACGTCATCTCATGAGCACAACTTGTGATTTTACTGTCTTCATTGTCTCTCTTTAGCAGAAACCATCTGTGAAGCATGCAAATGACAAACATGTTAACATGGGACACTGGAACGGTTATCAACACTATTTGGGTAGTCCTGAATCTCGATTATATGACCATAAGTGCGAGCACCAGTTGCAAAGTTATATTTTCAGCACCATTGTAACTTCAAATGGTTGCTAAACAGGGCAGTTGTTAACTACGGACTTCCTGTAATATAGCCTTTACATTCATGGTACCTTCAGAAATTATGTAATTGACTTGCTTCATAGTTCAGAATTTCTTTAAGATACCCAGGCTTTTAGTAGTAATCTGAAGACTTTGAATTTTATAGACGTGTTCTTTATTCATTATCCTGTTGATGTTTTAATATTGACTGCTTATGCCAAAAAGTTGAAAGTAAATGTTTAAAAGGAGCCAATTAAATCTTCTCCAAATTTCCTTTACTGACAAACTTCTGTGCAATATTTTAGAAAAGAATGAATAAATAGTTGTAGATTAGGTCTAAATTCTCTTGGCATATGCTGATGCGGAGCTTTATGATTGTTTGCAATATTGGCAGTGCTTCTCCTGTGCACCAAATCTATACAGGCTCAATTTTTATAGGCCTATATTTGTTTTTCTGCACCTGTATCCTGTTTCCATAACAGTTAAAAAAAGAGACTCTGTTGACAAGAATTACATTCTTTCCCCTTCCCTTGAGCATTTGGTGCATTGTTGCCCAGAATCCTTTATTAATTTTGTTTTGTGGGATTTATGTGTGATCCAATAATGAATCACCTAGCTCATATAGCTTTTTGTCTGCTTTTCTTAAAATTAACTTAGAATAAAATAAATTGAAGTATCACCAACAGAGGGAATATTTATATTTTGAATTCTTCTGCTAAAAGAACACTACATTATTGTAGGGAAATGTCTACAACTGAGAAAGTCTTGCATATGTTGAATTTGTGGGAGAAGTAATTCCTTGTTATTGTAAAGGGGAAATAACTCTGTAATCTGTGAGGCAAAATAAGAGGAAGGACACTTAGGAATAGGAATGTAAGGAGCATAAGGATGCTGGGTCAGAACAGCTGACCTCTTGAAGCCTTAAAAATTCCTCTCAGAAGAATTCCTAGATCCCATCCACAACCTCTTGTTTGTTAAACACTTTTTAAGGCGTCCCCCTTCCACTCAGAGTTAATTTGGGACTGCTGTCTTGTGACACTTTGTAAATGTAGTTTGGAATTGGAGAGAATCCTTCAGAACAGGAAAGCTAACAGAAGCAGGTGCAAGCTATGTTAACATTAGACAAATGGCTGGTATATTTTAAAGATTTATTTGCTAGAAGAGTTCTAAATGTATTATGTTTCAGATAAACAGTAAAGGCACCCTTGAGTCCAGGTGTGTTCCTGTTAATGACAGCATCTGAACTGTTTCCTTAGCAGTGTTGCAGAAGTCATGCGATTATTGACTGATATCCATTCAATAGCCTTGGAACACCTCGGCCAGGCGTGGTGAACGATGGCCCTTTTGTGACTTGTGGACCTCAACTCCCAGAATTTCTGAGCAAGCCTCGGTGGCCATAGTTCCCCACCTCTGACTTAGGCAATCTTCCATCCAACTATTAAGCATGGCTGACTCTATTTAGTATTTGAGAGCAGCCAAGGTTGGTTAAGTGCTACCATACCATACGGGCCTCCCTATTGCATTACTGTATTTTTGTGTGAAGCCACAAAACTCAAGTCCATAAATTTAATAACATTTCCAGTTGCTGGAAAATTGAATATTCAAATCTGTGCAAATAATGTGTGTAGTTTCTTGAAGGTAGTAGACTAACATGCTAAAACTTTTAGAAGGAATATATGAAATAAACTGAACACAGGCTTAGAAACTACTAGAGTTAGAACTCAACCAGATTTAAGTAGACCTTTCTTGATGAATATATAATAATCAAAATTGCTTGTGTTACAAATCAGAAGTTGTGCAATTCAAAGACTGAAGAAGTAATTTACCAAGGTTGGGCAGGTTATTTAATGGAAAAATGTTCAGAGAGCACCAAGGACTCCTCAAAGCTATCAAAATCTATGCACACACAACATTATACATTCACATTGGCACAAAACAATTTATGCTGTCCGATAACCAAAATGAAGACCTGACTTGACATTTAACAAAAATAGAACATTCTAAGGTTTTATATTACTAGTATTTAAAATGTAGGTGTGTGTGTGTGCATGCGTGTGTGTATGTATTAGAAACTGTAAATCTTGTTTACATTATTTCAAACTATACTTTAACATATACTTTCAAAGTTGCTCACCAAATCTAGCATTGTTTTACTGACATCATGTCGTTATGCTGACTCGGTTGTATAACTTCCTTTGTCTGGTTTTACATGTACTAAACTGAGCCTTGTTTTTTACTATCCTGATGTCTGCTTTTCATTTCCTGCCTCAGTGTCCTTGAATAAAAGAATAAGCATATATAAGCAATGTAGACTTGCTGGCTGGCAGCTGGGGATCTTTTATCATTCATTGCAGAAACACAGCAAAGACGTAGTGAATACATTGGAAGGAAGAAAAAACCCTTCTTTCATGTTGACATTATTTTTAGTTGTTTTTTTCCTTCATTCACTCCCTCAAATGGCAGATTATTTAATCTTTTTTCCTAGGAAGGCCATGCCGTAAGATACCAATAACTATAGTTAATATATATATATATATAATATACAGTAGAAACTTGCAGTGTTATTATTTTAGGATACTGTTTTAATTTTTTCCAGCTAAAAGTATTTGTGTATTGGTTTGTGTGTGAGAGAGAGGGATTGGCAAATTGGCATTTTTAATATAAAGGGGATTGGCATTTTTAAATAGTTTGTCTTGATTAAGAGATGGTGATAGCATTTCATACAAAAAGAGATGAATGTCAAAAATGCCCTTCTCCTCCATGCTGCATCGAGAGCCCAGGATGGGTTGACGCCTTCCTATGATGTCATTTAGCTGAGTCTGTACTAAGATATAAAAGCCAGACCCCGGAAGTTACCCTAGCTTTTGACTCAGCTCCTTTCAGTCAGTAGCTGTGTCTCTGAAACCTTTCCATCCTCCATCCTGGTCTCCTGAGGCTTTGGCAGTACAATATGATCCTCAGGATCTGAGCAGATCTGGGCCTTATTTCCAACAGGCTTCTGGGCCCTAAGCTCCTCCCCCTCCCTCCAGGCCTCGAACCTCTTCTCAATCTAGGCCTGAAGCCACCTTCACTCCCACAGCAGCGGGCCTTCTGCCTTCTGCCTCTACCTTTGAGCATAGACCAGGGAATATCCAAGATGTTGTCTCATTGAACATTAGGCAGGGATTGGCTGAAGGCTTCAAGCAAATTCTTCGACCTCTGGGAAGGGCTCAGGCCCTTCTCCCTTCTCAATCTATAAGTCCCCTGCCTCATCACCCTGATTTAGGGCAAGACATTTGACCAAAATCTTTCAGAGGAAGAGGACTCTCGCCCAGAGCAGACATCCTCTGCATTGGTCTTCAATCCTTCTCTCTTCAGGCCATTACTCAGCATGGCCTTGGTCACTGCCAAGCTGTCGCCAGAGGAAGTAGCTCCTGAGAGTGAAGTGGCTCACAAGTAAATCCCTCTAGCCAGGGAGACACACTTCTCCAAGCCTGTAGTGCATGCAGGGGTTTTGCCTTCTCCCACTTTGCTCCTGGTTATGGTCAAGGAATAGTGCACTTCTCCTTCGGCAGGTCCTCGCCCATCTTCTCTGGATAAGCGTTTCTACCATGTCAGCGCAGCCCTGGACAATGCCCTGGCAGTGCCTTCTGTTGACATTCCGGCGCTGCATGGGCTGTTCGGCCTTCAACAGCAGCATCCTTTTTTCACAAGGGCATCCATACGGTGGCTGCACCAATTCCAGATTAGATTGCCTACATCTGACCTTCGGTCTCACCAAGGCCTTAATAAGATTATCGCAGCAGCGGAATTCACTGCAGATGCCACTCTCAATTCCGCCAAATTTGCATCTAGGGCCATGGCATCTTCAGTAGCAGCAAGAAGACTGTTATGGCTCAGAAATTGGCAGGTGGAGTCATGCCGTAAATGGAAGCTGGTTTCAGTTCCATTTGCGGGCGATAAGCTCTTTGGCGATGCTCTGGAACCTTATCGCATTGAAACCAGAGATAAACGTAAGATTCTCTCTTCCTCTGGGAAGAGAGCCGACTATCGCCCAGCTCCTTATCGCCCTCCTGCCTTTCGAGCGGAGACCTCATCCCGCTTCCCCCAGTCTCAGAGTCCATACTCCCAACGCCAAGACCAATGTGCGGAAACATCTGGCAGGCAACAATCTTCTACTGGTAAACAGCCCTTTCGGGGGGGTGGGGGTCGTTCCTTCCGTTGCTCTAAGTAATCCCTCGTTCTCCCCACCCATCGGAGGTCACCTAGCCTTCTTTGCCTCCAAATCGGAGGAGTCAACGACGGATGCCTGTGTGCTCTGCACTATTAGGTCAGGGTTACAATTGGACTTCCTAATGCCACCCCTAAAAGGGGGAAAAAGAAAAAAAAATTTTTTTTTTTATCTGTCCTGTCTCTTGGGACATTTCAAGGCAAGACCTCATGAAACAGGCCATTTAACACCTTCTTGAAATCCGACCTATTCAACCTGTTCCCCCCTCTCAATGGGGACGTGGGCTTTACTCTCGCCTTTTCATCGTTACCAAAGCCTCAGTGGGGGTGGCGAACCATCCTGGATATAAAAATTCTCAACCAATTTGTAAAATACAGACAAATTAAAATGCAGACTCTGCATTCTATTTTAGAGAGCGTTCAGGAGGGCGATCTCCTCTTTCATTGATCTCATGGAGCCTTCCTCCACATCCCCTTTTGGCCTCATCATCGCCCGTTTTTCCGTTTCTGTTATCAGAATACCCATTACCAGTATCGAGCACTTCCCTTCGGCCTCTCATCGGCTTCAAGGGTCTTCACAAAGGTTCTGGCAGCATTGATGGCATCTCTGCGTTCTGTTCCAGTGAGGATCCAATGCTACTGGGACGACATTTTGATTCTGTCCTCCTCCATCCATGCAGCCCATTGGGATCTGCAAATTACCCTGTCATATCTCCAGAGCTACGGATTTTTCCACTCCCGTCCACTCCAATGGTTCCTGCTTCCCTACCAACGAACAGGAACTGGCCTCTCATCCATCAAGGTCCTGCTCCCGCCACAAATCCGGAGATCTCAATTGGTGGCGTTCCCTGTTAATCTAGAAGGGACTCCCTTTCAGGGTCCCAGACAGGCTAGTGATAACCACCGATGCCAGCTTCCTGGGTTGGGGGTCCCATATGCAGGGCCAGAAAGCTCAGGACCTTGGTCCAGGTCAGAGCTGGCCCTTCCCATAAATTGGCTAAAGCTCAGAGCCATTTTTCTAGCTCTCAAGCATTTTGGGCACTCAGTGACCGGCTCTCATGTTCTAGTCCTTATGGACAACATGGCTGCCATAGCTCAACCGGTGGGGGGGGGACGAAGTGCAGAGCCCTCATGGGAGAGGTGCTACGGTTGGTGTTATGGGCAGAGAAACACCTGTTGTCAATCTTGGCGGACCACATCTCCGGGATCGACAACTCCCAGGCCGACTGGCTCAGCAGGAGCCTAGTCGACCAGGCAGAATGGTCCATTCCTCCATCTCTATTCAGGGACCTTTCCCTCAGATTCGGAACGCCGGAGGTGGATCTCTTCTCCACTCCTCAAATAGCCCAGGTCAGCAGATTCTGCACCAGATTTCCTTGCCAGGGAGCTAAGGGGACCACTGCTCTTTGGTGCAGATGGTCCAAAAGTCTCCTCTGTGCCTTTCCATCGCTTCCCATCATTCCAGCAGTAATTCGGAAGATGTTGGAGGAACGAGCGGAGCTCCTCCTCCTGACACCCTATTGGCCAAGGACACCTGGTCAACCTATCGGGGGCTTCTTGGAGGATCCCAGCCCATCTAACCTCCCTTCATCAGGGGATTCTGCTCCACCTCCCGGAGCCCCTGTGGCTCAAGGTGACCATGTGGCACTTGGGTGGCAGCGGCTAGGTGTGGCTGATCTTCCTGAAAGGGTCATCATCACTATCCTGGCATCTTGCAAACCTTCTGCAAGGTGCATCTATGATGCCACCTGGAAGGCCCTTCCCGAGGGTTCCTTAGGGAGGGTCTCTCTCCTGCTTCAGCCCAGTTGGCAGAGGTTCTTAGATTCCTTCAGCATGATCTGTAGAAAGGTTTGGCCCCCAACTCCTTACGCAGGCAGGTTGAGGCCCCCTCCTTGCTTCTTTCATGGGGTTCGCTTCCTTCCTTATCCCATCACCCTTCACCCTTCAAGTTTTTTTGAAAGGGGACTTCCAACCTGCACCCCCGGTGGTTCACAGGTATCCTTCCTGGGATCTTCATGAGGTCCTTTATGCCCCTTTGAACCCCTTAGAACATTGTCTCTCCGTTTCCTGACTCTGAAGGTAATGTTCCCCGTTTCCATCACTTCAGCCAGGCGGGTATCCGAGCTTGCTGCTCTTTCCATCAGACAGGACCTTTGTTCCTTTCATGATGATAGGGTTGTCCTCAGTCTGGACCCCTCATTTCTTCCAAAGTTTAACACCTGTTCCACAGGTCCCAGGACATTATGTTGCCTGGCTTCTTCCCCCTCCCGCACCATGACTTAGAGCAGTAGTGGCACACGCTAGACGTAGGAAGGGCTCTTAGAATATACATTAAGTGTACTTCCTCCTTCAGGAAGTCAGAAGCCATGTTTGTTTCCTTTTCCCTTCTCACTTGGGGCACAAGGCCTCTTCTACTACTATTAGCAGGTGGGTCAGATCTTGCATTGAGCAGGCCTACAAAGCTGCGGCCCTTCCAGTTCCTCGAGGTCTGATGGCGCACTCTACCAGAAACATGGCCACTTTGGCTGCCTGGGCGACCCAAGCACCCTTGGAGGAGATCTGTCATACGGCCGCGTGGACATCTCCGTCTCCTTTCATCAGATACTACCGTCTGGATGTCTTTGCCTCGGCAACTTCAGCCTTTGGCAAATGGGTGCTTCAACGAGTGGTTCAACAGTCAGTGTGATGAGCCGGACGAGGACCCGCCCGTGGACATGCAAGCTTTGGTATGTCCCATCCTGGGCTCGATGCAGCATGGAGGAGAATGGACATTGGTAGAAGTTACCCTGAACGCCCTTTCTATCTATGCTGCGAGAGAGCCCAGCCCCTTCCTTGATTCGTCCGGAGAGGGTAAGTCATATTTCTGTATTCATTTGTGCTTTCAGAGACAGCTTTCAGTCTGTCAAGTATCTTCGCCAAAGCTGGGGTCTCTTCCAGGGGCTGGCTTTTATATCTTAGTGCAGACTCAGCTAAATGAAGTAATAGGAAGGAGTCAACCCATCCTGGGCTCTCTCGCAGCATAGATAGAAAGGGCGTTCACGGTAACTTCTACCAACACCCATTTCAGTGTAATCTGCAATCAATATCCTAACATCAGCTTTAGAGTTGTGGGGCACAGTTTTAAGGCATTGAACACCAGCCATTTTGACTGATGAAGTGCCAAATCAAAGTAACAGAGTAACCAAAGTAGTTAGAAATGTTAAAATCATACTGTATTAAAGAATAAAAATAATTAAAATATTGTCTGGATGAATATTTTTGGAATGAATTGTGGTTCTAATTTGTTCTGCCTTATTATGAAGAATTAATTTAGGGACATTTGAGCAAAAAACATTTGGGGAAAGTATGTTTGTGTGCGTGTGTGGATTTAATACTTCTTAAATTGATATTGGGAGGAGATTTCTTGAGGGGATATTGGCAGTCTTGATAGTTGAGATAAGTTAGATTCTGTCTCTGCTTTATACACAGTGCCTGGTCAGCAGGAGTGTTTACATGCCTGCTTCACAGTTATGCGAAACAGAGTTTGCTGAAGCAAACAATTTGCTCAAAAGATTGGCTAAGTAAATGACTTCTATGCAGGTAGTCTTCAAATTAGAACCACAACTGAGCCCAAAATTTATGTTGTTTAGGGAGACATTTGTTAATTAGAATTAGAATTAGAATTAGAATTCTTTATTGGCTAAGTGTGATTGGACACACAAGGAATTGGTCTTGGTGCAAATGCTCTCAGTGTACCTAAAAGAAAAGATACATTCGTCAAGAGTCAAGAATCATCAGGTACAACACTTAATGATAGTCATAGGGTACAATAAGCAATCAAATCATACTAGGAAACTGTCAATATGAATTGTAAGGATACAAGTGACAAAGTTACAGTCATACAGTCACAAGTGGGAGGGGGTGGGTGATAAGGAGTGATGAGAAGTTAACAGTAATAGTAGTGCAGACTTTGTAATAGTTGAACAGTGTTGAGGGAATTATTTGTTTAGCAGAGTGATGGCTTTCGGGGGAAAAATGTTCTTGTGTCTAGTTGTTCTGCTGTGCAGTACAGTTTAAGTGAGTTTTGCGACATTTTAAGACCTTTCTTGCCACAGTTGTTAAGTGAATCACTGCAGCTGATAAGTTAGTTACCCGTTTGTTAAGTGAATCTGGTTTCCCCATAGATTTTGCTTGTCAGAAGGTTGCAATACGGGATCATAAGACTTTGGGACATTGCAATCGTCATAACTATGAGTCAGTTGCCAAGCATCTTAATTTTGATCACATGATCATAGGGATTCTGCAAAGGTTGTAACTGAAAAATGGTCATAAGTCACATTTTTCAGTGCCATTGTAACTCTGAACGGTCACTAAGTGGACTGCTGTAAGTTGAGAACAACCTGTATTTTACTTCTCAGACTTCTGAGTGGAATATATGTTCCCAGTCTCTGTAAAATGTTGTTCAGTTCTGCTAACTGATAATTGTTGAAGTATTCTTAATTAAATGCAGTGGAAAGTCAAGGCATTTGATTAAACTTAATATTATTTGAAAATTTTTGAATTAGCTGTCAGGAATCCCTAGAACTGTGAAGTACACCATGGGGAAGAATTAAGGGACAGTCAGTCCTGAAGAACATTGTTCCTTTTATTTTTGGAAACAAGGTTGGTTGTCTGTGGGGAGTAGGATTGGAGAAAGAGACAATGAAGCACATGTATCCAAATTGGGTTTGTCTACTTTTATGATTTAGCACCTCATAGCTTACTATAATGTAGGAATGTGACGCTATGTCTTATGATTAAGATCTTTATTATAGCATCCTTATTGACTTCCATCTCCTTCATTTCACCATTCAATCCATCATCATCATCATCATCATCATCATCAAATCAATCAATCCATTTTTATTCAGCCACAGACCAGCAAACACCATTAAATTCTGCATAGGAAGCAATGAGGACATTGAATGTGATGCTAGAGCTTTGTTCAAGAGGGTTTTTACTGGATTTTTTTTCTTCATTGACTCAGTCCTCTTTCCCCTGAATATGGGATACTATATTTATGACAGGAAGCAGAAATAGCTCAAGATGGTACAGCATTAAGAAGAAAAGAAAAGGGAAAACAGATGGCTTTTAAAATTATCCAGAAGTAAGAGGTAGGAATTGCAAACTTAGTCAAAGCTCTTTTGTATCCTTCAACTGGGAGGCGAACGTTTCAATTTAATGACATACAACAGACTGTAGCTGGGTATAATCCTTCATGTAACCTTTCCTAATTTGGACAACCTTCAGATTTCAACTCTTAATATCCTCAACAAGGATCATGTTATCTGGTGAATTCAGGAAGATGAAGTCATACATCAGGAAGGCACCAGCTTGAGGAGGACTGCTCTAATTCAACCATAGCATCTATTTCCTACTGAAAGAAAGGAAATTAGGCAGTAGGGCTTCCATATGCTTCAAATTTAAAGGAAAACAATTGGAATAATACCTGTCAGTAGCTTCTTGAACAGCTGCTGAATTTTCCTGGGACCACACAAGTGCCTTCTATGGCTGCAGTACAGAGGGGAGGGTGTTAACAGATAATCAGAGTTGGAAGGGACCTTGTAGGTCATCTAGTCCAACCCCCACCCAAGCGGGAGACCCTATACCATTTCTGACAAATGGCAGTCCAATCTCTTCTTGAAAGTCTCAAGTGATGGTGCTCCCACAACTTCCGAGGGCAAGCCGTTCCATTGATTGATTGTTCTCACTGTCAGAAAGTTTCTGCTTATTAAATCTCTCCTTGTTCAGTTTCCATCCATCATTCCTTGTCTGGCCTACAGGAGTTTTAAAAAATAGCTTGACCTCTTCCTCCCTGTGGCAGCCCCTCAAATATTGGAAGACCGCTATCATGTCTCCCCTGGTCCTTTTCTTTACTAGACTAGCCAAGCCCAGTTCCTGCAACTGTTCATTGTATGTTTTAGCCTCTAGTCCCCTAATCATCCTGGTTGATTTTCTCTGTACTTTTTCCTAGAGTCTCAACATCTTTTTTATAATGTGGTGAACAAAACTGGATGCAGTACTCTAAGTGTGGTCTTACTAAGGCTTTATAGAGTGGTATTAGTACTTCCCTTGATCTTGATTGTATCCCTCTGTTAATACAATTTAGGATTGCATTAGCTTTTTTGGCTGCTGCTGCACACTGCTGGCTCATATTTAGCTGGTTGTCCACTAAGACTCCAAGATTCCTCTCACAGTTACTGCTATTGAGCCTGGTTTCACCCAGTCTATATGTGTACTTTTGGTTTTTCTTGCCTAAATGTAGGACTTTACTTTTCTCTGCATTGAATTTCATTTTGTTAGATACAGCCCAGTGTTCTAGTCTGTCAAGATCCATCTGGATCTTGAGCCTATCTTCTTGGGTGTTAGCTATTCCTGCCAGCTTAGTATCATCTGCAAATTTGGTAAGTTCCCCTTCTATTCCCTCATCTAAGTCGTTAATGAAGATATTGAAGAGTACTGGGCCTAAGACGGAACCTTATGGCACCCCACTGCTTACTTCCCTCCAAGTAGACTTAGACCCATTAAGGACTACTCATTGAGTACGGTTTGCCAACCAGTTATGAGTCCATCTAGTAGTGGTGCTATCTATTCTAGCTTACTAAGAAGTAAGTTGTGGTCTACTTTGTCAAATGCCTTGCTGAAATCTAAATATATTATGTCCACAGTATTTTGCTGGTCTACTAATTTAGTCACTGTGTTGAAGAATGAAATAAGATTGGTTTGGCATGATCTGTTTTTAACAAACCCGTGCTGACTGCTAGTTATTACTTTACTTGTTTCTAGATGTTGGCAGATCTGTTTTTTTATTATCTTTTCCAGTATCTTCCCAGGTATTGATGTTAGGCTGATTGGTCTATAGTTTCCCGGGTCTGTTTTTTTTTCCTTTTTTGAAGATGGGAACCACATCAGCTCTTTTCCAGTCCTCTGGTAGTTCCCTTGCTGGTGATATGGTGCAGCGGTTCTGAGATGACCTCTGCCAGCTCCTTTAAAACTCTGTGATGTAATCCATCAGGCCCCAGTGATTTGTTTTCATCAAGATCAGACAGGTGTTCTCTTACTATTTTTTTTTTGCTTATTTTAACTTTTATTTCTGGTCTGTCTTTTACAGATGGCCCTGTTTTTGGTGGGTTGAGCTATAGTTTCTTTTTGCGTGAAGACAGATGCAAAAAATGAGTTAAGCAGTTCTGCTTTTCTCTGTTGCCTGTTACTTCCTTGCCATCTTCTCTCTTTAGTGGACTGACTGTTCTCCGTAGAACTGCTGCGAGCATCCAGAGAGTGGGAGGTGCTCCAGTCTTCATTTCTCACAGGCTGAGTTATAATTAGGAACGCTCCTCCTTCCTCCACGTGACTCCTCCTTGCGTTTCCCAGTTTCGCTCAGCCTTCGAGAAATACAGGCTGCTAATTTACTGTTCCTTGGCCGTTTCAGGTTTCTTTCATTTTTCACTGTTTCAGGTTTGATTAATACAATTTTCTCCTTGTCCCTGTGCCTTGGTATTTTCTCTAAATTTAGTTCAAGAGCTCTTTCGCTCTCAGGAGGGAGGTAAGGAACGGAGCTTTTCGCCCTCCCCACTCCTCCTCCTCCTTTTTCCTCTGCCATTTCAAGCGTGCTGGGCTCAGCCGCTTGAATAGCCTGCGCTATTTTTGCGCGTTGATTGCGTCTTTCCCCAGAACGCCTTAGAGGAAGTCAACGCTTCTCTCCCAGCCCTTTATTTGTGCTTTTGGATTTCTTGGTTTCTGATTAGGGCTGGTGCGCCTCTGAAATGTGCGCTCAGTGCCGGGCGGCCATTTTGAGCGCGCCTCGTGGCCGGGCGCCATTTTTAATTCATTCAAAAAGAGAATAAAATGAATTTTATTTTTTCCTTTCGTTGAGCTGCGTGGCCTTTGCAGGCCCTTAGCGGGACCGTCAGGCCGCGTGGACCAATTTTTTTCCTTTTAGAGAGTACTGTGGCTCCGTGCCCTGTTGCTTTTCTTAATTTTTATTGTTGGCTTCTTTCCTTGCCCGCAGCTCTTTCAGAGGCGCTGCACGTACTCCCCATTGTTGTTGGGGGCTGCCTAGGAGGCCTATTTGTTCACTATTTGTTCACTATTTATATATATATATTTACATAGTTTGGCCTCAGCGTTCATTTGATTTATTGGGGTTTTAGGTTTGAGGTAGAAGGCCTTTTTGCTGCTAAAGTTAATTGGCCTCATTTTCCTTTGGGCCTAGCCCACGATTTAAGAAATAGTAAATAATTTTTGTTTATATAATTAATAGCTTTAGATAGATTTTTCTTCCTTTATAAAAAAAAAAGAAAGAAAGAAAGAAATTTGAATTAGATTAATAAGAATAATTCTAGTAATTAATACATAGTTAAATAAGTTAATATTTAGAATTAAGAGAATAAAAAAAAAATTTATTCCAAAAGGGGGACGTGACCCAACCTTGGGAAAACCGGCTTGCGTTGTAGGTCGAACTCCTGGGCGTGCCAACCGCCTTTCTTATTGACAATTATTTGTTTGTTAACATGGCAGAGGTTAATCCTACTGGCTCTTCTTTGAAGGCCAAATCTAAGACGCACTACCTTCGCAAAAGGGACAAGGACTCTTCCACTACCGCTCAAAGAGACGCATTAAGACGCCATAAGGCCCTAGAGAAAGAGTTTAGCAAACGGGCTAGAGAATCACACTCTGTTACACCTGCCTTACCTTCTACCTCCGCCCCCCTCTGCCAAGTCAATCTTCTCCCTCCAGGTGCGGTAACACCCAGGGCCGCCAGCCCACCCGTACGCCCGAGGCGACCTTCACGCCAACCGCTGCAGGCCTTCGCCCTGAAGATCCTGTTGCTGTCATCATCCCGGATAGTGTTAAGGAATGGATGCAGTCTGCCATCCGTCAAGGGATAGCCGAAGGAATGCAACAGCTGTCCTGGCCGGACAACCGTGAAAGGACTCCCGAGGTTGGCTCTTTATCCGGAAGGTCTCTCTCCGGACCAGTGTCTCAGCATGGTCAGATACCTTCCCATATGGATACCCCATTCCCAGAGGGGAGGATACCCGCGAGGAGGGGGCAGCGGGCTTTGAGCCCTTCGAGGAAGACGAAGGCTCTGATAGAGGGTCCTTACAGTATTCCGAGCCTTTTCTTGAAACAGAGCCTATGGAAGGGGAGATGTCAGAAGATGAGGGCATTCTTCCTGAGCAATCTACTACTGTGGGTCTTTTTAAACCTCATTTATTTAAGTCTTTACTTTTCAAGGCAAAAAACGCTTCAGGTCTGACTTCCCAGTCTCCTCTGACCCTCCTCCATCGAACCCAGAGGATCCAGATGACCTAATGTTCAGGCAGCCGGTGGTAGAGGCTGACACTATTCAACCCCCGATCTTTTCAGATTTGGTTGCCAGACAGTTGGCTTCAGTGGGTCCTTCCCCCGCCCCTCTAGTCAGGACAAGAGGTTATTTAATCTTGACCCGGATTTCTCCGCTATGTTGGATACCCGGAGGTAGATGACCCAATTGTAAGACTAGCCTCTTCCTCCAACCCTACCGATGCACTGGAAGCGTTGAAGCCGGAGGACAAGCGAGCAGAGATGGCGCTCCGACGAGCGCACCAATCTGATGCTTGGGCCATTCGGTCAGCCACTGCCGCCTCCTTCTTCACCCGGTCTTCCATTACGTGGCTTAGGCAGCTGAAGCAGCATATCCCCCAGATAACACCAGGGCCCATCAGGATATTGCAAAAATCACGGCGGCGGCAGAATTTGCAGCCGACGCCACCTTTCATTCTGTTAAGTTTTCATCCCGAGCCATCTCTTCCCATGTAACTGCCAGGAGATTACTTTGGCTTCGACACTGGCAAGCTGACATCAAAAATAAGTCCAAGTTGGCTTCAGCCCCTGTCTCAAAGGGAAAACTGTTCGGCCCGCGCTTGAACCTTTACTGCTGGAAACTCGGAACAAGAAAAAGTTCTTGCCCTCGCTTTTTCGTAGACAGGAATCTAGGGGATCCCAGCCCTTTCGGAGGGGCTCCTTCGCTCTCCCTTCCAGCCATCATTTACCCCTAGGTTTCAGGGTTCCCTTCATTCCGGTCTTCCTACCAGGACCGGAGTGATTCAGGAGACAGAAGCAGAAGAGGGGCAGCTACAGAAGGCCCTTTAGGGGGCTGGGGGCAGGCGTCCCGCCGACCCAGATAGGATTACAGGTCTTTATCCCATAGGTGGCCGCCTCAGGCATTTTGCCGACCAATGGGAGGAATCCACTTCAGACACTTGGGTCAGAAGCTCCGTGCGTTTTGGCCTGGTCCTACAGTTTCATTCTTCCCCGCCTGAACATTTCAGGATTTCGCCCATTTCCAGGGATCCTACTAAGCGGGCCCTCATGGTCTCCGCAATCAAACATCTGTCTGATATTAAGGCCATCCAACCTGTACCAACTTCACAACGAGGAAGGGGTTTCTATTCCTCCTATTCTTAGTGCCTAAGCATTCCGGCGGTTGGAGACCCATTTTAGACCTTAAGAGACTCAATCGCTTTGTTATTCACCATAAGTTCAAAATGCAGACTTTACAGTCTATTTTGCAAAGCATCAGAGAAGGGGATTGGTTTACGTCTGTCAACCTCTCCGAGGCTTATCTCCATATTCCCATCCATCCCTCGTATTCTAAATATCTGAGATTTTGCTATAATAATCAGCATTTTCAGTATGTAGCCCTTCCCTTTGGTCTCGTCTCGGCCCCGAGATCCTTCACTAAGGTGTTGGCGGCCCTAGCAGCTCACCTTAGACAGGTTCCCATACGTATCCATTGCTACCTTGACGATATCCTTGTTGCTCCCCTTCCCGACATCAAGCCGAGAGTGATACTAGCACTACCCTCTCGGTTCTCCAGGCCCACAGTTTTTTAGTCAATTGGGAGAAAAGTCAGCTTAGTCCTTCCACGCGTATAGCCCACCTGGGGCTGTGATTGAAAGTTTTTCTCTCTCAGGAGAGGCTCATTAGTATCCACGCAGCTATCAGGGCTATCCGGCAAACGGGAAGGCATCTTTGCTCAGTCTATCCAAGCTGCTGGGAAAGCTGGTTTCTTGCATCTCTATTATCCCTTGGGCTCGCTTGCATTCCAGATCCTTGCAGTGGTTCCTCCTACCATACCAGCGTTCAGGAAGGAGCACATCAGGCCTGGTGGTGAAAGTGCCTCCAAGGGTCCTCGCTCTCCTTTGGTGGACTCTGGCCCATCTGTCAACTCAGGACATCTGTTCAAGGAGCCTCAAAGGATCACTCTCACGACGGACGCAAGTCTTTTTCGGATGGGGGCTCACCTGCAATCGCTTATCAGCCCAGGGAGTTTGGTCTCGGCGGAGCAAAACCGAAACATCAACTGGTTAGAGCTTCGCGCAGAGTGTACTTGGCCTCCGAGCCATTCCTGCAAGTGAGAGGGCGCATGTCCTGGTCCTTACGGACAACACTACGACCAAGGCCCACATCAATCGTCAAGGGGGCACCCACTCCATTCTCCTCATGAGGGAGGCCGAGCGACTGTGTCGGTGGGCAGAAGCACACCTGCTGTCCATCAGAGCGGAGCACATCTCTGGAACCTCCAACGTCCAAGCAGACTGGCTCAGCAGGGCCACGCTGGACCAAGCAGAGTGGCGCCACACCCACGCCTGTTCAGGGAGGCAGCAGCCAGGTTCGGCCAGCCTTTGGTAGACCTCTTTGCTTCGCCACTCAACGCGCAAACACCACGGTTCTTTTCCTGCTATCCCTCCAACGGTGCGGAGGACCATGATGCCCTGCGTTGTTCGTGGCCTCCCGGGCTGCTGTACGCCTTCCCTCCATTTCCGTTGATTCCCAGGGTGATTCGGAAATTAATATTCGAGAGAGCAGAGGTCCTATTGGTGGTTCCGTATTGGCCCAGGAGACCGTGGTTTGCGGACCTGCGCAATCTGTCGATAGCCCCGCCGTGGAGGATTCCACCAGAGCAGATCTCTCTGTCACAAGGCCCACTCCTTCATCCAGAGCCGCAATGGCTTCAGTTAGCCGTTTGGAGGTTGAGCGGGAAAGACTAATTGAGGAGGGCTTGTCGCCCAGGTCATTAATACCATTTTGGCTGCCAGGAGACCTTCTACTACTCGTATCTATGATGCAACCTGGAACAGTTTTTGTAAGTGGTGTCACAAATCGCTCGTCGATCCATGTTCTCCTTCCATTGCCCAGATCCTGGCCTTTCTGCAAGATGGCCTAGATGGGGGTTTATCACCCAATACCTTGAGGAGGCAGGTCGCAGCCTCTCAACGGTGGTGGCTGGCGGCCCTTTCGGCCCTCTTTCCCACCACCCTCGAATTAAGGCCTTTCTTAAAGGGGCTTCCAACTTGTGTCCTCCAGTGGTGCACAGGTACCCGACATGGGACCTTAACAAGGTTCTCTTGGCTTTGACTAAGCCTCCATTTGAGCCTCTCAGAGAGGCAACACTTCAATTTCTTACCTTTAAAGTAGTTTTTCTGGTGGCAATAACCTCAGCTAGAAGGATATCTGAAATTGCAGCTCTATCCGTGAGAAAAGATCTGTGTATTTTTCATCCTGATCGGGTGATTTTGAGACCAGACCCTTCCTTTCTACCAAAAATCAATTCAGCATTCCACAGGGCACAGGAGTTGGTCCTCCCTAATTTTGTCCAAAGCCTTTGCATGAAAGGGAAAGACAGTGGCACACCCTCGATGTTCGTAGGGCGTTGCGTATTTACATCTATACGCACACGGTCCATCAGGAAATCGGAGTCTCTGTTTCTGTCCTTTCAGCCAAAGACGTTAGGGTTGTAAGGTATCCCCGTCCACAGTGGGCCGTTGGATTAGAGCCACCATATCCAAGGCCTATTTAGTTCAGGCTCTTCCGGTCCCTAGTGGAATAACCGCTCACTCTACCAGGAGTGCTGCTACATCAGTTGCCTGGGCCACTCAGGCTTCCATTCTTGACATTTGCCGGGCTGCCACCTGGGCTTCCCCGTCACCTTCATACGCCACTACAAGATTGATACCTATGCTTCAGCTGAAGCATCCTTTGGCAGGCGAGTCCTGCAGCAGGTGGCGAGAGATACCCAGGAGATTCCGACCCAGACGGAGTCCCGCCCGTAGGACACACATGCTTTGGTATGTCCCACTCTCTGGATGCTCAGAGCAGTTCTACGGAGAATGGGCGTTGGTTCTTACCTGATACGCCTCTCCTCGTGGAACTGCGTAGAGCATCCAGCCCCACCCGTTTTGGTCCGTCTGGTGGGGAATCCTGTTTCGCCAATGACGTTATTGTATATAGTTGAGTTTGTACTATAGTTAGGATTAGAGGGTGTTTTTTTCCTCTCGTCTTCGCAAAACTGGGAAACGCAAGGAGGAGTCACGTGGAGGAAGGAGGAGCATTCCCTAATTATAACTCAGCCTGTGAGAAATGAAGATTGGAGCACCTCCCACTCTCTGGATGCTCTACGCAGTTCCACGAGAAGAGGCTATCAGGTAAGAACCAACGCCCATTTCCTTGATTTTTTTTCTTGTTATTTATATGTTGGAAGAAACTTTTTTATTATCTTTGACTTTTGTTGCAAGTCTTTGTTCATTCTGAGCCTTTGCTCTCCCGACTTCACCTTTGCAGATTCTGGCTATCTGCTGATATTCTTCCTTAGTTTTATGTCCTTCTTTCCATTTTTTGTACTTGTCCTTTTTTTCTTTCAATTTGCCAGAGAGATCTTTGTGCAGCCATGCTGGTTTCTTCTTGGATTTCTTGTTTTTCTTTCTCAGTGGTATTGTGCTGGTCTGGGCTTCTATGATCATACTTTTTTAGAGTTCCCCAAGATTCTTGAGTTGTTTTCCCCTTTAGGATTTTCATCCATGGAATCTTTCCCAAGTTCTCTCTGAGTTTATTGAAATAAGCCCTTTTAAAATCCAAGACTCTGGTATCATTATGTTCTCTTGCTTGTGTTTGTGTTATGTTGAATTCTAGTATGACATGGTCACTTTCACTCAAGGTTCCTGCAGTTTCAACTCCTTCTATCACTTCTTCTCTGTTTGTAAGAATTAAGTCCAGTATGGCTGTCCCTCTAGTTTCACCCTCTACCTTTTGGACAACAAAGTTGTCAGCTAGGTTGGTTAGGAACTTATTTGATTTCTCACTTGGTGCAGAATTAGTTTTCCAATTGATTTCAGGATAATTGAAATCTCCCAGAAGGGAGAAGGGAAGGAATTGGTTTAAGGCAAGGGTCTTCAGACTTGACAGCTTTAAGACTTGTGGACTTCAACTCTCAGAATTCCTGGGCTAACATGACCAGAGGAAGAATTCTGGGAGTTGAAGTCCACAAGTCTTAAAGCTGTCAAGTTTGAAGACCCCTGATTTAAGGAGTTGCCCATACACTTCCCAAAGCACCTTTTTTCCTTTGAGTTAAAAGTTCTCCACAGCCCTACTTTGCAATCAGGCAAACATGCTGAGCTGCATATAGTTCTGATGTATCTTGGAGAGGCATCACACACTCACAAACCATACTGACACAGGGGGTCTGAAGTTCAATCCCTGGCATCTTCAGGTAGGGCTGGAGAAATTGCTACCTGTAACTCTACTGTGCTACAGTTAGTTATTATAACTTTAAAATGAGGATCAAAACCTGACTTTGTGTGACTTTCTGCGTTCTTAGTGTTTTTAGTATGCATCTGGTAATTTTCTGCCTTACTATGGTATGGCAGGTATGCTGCTCCATTGTCGCAGGGCATTCTGCCCAGCTTAGAAAGTTTTAGAGGGTTTTGTCCAATTTATTTTTGATTTACAGCAGGAAGAGAAGCAAGAGGCTGTACAGTACTGTATTGCAAAATTCCAGCCTTCTGGGGAGCTATCTGTAAAATTTCTATTGTAAGATTAAATTTATGTAGAAATGGGATTCCTCTGGGAATGAAGATAAAAGCGTTGAGTTTCCTTTCCCTGGTAATACAGAATAAACCTGGTTTTCTCCTCCATGCTGCATCGAGAGCCCAGGATGGGTTGACTCCTTCCTATGAACGAATCAAGGGAGGGGCCAGAGAAGAGTCTGTACTAAGATATAAAAGCCAGCCCCGGAAGAGACCCCAGCTTTTGACTCAGCTCCTTTCAGTCAGTAGCTGTGTCTCTGAAAGCTTCTGTTAGATAACACTCACCAGTGATCTTCAGTGCTGTTTTTCCTCGTTTCAAGCAAGGTTGGGAGCAGCGTTGCCAGAGCGCTGTTCAGGCAAGTTGGGCAGCGTCTGTAGACCTCCCCCACACCTGCGGTTTGAGCGGTCGTAAAAAGCGATCGGCAAACCGATACCAGCGTCAGCCAGCTGATCATGTGGCCAGAGGCTGCCCTTTCCTTTGCTGACTTCACTCGGGGCTCTTTATAGCCTAAGGAGAAATTCTTCGATCTTGGAGCCTTTTCCCATAGTCAGCGGCCATCTTGAATTAAAGCCTTCCACCGCGAGGTGAGCGGCCATTTTGTAAGCCCGGGGGGGCAGTTTATACCCTAAGGGGCTTAATACAAAACATTTACAAACAGTTTCTTTCCATCGTAAGAGCCTTTATTCTTCAAATGGAGCAAGATAAGGGTCAGGCAGAGTCCCCCCCCCCCCCCAGTGGAACAGTCTCTTAAGCCAATAAGAGAAAAAGTTGTAGGCAATGCACCCAATCAGTCCAGAGGGAGGTGGCTGCTAAAATCAGAGCTAAGGCTCTAACCCCTAAGAAGGCAACTCAGGCTGAGTTGAGGGCAGAAAAGCGCAGACATGCAGCCCTAGAGAGGCAGTTCAACAGAACTATTCAACAGAAGGGAGTGCAACTAGAGCATGTTTCAGGTGATACCTGTGGGCCCCAGCCAAGCCCTCCCAGGGGAGGAGAAGTTATCTATGAGCCTGTCTCCTGAGGCTTTTGCAGTACAGTGATCTTCAGGATCTAAGCAGATCTGGGCCTTATTTCCAACAGGCTTCTGGGCCCTAAGCTCCTCCCCCTCCCTCCAGGCCTCGAACCTCTTCTCAATCTAGGCCTGAAGCCACCTTCACTCCCTCAGCAGCCTTCGGCCTTCTGCCCCTACCTTTGAGCATAGACCAGGGGATATCCAAGATATTGTCTCTTTGGCCATTAGGCAGGGATTGGCTGAAGGCTTCAAGCAAATCCTTCAACCTCCGGAAAGGGTTCAGGCTCTTCTCCCTTCTCAATCTATAAGTTGCCTCATCACCCTGATTTACAAAGGCCTCAGGATCTCAGGGTCCATTCTTCTCTACCAGAATGGGAGGAGGTTGATGAGGAGGGAAGGGCTTCACCATCTGAACACAGTGACTCCTCGTGAAGAGGGCGAGACCTTTGACCAAAATCTTTCAAAGGAAGAGGACTCTCGCCCAGAGCAGACATCCTCTGCATTGGTCTTCAGTCCTTCTCTCTTCAGGCCATTACTCAGCATGGCCTTGGTCACTGCCAAGCTGTCACCAGAGGAAGCGGCTCCGGAGCCACAAGGAATTCCCTCTAGCCAGGGAGACTCATTCTTCTCCAAGCCCGTAGTGCATGCAGGGGTTTTGCCTTCTCCCACTTTGTTCCTGGACAT
This sequence comes from Notechis scutatus, assembly GCF_049901735.1. NCBI lineage: Eukaryota > Metazoa > Chordata > Lepidosauria > Squamata > Elapidae > Notechis > Notechis scutatus. The sequence goes on along the minus strand of NC_142009.1, from coordinate 129,781,981 downwards.
GGTCAAGGAACAGTGCGCTTCCCCTTCGGCAGGTCCTTGCCCATCTTCTCTGGCCCCTCCCTTGATTCGTCCGGAGAGCTCCTCCCTTGATTCGTCCGGAGAGGGTAAGTCATATTTCTGTATTCATTTGTGCTTTCAGAGACACCTTTCAGTCTGTCAAGTATCTTCGCCAAAGCTGGGGTAACTTCTGGGGTCTGGCTTTTATATCTTAGTACAGACTCAGCTAAATGACATCATAGGAAGGAGTCAACCCAGCATAGATAGAAAGGGCGTTCAGGGTAACTTCTACCAACGCCCATTTTAAAAGGATAAAGTTTAAGAGGTGTATTCATTGACTTTTTTCTTCCAAATAGGGTTTGGGTCTGTGGTTTTATGAATAATATAAGAAATAAAGAAAGTTAAAGAGGGAAGAGTTTGTATTTGTGACCAGGGTATAGTGTAGATTAAACTAGCCCTTTCTAAACAAATCTTGTTAATGTAATAGTATATTGGATAGATATTTTTAAAATGTTTTAGTGATCTTTCTTTAATTTCAGTTCTGTACAGAGATTTTGCTTTTTTCTTTTGAAGGAAGATTTTTTTCATGCTACTGTGATTCTTGAAAGAAATATCCTGGACTCAGTCCAGTTTAAAGTAATAAATGCTACAAGAGTTTGTCTTAAAATTTGCCCTGAGTAAAGTTTGTAAATTATTCTGGATTGCTTTTGTTCTGACCTGCCAGGAATAGAAGAATAACCAAAACAAGTGATTCTATATCATGTCTGAAACTTGGCGTATGCATGGAGATAAGTTTGTCCTCCAGGCATCTTCTTTATTAGAAGAACAAAGAATGTAAGGAGGGAATAAGATTCCTGATTTACTCATTTCCAAGATATTTGGAGGTACCATTATCTGGAAAATATGTTGGTACATTCCAGCTTTCATTGCCAAAAGCAACATGTGTTTATTGATATTTATTGTTAATCTTACACTAATAGCAATGTTTAAAAATATTCATTCATTTCATGTATGGTGAAAAAAGGTGATGGAAAATATGGTTGCACCGCAGCTCCAGGGGGCCAGGATGAAACACATTATATGGAGCTATTTCAGTTGGGTTTCAGACCAGGTTATGGGACAAAACATCTTTGGTAGATGAACTCTGGTAAGAGCGGGATAGGGGTAGTGCATCTTTTTAACTCTTACTGATCTCTTGGTAGTTTTCAATATAATTCTGCTGGGGCTAGCTGGGTGGCCAGTTTTGTGCTGGTTTGGCACCTTTCTCCAAGGCTGGTCCCAATTGGTATTGTTAGGGAACAAGAAGTCCACCCTGTGACTGCTGCTTTGTGATATGCCACAAGGCTCAGTAATTTCTCTTTTTGCTCCTTTTTAACATCTACATGAAGCCACTAGGTGAGATCATCTGACAACATGGAATGATGTATCATCAATATGTTGATGATATTCAACTCTACAGTTCCATCCTAGGTGATTCAAGTGTTGCTGTGGCTGCCTTTGTGCGGTGACTAGAGGCTGGGATGGGGGGAGGTCTGGATGAGGGACAACAGGCTTCAGCCGAGCCCTGGGAAGATGGATTAGTTGTGGATCCATGGAGTTTATCATCTTTGGTCTCAGATAGGGTTGCACTATCTCAGACAGACCCTGTTCCAACCTGGGGTTTCTCCTAGACTCACAACTCCTGCTCAAAGAGCAGGTGGCAGTCATGTCTAGGAGAACCTTCACTTAATTTTGTGTTGTGTGTCAATTGCGCCATTTCCTAGGTCATGAGGTCCTGCACTTGATCATCTCTTATTGGATTATTGCAAAGAACTCTGCACGGGTGTATTCTTGAAGCTACAACTGGTATATAATGCAACTATGCAACTTCTGGAGGTTTCTGGGATGATGCATGTAATACTGATGTAACATGAGGTGCACTGGTTGCTGTTTGCTTCCAGGACCAATTCAAGGTGTTGGTTATTATCTAGAAAAAAACTTTTGTGGCAGTGAACCAAGTAATTTGAGGAATGGTCATGCCCCAGTGGGTTTGGCCCATCCCATCCAGGAAAGGCATTTGAGTTATTGGGGTTGAGGAGAAGAGCTTTGTCTGCCATGGCTCCTGACCTCTGGAACATCTTACCACCAGAGATGAGAGACGTTTCCAGCCTTCTGAAAGGGCATTAAATCCAGACTGTACCAATGGGCTTGGGGCCCAGATGAGGGAGTGCTATACTAAAGGGGATTGGTTGAGTAAGAGACAAAAATCCACCCTCTTACCACCTGTGATCTTGTTTTTCAACCTATTTTTTAATGGTTAATTTTTAATGTTAATTTTTTATGTTTATGTTTTTATGCCATTGTAAGCTCCCCAGAATCACTTTGTATAGTAAAACCGGAGAGTGGGGAGATACAAATTTGATAAATAATTAAATGTAATTCTTAACTTTGTTTCTCTCATTCTTTCTTTTGCTCTGTTTACCTAAAAACCACATTGTTTCCCATCTACCGAAATTATTGCTTTCAGCCAGATATGTGTGAAATAACTCCTTTTAAAACATATTGAGAAACATATGTATTCAGCTTACATTTTAGAACCCCAAGTCCATTATATTCAAATGTATGTGTGTAGGTGGGAAAACATTAGCAGAACTCCACAAGATATATACTACTATGTCTCAATATAGAATGCAATTTATCTTTTTCATAAAAATAACATGGATAATGAGTAAGAATAAATATAAGCAAATGTAAGAACAAATCCATTTAAAAACTTTTTAAAATAAGTAAATATAGAATAAAACAAAGAAAAGGGAAAATAAGTAGTACCACAAATATCAAGTTCAAACAGAAAGGTATGGAACAAGAGCATGATATTAAAAGAGATGTAAATATACTAAAAATATTCTTTCATGGTTCAGCTCATTCAACTGTAAGTGTCTCTTAATACTTGGGTATAATAGCAATAGCACTTAGACTTATATACCGCTTTATAGTGCTTTACAGCCCTCTCTAAGCGGTTTACAAAGTCAGCATATTTCCCCCAACAATTTGGGTCCTCATTTTACTCACCTCAGAAGGATGGAAGGCTGAATCAACCTTGAGTCTAGTGGGATTTGAACTGCCAAATTGTAGGCAGCTGGCTGCAGAAGTAGCTTGCAGTACTGCATTCTAACCACTATGCCACAGAGGCTCATTTAATGGTCTTAAGAAAGGATTGATCTTTCAAACATGCTTGTCCCAAGATTATTAGAAATGATAAGGTGATTAACAACACTCCATGACTAGAAACTAGTAGCCAAAAATATTGGGAAGGTACCAGCTGAAATTTCAAAAATATTTCAGAAAGCATTTTTTTCATGGCAACCTCTTGTAGAACAGTTTTAAGAAAGATAAAGTGTCCCTTGATTCATGTAGCTTTCTTGGGAATAACGTGGAAGTACTAGTACCAACATGATGTATTTAATGTGTCATCATGGCCAAGCATGAGAATTCCAGGAAAGATCAACATTGAGTTACTAGTCTTAGCTGTGCAAATTTTTCCAAGCCATGTAGATTTAGGACTAGATAAAAGAACACACGGAGCTGGAAACCTGAGTGTCCAAAAAGCTGCATAATCCCATCCAAGGCAGGTTGGATTCTAATTGTCTGATAATCTATCAATTGTCAATAAGAAATACTTTCATCATCTTTTCGCTGTTTCTCTCAATTACTTTGATAACAGCATCATAACTCTGCTTTAAACTGGAGGATTTTTTTTTATTTAGATGGAAAAAAGATATAAGGTTAGATGTCATTAGGCAGTGCACAAACCCTAACTCCATTTATTTCCCCCCTTCAACAACGTATATATTAAATACATATGCATGATAGAACCCCTTCTGTGGGTTGGCACCAAGAACCACAAAAACCATTGGATTACCCTCTGACCAGGACATCCGGAAGAAAAATAGAATAATGTGGAATTCCACAGAGGTGGTTTTTTTTGTTTTTTGTTTGCATACCACACTTCCCTTTTTCTTTTCTTGCTTTCTTTTTGTTGCTTTAATTAGAGAGATATCCCATTGAGAAAGATATAATACACTTGTTAGCCAATGTTTATTTTCAACTTGTTAAAATGTTAACCATAAAAAATATGGCAGTAATCAAGGACTTTTTTCTCCCTTCCCTAACAGAGATCTTCGGTTCAATCGAATTAAAGAAATCCAGCCTGGTGCATTTAGAAGGCTTAAAAATTTGAACACATTGTAAGTTTTATCCCTCTTGAAACTTTTTTTTTCCTTTTGTAAACTGTTAACTATTTTTATTTGTATCCCCATTTGTACCTTATTTTGTCTCATTAAGACTAGTAAGACTTGTTTAGGTGTAATATTAAGTTTTCCTTATGTTGATTTCTGATTAGAGTTTTAAAGATTTTAAATTTAGTCAGTATTTTGTGAAATCCACATGAAAGAACATAAGAAATCTAGCCATCTGTAATTTTTGTTGACATCCATATACATTTATCTAATTTGCAGTCAGGTAAAACAGGGGTGTCAAAAACGATTTATTCGAGGGCTGGATCAGCATTGTAATTCTCCGTGGGCCGGGGGGGAGCAAGGGGGAGGAAGATGGGACGGATGCCTCCTGCAGCACCCTCCCAGCCAAAATAGGGCACTTTTTGGCTGGCAGAATGCTTCTGGAGGCTGGGGAGGCTTAAAACAGGCCTTGCGGGGGCCTTGTGGGACCTCCGTGTGGCCCGTTTTGGCCAGCAGAGGCACCATGGGCCAGTCCTTTGATATTTCCAGGCCAGCCCCGTGGACCAGATTTAAACACGCAGGCCTTGAGTTTTACACCCCTGATGTAAAATAATTGACAGCCACTGGACCACCAACCGGGATCCACCATGATCTATCCATCTCTTGTCACTTTTATCTAAATCAAAAAGGGCAATATATTTTTTAATATTTTGAATTTTTGAAAATATGAATGCAGTGTTTCCACCTAGACACAGGCCTTTCTATTGATAGCAGAAATTTCCATAAAAACTTATCAGAACTTGTTCATCTAATTCATAGTACAGGTAGTCCTTGATTTACAACAGCTCATTTAGTGACCGTTTGAAGTTACAGTGACACTGAAAAAAGTGACTTATGATCATTTTTCATACTTACAACCACTGCAGCATCCCCATGGTCATGTGACCAAAATTCGAATACTTGGCAACTGACTCACATTTATGAGGGTTGCAGTGTCCTGGGGTCAGGTGATCACCTTTTGCAACCTTCTGACAAGCAAAGTCAACGAGAAACACCAGATTTACTTAACAACAGTGTTAACTGATTTAACAACTGCAGTGATTCACTTATCAGCTGTGGCAAGAAAGGTCATACAATGGGGCAAAACTCACTCAACAGATGTCTTACTTAGCAACAGAAATTTTGGGCTCAATTGTGGTCATATGTCAAGGACTACCTGTATTGATAGATTTTATTTCAGCTGGTGTCCTCCAGATTTGTTGGGGCAACTATTTGAAGTCCAAGCCATCATATATATTACAGGTATAGTAGGACATATTAATAGAAATCACAACGGCCAAAATGCAAAGCATACTTAAAGTAGGCCAACCAAATTGTTACTAATAAGTGAGCAAGCTTTTCAATTTTCCGCTATTCCCATCAGATGATAATAATATTCAGAGAGAAATAGTAGCATTACTAGTACTTTTGCCATTGAATGTAAAGCATACTTTGAATGTTGTACCTACTCTAGCTATCTTCCTGAGAAAGAAGTGTTGAGATATTTTGGAATAAAGTATCTGTTCCATACTTCTTTTTATTTTTCAATAAATCATTTTAAGAAAATCCTGTTATTGTTATTTGTAATTAATTGTTGCAGTTCTTCAGTGGAAAAAGATACCTCTTTTTGTTTTATATCTTAGACTCCTCAACAATAATCACATTAAAAGAATACCAACTGGAGCATTCGAAGACCTCGAAAATCTAAAATATCTGTAAGTGCAAACATATTCTCGGAGATATGTTGATATAAAATTTGTATTATGCACTAGGCCTGTGCATATTTGCTTGATCAAGGATTCTTTGGTTACTTTTAAGCCTCCCTTTTTTTCTTGTCAGTTGCAAAAGCCAGAAGTACAGCAGCCTCTTCTTAGCAATTATAAACGTATTCCCAAGCTGGAGGAGGCTTCTGTGTAAGAACCGTGTAGACATGGAAGTCCCTTGGCTAGGATTAATATAGATTCTTCTTAATTTTTCTGTGCATTTTTCTATTAATAAAGCTTAATATTTAGTATTCTTTCTTAGGGACTTAAAATAAGGGTTGTTGCACAGTATTTTCAAAGCACCGTAAAAACTTAATTTACATCAAAATATATTAATATTAATGTTAGTATGATATCATAGCAAAGGTATTCAGTGGGTTCTGACCAGTTCTGGAGAACCAGTAGCGGAAATTTTGAGTAGTTCGGAGAACCTGTGGTAACCCTTCCCCAGGAGTGGGGAGGGAATGGAGATTTTACAGTATCCTTCCCCTGCAATGCCCACCAAACCACATCCACCAAGACATGCCACGCCCATCAAGCAACGCCCACAGAACCGGTAGTAAAAATTTTTGAATCCCACCACTGTATCATAGCAACCCCAAACAATGTTAGGTGGGTTTCTGAGTTTTCCATTTATGGTTTTTCAATTAGCATATGAGAGTAGTTCATTCTCCTTCAATGATATCATTGCAAAGACAAAAATTAGAAATAAGCTCCATGGCCAGAATATATGAAAGAAAATGAGTCTTACATATGAATGTAAATAAAATTATTTGCATGATGAGGGACCTTAAGAAAGAAGTAAGCAATAAAAGATAAAACTTCCCACCAGATCTCTCTGCTCAACATGGGAGATTCGGGAATGAATTAGTTGAACAAATGTGTCTGTGGGAAGTAGATTATTCAGAAATGAAATGCATGCATAAAAAAACAAGTTCTTATCAGTAGTTTTATAAAAGCTAGTAAATGCAGGTTTCCAAGCATACTGCTGAAGGCAGAGCATAGAAAAGGGAGAAGGAAGCTTGGCTTATGACTAAAAGAGGAATTCTGGAATTAGTATGCTTAATTTAAAAACATGGCTGGGTGAAGGAGCTTTAGAGAATTTGAAGATTGCTCAGCCCTCTCCCTAGAAAATAGGAATTCTACGCAATATACAGAAGATGGAATCCAATGTGCTATTTCTGCTGATGTGACTTTTCTGAGCAGAACCAAATAAAAAATATTTCTCTGCTCGATTGACCCTCTCAGAACCTGTGTACTTCTGTGGTGGCCTGAGCAAGATTTTTGAGATTTTTCCTGTTAATTTTGGCTACTTGTCTGTATAATTTCTCTATAGTCTATCCTTTCTTCTATTTTCAATGGTGGCTTGTTTAAATATGGGTTGTTTAATAACCTCCTTACACAGACACATTGATTTTGTTACCTGCATCACATTTGTCTTTCTCACTGGAGTAGCTTGCAGTTCCACATTTTAAAGAACCTCCCATTCATCTTGAATGTCATTCTCCTTGAATACTTACCTATATCTGTTGGGCATGGAGAAAATCATTAATATCTCAGCTTTTAATTTTTTTAATATTCTGAATCTCAAGGTGTAATGTTGACTTCAAACCAAAGTATTTTCAACTTTCCACTTTCTAACCAATTATTCCATATTAAATTTGTGAAATTTTATGGTAGCTGATCTTCTGGTTTATTGGATTACCTGCAAAAAGAAGAATTTGTTAGCAGATTGGATCAGATATTTACTAGCTCTTCTATATTTTCATCAGAACAATTGAAATTTCTCATGATTATGCTTTCCCATTGTAGAAATTGGTAACCTGGTCTAGGAAAGTATAATACTAATCTTCTGTCTAATATGCTGTATGGCAAATGCATGCAATTACATTCTGATTATTTCCTTTTCCTTTTATTTTCATACAAATGTACAAAAAATATGTTTGCTGTGCTTTTGCTCTGATGTGATTTGGTGTACTGTTATGGATCTAGTTCTGAATATATGTACATTTAGAAAGTATATTCAAAATGAGTACTTTTTTTCTTTTCAACATCTGATTGAGTTGATAATGGTATATCATAGGTTCTGTGCTATCTCTTAGAAGAAGATGACCAGATCTTTTCATTGGGGTGCTTCAAGTCCTTTTCTGTAGAACATTAATTGGAATGAAATGTCCCTTGGAACTGTATCCAGTCCTGTTAATGTATCTAATTTATATTTTTGTAAGAAAATATAGTAAGAAGTGAATTACTAATTGACCCAAAAAACCCTATATAATGGTAAAATATTGGCTAGATGATTTCATAATTGGCTCGATAATTGGCTCGATAATCTCTTCCATAAAATGCTCACTAATGGATCAAAAGTATCTAGGAGGAAAATATGGCTCTGTCTGGGCACTGTGTAGTTCCATACTTTTATAAATTACTTTCCTACAAAAATATAAATTAAATACATTAACAGGACTTCCAGTTCCAAGGGACATTTCATTCAATTTTCTCTCCTCTGAAGTATTAGCCACCACTCCTAGCTTTAGAACGATATTAACTCTGCAGATTTGATAGTAGAGTTTCAAATTCTCAGAGAATTTAAATATGAACCAGTAACATGATGCAACTGTCCGATTGATAATTGATATTTTGCGGTACACACAGGAGCCTCTACAGTGTATCTGAATCTGGTTTCCAGCAGGAGTTTTGAATTAAATTGGTTGAATTGAATATACCAAAATGTACAAAAATATTTTAAATGCCAGAAAATGTATTTTTAATCTTTCTTGGTTTATAGCCCATTTCCTCAGATTTTTCATTTGTTAACCTGAGAAAGAAAGAGCTTTTCAAGTTGCAAATTAATGAATAATAACATCAGGAAATGAAATCCATAAAGTATATATTGTTATATAATGACGGTTGCTATTCATAAAACATTAGGTGTGACGGTGATAATATTAGATAACTAATTAACACATATACTATGATAAAAATCTCTATTTAATCTGTTTTACTTTTCAGAAGCTGAATAGAACCACCTATCTTCCAGCCATTCTTATTGACTGCTGCTTTTATTCTAAATATAAAATTAATATTAATATTACATCATTTTATCTATCATTGTCCAAATACACCTGATGGTACTAATATTTAGGAAAATGCTATTGTCTGCAAAAGTCATAAAACACTGTGATGAATCTTTTAGATAAATGTATTTATATAAACTTGGAATTGAGTTTTTCAGACAGCAGAACAGCCTCAGTATGTAATTAACTATTTTGAGATGGAAATATTTGAATACTATCCCAGTTGTTTAATATTCTGTCAGCAGGACAGAATTTTTTTTACAATTCTATCAAAAAAAAAAAAAAACCAAATAGAATTACCAACATGTTTTAAAACATTAAAGAAGCTAGACATGATAAATAAATCTTTCATTTCTGGAAACCACTATGCTGCTATATTTATTTAGCATTAAATTATCTGTAAATTTTATTAGTGTGATTGAACAATTAGTCTAGTTAATAAATACAAAAGGGTTGTGATGGTGCCCACCATTAACAGTTTTCACTGTGCTTCTTGTGATATCAATTTATTTTTCACTTGTATTATCATATTTTATATCATGTCAGAGGTTTGCATGCACTCCTGTGATGAAGTTGTACTCTATTTAATAATCAGACTCTTACACAGTTCCATTTATTAGTTGAGTTCCTAAATTCTCCCCAATGACATTTTTGTTCTGTGACTTCTTTAGCTTTTAACATTAAAAGTTAATTATTTTGATAGAATTGTTATGCTACAAATCTGATAATGTATTTTGAACTTTTCAAATTATTAATGTTTTGAAGAGAAACAACTAATAATCTATTAGTTCAGGTAAAGTTACTAGTACCAGTACTAGAAACATGATTACAAGAGATTGACATAAATTATCTTAGTCCTATGAATTTGTGTATGTACTTCTGTAATCACACAGATGGACACTTTAGTCATCATTATCTTAGTTCTGTGTCATGATAATTCCCAGGCCTGTTCTGAAGCTGTCTTCTCAAATAGCATTGAAAGCTACTTGGGGATTATATTTGAAGTCCAGCACAGTTTTGTACCCTAAAGCTTCTGACCAACACTCCCAAATAAAAAGTGTTCTGTTGTGTACACATGTCTCGTTTTGTTGCTTTCCATTGTGTATTTGAAAAACTGTCCTCACATTTCAACTTAATTCCTTCACGCATTAATGTAACACTTGTTTGTGTATACTAATATTACTGATTATTTCTTGTTTCAGCTATTTGTACAAGAATGAAATCCAGTCAATTGACAGGCAAGCATTTAAAGGACTTGCCTCTCTAGAACAACTGTAAGTGCCTTTTCTCTACTGTGCTGTCATCTGTTTGGTTGCCTCAGAGAAAAAGTGCACGTTTTCCAATATTTCTTGTCTGCATGCCTTTTTGCATGATTGCACGGAATGGGTTTATGGTCCAGTGTGGTTGCAATCACTGACATGCAGAAAGCATATTTGTCAAGTATGTCATTTCTGTGTTTACATTTTATTTTATATATTTCTATTTCAAGAGAATTATGTGGCAGTTTCCAAGGGCAAGCATAATTTTAGCACCAAACATAAATGTGCATAAGAATTAGGGCTCCTGTTTCTACAAACAATTTATAGTTTAGATAAATAGAGTAATAAAAAATAGATACATAGAGCAATAAGCAAAATCCAGACAAATACTCCACTGCCCATGGCTTAGGGATTCAGCTTATTCCATTGGTTGTTCAAATGGTTGAACTATTTCTCGATATCAAGGGAGTAGTAACTTGTTTTGAAAAGATAATTATACCCTATAATTTTTATATTTGATGATAGATTCAATCATAATATTACAAATAATTAGCTTAGAAAAAAAGCAGGCCAACAATATTACCTTCCTACCTCAAGATAGTCACAGGTAATAGGAATAGCAATTTGCACATATAATTCTTTAGAGTTCATTAAAAAGACTTGATTCCACATTGCTGATTTCTGTCATTTAGTGCCATCCCAATAAAAAATAATATATAGTATATATGATGATGCTTGTTTGAATGAACTGCTGCTTTAAGGAAGACTTTGCCTTTGAAGTGTCCACATTAGTGGACATAAGCAAACCACTGTATATTTATTGACTTATTGAAAAAAAAGCAAGCTATGATTCAAGGTGTCCGGTAGAAGCTACAGTGACATTGTGAAATATAACATTTTTGAGCAAATCATTACATCATTTAGAAAAAAAAAATTAGAGCCTGCTGAAAATATTGTACCAAATTAGCTATATTTTAAAATGGTTCCATTTACACTGATTGGGACTTCTAATTCTAATCATTTTGACACAGTAAGAGCAATGGATGGTCAGAATTTGTATATCATAAAACTGACTAGGTTTCATTCTAATACATCCCAATCACTCTGAAAATAAGCAGGCACATTCCCAGATTTTCCCTCTACCATTCATCTTCTGATTGCTAAACCAGCCAAGGAATAATCATAGATATTTCATTTGGAAATTATACCCAAAACCATTTTTGGAGTATATTTTTTTACATTATTGTTATTTCTTAAAACATGTCGAGTCTACATTTGCACAAAATAGGATTGTTGTTATCATCGTGATTGTCAAAATAGTATATGTATTTTGAAGAATTTCATAGTTTACGTAGGACTTATGTGTATTTTAATAAACTCTATTATGGTGCAGACATCCTATTTTTTCTTGCTTGGATCCATCCAGTAGCATGATCAATATATCAATATATATATATATATAATATATGATCAATATATAAATTGAAGAAATATTTCAGCATTAAAGTCTTCCTAAGTTTGGTATAGTTTATTGATATAAAATACACTGCTCAAAAAAATAAAGGGAACACAAAAATAAGACATCCTAGATCTGAATGAATGAAATATTCTTATTAAATACTTTGTTCATTACATAGTTGAATGTGCTGATAACAAAATCACACAAAAATTATCAATGGAAATCAAATTTAGCAACCCATGGAGGTCTGGATTTGGAGTTACACTCAAAATTAAAGTGGAAAAAAACACTACAGGCTGATTCAACTTTGATGTAATGTCCTTAAAACAAGTCAAAATGAGGCTCAGTAGTGTGTGTGGCCTCCACGTGCCTGTATGACCTCCCTACAATGCCTGGGCATGCTCCTGATGAGTTGGCGGATGGTCTCCTGAGGAATCTCCTCCCACACCTGGACTAAAGCATCCCCCAACTCCTGGACAGTCTGTGGTGCAACGTGGGTTTGGTGGATGGAGCGAGACATGATGTCCCAGATGTGCTCAATTGGATTCAGGTCTGGGGAATGGGAGGGCCAGTCCATAGCATCAATGCCTTCGTCTTGCAGGAACTGCTGACACACTCCAGCCACATGAGGTCTAGCATTGTCGTGCATTAGGAGGAACCCAGGGCCAACCGCACCAGCATATGGTCTCACAAGGGATCTAAGGATCTCATCTCGGTACCTAATGGCAGTCAGGCTACCTCTGGCGAGCACATGGAGGGCTGTGCAGCCCCCTAAAGAAATGCCACCCCACACCATTACTGACCCACTGCCAAACCGGTCATGCTGGAGGATGTTGCAGGCAGCAGAACATTCTCCACGGCCTCTCCAGACCCTGTCACGTCTGTCACATGTGCTCAGTGTGAACCTGCTTTCATCTGTGAAGAGCACAGGGTGCCAGTGGCGAATTTGCCAATCTTGGTGTTCTCTGGCAAATGCCAAACGTCCTGCACGGTGTTGGGCTGTAAACACAACCCCCACCTGTGGACTCATACCACCCTCATGGAGTCTGTTTCTGACCATTTGAGCAGCCACATGCACATTTGTGGCCCACTGGAGGTCATTTTGCAGGACTCTGGCAGTGCTCTTCCTGTCCCTCCTTGCACAAAGGTGGAGGTAGCGGTCCTGATGCTGGGTTGTTGCCCTCCTACAGCCTCCTCCACGTCTCCTGATGTACTGGCCTGTCTCCTGGTAGCGCCTCCATGCTCTGGACACTACGCTGACAGACACAGCAAACCTTCTTGCCACAGCTCGCATTGATGTGCCATCCTGGATGAGCTGCACTACCTGAGCCACTTGTGTGGGTTGTAGACTCCGTCTCATGCTACCACTAGAGTGAAAGCACCGCCAGCATTCAAAAGTGACCAAACCATCAGCCAGAAAGCATAGGAACTGAGAAGTGGTCTGTGGTCACCACCTGCAGAACTACTCCTTTATTGGGATGTCTTGCTAACTGCCTCTGCTTTCCACCTGTTGTCTATTCCATTTGCACAACAGCATGTGAAATTGATTGTCAATCAGTGTGTTGCTACCTAAGTGGACAGTTTGATTTCACAGAAGTGTGATTGACTTGGAGTTACATTGTGTTGTTTAAGTGTTCCCTTTATTTTTTTGAGCAGTGTATATTGTTAATAGTTAACAGATTTGCCATGAATACATTTTTAAGCATGAGTGGTTTAACTCCAGCGATATTCTCATGAGGTTGTTCTCAGATCTATCAACCTCATTTTCTTTGTAATAGAATCCCAGACGCTTAATTCTGGCATGGACTGTGATACTTAGTTTAAAGGAAAAAACAGTGTATGCTTTTTGCTACACTTGAAAAATATGCTCATTATTCAAAGCAAATCCCTTTTTTTTTCCATTTGGATTTTTTCAGCTTTTGGAAAATAATAATACAATCTTTAAATATGCATGATAGTACTTTAAATTGCATGTAAGAGCTTAATAGATCATTTCAGAAACAGCATTTGATAGAATCTGACTTTATTATATTGAATGTTTACTGACCAAGGAATGTTTTGATATTCATTGTTCTCAATTATTACAAAACTTCCTTCCTGAGTTTATTCACTTTCATTTAGTAATCATGGAATAAATGAAATAAATTCATAAATGATTGGAAAGGCAAATGTTCTTTGTTTTCAAAGTGCCTGAATACAAAGACTTTTCCATAAGAAAGTTGCTGCTTATTTTGACCTCTTCATCATTCCTTCAGGAAGATATGAAGAAGCCAAATTGAAATTAATATATCACTTTTCTTTCCCTCTGTCACAGCACCTTTATATGGTAACATGAATTTAATAAGATATTTTGAATCCCATCTTCAGTTCAGAAATGTGCAAATATTTGATTGTGTCCTAAAATGTACCCCAGGTTGTGGTTTCTAATGTTAGGGCCTATTTAATAAACTTTCAATTTGCCATTACATCTTCTACACTTCAGGCCAATCTATGGTGGAACTCAAATAAGGATACCAGTAAAAAAAAATGTAAATTTGAATATAGGTTGCACTGTTTCATAGAATTAGTATAGAGATGACAAAAATTGTTCTGTTGCATGGAGGACTCTATTAAGATTAACACCGCCCCCCCAATCTATTTCACTGTGTACATATTTTTTATTAAAATACAAGATGGTTCTGCTATGGAGCCTCCTGAAATATTATCTCATTTTTCCAGAGAAGTAGGCTGAGATATATCCCTTATAATAGTTGAGGCAGGATACAACAGGCAGAGGAGAACTGCAAGCTAATCTTTCTATATCCCCTGTGGAAACTTGCAAATTCTCCATTAGTAGCAAACCCTGAAGAAAAATGATTAACAAGTAATATAGATGTAAAGATTGAATGGAAGTAATTAAGCATCCTTCCTTGCTTCTGTAAGCATCCCTGAATTCTTGTTATTTCAGTCTCACAGACTTGGAAATAGATATTTGCTATGGATAATATTTAGTTCATTCTTTTGCATATCTTTCCTTACTGTTAGCAAATTTTCATTATATTTTTGTACTTTGGATTTACCTTTTTCGCTCTTCTGAGAATAGAAAACCAGTATACCAGACTTGCAGCCAATATCACTTAAGTGACAGTACTAGGAAGAAACTTTTGAAGGTTCAGTAGACTCCTCTTTTACCTGTCCAGGTGTCCCATAGATGTGATATGGGAATTTCAGCTTCTTTTCCTAAACTTTTGGACTTCCCCGTAGTGAACAGAAAGAGTTGGGATTTTATTTGTTATTGTTTAAATGTAAGAAGAATCCTAAAGGGTCTTTGGTTCCTACTAGCTAAGAACCTATGATTTCTGTAGCAGCCTAAACTAAATGTGAGCACAATTGCCTTTCAGACATGCGTGTTCAACCTAGTGAGATTAGGACAAGAAAAGCAGAGCTTAAAACATTTGGGGGTGGGACAAGTGATTGTCCCTCCCTTCCATGCTTTTTCCACAGATTTTTCCCAACCTATTTGGGTATAATATCTAAAATTGTCATCATAGCCACCAAAATAGGAACATAGCTCTTCATCCCATAGAGCTGAACTGCAATTCATAGCTTATATTCCATATTTTGCTTTATTGCAATAGCATAGCAATAGCACTTAGACTTTTATATACCCCATAATGCTTTAATGCACTCTCTGAGCAGTTTACAATGGCAGCCTATTGCCTCCAACAATCTCAGTCCTCATTTTACTAATCTCAGAAGGATGGAAGGCTAAGGCAACTTTGAGCAAGTCAGGATTGAACTCCTGGCCATGGACAGAGTTAACTTGCAGAACTGCATTCTAACCATTGCGCCACCATGGCTCTTATTTTCCTATACGTGATTACTTTTTGTTGTTTTGAATATGTAAATCTTATGTATAATTTATGTTCTGTGCAATGAAGAATTGGGTTTATATATTTAAGCATATTTGAACTGAGCTCTCTGACTAGAGAAGAAATGTACATCTGATTCACAATGCTAAACCTTAGTTGGTTTTGGCTTAGCACTTTGTGGGAAGACAGTTGTAATTTGAAAACCTGGCTGCGTTAACCCAACCAATTGGAGATTGTTCAGTAATAATTAAGCAAACAAGAACAATATGATATGAAATCCCAGTCATACAGTTAAGTTTCTTGTTTATCTCTTTTTTTATAAATAAGCTGGAGATAGAAATCTCAATGGGCTCAAATATTATTTATCAGCCATTAAAATTATTCATACATAAAATATAAAGTATTGATAATATGTTATCTTTTGCCATTATTTTTAATATGTAAGCTTAATTCTCAAGATATTGGTGATGTTTGTTAATTATAATAAATTTGTGCTGAATGACATAAATATGAGGTAGTCTTTGTAATATATCACTGCTTTTCAGGCAAAACCCTGAGGCTAGGATCCAGCTTTATTTGAATATTTTTAAAAATAGATTTTAGTTTGCATTATCATCATCATCAATCATCATCATGTTATTTCTTTTTCTATATCCTCTTATTTTTTCTCTCTCTAACTTTTTAACAGATATCTGCACTTTAACCAGATTGAAACATTGGAGCCAGAATCATTCACCCATCTCCCCAAACTTGAAAGATTGTAAGTGTTTTTCATTTTCATTTTCTTTCATCCATACGATAGCTTTTTAAAAACCTATCAAGTAACGGTATTTCCATTGGAAATTCCATTCTATTACTTGGAAACATTATTAAATTTTCTGCTCAAATTTGGCTTAGATCTAAGCTTTTAGGATCTATGCAGATCCATTTTTAATAGTAATTTTATTAAAGATTACAATTAGAAAAATAAAAACTTATAGAAACTGAAAACATAGATGAATAAAAAGAAAATGTAGAAGATGTGGGAAAGAAAGAAATTAGAGAAATAGAAAAGAAAGAAAAATAAGAATAAGCTAACAGAAAAGGAAATATATAAAAATGACTTCCCCCTTTCCTCATATAATGTTATAGAAGTGGGTGATGCAGCCGTAGTCTGGTTTCTGGATGGTGGTAGTCTTTCATCTATGGGATGGGTTTGGGTTTGAGTCTAGTGAGGGAGAATGGTGGTGGTGTCATGTGTTGTTTTGGGTCCGGTGTTCAGTCTGCAAACATCAACTCCATCAACCAATCAAGAAATGACAACACAGCCAACCTCCCCACCAGTATATATAGGAAGACGGCAGCTCCAATCACGCTTTGCTCGCACAAGCACAAAGCCGAAAGCACCAGCCTGAAGATGGCGAGTGGGACCTTGTCGAAACGTTGCCAAGATACTCTCAATCTTACACGGGAAAAGACCCGAATGCGCCAAGACCTGCATATATATATATATATACACACACACACACACACACACACACACACACACACACACACACATATACATATACATACATACATACAGACAGACAGACAGAGAGAGAGAGAGAGATATTTAAAGACCTTAAACTTATATTTAAAACTAAAGTAAGGATCGAAAAAAACTCATCCAGTATTGTAAATGTGTCAATCTAAAGGTTTCTACGTAATAGCTGAAAAGCTGTTAGCAAACAGTTTCCAAAACTGATTAAAAAAGGAAGTATGTGAATTTAGTATCCTTTCAAAGAGGCTGACTGTATTTTTACCATGATAGGTATTCCATTGTCTCCCAGGGTTCTAAACCTGCCAGAGAATACTGTCTTGTGGTCTTGTTCAGAGGAGTAACTCTGTGGAGCAGGTTGTGGCTGATTTCATTTCTTCTCTTTGTTTCAAGAGGAATTATTAAAGAGATGGTCTACTTGCCATCTCTTCATTCTGCTGCGGTTGTCTGCTTTTTGCTGAACCATCTTCAGTCCTCCAATTCTTCCAGAAACCCATGTTCTGTTTGGGTCTAGATCTACACTTCTTAAGTGAAGGATAGTGATATGAACTGCAAAGTTTCACTTAAACACAGTACAAAACATCCAGTGCTGGTTACATCTTTCTTATGATACCATCTGGGTAGCTAAATTGTTTGTATTTATTTATGTGTTAATTTATTCAGAATACCAAGTGCCCTATTCAGTTCCTCTGGTTCTACAAATTAAAAGAATCCAAGATTGTGCCTCATACTTTACTCTCAATAGTAGACTCTATCAAACTAGTATCCAATTTAAAGTAATACAAGCTAAGATATATTAATCATAGTATTTATTTGCATATAAACAATCAATATTCTGATGGAGATTTCTGGCTCACTGTTTATGAGATATGCACTAGTGCACACAATTCGTTTTTTTCTTGACTGCCTCTTCCAATCAACATGTTGGAATGAACAATTAAATTGTTCATAAAACTTAGTCTTAATTCAAAATCAGAATTCTGTAAGTTATGTTACAAACCAAGGTTAGTTGTTGGTTTATGGTTCTTTCACATATAATCTTAAAATTCTTCCTTCCACTCAGTAGCTACAGTTGCGAGGAATCTTGCCTTAATGATCTGACTGTATAAATAAATACAGGTAGTCTTCAAATTACGACCACAATTGAGCCCAAAATTTATGTTGATAAGTGAAACTTTTGTTAAGCGAGTTTGCGCCATTTTATGAGCTTTCTTGCCACAGTTGTTAAGTGAATCATTGCATTTGTTTACATTAGTAACATGGTTGTTAACTGAATCTGGATTCCCCATTGATTTTACTTGTCAGACGGTCCCAAAAGTTGATCACATGATCCTGCAACCGTCATAAATACGAGCCACTTGCCAAGCATTTTAATCATGTGACCATGGGGATGCTGCAACAGTTATAAGTGTGAAAACTGGTCATAAGTCACATTTTGCAGTGCCATTGTAACTTTGAACAGTCACTAAATGAACTGTTTTAAGTCGAGGGTTACCTGTACACTCGTTTATAATTAACTAGAACATGCTACAGTTCTAACTGTTCTGCATGAATAAAAACAGTAATGTAGCTTTGTACATGAAATAGATTTTCAGTGTTCCAGCAAACCTCCATCCCAATCAGTAACTCCGATACAAGAATAATCTCAAAAGTACCTTTATTGGAATAGCACCTGGCACGTCTGTGGAATCTTGAAACTAATGTTTCCCGGACTTCCCACAATGTCCCAAACTACAATCCATCCCCCTTTTCACCATCATCACGTCACATGGACCAATCACATCTGTCCCAGTATAAGATCCTTTTTCCCTGCTGCGCCACACTTAATAACTTTGAACTAAGAAAAGAATTTTATTTTTGTCTACTTAGAACTACTCAATTGAAATCACCCTCCTCCCACTTTCTCAGGCTATGTGGGAGCGTGGAATATGGCTTCCAAAGCTGACAGAGTTATTTTCTCAATTAAATCTCTGTACACATTTGTGGTGAAGCCCACTGAATTTAATAAAATTTAATATAGTACTAAACATTCATAAGTTTGGACTAAGCAGCACTTTTATTTTGCATTGATAGCATTCTGCTGATATATATAATATTATTATATTAGGAATTATTATTATTATTATTAACATAACAGTTTAAGCAGGAAGGTAGATTCCTTGTTTATATGAATGTGATCCTAAGAGACCTTGGTTTTCTTAGTATTATAGGAAAAGATTGAATATTTCATAATAAATGCATTTTTTTCAACAGATTTTTACACAACAACAGAATCTCTCATTTAATTCCTGGGACATTTAGTAATTTGGAATCCATGAAACGACTGTGAGTAAAAAAAAAAACTTTAAACTTTGCACTTGGTATTTTAAACATTTGTGTCAGCGTTTTGAGTGAAAACTTTGCTTCACAGTTGACAAGTTGTTTTAAGAAATATCACATTTTGCTTTCCTTATCATCTGAGATTCAAAATTCATGAAAATATTGGAACCAGTCATGTTTATTCTGTTGCCTCTGAACAAGCAGCTTCTTCTAAAGTTCACGATTACACGTATTTGAACTAGTTGGATTTAACAGAAGCATCATAGCTATAAATATGTTTCAACATCGTTTATAACATAAATGTATATTCTCCTTTTTTGTTTAGGATGATATGTTCAAAATTATTCCAACAAAGAAGACATTTCCAACCTTGAAACTTTATTTTTAACTTGCTGGAAATGTTCCAAAAATGGAAGGAGCATTTCTATTTTATTACAAATTCGCTTTGTTTTGATATTACAAGAAAACTGTTCTGATCATGAAACAGTGGTAAAAATTGTCAGGTTTGAGTAGGGTGGAATGTTTCAGCCTCAGCAGGATTTTCATAACTCTGATCATAAAATGTAAATGGTAGGGATGAGATTATTTTATTTATTTTATTTTATTCAGTATGATTCAATACAATTTAGGTGCTGCCTGATTCCATATAGACTTTGGGCAGCCCACAATAAACAGATATCAAAAAGACAAGTAAACAAAAGGAAGATCTGGCTACTTGGCACCAAACCCATATGCCTAGTACATCCATCACGAGGTCCGTCCATCCTAATTCAAATCCTTGGAGAAGATCCAGCTCTTCAAAGCTTTCTGGAACATCATCCTGATGAGACCCAGATTGTTCTCCAGAGGGATCTTTATTCCAGAGGGCATTTGCTGCAACAGAGATGGCACACCTCCTAAGTTCTTTCTCTCCTTTACTGAACTTTAGAAAGTGACTGCACACCACCTACACACATATTCCAAAATGGCACAGGTTTTGCTTTCTAATATCCCAAAGCCTAATTCAGAAAAGAAAGCCACAACCAAAGGAATTGGTTAGTTTTCACATGCATCTGTTTTGTAAGCTGACGTAAGTCTTTGGGGACTTGGCAGCATACAAACACAATAAAGTAACTATATTTTGTATGTCCTGGCTTTTGAGTTTTTCTGTTCTTCAGTGAGGCATTGTAATGTGGTTAATAATATGACCGCATCATAGTTCTCTAAACAAGAGTCATGGAACAAACATGTGCAGTGCTGAGCCTTGTAAGTAGAAACAGTGATGATCTCTTGTTTTATCCAGACGTCTGGATTCCAACGCACTTCACTGTGACTGTGAAATATTATGGCTGGCAGAGCTGTTAAAAACATACGCTGAATCTGGTCATGCGCAGGCTGCAGCCACATGTGAATATCCAAGGAGGATCCAGGGAAGGTCTGTGGCCACAATAACACCAGAAGAACTTAACTGTGGTGAGATTGTTTTAAAGTTATGGATATGCTTTCTCCATATTTTATGAGAGAGATTGTATATTTTAAAGCAGGGATCTTGAACCTTGATAACTTTTAAGACTTGTTTGTGAACTTCAACTCCCAGAATTCCTCAGCCAGGAATTCTGGGAACTGAGGTCCTTAAGTCTTAAAGTTGCCAAGGTTGGAGACCCTTATTTTAAAGCCTGTTATCTTTACTGTAAAATGCAAATTATACATATATAACATGTCTATGTGTGTGAATAAATCAACAAGTCATTAAGTCTTTTGATGTAAGAGGGGAGAAAACTACTGAATGTCTTTTGGGGAAGGTAAGTCCTTGCTTAGTAACCACAACTGAGATCAGCAGCTCTGTTGCTAAGTGGACCATGATAGGCTTACAACATCACTTCCTATGCAGTTGTTAAACAAATCCCACTGTTGTTAAGTGAGACATGATCACAATTTTACTGGCAACTTCTCTGCTTGTCAGAAGCTGGTTTTGAAGTAAGCAACAGCTATAAATGTAAGGATTGGCTGCAAAGCTTGGTTTTTTTAAAAAAAACACTATTGTAACTTTAAGAGGTCACAGCAGTCAGTAAGGAGAACTACCAGGATAAAGGCTATATTGGAAAGGAAGGGATTTTTCTAGAGGAGATTTGCCGGTTGTCTTTTACTCTGTTTACGACACAGTGTTTTACAGCTATGATAGCAGCTTTTAACATTAAAAAGTCATACAAATTCAGATGTGGCAGAGAAAATTCCAAGCACTGTAGGTTGTCACTTTTGTGCTAAGTGGTTGCTTTTGGAGTTTGGTGATAGAAGAATAATTTTTTTCTGTTTCTCTTTTAACTTCTGAATGGTGTTTTTATATTATGAAAATATTCCATTGTGTCTTGTACAAAAGCTCCTTCTCAGCAGCAATATCATTAAAGATAATGTAATGAAAAATTGAGGATTGTTGAGTGGTTCTTTTTTTCCACCCTTCAATACCAAAAATAAACATTTTGTTACAACGTGTCTTGTGATGAAGAGGCATGTCAAAAAAGGGATCCTAAAGAAATGGTGGAAGTGTTATCATATATAGTTATATAGTTATATTATAACATCTTCATTGTTTTCATCATCAAATTGTGATTTATTCAATAATGCTAAGTACTCATCTAGGGCCAAAAGCTCTAATAATATTCAAAGATTACAGAATATCTGAAGTTGGGTAATTGGACACTTCTATGGAATTGTATAAATTGGCAGATTCCAGTGTTTAGATTATCACACCAATGAGAAACAGTGATTTATATCCTATTTTAAAATTAAGAACTAAACTGTTTTTAAATTCCAATTTTATAGAGCTTTCTTTTCATATGCTTTGTTGATAAATCCAGAGAGGCCAAGAATTACATCAGAGCCTCAGGATGTGGACGTTACCTCAGGGAATACCGTCTACTTCACTTGCAAAGCTGAAGGAAATCCCAAACCAGAAATCATTTGGCTTCGCAACAAGTAAGATTGTTTTAAATAGATTGTGTAAAATAATGGTTCAGATACTGTATTTGCATGTGCCTTCTGGACAAAACTGTTTCCACCTTTTTTTCCTCGGTTTGAACATATTTGTAATTGAAAAGTGGTAATGTTACTCCTATATTTCTTTCTCCGTAGTAATGAACTCAGTATGAAAGCAGATTCTCGATTAAACTTGCTTGATGATGGGACTTTAATGATTCAGAATACTCAAGAGACAGATCAAGGCATTTACCAATGCATGGCAAAAAATATAGCCGGAGAAGTTAAAACTCAAGAAGTAACTCTGCGCTATTTTGGTTCGCCAGGTAGGAAGATTTAGTAATGCCTATCTTTTTTTTTTTTAATCTGTGCTTCCTGTTCAAGAGAGCTATTTGCTACTACTGCATTTATTTAGATTTTTCTCCCACCTTTTAAAAAAAAAGTTTGGTCAACTTGAGGCAATGTACATATTTTTTTTTCTCAAATAACGAACTGTGGGGTTGGATTATGCAGGGAGAAAGTGACTGTCTCGACTCAGCCAAATGGTTTTCCATGCCCAAAGGAAATTTGGAACTCAGACTCCCAGCTTCTATCTAAGCACCTTAGACATTACAGAATCACAGCATTTTATGTGCTGATATAATGGGCCTACAGATAAATTGTGAGATGGTTCAAAATATTGTAGCAAAAAAACCTTTTACTGTAAACCCCTATAATCCTTAGGACCAATTAAATTAAGATACAAGAACAAACAAATACCTTTGCTTTAATTGTGAGATAAGGTCTCCTTTCCTTTTTACTGTTATATTACTTTTACTGGATTTGAGTCAGCTAGAAAGGAATACTTTTAGAGAAAATTGTAATAGAAGTGAAAGGTCATGCTATTTCTTCTGTCTAACTATATCACACTGCTGAGTTCTTTGTTCATGATAAGCACGCTTAGTATGCATTCCATATTGTTGTAGCAAATTCAGTTGTTATTTAAAAACATTTCCTTTTTTTGATGCTCTGTTTAATGTGGCAAAAATAATTGTACTCATGCAGTGTTTCCTAACCTTGGGAACTTTAAGAAGTGGACTTCAACTCCCAAAATTCCCCAGCCATCCTAAGTTTGAGAAATACCTTATTAATGGAAAGCATTGTATATAGACATGCTCTCTTTTTAAACAGCTCGGCCAAGCTTTGTGATTCATCCACAAAACACAGAGGTTCTGGTTGGAGAAAGTGTCACCCTGGAATGTAGTGCAACTGGGCACCCCCAACCGCGTATCACATGGACAAAAGGTGACAGAACACCTCTGCCGAATGATCCACGGATCACCATCACTCCCTCAGGAGGGCTTTATATCCAGAATGTGGAGCAGGAAGAGGGTGGTGAATATACCTGCTTCGCAACCAACAGTCTAGATAGCATCCATGCGACGGCCTTCATTATTGTGCAAGGTAGGCAGCACTTTAAAAGGTGGTTTGGGTTTGAAGTTTATTCTGACCTGTAAATCATTAAAAAATAAATAAAGAATACAAACAGGATTTTCCCAAATGGAGTTTGTATTTCCAATGTAATCTCATATTAGTCGGCTAATATTTGGAAAGTAAAATTGCACATTGAAAGCTTTGATAATGTCCTAATGCTTCTTTGAGTGCTTGATACAGTAGGTATTTTGCATATCATTATTGTTATCTTACAAATATATTTTGTATATTATCTGTGTGGGCTGTCAGGCTGGTTGTGATTATGTTGTTTTCTTCATAATATAATCTGAGTTTTAAAAAAGGGAAGAAAGCGAGGTATTATGAACCCAAAGAAGAGTTCTACTCAGTTAAATCATTGCTAAGATACCTTTACTTTGGATTTTTGTTTTCATTTATTTTTCATCCTAAGTGGTCTAATAATCATGGGTGATTGCAAATCTGCATGTGTTTAGCCAGGTACCAAAGACTGGTAATGGAAATGGTTCTCACTCCATAGTTCAAAGAATACAAAACAAAATATTTTTGTAGTATATGTAGTCTAAACTGCTTTAATTATTTGTCTCCTTTTTACACAGCTGTACCTCAGTTTACTGTGACCCCTCAAGACAGAAGTGTGATTGAAGGACAGACTGTCGATTTCCCTTGTGAGGCACAAGGATATCCACAACCAGTCATTGCGTGGACTAAAGGAGGTCAGAATTTAGATTAAAACAATACTCAAGCTCAAAATACTACAGAGTAGTTTATCACAGCATGGAAATGTTGAAGTGATTTCTCTGATAGAGCAAAGTTGTGAATATTTATTTTCCTTACTTATTTTTATTACTTTGGTGTGACTGAATCTAACCAAAATATTCACCTGGATTGATTAGTAAGGGAGGTTCAGAGGTTTGCATCTCTTTTGAAGCTTTTGAAGCGTCTATGGAGTCCCACCTTTTCAGGAGAATATTGCTGCCCATTCCATTTACTTTTAGAGGTGAACAGGTTTTCTCCAAGATTATGTCACGTCTTCCCTTTATCACACACTGCTCCTGTCTTCAGGTAAACCATGACAATTTCTGAAATGAATAGAAGAAAAATGAGCGCATGCAGGTTTTCATTGCCTCAGTTTACTAACACTTACATGCTACATTATGCTGCATGTGAAATAGATTTTATTTAAGTACTGTATGTACTGCTCACTTTGCATGGATTCTTGGAAATGTATCTCCATGTTATTAATTTGATGGCATCAATTTTCAACAAGCCTGAATTTCACGCTCACAAGTCAGTAGACTGGAAGATACCCATCCTTTCATATGGAGAGCATACTGCCAATGTATCCTAACCTCTGGTCCAGATCAGAAGAACATGCAATCTGTCATCCTGTGTAGGAAAAATATCCTGCCCAATTTTTAAAAAAATCCAAAATCATGACTTGAAGTAAAAAAAAAATGAACAGAAAACCCAGGTTTCAAAGGACCTAAAAGTACCTTGAAGTGTAAAAGCAAACACACTGTGCCTCTCAGGCAGTATAATGATAATTTGTCATTAGACACTTATTTTTCTTCAAGTTTCTGCCAGTCTCTTAAAATATTTTTAATTTTTTTTTTTTTAGCCCAAACACTTCCTACAAGGAGTCCAGGTGGGAATCTGTATCACAAGTAATATTATGGAAATAGTACAAATGAAATTTTGAAAGCGGTTGTTACTGCCCCAAGATATATAGTTAACACTAATCTCTTACCTGAGATGGGGATGCCTAAAAAGATGTTATATCTCATGATTATTAGCTGAAGATCCTGTTGTTGTTTTACCTATTATTACCCTTGTATTGGCAGAGAACCAATATTCAAGCTTTCAGCTCTAGGCTAATTAGAATTACTTTGTCATATTTGGGACACATCCACACCCACCCAGCCTCTCCACAACTCAGATGCCTTGATTGATTTATTACTGTCTGCATTAGATATGTGCAAGTATATTGTATGAAAAGAATATCAGAATTTGTGTGTGTGTGTGTGTGTGTGTGTGTGTGTGAGAGAGAGAGAGAGAGAGAGAGAGAGAGTATTGATAACACTTTCCTCAGAAAGTATTTGAAAGTAAATCGAGGAGGGAGATATTCATTTGTGGTTATAATTGTTTTAGATCTATTGGTGACTTGGAGAGGATGGGGGAAGAAATTCTTAATCTCTTTCTTGTCAGCCCTGTCAGTTTTCAGCTGTTTTACAGACTTTCCAATTGTCTTTATCCTTATTACCTTCTTGGATGTTTGAAATACACAGTATTTTTAGAAGTTCTGCCAGCTCCCAACCATTCTCTGAAGTTTAAGATAAGTCCTTGAGATGAACAGCAGCTTCTGTCTGCATCTCTTCCAGTTGAGATAAAGAGAGGGCTTTGTAGGCCAATCTTCACAAACTTTCTACTTATCTCATATGGAATATGGGGAAAATCTTGTGTCCTCGGAGGATTGCGATTAAGCTGTGGCTATTTACAAGGTCAGAAATCTCCACTTGGAGGCAGGATTCTCTATTTGTTCTCTCTTGGAGCAGGAGTTGAGAAGGTTGATCTTTAAAAACACATTTAGAAGTAATAAAGAAGAAAACTTCCCCTTGCTGTAGCATTAGTGGGATAAGTTGTCTGAAAGTAAGGAGAATCTTTTAGGCCATTAAGAAGCTAAGTTATTGTCCTCAGATCCATAGCTTCCTGCTTAAAATTTAACAGGTTTTAGGGGAATTAGTTGCCTTCTGCCTAGTCAGTGATCGTTATTGATGGAATTACGTTTGGTATGTGAACAGCCTTGAATGGGTTGGATGCATCATTTATTGGGGCATGGGAATAGAGGGACATAATGCCAGGTTGATTTCTCCAGTGATAACATTGCTGGCACCTTTCTTAGAAAGTAATTGAATCTTATTAGGGAAGGTATTTTCCTCCAATATCCTAGTAGAAAACTTAAACAAAGTCTTGTGAATATTTTTTCCATCACCCCCTAATTGTTTTCTTTTTTCCTCTTTTTTGTTGAAAACAAAAGAATACAAACACGAATTTGTCTGTCTGTTGAATGTGCTTCATTCTAAAAATTCTTCTAAAAATAGTTCATGGCTTCATTCTAAAAATTCTTATTTCAGGTAGTCAGTTGTCTGTAGATAGAAGACACTTAGTTTTGTCTTCTGGAACTCTGAGGATTTCCACAGTGGCTTTACATGATCAAGGACAATATGAATGTCAAGCTGTCAACATTGTAGGATCTCAAAGAGTTGCTGTCCATCTGAATGTACAACCAAGAGGTAAGCTTGCATAAGTCAATTTGCATACAATTCTCTTTTTTACATATTTAAGTATTTAAATTTTAAACTGTTTTTAAATGTTTCTTCTTTTTTGCTAGGACAGTGATGTAATTCTATTTTAAATGTAAAGCTTTGCTCTTTCTGCAGCTTACTTATATTTGTCATACTGTAACTATGTTGATTGTATGGTAGTTCAGTTGTTTCAAAGATCTAACACATGACCTTTTCTTAACTTGTTGATACAACAAGACTTTGTTTTCATACAAACAAAAACCAGCATTTTGTTTATTGAAATGAATTGACTAAACTAAATATGCTCTAGGAAAGGGTCCCCTAAAATGGATAAAAGAGGATTGTAGAGGGGAAACTAGAGGGTTAATATCTCGCCCCTATAAATTTCTTATTAGTACTCTGATCTGACCCAGGTTCCCAAGCTTCCTTTTGCATACAGTATGATATCTCTGCTAATTGCATGTTTAAATAAAACTTAGCTGAAATCCAAAATGCAGCTATTATTGGGTGGATAGAGAGCTGAGGAACAGATAAGATTGTATGTGGAAAAATAGGAACTTCATAGCTGTTAAAGCATAACATCCTTGTTCTAGGAAAGGAATGTTGGCATTGAGTTGAAAAAATTGGCTAAGAAACTAAATGAAGAAGTCCCTATCCTGAATCAAGTCTTTGTTTTTGTTTTTTAATAAAAAAAATTATTTGGGTTTTCACAAAACATAATACAACTTTCTTTTTTTGAGAATAGCATGGCCCCGGGTTATCACTTCTCCATACAGACACAAATTCAATTTCATATTCATCTTTGTGTTCTATTCCATATCTTATTACTATTTTAACATTTTCTCAATAATTTTTCCCTTGCCTTAGTTTCCTCAATCTTACTTTTAATTATCTCATTCCTTTCTAAATTCAATTATATGTATCTTTTTCTAAGTTTCAATACCTTTCTAGTCATCATATTTATACTTTTATCTGTCCTGTTTCAATTTCATATTTTCTTTTCTCATTAAACAAGATTTTCCCCTGTAGTTACTAATTGGAGTATGACACCTTTGTATCTTTTAATTTTTATCCATTCAACTCTTGTTTAAACTTCAATTTATGCCTTTACAATTATAACATTCAATATAACACATAACTTCCAGTCGAATTCTGCTTGGTACATTCTTAAAATATGCACTAAGTTCTTAAAGAGAAAATATATATATATAACAATAATAAATAAAATACTTATTCTATTCCAATTCAGCTCTATCATTAATGTTAGTTATAATCTTTAACATCTTTAATATTCCTTTTCAATAGGATATCATACTTCTAGGAACACTTACAATATTTCCATATTTTTTTCATGTTTCTTTCATATTCCTCTTCACTTAAATTTTTATAACACATTTATAATAATTAAAATGTTCCCCTCCTTTCCTAATTTCATTCTCTCATTCCCTTTATTTCATTTATTTATTAAACATTCCATTACAATGAGTATTTTATCTATCATTTTAATCACACTTGTTTCATATTTTCAAAGTTCATTTCTATTTCTAATATAACAATACTATCTTATGTACCCTTGCAGAATCCCCCTTTCAATTAAGTTTTCACCCATTATCTCAGTGTCTTGTACATTTTCCGTTTCTCCATGTCCTGATTCTGTTCTTTATAATTTCTTTTCCTTTCCCTCTTCTCCCTCTTCTTCTCCCTTCCCTTTTTGACCACTTCTAATTCTGATTCTCTCTTCTGTAATCCTCTCTTCTGTTTCTTCCTAATGTTATAATTACTTTTCAAACTATTCTTTTTGGGGGTTGTTTTTTCGGATCTTAAATTTTTCACTCTCTTTCCCCCCTTTCCTTTCTTTTCCCCTCATAGAAAGAAGATGGCTTCTTCTTTGTCCTGCCCTTCTTGTTCTACAGGCATTTCTTGTTGTTTCTCATAGTTCAGGATCTCCATTTCTAAAAATTGAAATACGAAGCCAAAAGAACCTCTTCCTTCTTGTGCATCTTCTTTCTGTTTTTTAAGTTCCATTCTCAATTCTTCCAAGAGTGATACCATTTTAAAAACTTTTAAACAACCACCCAATTAATTTTAGTCCTTTAGATCCAATAGCCAAAAATCCAAGAATCACCAAGTAATCCAAATAATCCAAAGCTGCTTCTTCTTGCTTCTTTTTTCCACTTTCTTTTCCTGGGGTTCTCTTATCTTGTTACAAAGTTTCCCTTAAAATGTATCTTTTAGGAATCTTGTTAAAGTTTCACTGTCAATTCCTTTCACTTCCAGGTGGTCTCCTCCCTTTTTCCAGATCCCACCCTTTTGATTTTTTCCTTCTCTTAAAAGTTTTTGAGAATCCAGAAATCTTTATTATCGCTTTGACATTTTATTTTCAGCTTAAGTACCTGTTCATGTCAAAGTGGATTTTTGCCGATTTCTTGCTTAAATCTCTTAGTTGTCAATATAGGGAAGAAAAGAAAAAAAAAACCAAATTCTTTCCCTTCCCTCTCTCATTCACAGCTTCAAAGTCTTCTTTGGGAACAATGTTGTTCTTTATAATTCAAATTCCAGGGTACCTTGTATTGTTGTTTTTCCAGTTTGACCTGGTCAGCCAAAAACTTTCTCTTCTTATCTTCCTCCTGCACATTCTTTTACGGGAGAGTTCTTCTTTGAGGTAGCCATTTCTGACCATCGCTGCAACCAACTTCGGGAAAGCGAGTAATGGCCAGCTGGGGAGGAGAGATGCGGCTCTCCTCAACCCTGCTGGCAGTCTGCCCCCTCTTCACCACCTCTACGGGGTGACTTAGCCCTGAAACCAGCCGGCTTGGGGTGCTCCAGCGGCGAGCACAGGTCGAAACTGCGCACAATCGCAGATTTCGGTCTGTCACCGAAGAAGCTCAAACCGCTGAATCAAGTCTTTGGAATGAGCTCATGTTCGTGTTTTATATAATTATAAAATAAAATATAATTATTATTCAGTCAATAGAGCTAAAAGAATTTTATTCAATCCTTAATTTTACATAAATTATATTCTGCGCTATATATTAACAGTATGATGTTGTTAGACTGAAAACTACGTGATTATGATTTGAATAAAAATTGTTTATTTAAAAAAAATATCAGCTTGATATTTCCTTCTGGGAATCTTTCTTTTAGTAACTCCTGTGTTTGCTAATGTTCCAAGTGACATGACAGTGGAAGTGGGTACAAATGTACAAATTCCATGCAGTTCTCAAGGAGAGCCAGAGCCAATAATAACATGGAATAAGGTACTGCATGCCACTTTCATATTTCCTAACTTCCTGCAGAGGTCAGTCTGTAAAAAGAATACGTTTGCTTCTTCTCTGTATAACATGTTACCTTTCCTTTGTCTGAAACCACCTATTGTAGAGGTTATTCAAAAGGCAGTGAGGTTTTAATTAACAGGCTACTTTGATAAGAGAAGTGTTACATTGAAAATCTAATTCCTTCCAATTATAGGTAATCCTCAACTATGACTACAATTGAGCCCAAATTTTTTGTTGCTAAGTCAGAACATTGTTAAGTGAGTTTTGCCCCGTTTTATGACCTTTCTTGCCACAGTTGTTAAGTGAATCATTGCAGTTAAGTTAGTAACACAGTTTTTATGTGAATCTGGCTTTCCCATTGACTTTGCTTGACTTCCATCTGTCAGAAATGGGGTCTCCTGCTTGGGCAGGGGGGGTGGACTAGATGACCTGCAAGGTCCCTTCTAATTCTGATTATCTGTTATCTGTTAACCATCATAAATATGAGCCAGTTACCACGCATCCGGATTTTGACCATGTGACCATGGAGATGCTGTAACTGTTGTGTGAAAAAACTATCATGTCACTTTTCAGAGCTGTTGTATCTATAAGCAATCACCAATGAATAGTTGTAAGTTGAGGATTGCCTATATACACAGATATATACAGTGCACTAAATTTCAGTAAAGCATTAGGAAACACTGTGTATACCCAGGCAGATCTGGAAAAAAAACCTGTTCAGATAAATACAATACTAAAATACAGTTTTTATTCTATGGTGATTGTTGTGGAAAGCTTGAAGGCATTGGTTTTCTACACAAAGCATATATGCAAATTGTATATAGATAATCCTGGATTATGACAGCCTTGGAAAGAGTACTTCCACCTGTTATAAAACTTGCCATTCCCCTCTCCCCATGGCAACTAGCTCACATTTATGATTGGTTGCCGAGGTCCTTACAGTTCATATAATTGCCATTTGCAAGCAGAGGGGATGGAGTGGAACTGGAATTCTTCCTCGGTCCTCTAAAGGATATTATTTCTGTGAACAGAGAGGAGCTGAAATCCTTTGGTGGGCCAAAGGAACAGAACTGGAATTTTTAGGATTTCAGCTCCATGCACCTAAAATTTCGAAGTTTCCAGCTCTGTTCATGAAGCCCGCCAAAGGATTTCCCCTCCAAGCATGGAAGGGAGACGAAATCCCTCAGTGGGCTGCAGGAACAGCTGAAATCCTGAACTGCATGTAGCGGGGGACGGACGGGGGACGGACAGGACTGAAATATTTTGGTTGGCTGGAGAGACATTTGAAAGTGAAAGGGCTGCCTGTCACTAGGATTTCAGCTCCATGTGGAACTGAAATCCTCCCAACAGACAGATCTTTTGCTCTCTCCACTTAATGACCCAAGAGATTGCTTAACAATTGAAACAGAGAGTGCTGGGATTATGGTCATTGAGCAAAGCACTCATGTGTTTTTTAATCACTTAATCAGGTTCCTTTCGTGGCCACAAGTCGAAGACTACTTACAATATATCTCAAATAACTGAAGTATAAATCTGTAAAGTTGAGGTAAATTTGTATTTCTAGTCTATGGCAACAACTTAAATCAACTTTTCGAAGGCCAGACCTGCATAACTTAATAACCAACAAGTCAAGTGTAAGTTTTCAGCAACTTTTGAGGCTCTTTATAAACTCTCAAAATTGAGTCCAAACTTAGTTCTGCCTAGCATAAATTTCCTAAAGGCAGTTGGATTCAGTCAGGGCTAAGATTGACTGTTAACTTAAACGAGTCTCCTCTAAGCATTATCAAATCTGGATGCAAAGCACTGAGTAGAAACCAAGAAGTCTGCTCATGTGCTAGTATTTTTTTCTTTTCTCTCCTATCTCCACCATTTTCTTTTGTATGGTGTATCTGCTGTAGAACATTTTCTCCTAAAGGAGCATATTTGGAGGGTGTATTCTGGGGTACAGGAAGAAGTGAGGAATCACATTTTTCTGTTCTGCAGAAGAGATAGTCCCATGAGTGGTGTTTACTGTTTTCCTAGGAGACCTTACAATAGTCTTTCTTAAACTGTTTAACTCAATTACAACTTTCTAGTCTTGAATAATATAATTACACCCCCAAAAATGAAAACAGATTCTTTTTCACGAGCTTCTCATCAGTGGCAGCCCCAAACTGGATCCTAAATAACAATCTGAAATTGCTCCATTAACCCCAGGATATATCCAAATTACCCCATGTTTAAAAACCACTGCCTTAGAACATGGCTAGGCTTTGAAAAATACAGATTAGGTATATGAATCAAGAATTCCTTACCTTCTAGAGTTGGAAATTTAAATTTTCTTTTGACCAAATTTAAAACACACACACAACAAACACCTTTAAAAAAAATCAGTTCTTCTAAAACACTGCCTAAGTTATGGAATATCTTGGCTTTTGATTGCTACAGGATGGTGTTCAGGTGACAGAAAGTGGGAAATTCCATATTAGCTCTGAAGGATTTCTTACTATTCGAGATGTTGGCCCGGCAGATCAAGGCCGTTATGAATGTGTAGCAAGGAATACGATTGGATATTCCTCAGTTAGCATGGTACTAACTGTGAATGGTAAGATTTATACATGAGAATAGACAACTGCAGATTAAATATTGTGTGCATTGAATTGAATTATTAAAAGTTATCAGTGTAATGCATAAGTATTTTGGAGGAATACTCCACTTAATAATCACTTCTCCTTTAATAATTATTATTTAATAAAACTCAAAAAGTGGCACTGAGTAACATGTTTGTTGGTTGCGAGTTTAAATCAAGGACAGATAGTCTAATACTAAAATAATTGTTTAATGGATAATTATTTAATGTTCAGTGTAGCTTTGGGGAAATTATACTTACCAATGGACACAAAAATACCAAGAGGAGATTTTGTTGGCAGAAAAAGTCTCATTTTAGCAATAGCACTTAGACTTATATACTGCTTTATAGTACTTTACAGCCCTCTCTAAGCGGTTTACAGAATCAGCCTCTTTCCCCCAACAATTTGGCTCCTCATTTTACCTACCTCGGAAGGATTTGAACTGCCAAATTACAGGCAGCCGATAGTCAGCAGAAATGGCCTGCAGTACATCATTCTAACCACAGTGCCACTGAAGCTCTTTTTTTTTTTCAACATATTCCTTTTTGTACTTTCTTTAGTCCAGAGCAAGGGGTTATTAAACTCCATGGAAATATTTTGTGGAATCCATGAACATGAATGGGAGAAATGTCCCAACTTTATTTTTGTCACTAACTTCACTAACTGAAATTTAGTTTGTCTTCTTATTGATTTAATTTTTTTTTAAAAAAAACCCCACTTATATAACACCTATATTTAGTTAAAAATCCACCTATATTTACACCTAGTAAATATTGCATATTTACTATTTTTTATATTTAGATCTTTTTATTTAAGAACAATTAGTTTCCTTTGTAGTACAATCTAGTTCAATGTGCTTTATTTTATGTTTTGGAATATGTTTTTATGAGAATGGATTGGAGGGTTTAATCAGACTCTTAGAGATGGCATGACACACAAAAAATTTATAGACATAAAATATGTAAGTTTTTCTCATGTTAGGGGCATGATGGGATAATGGCTGCAATTGTTTTTCTTTTTTAATAATGGCAGCAAATTACTAAGAGTGAGGAAAAACAAGAACATTATGCTATTGAATCTTATATTATTTATCTAATAGTATATCAGATAATAATATTGCCATGCAACAAAAGGTTGTAGTTTATATTTGCACCTAAAATGTCAGCCCTCCTGATCAATCATTCTTTTGAAGGACATTTCAGCTCCAATTCTCCACATTACATATCCTGTAGCTAGAGAGCTTACTCACTCATTTTGATTGTTCTGAAGAATTTTTTTCTGGAAAATAAAAAGGAAAGTATATTTTTAAATTATGGTTGTGACTTTTCTCCTAGAAAATTTTGTAGCATTATAACATTCCCACCAGATGAGTAATTTTACAGAAAATTGTAAATAGAATTTTATTTTTAATACCAAAATAATGTTATGTCTAGACTTTGCCTATCTGTGTAACTCTGAAAAAATGTTTTAATTCCCCCTTTTTCTTTTTAGTTCCTGATGTGAGTCGAAATGGAGATCCATTTGTAGCAAGCTCAATTGTTGAAGCTATTGCTACTGTTGACAGAGCAATAAACTCCACACGCACACATTTGTTTGATAGGTATTGTATATATAATTGGAAGGATTTGTTTACATCATAATAATATATTGGTTGTCTCTTAATTACCTGATTACTTTACTTGATCTTGACCTGGCATCTCAATACCCTAATTCTTACAATTGTTTTAGGGTGTTTTTTTTCCAGTTTTCTATCCTTTCACAAATATGCCAGTTAGGTATTTGTGTAACAGAGTAGATGACAGTACTCTCTTTTCCCATTGGGTGCTGCAACTTTCCTTCTTTATGTCTTCTGGGTATTTCCATTGGGTCATAACCAATTGAAATGGAGGCCAGTTTAAAGTGAAGGCTGCTAAACATGTGGAAATGAAAGTTATTCCTTGTTACTCCTTGATGGCTTAACAAAAGATTCCTCTTAGCAGCTGTCAGATGCTAATTTTTTAAAATCTTTTTTTATTGGCTTGCAGTACTGGATAATTACTTGAGGTATGTACTTGTAAATTGTTTAGAGATGTTTAATATAAGCATTATTACTAAACTTTAATAGCATCAGGATTAAAACTAGAGTTAAGTTAATCTGATGCTTCTAAAAACTATGTTTATTTTTTGTCTTTTTGTTTTTAATGTGTTAGTCGCCCTCGATCTCCAAATGATTTACTAGCCCTATTTCGATACCCAAGAGATCCTTACACTATTGAACAAGCAAGAGCTGGAGAAATATTTGAAAGGACACTACAACTAATTCAGGAACATGTACAAGATGGTTTAATGGTTGACCTTAATGGAACAAGTGAGTATTTTTCTTTTGCATACTGTAAGAGTGCATGATATGAGGCCAGAGTATTAAACCTCTTACCACCTCTCTTCTCATCCTGAATTGTTGCTTCTCTGTTGTGAATGTATATTCAAGGTTTGATTTCCTATGATCAGAGCCAGATTCCAATATATTCTGTGGCCCATTGTGTGACAACGGGTATGTATGTAATTTCATATCTTTTTTTCCTCCTCTCTACTGAATATAGTGAGAGAAATGTTATCCAGCAGTGCTTTTTCCATAAAATTCTGCCATCCAATGTGCAGTCACAAATAAATGTGTTACATGATTTGGCATAAGCAACTTTTTCCTTTTCCATTCTTGTCTCTTCTCATTTTTGTATCTGATGAGATTACTGTGTCATCATTAATTTTTTGTAACATGTCCAGTCTCCTCAATTAGCATCTGACAAATAACCATTTTCTGTTTCATGTTCCATTGGATCTGCACCCTATCTCTAATGTCAATCAGGAGATCTTGAGTTCAGAATTGTTCTATAGAATAAGTAAAAGTCAAAATAGATTTCTAAAAAGTTGAGTGAATCATAAATTTTCTGTGATCGAAACCGCTGGGTAAAGTATAAAAAGGGGCCAGCTGCCTTAAACTGGGGGAATTAAATTATAAATACCAGTGCAATCAGAAACACAAGGGAAGGGAGACAGGGGGCGGGGAGAGCAAGATGAAACTACAGAAAATAACCAGAAGCAAGGATTGTGGTCTTCAAGACTAGATTCTCACAATTGGTAACGATGTTCATCTCAAATGAAAGAAAAATAAAATAATTATTTCTTCAATCTGCCATTTTATTGGGAAAGCCCAAATAAAAATAGATGTTTGGTATTTATAAAAGCAATATCAGTTTTTGTCTTGGTATTATGTACAAGCATCCAGTGTTTCAAAAATAAGCCTAAGCGTTTCAAAAACCAAACCTTGCTATATATCAGATGAAATCTCTAGGATGAGTCTAATTTGGATTTTTCTGCTTAATTCTAGAAGCAGCAGAAGTTAAAATTCAAAAGCAATTATTTAGTCATTCTTCCATTATCTGGCTGTTCTCTATACTTCTGAAATGTGTTGCAAAGAAATGAAATTGACTTAATAAAACAATCTAGTGTTATTAACCAGATTTAGCATGTGAAAAGAAATATCTCTTGCTTAGCATTTTTCCTGTGTTTTGACTGTTTCTACAACTTAAAACTTAACTTCAGATTCTAGATTAAGAAATGTGCAAGATTTGTGAGCCTCTGCTTTGTCAATTTGTAACATCACCCGATTGAGTAACGTACGCTTTTCCCAAGGATGTCTACAGCTGAATAGATCATATATGCAGCTATTTATCACATGGTTGTTACATATACAAATACCAAAGCCAAATTGGTCAGAATATATTTGACTAGTTAAAACAAAATAAATGCACCATTCAACTGTTTTTTAAAAATATATATAAAATAATGCAATTTCCTTATTAAATAATCACTAACATTATTGATGTTGATGTGTATTAAAAGATAATACCCAAGTAATCCTGGCAAAAACTAATTTCAGGTTTAATACTGTTCATTTATTACCTCATGATAGCTAGATTTTAAATTCCTCTTCAGTCTTCATCATACACATTGTGCCTACCCAAGCACAGTATAAGGAGCCCGATACCAAGGTTTGCTTGGCAATAGAGTTATTAACTCCGGGCAGAAATTTGGCTTTGGTATTTGTATATGTAACAACCATGTGATAAATAGCTGCATATATGATCTATTCAGCTTTACATTTAAGTAAAGTTGTGGATCAGTAAAGATCTTGCCTATTTTTACAAAGTGTGTGTAGGGTATCGTCCAGGAGTTTTTACATCTGCAACATTTCCTAACACATTCTTCCAGTAATTTACTTAACAGTCAAGAAATTAATCTTCGCTGCAAAAATACTTCTGAATCACTGCTTTCTGGCCAATTTCATAGCATTTTTTGAACAGTCTTAGCAGAGTAGCAATTTTATAAGCCACTGTTTTTATTTTGACTGTCAGCTAGTTAAAGAATTTTGATTGATCAGCCATAGTCTTTGAACCAATAAATGGATTACATTAAGTAATGCCTTTTGGGATATCATCAGAAATTAAACTTCAGAAATTTCATATTGGCTTCCATATTTAGCTTACACACCAAAATATTTTTAATTTTTCTTCTTTATTTCCTGTTACCCGATGATCTATAGAACTAAAAGACCTTAAAATACAGAATGCCTGCTCAAGGTGATCTTTAGCCAGTCATTCTGTCTGCTTAATAAACTGATAAAAATGTATTTGAGGTTTATTTCACTACTTTTAATAGCACTGATTGATTGATTTGATTTTTATCCTGCCTTTATTACTTTATGAGTAACATATTTTTCTCTCTTTCACCTGTTTTAGGTTATCATTATAATGATCTGGTATCCCCGCAGTACTTGAATCTGATCGCTAACCTATCAGGCTGCACTGCCCATAGGCGTGTGAATAACTGTTCAGACATGTGCTACCATCAGAAATACAGAACACACGATGGCACCTGCAATAATCTCCAGCATCCAATGTGGGGAGCGTCTCTAACGGCCTTTGAACGAATGCTGAAATCAGTCTATGAAAATGGTTTTAATTTGCCAAGAGGCATCGGACCTAATCGACGTTACAACGGACATACGCTCCCAATGCCACGTTTGGTATCAACTACGTTAATAGGGACTGAAACAATAACTCCAGACGACCAGTTCAGTCATATGCTAATGCAGTGGGGCCAATTCCTGGATCATGACCTTGACTCCACGGTGGCTGCCCTAAGCGAAGCCAGATTTTCAGACGGTCAGCATTGCAGTTCAGTTTGTACCAATGACCCTCCGTGTTTCTCTATCATGATCCCACCCAATGATCCTCGGGTCAGAAATGGAGCACGGTGCATGTTTTTTGTACGTTCCAGTCCCGTGTGTGGAAGTGGCATGACCTCCCTTCTCATGAACTCTGTCTACCCACGAGAACAGATCAATCAGTTGACCTCGTACATCGACGCATCCAATGTATACGGCAGTTCGGAGCACGAAGCGCAAGCGGTCAGGGACGTGGCAAGTCACAGGGGCCTCCTGAGGCAGGGTATTGTGCAGAGATCCGGAAAACCTCTCCTTCCATTTGCGACTGGCCCTCCAACAGAGTGTATGAGGGATGAGAATGAGAGCCCAATTCCCTGCTTCTTAGCTGGAGACCATCGAGCCAATGAACAGCTGGGACTCACCAGTATGCACACACTGTGGTTTCGGGAACACAACAGAATTGCTACTGAATTACTGAAGCTGAACCCACACTGGGATGGCGATACAATATATCATGAAACACGTAAAATCGTTGGTGCGGAGATGCAGCATATAACCTACAGCCACTGGCTGCCTAAAATCCTGGGAGTAGTAGGCTTGAAGATGCTCGGCGAATATAAAGGTTATGATCCCAACGTTAATTCTGGCATCACCAACGAATTTGCAACTGCAGCTTTTAGGTTTGGACACACATTGATCAATCCCATCCTCTATCGGCTGGATGAGAATTTCGAAACTATTCCACAGGGCCATATCTCTCTCCATAAAGCTTTCTTTTCCCCATTCCGGATTGTAAACGAAGGAGGCATTGATCCGCTCCTTCGAGGGTTATTTGGCACTGCTGGTAAGATGCGTGTGACTTCTCAGTTGTTGAACACTGAACTGACGGAGAGACTTTTCTCCATGGCACGAGCAGTAGCTCTAGATTTGGCTGCGATGAATATTCAGAGAGGGAGAGATCATGGAATCCCACCATACCATGAATTTAGAGTTTACTGTAATCTGTCTTCCACACACACATTTGAAGATCTAAAAAATGAAATAAAGAATCCTGAAATCAGAGAAAAACTCAAGCGGTAAGCTCCCAATGTCAATGCTATTTTTATTGGTAAGTTATCGAGGTGTTCTAACAGACAGGAGAAGCTATTCATGCCAGAACTGTACGATGTATACGTGAAACTTCCCATATATTGGTTTCATACATATATTTCAGAAGGAGATCCAAATCCATTTTTTATTATATTGGGTGAAGGTTTTAATCTTCTCATATGCAGATAGTCCTTGACTTATAACCACAACTGAGCTCAAAATTTCCATTGCTAAACGAGACAATTGCTCAGTGAGTTTTGCCCCATTTTATGACCTTTCTTCCCACAGTTATTGAGCAAATCACTGCAGTTGTTAAGTTAGTCACACAATTGTTAAGTGAATGACACTTGCCTACTGACTTTGCTTGTCAGAAGGTCACAAAAGATGATCCTGGGACACTGCAATCGTCATAAATACGTGCCAGTTTCCAAGAGACTGAATTTGGATCACATGGGCATGGGGATGTTGCAACGGTTCTAAGTGTGAAAATCAGTCCTATGTTACTTTTTTCAGTACCATAATAATGTCAGTCACTAAATGAATGGTTGTAAATCAAGGTTTACCTGTACTATAAAAGTAAAGAGATAACTTCTCTGCTTTCTGAGCTGCATTGTTTAGTTTAGTTTAGTTTATTGTCATTGCACTCATACAACAAAATTAAATGCCATCTTCAGTGTACATTGTAACTATAAAAATAAAACACAAACACACATCCTTCACATTCTATACAATTCAATTGAAACCCCCTGATATTGCGTTAATATTGCACTATACAGTAGAATTCAATATAGTTAACTGCTCTGGGATAGCTGTTTTTCAGCCTATTTGTCATTGTTTTCATTATCCTGTACCGTCTTGCAGTTAGTTGGTAATAGTTCCCCCCCCAAAAAAGGGTTCCCAGGATGAGATGGATCTTTGAGAATGCTTTGAACTTTCTTAACTTCAGCAGGAGCTATAAAGCTCTTCCAAAGAGGGGAGAGGGCAACCCATGATCTTCTGGGCATTAACCCTCTGGAGTGCTTTCCTATCTGCCACTGTGCAATTGGCAAACCATACAGAGGTGCAGTATGTTAAGATCCTCTCTGTGGTGCAGCGGTAGAAGGTCACCAGCAGTTTTTCATTCAGTTGTTGTTTCCTGAGAAATTTACCAGTAATTTACCAGTAAATTTCTGGTTTGAGATTGATTATTACCTATAAAGCCTTACATCATTTGGCCTAATCCTTTGCAGGGCTATCTGTTTCCTGTGGTATTTGCCTGCCCTGTAGATGACAGACTTGCTCCCAGTAATTACACATGTCACCTAGAGGGACCCAGGGAGCAGGTCTGCAATGTCTGTCCCCTGAACATCACCCCTATCCAGAGATTAGTTTGGCCTCCACCTGGCTCTTCTTCAAGTTAATATTAAAAACATGGCTCTTTCCTCAGGCCTTGGGTAGCTTGCCTGGCGCATCCCTCTAGTTTGGGGCTGATGTGAGAAGGGGGGTGTTTTTGCTAATTTCACTGTTCCCTTGGACAGTTTTCCTTCTTGTATAACATTTTTCCTGTTTGGGGTTTAATGAAGCTATTCAGAGTCTTTTTGGCAGTTGGGTAGCCTGGAAATAGGATAGATAAATAAGTAAACCATGTAATTCCTGAAGAGAAGGCTGAATTGCTCCTCTCCTCCCCCACCATCCTAGCATCTCCTTGACCTTTCTAAGGGATCTAGGAAATATTAACATTTGCAGTTGTAGGGCCTGTGAATATAAATATCTCTGTCCGCAAGCTGTCAGTTTTCCTTTAGAAGGCTGAATACAAATATTTAAGCCGCCCAGAAATCCATGAAGTTATGTTAAGTAGAATTTATTATTGAGCAGCTAAGAAGTCATGATGAAAAAATGCTAATAACTGCCACATGTCCAGTGCAAGTGTGGTTCATATAAAGAATGGTCAAATTCCTTGTGCCTGTTTCCCCTCTTTCTCCTCCTCCTCTTCTTCTTCCTCCCTGTGGAAAGGAATTTGTGATGTTTATGTTATTTAAACGTCTCTGAGAGGAAAAAAACTCTTCTCTTTTGGAGGTAACTCTTTTTTGTTTTGGTAACAGCAACATCTAGACATCCAGTTGTTTACTTTTAACTGTGTAAGAACTGAATTTCACATAAGATTTCATATAACAAATGTTTACTCTAAATGAAGGGCCTTAATTCATGGGCAATGGGAAATGTAGATAATCAACTCATTCTTCATTGTAGCTCTTTTCTCTAGTTTTCATAGTTATTCCCTGGATTTGAAGGAATTCAGTTTTTATTTTAATAGTGTATTTTTGTTACTTATTGTCTTGTACATGAAGGCTTCTCACATCCATATATTATTATAAAATCATTTTTGAAATATTTTTTTTAAAAAATAAAACTATTTCCTGATATTCTAAATGGAAAATAGCATAGAAATAGTTTTATTTTTAAAAAAATCTTTCATAGTGTGTTCACATTTGGATGGCTATACAGTATAACAAGCTTTACATATGAAGAACGGCAGTGTACAGATTTTGCCAGATGTTTTCCTGGATGAAGTAAGCTACAGAGAAAGTTATTTGAACCAACCAAAGTTTATTATGTTGGCTATCGTATTCTGTACCAGCTGATCAGGTATACAGAACCCATGTTTTGGAAATCAGCTTATACTATATAAGATTGATGCTTCTTTACCTTTTTAAAAAACATTTTTACAAAGCTAGAGAATCTACTATTTTTTTCTACCAGTATGCAGTTAATTTCTATCTTTGAAGACAGTTGCATTCTACACAGGTTCCAAATACAGTCTTTCTGTAACATGTGCAGAAAACAGTGACTGTTTGTTTTGAACTTTCTAGATTCAGAACTAAATCTAGTGAGTACTGTTTCAAATTAACACATAGAAAATGTGTCACGTGAAAATTGAACAAAAAGATATAACAAATCCAGAATAATATTTTTAGTTATAGTTTTTAAAATTCAACATAATACTGAATTCATACTTTGGGTCATCTGCAATCATTTATTTTTCTTGTATAGATTATATGGTTCACCACTGAACATAGATTTATTTCCTGCTCTTATACTAGAAGATCTAGTTCCTGGAAGCAGGTTGGGACCTACACTGATGTGTCTTTTGAGCACACAGTTTAAACGTCTTCGAGATGGAGACAGGTAAGTTTGGTATAAAAACTAATCATACTACACTTTGAAGAGTTCCAGTCAAAAGATAACAACCTAAAACAGTGAGCAATCTTTCCCTTTGCAACTCACTCTATCATTTGTGAAGGGTGATTTCTTCACAAGTATTGGCACAGGAATCGGCAGCTGAGAAGTCTTAAAGTTTAGAAGTATATACTTTACTGTGTGAAGCGAATAGCAATAGCACTTAGACTTATGTATACCGCTTCACAGTGCTTTACAGCCCTCTCTAAATGGTTTACAGAGTCGGCCTATTGCTCCCCAACAATCTGAGTTCTCATTCAACTGATCTCGGAAAGATGGAAGGCCGACTCAACCTTGAGCTGGATCGAACTCATGGCAGTGGGCAGAATTAGCCTGCAATACTGCATTCTAATCACTATGTCACCGCACAATGTATGCAGGGTTTAGGATGACAAGGAAGCTTTTGCATGCAAAGCTCTTCTTGTCAAGGATTCCTTGTTGCATGCCATTATATTGTCATTATGGACATTGATGCTTTGCTGATTGAAAGCATGATAGAAGGCATAGTAAAGCTTTGCAGCTCATTTGAGTTATCTGTGATGTGTTTAGATTTATTCAGATAATGCCAAAAAGCATGTCTCAACTAGAAATATAGGTACGGTTTTTTAAATAATTTAGAACTTTTCCAAGAACTATCAGAAACAACAATGTAAAGAAAAAAAAAGTCCATTGTAATGAGTAATTCTGCCATTAAATATAACCATACTTTAAATGTCCTGTTAACGTGAATATATTCCTTCCTTTTCTTAGTACTGAGTCCTTTTTCTGTCACACTGAATACTGACTAAGACTTTATGCTTACTTCATGTGAGACTACAGGTTATGGTATGAGAACCCAGGTGTGTTTAGTCCAGCTCAGTTAACTCAGATCAAGCAGTCATCCCTTGCAAGAGTTCTCTGTGACAATGGGGACAACATAACCAGAGTGCAACGTGATGTTTTTAGAGTGGCTGAATTCCCACATGGCTATGGAAGCTGTGCTGAAGTTCCTAAAGTGGATCTCAGGATGTGGCAAGACTGCTGCGAAGGTATAGCGATGTGTATTCCGCTCCCTCTTTTTCCGTCTTCTTTGAAAACGCAAGGCTTACAGGTTTCAAGTAAAATAACATTGTGAAATGCAGGAAGTCCTCGACTTATGACAGTTTGTTTAGTGACCGTTCCAAGTTACAACGGCACTGAAAAAAGTGACTTTTATGACCGTTTTTTTTTTCACACGACCATTGCGGTATCCTCATGGTAACATGATCAACTGACCCATATTTATGACGGTGGCAGTCTCTTGGTGGTCATGTGATCTCCTTTTGCGGCCTTCTGATGAGCAAAGTCATCGAGGGCGCCAGATTCATTTAGCAACCATGTTACTAACTTAATAACTGGTGATTCACTTAAGTGTGGCAAGAGAAGTTGTAAAATGGGGGAAGCTCACTTAACAAAGGTCTCGCTTAACAACAGAAATTTTGCGCTCAATTGTGGTTGCAAATCGAGGACTACCTATACTTATCCTGTGTAGGCAAGTCTGATAAAGTTAGTTA
The DNA here is from genome assembly GCF_049901735.1 of Notechis scutatus. Lineage (NCBI taxonomy): Eukaryota > Metazoa > Chordata > Lepidosauria > Squamata > Elapidae > Notechis > Notechis scutatus. The sequence goes on along the minus strand of NC_142009.1, from coordinate 129,737,851 downwards.
TAAAATTGTTCTTCCCATTAACTCAGGCTTCTAACCTCCATGCACAGATCTAATTGAACGTTCCTGTCTTAGAGGAGACCTGATTTCACATCTCCTTTGAAGGTCCCTGGGAGGCCTCCTGGATGATGTGTTCTAATTCCTATGTAAACCACTCATTGTATGAGGTAGATGTTTCCTAGCGTGAGCTGCTCATATTTTGTAAACAACACCAGTTCAATCTGAGGCAACACGTTAGTTCCCATCATCTTGCTCTTTAAGCTTCCCTGAGTTTACATTTCTGAGATAGAACCGTCTAGGGCATGGCAGATTGTATCAGCCAAAGTAGTAACCCATACCTCAAATAATCTGGCAAGAGTTGGTATAGAATTGGGCCCTTGACTTAGCAGCTAGCTTCTCAAATAAAAACTTTAAAAGCTTTTTATCTTTAAGAAATTAGAGGGCAACCAGTGAGGAGCATTGAATAGAGATAGGAGAGTAGACTATGGCTGCTTGTTAACAGACAAATGATCCAAAAATTAGTTAATATGCACAGAAATTGTCTGCCTTTATTTTCTGCCTCTCCAGTAGAAGAGAGCTTAAATCCCACGTGATTTCACAACTTCTCAACATTTCTCAGGAGCCTTATTCCTAGAAAAGATTGACTAATGTTGTTGCTTACTTCATCATTAGCAAGCATTCCCCATAATTATGAGGGAGGTCTGTTTTGATGTTCCCTGGGTGGGATAAAGTTATGGGAAATGGAGCAGAATCATTGCACCAGTAAAGACACCCGTCCCCCTTTTGAACAAGGTCTGAATTAGAGGATGTGTGGACTCAATTTAAAAAGCAGCCAGGTTCCTTGAACTGGGGAAGTTTTAGAGTGCTTTAAATTTGCTAATTAGATTGGTCTCCAGTGACTTTAGTTTGTTCTTTAGCGATTGGTAAAAACTCCTCACCATTATGAGATGAAGCAAATACTAATGTACTAATGTACAGCTACTTGTTATGTAATAGCCACCACTTGGTTTGAGAGTGTGTATGTGTATCTATCTATAACTATGACTATCTAATACCTATATATCTTTACCTGTGGGACTGATTGGATAGGTTGTAGGGGTGGCACCAAAATATACTTTTATAATATTTTATGTATATATATTAAATTATTGTATTTTATTCCAATTTCATTTTAAATTGTATTTTATTCCAATTTCATTTTAAATTGTTTTAATCAGTTTTTAGTAATATTTTGTGTCTGGAACTTTGCACTTGGATATGGCCCAAGGGCTAATCAATAAAGTAAACTGAACTCTAAACTCAACTCCTTACCCTATTGGAACAATAAATTTGTGATAAAAATTGCTAACCATCATTCTAGATTATTTGTGTGTTAAAATATATTACAATACAAATTTCTGTGAACAAGCACTTCTTAGTTTGGTATAATTCAAATTCCACAGTTTATTCAGTTATTCCGTATTCCTGCTTGCGTTTGTAAAGTAGACAATATCTGTTTTTATTATTTCCTGTTTCTTTACTCTTAAATATTTTTTCCAGGTTCTGTATTAAAGTATGATTTTTTTAAAAAAAAATATTTTGTCTTTGGAACATTTAAGCAAGGACCAACTTAATCATAGCAACACACAGACAAACACACACAGCAACTTTTCTTCTCCATAGTATAAAACCAGAAAATGGTCTGTTTCACTGTGTGATAGTTGGTTAGTATAAGCTTTGTCTTATTTTCGTCTGTAACCACTGACAATTACTCTGTGTCTTCCACTCAACATCTAGGATGTCTAACTAAGTAGGACTGTGATAAGAGAGGTCAAGTCTCTCTGCTTTCACGTCACAGATTTACCTAGTTAGATGTCCTTGATGTTTGTTCAGACTACCCAGAACAGTACTGTCAGTGGAGCATTTTGATGAACAAACCTATTAAGAGATAACAAATTTTCTCATAGAATGCTGTTTCACCAACTAAATTATCATTATTAATATCAAAGGGATCCAGAAAATATTTTGCAAAGAATCCTATGCTATCATCTTCTACAGCAGTGGTCCCCAACCTTTTTTATGCCGCGGCCCAGTACCGGCATCAGCTGGGCGCCGCCATCTTGTTTTGATGAAAAAGTGCTTCCGGTGAGCTCACCGGAAGCACTTTTTCATCAAAACAAGATAGCGGCGCCAGCACTTCGGTGAGCTTTTCCGGGTAGAAATGGCTTTCTACCCGGAAAAGCTCACCGAAAGCATGGCGCCGCCATCTTGTTTTGATGAAAAGTGCTTCCGGTGAGCTTTTTACCCGGAAAAACTCACCGGAAGCACTTTTTCATCAAAACAAGATGGCGGCGCCCAGCAATCCAGCGGCCCGGTAGGATTTGTTCCACGGACCGGGACTGGTCCTCGGACCGGTGGTTGGGGACCCCTGTTCTACAGGCTGTCTAACACCTATTCCTCATTAAATAATGCATTTATCATACTCTAACCATGAAGTTTCACTGATAAAAATGGAAAGGATATATTTTAATTTTCTAATACAATATTTTCTGTTGTGGAAGAAATATTATTTATTCACATCTTAATAAAGTTTGGGATCTTCTGTTTAATTTCAGACTGCAGAACTAGAGGACAGTTCAATGCATTTTCTTACCACTTCCGAGGAAGGCGCTCTCTTGATTATAGTTTTCGGGAAGATAAGCCTTCAAAATATCTAAAAATTCCAAGAGCATCAAGGTATATATCATAGTTTTGTTTTCTTGCTACTTTTAACATTTATTGTACTGCTTAGGATTTAGTTATTTGAAGCATAGGAACCCAAAACATCCTAGCAAGTGTTTTTTAATCCGATCTAGGTCTAAGATTTTATTTTGATCAACTTGATTTTTTTTCCCTTCCATCATTTCAATTTTGGGGAAATGTCTATAGCTTGCCAACCTGTTTGATAAGTCAAAAAATACTTCAAAAACAATTCCTAGTTAGGTGTAATATTACAACAAATTTTCAAGGTTCCAATGAGAAATTCCAGGGAGTAATTTTAAAAACTGCATACTGCCCTTTTAGAAAAAGGGCAAATGCAGATTGTGGCTGCATTTTAAAATCTCCTTTTCTGGCATTCATTTTTAAACTCCATTAATTTCTGGCATTTCATTTTAAAACTCCACAAAATTAAAAAGCATGTTTGGGCTATTATTTATTTCACAATTCACAAATTTGCTTCCCAAATACAGCACAGCCTAGGATTCTGTTAATTATTCACTTAGCATTAGCTTGAATCCATTTAGGATTAGGGCTAGATAAGCAGTCTAGGGTTGACGTGTCACTTTTCTTGATTAGGCTCAACACACCAGGTCCAATAGGAGTTGTGATCTTGTGACTCCACCATTATGTGGGAGGGGGTATGGATGTCATTATCCACTCAGGATCATGACCTGGTGATGGCTACATCACATGGGGTTATTTACTTTGATGACATCACTGATTGCACTCATGTCAGAAGGACCGAGGGGCTTCCGGGTTGAAAGGATTAGCAGGTGACATCACCATTGCCTGGGGACGCCCAGTTGGGAGGTTCCTTTCGTGTCTCCGGTAGGAGTTGGAGGGAAGGAGAGGAGCTCACCTCATCCCATGGCAGCACTCGGGTATCAGAGGCCAACCCAGCATCCCAACCATGTGAACCATGTGCTCCCACATCACTGATTGAACAAACAGCTAAGGCATTTCAAAGTTAGTATACGGGTAGTCCTCAATTTATGACAACGTTCAAAATTTCCATTGTTTAGCAAGACAGTTGTTAAATGGTTCCCCCCCCCCCCATTTTGTAAGCTTTCTTGCCACAATTGTTAAGTGAATCACTGCAGTTGTTAAGTTAGCAAAAATCATCATGGCATTAACCGATTTCTTGCCACCCAGCTTCCTGACTCTGTGCCCCGGGCATAGAGTTCTCCATCATTTCCAAATTTATTCCAAAAATATCAGAATTATCCAGAAGATATTTAGAGATGGCCAGCAAACGTATAATAAAAGAAAAGGACAAGGCCATTTCAACTGGATAGAAACCACTGTTGTTGTTGTTTTTTTTTAAAGACTGGTAAAAGTCTCAGGAAGAAGTATTTATCCTGCACAATAGGGGTCTATTTCAAGGATGGAGTCTCAGAAGCAGTGAGCTGTACTAGATTCAGCAGTACCCCAAGACAAAATATTTGAGTTCATTGATAATTTAAAAAGCTTTGATGTACTTCATTAATCCTGACCAAGGTCCCACAAGCAAGATCCCTCCCTTTCTAGCCCTTCTGTAAGATAAAGATTCTTTTCTAGTATTAAGGAGGAAGCATGGTAAGATTTACTGCTGGCAACATATTTTCTAGATTTAATAGTCTACATGCTTTCATAACATTGAAGAACCATCATCGTGTCTATTTTTTATTTGGCTTGGCTGAGCAACTACATTCAACATATGGAACCAGAATCAATTGCCTATTAGTATGTTGAAAAAAAAAATCATTGCATGTGTTGCATGTAACACATAAACTATAGATAGATTATTCTTGTAATACATGGAACTAATCATAATTTCATGAACAAATACAACTTACTAATTTTCTAAACTTCGGTTGCAGTGATTTAAACCAGTGATCCCCATAACCTTTTTTATGCCGCGCCCGGTACCGCATCAGCTGGGCGCTGCGGCCCGGTATCAAGCACCAACTGGGCGCGTCGCTATCTTTGACGATAAAAGTGCTTCCGGTAACTCACCGAAGCACTTTTTCGCCAAAAGATGGCGGCGCTAAGCGCCGTGAGCTTTTTCGGGTAGAAATGGCTTTCTACCCGAAAGCTCACCGCGAGTCGCTGTTGAGCCGCCATCTTTTTGATGAAAGTGCCCGGTGAGCTTTCTACCCGGAAAAGCTCACCGGAAGCACTTTTTTTATCAAAAAGATGGCGGCATTCCAGCAACCAGCGCCCGGTAAGACTTGTTCCGCTGATCGCATCACGTCCGCGGGACCGGCGGTTGGGGACCCCTGATTTAAACTATACTTGTACTCAAATTTCTCAACCAGCAAATTGGGTGAGATAACTCATTAAAGATAGCCTGTTTGATAACAAGCTAGACAGTCAGATTTGTTTAAATCAACGATGCCTCTTCTGCACAATGTGTAACTTACTTTTCTTCTTGTTTCAGTTTTACAAGAGGGAATACATTCTTTAACGGCACTACTTCCTCCTTGGATGAGCACAAAAAAGCCTCCACAATGAATGATTTCAAAGAATTTGTCGGAGATATGCAAAAAACAATTACAGACCTCAGAAAACAGGTAAGCGTGAAAGGTTCTTCAAACAACATTAAACACTAAAATATTTTTGCAGTCAGTTTAAGAGTTGAAGGGGTACTCCAACAGAGTAGCGGGGTGGCAATTTTCACTTATTCTCCATGCCACCAAAACGTGCTTGGGGCAATTTGTGGACATACTATGGTTCCTTAAAGGTGGTGGCAGTGATTGTAGAATTGTGGAAAATCAGTAGAAATGTCTGTTATATCACCATCTCTTCATGAACGAATTTCAGTTATAATTTGCATGATTTAGGAAAATGTATTTGTGTAATAGACAATTGCTTAATGTTTTCATTCAAGCAAGGTATTATTGAGGTCAAATATTATTCTGGATTAGGATTTGAGATTTTCAGATTCAAGTTTACCTCACTCATGAAAACTCACTTTCTTATAACGCATTCTAACCAGTGGTGGGATTCAAAATTTTTTACTACCGGTTCTGTGGGCATCACTTGGTGGGCGTAGCATGGCTTGGTGGGTGTGGCTTGGTGGGCGTGGCAGGGGAAGGATACTGTAAAATCTCCATTCCCACCCCACTCCAGGGGAAGGATACCATCGGTTCTCCGAACTACTCAAAATTTCCACTACCAGTTCTCCAGAACTGGTCAGAACCTGCTGAATACCACCTCTGACTCTAACCTACAGGGTTGTGTGGGCAAAAGTTGGAGGAAGGACTATTATATATAAACTGACTTGAGTTCCTAGGAGAGACATGTCATATAAATCTAGCAAAACTGTGGTGCAGAAATTATCATTTGGTTTGAACCAGGACAATCCAGATTCATATTAGCTTTGTAAAGCTCTGTGAGTGACCTTAGATCAGTTGCCTTCCAAACAGAAATGTGTAAAGATAAAGTTCAGGGACAAATTGCACTAAAAAAGGAGAAGAAAAAACATCCAAGAAAGTATTTGTCTTTTCTTCCTCATGTATTTCTGTTCTACAGTCTCTTTACACTTCGAATCCAAGATACATGTATGAAATGCAGAACTGAATTTGGCCAATAGTTTTTACCTGATTAAATGTACTTATAACTGGGTTATCACTGTGTGTCTCCATCACATCCTTCTGATTCTCCTCTAACTCTTTGTTTAATTAATGGAGAAGCACAATTCTTCCCAAATCAGCCTGGTTTGAGTCTGTTGTTTCTTCTTTTTAAGGATGGAGTGATGAAACAGGCTTATATCCTAAATGACATTTTTTTCCCCCAGGCAAGGAACATATGGAGGGGGTTATTTTTAATGCACAAAATGTCAAATAAATTACAAAGATAGCCTATGACTTTTTAGCTGCTGAATGCCTCCCTTTTCTTATTGTCGTGCAAAACAACTTTAGTATCTCATGTATCATATGTTGCCATCTTACTGCAGAATTTCTCAGTAAAACGAACATGACATATCATGAGAATTTTGAAGGGTGTTCTATGACTTTGTTGCATTGCACATAAAAGAAAACAGAAATCCTTTTGGCACTGATGGATAAACAACATGTCTCCTGTTCAGATAAAGAAACTTGAGTCACGGCTCAGTAGAACCGAATGTACTGATGAAAACGGCAAATCTTATTCCAGTAATGACACATGGAAAAAAGACCCCTGCACCACATGTGAATGCAAGGTGAGTTTAACATGCTTTTAGGTACACATATATGCATGTCTTCTTGGCCATTTGTCTCCTGGCATTTAGTGAATCTTCCTGATAAATTTGTTGAGGGCTGCAACTTTCTACGTTTATCCTCAGAAGCTTCTTTTTTGCTTGTATGAAAATGTAATTGTTATCATAGTTTCACAGTGTTTGGGCTCTGCCGCTTTGACTGCCAAGGAGACAAGCTGCTGCTGTTCAACTGACTGGATTGTCTCCTTGCCAAAGGAATTTCTGCCAGAGAATGTAGAATTGGCAAATTGGGCTTCCTGAACAATCTCAACTGCTGCTACTTTTTTTTTTTTTTTTGCTTTTCTTAGAAAACTAGAGCAGGTTTCTAGCCCATTTGGCTATGAAACTAATCTTTCTCACATAGACACATACACACACACACACACACACACACACACACCAATAACCCAACAAAGGGATAGTTTAGCTCACAGTATTCTGTTCTGGCCTGGGGTTACCACGCACTTCAGTGCCTGGAATTTCTCTTGTCCTCTTAATGGTGAGTGAAACCAAAATAAATGCTGTTGAATCAGAATAAAGTCGGGCAGTTTGCAGAACTTTTACCCTATTAAATTTAACCAATCTTCAGGACAAACTAATTCTGAATTACTGCCTCTGTATTTTCTGTACCCACTTGAGTTTGTTTATTTGAAGGGGAAATCTTGCAGTCCTGCTAGAATGACTTGGAAGTAAGTCTCATCAAACCTGGTATGACTCACTTCTAAGAAGATCCCCGTAGTAATGCACTGTGTGTCTGTTATTGCACAGTCGTATTTGAAAGTTTGAGACAATCCAGCTATGGCCTGTATAAAGCGTGTGTGTTTAGCGAGGAGGCTTCTGATCCATAAAAATTTACACATTGTGAAATGTTTTTAAAATGTCCTAGGCCTTGGAGGTACAGTAGTGTGTGTGCTTCTGCAAGAAATTAAAACAACTAGTCCCTGGAAACATTCTGGAGCCCTGACACCAAGAACATTTAATAACATAATGTTATATCTAGGGACTTAATAATGTAAATATTTCAACAGGAGATTAATGTTCATTTTGTTTTGGTGGGGAGCTGCCAAATATATATATATATGTGGCCGGGTTCAGAATTTCATCATGCAGCATTTGGTGTTTCCATTCATTAAAACTTGGGAAACCCCTCCTGGTTCAGAGCAAAGGCCCATGGAATTAAATAATTTGACTCACCCAGCAGACTATCAAAGGCATTGAAAAAAATCTAAGCATAAGAGCATGAAAATCCTTAGACAAAAGTGCAAAATACATTCTTAACAGATTCCTGACTTTTATAAAACCATGAAGTACTGAATGGAAAAAGCCTCTACAAGATTCTCTGCCTGTCTTGTCTGGAGATGGCTAGCAGTCATTGAACAAGCTGTTTGTTAGGGTTATAGTTTTATCATCATTGTTACTCCAGTGTATACCTTATCTTCCTGGATAATAGCATTTAAGGAACAGAGATCTCCATGATATATAAATGGAATGAGATCTCTTCGTCTTTAAAGATTCTCTTTGATCCAAAAATTGATTAATTTCAAGAAAACTAGTGACCCAGTCTAGTTACGAACAATTACATGCAAGGATGTTTTCCAGTATATCAAGCAACATGAAGCTTTCTCCATCTTGTTTTTCCATTGATTTGTGCATACATATTTTCATTCAGAATCCAGCAAGCAACTTAATGTTAAAATATTTACATAGCCTATACTATATTAGCAATACAGGCCCAAATCTATGTTCTTCAGTAATGTACGTGTTCATCTTATCCTTTCTTCTTCTTTTTTTTTTAAAGTAACTAAACTGTCACTCTACCTTTTCAAATGCAGGTTGGTCAGGTCACCTGTTATGTGGAATCGTGTCCATCACTTGATTGTGCTACACCTGTGAAGCTGAAGGGCATTTGCTGTCCCGTGTGCCTAAAACAAACTGTTAGCAAGGGAAATGCACCCTAAGTCCCAATTGTCACATGTCAAGTTATATTGATATCTGCTGATGGCAAATGCAGGTAACAGTAGGCTTTAAACCACAATAGAGAACCAAGATGTTAAAATAGCATTCAGATGATGGGGTAACAGTGTAAGAAAATCTATTTTACTTTCTTATCCATTGGAAAACTACAAGGTGAAAAGTATTGAAAGGGAATACACAGTGTTAGTCAAGATAATTTTATGTTGAAACTTCTCAGGTTCAAGAGACTAAAAACTGGTGCTATTTTTTTTAAAGCATTTGTTTAGTTTTTTTAGGATCCCAGATTGATTTTTCTTTCTTTGTACACTGGTAGGAAATCAGGTGCCATTGGAGGAAATAAGGTCCACATAACATAATGCCTGGGTTTACATACTGTATTATGTGGTTCTGTAAACCATGGCTTACTGCTAGGTGTATTTACAGCCATTATAGCTCAGTGAATGCACCATGGTAAAATCATGGCTTAGTGCAATATATGAACACAGATATTGCCTGCATTCATATATCATTCCACTGATACTTGACCATGTCATACTGAATAAACCACAATTGGTTGAATTCAGACAATGTTAGGTCTTCCATGCCTGGGCTACAGAACTCTGGAATACCACTAGATGACAGCAAAGGATGTATGAGAAAATAATATCTGGATTTTTGGATTCCAATTCTGGGGCACTGAATAATATACTAAACTATAAACTAAGTTTTTCAAAGACCAGGGTGACTGGTTTCACATAATTCAATAACCAGAACTAAATAAACCAAAGCAAATGTTTTAGTATGATACAACCACTAGGTCAGACCTGAAAGATACAGGTATTTGACTTAACAAGCTATTCGTGCCAGAATATCATTACCACAATAACACAATCGTACTTTATCTTGCAGTATCAATTCTAATTGAGTCTAAGAATAAAAAGAACCTTAATTTTGGCATCTAGTTTTAACACTCCTGTAAATCTATCCGATGCCTGCATCTATCATAATTTAACTCCCAGTATAATACAATGTTTCCCAAGTTTGCAAACTTCCATGTTTTTATGGATTTCAGTGCTAGAATTCCTTGGTCAGCCTGGCCTTTGCTTGATCATTCTTGGAGAGGAAGTCCAGACCAGTGGAAGTTGACAGGCTTGGAAAATTCAGATAAAATATTCATAAGTTTGTGGTGCATCAAGCTTCTGACTCCCCACCATGCCTTACTAGGGGAATGGCTATAACATAAGCATCAATAACATAATTCACAAATCTATGTATGCATGAGAAAAAAAGATACTGATGGAAAATAAAAATCATATCACATTCTCGCACTTTTAGCCTTTTGAAAAAATATGTACTTCTTGGTTTAAAGGGCAATTGCTCAGCTGCTTTACATTTTTTTCACCTGTGTTATGTTTCCCTGCTTATTTTGATTCTTGTCTTAGTGGAGATGCGTAGGCTTTCTGTACTTCCATTTCCTATCTAAATTCATCTTTCTTATGGATAGTACTGCAAACTTGCTTAAGTGATCCAAGAAATCTGCCACATCAGAACTTAATTTATAGATGTGAAATAATCCCAGAATTCAAATCTGTCTGAGAACTCTAATCCTTATGATATGTATATTGTCTGTATTCATTCAATGATAATATTTGACATTGCCCATTATTATAATATCTTCCAAGGTTGAGCCTCCTATTGAAAAAGAATGTGAGGATTGTTTCTTGGTGACTCATGCTTCATATTAATTCATAAATATTCATAAATATTCAGCATCTGCTGTTTTAGGCATCCATTATTCATTATTGATTTGCTAACAAGCATATATGTACTCTTACTTCCCTACTTTATATCTTATCCAAATAACCCATATTTGTGCTGAGAAATAAACCATTATGGAAGACTCCTTTATTATAATAAACCTTAGGCACAGAATGATGGCTGAAGGGGTCGGAGGCATTATGCTTTTCTGGAAAATATGTAATAGTAGAGAAATTAATCAAACAGGAGTTAAGAACCATCTTGGGAATATTATGTTTGCATATGACACAATCATTTTTGAACTCTATTATCTCTTCTAGCACCTTTCTGACATGTAACATACTTTCACTGCTAAGTGATTCTGACATCCCAGAATCTATTTTTCCTAATAGATTAGGGCTACCAGTTCAGCATTTCTTTGTTGCCATTTAGTGATTATCTGGATTCTAGGATCCCAGATCTGGTAGTCTTAAATAAATCCTCTTAGAAAATGCTCCAAGACAGTGGTTTTCAAACTTGGCAAATGTAGGATGTGTGGACTTCAACTTCCAGAATTCACTAATAAGCATGAATTACCCTCATCTTAACATGGTCAAGATTCAAAACATTGTCACAGAGCAGTGATGCATTAATCAATTATTCCAGAATTGATCTAAGTCAGGTTCAACAAAATTGCTCTTTGCATGACCTGGATCCTACTACAGTTTTAGATACAGATACAGCTATAGATGTAGATAACAGCATTTTTCGGCCTGAGTACCAGGAAGGTTTAAACTATGATTCTGCAATGTGCTTTTCCCCTGATTTGCTAACTCAGAAAATACCTTGAAAATGTGAACATAAAAGCCCCAGTAGATGAGGGTTTCAGGAAAAGATGGTTTGCTATGGATACAAACATCACACTTGTTAAGTGTACAGTTTTCCAGGAAAAGGCATCTTCAAAATTACATCCGCCTTCTGACCAGAATTATTATGTAGCCTGAAAACAAATTGTCATGCATTCATCGGTATGTAAAAGGCACCAGCCTTTAATGAAAATGCTGCTAAAGCTCCTCTAAAATATTTTGTGAACAAATGAGATGTACTAAAGCAGTATGCATAGAACAGCACCTAAACTTTATTGATCCTAGATGGATTGTTGAATGGTTTTGAAATAAAATCTATTAGTATGAAGGAATAAAATATTTCAAAATCTTTGGTTACATGGCACCTGTTTTCCCTACTTAGTACTTGTGTCAGAATCATGCTAAACATTACTGTTTGTGAATCTGTATGCCCAGATATGTGTTTTCAGGACTGTTGTTATTATGTCTATATTAATATACCACCATTTACCTTTATTTTCAATATTGCCTTTTTTATAACAAGCATGTATTATTACAGTCAGAGAAGAAAAGCTCTCATACCTCATTTTACCGATGTGTTTGTCTTCATGACTGGTTCTTCAATTCATGATGCAAATCATGAATTTGTAGAATTTAGCCATCTCCTGAAGTGACAATTTTCAGGGGTGAAAGTAATACCATATAGTTTCAAAAATAGAAATTAACCATGGAATTTGTTTAGTAAGTACTCTACCAGCATCTGTTTGTAGCTGTTTTAAGAACGTATTTTGGGAATACATAATAATTGACAAACAAATTTTACAGAACTGTTTAAATAGTACAATGTTAAACATCTTTATTTAAAAATAAGCCCAAACTCAGTAGGAGTTATAACCAGATAAACAGGTACAGGGTGGAACTCAAAATTCCTAGATAAAAGATTTGACTTTGATGCCAATGAAGTGAAGACATACTTCAAAAATTGTACTTTATTTTAAGATTACCTCTTAGGCCTTTCAGTACCTCAGTAAATTCTGTATTTTCACAGTCCAGATCACATTTTTCCTATAGGGATTTTCTCTAGAAATATTTCATATTTGGGCAAATTAACAAATTATCATAGATAACCATAACTGAAGCATGTTCCTGCAGATATAAAACAAGTTGAAATCTTAACAATTATTAATGACCATTTATTTTGGTGCTGCAGCTACACTAAAAAAACAAAACCTGCTCAGGTATTTTGCAAATCTATTCAAAGTAAGTCATACTAAATGTCGGGGGGGTGTCTATACCCAAATAAAAGGTATAGGATTGCACCATGGTAACTGAAGAGTATGTTTTCCAAGAATCCATAACCAAAGAACTCTGGCTTCCTATATTGAAATAAAACAAATATTTTATCAGTAGGCTATCAGATCTCCATGCAAAAATCTAGTAAGTCATTGAAGAGAAGGTTTGCAGCCCATTTCTGTTAACACTATAATCAATATTGTTCAAATAGTATGTAAAATGATGTAACTTCCAGCATTTATAGCTAAACAAATAGCAGGAAATGATTGGTGTTAAAACAGATTAGGAAATAGACCTAATTCTGTAATTATCACGTAAATCAAATATTATAAAATGATTTATTTTTTACATTTTTTGCCAATTAAAAATTCATGTAGCATTTTTGAGACAGTGGCCGATGGCTGAATGATCATTTTTCTCAGTATTTTGTTGGTGGCAATTGTTCCATATTTATTTACTTTGTTAAAATTCCTACCAAAAATAATTTTTTTACTTACTTTCTTGTACTTAATAAATCTACCAAAGAACTGTTTGCACTGTTATGAATGCTTTTCATTTACAATAAACAGGTCACGTTTTTTTAAGTTGGAGTCATGATACATTATTTCAAATGATTTAATCACACCATGAGCTGCACTAGTGAAATATGTAGACAGTAACAGAAGCATTGTGGGGAATTCAAATGTCAGGTGTTGCTAACACCATCCAAGCTAATCTTTTCTAAATATTGCCCTTATCTACTGTCTGTAAAAAGAACTTACAACCTCAGGACAATGCAAACTACCAGGTTGAGAACAGAAAGATGGATCACTAGGAGAAAAAATCTTTTCTGAAACTGAGGCCATTTCCAGAAGTTGCTAGTATAACATTTACATAGCCACACAATTAAAATTTCGGCTAGCAGTGTTTGCAGCAAGCCACCGAGACACCAAAACCAGAACACTTGACACAATGATAAAGGTAAAGGTTTCTCCTGTATATCCGGGTCTGACTTTAGGAGGCAGTGTTCATTTCTGTTTCTTGGCTGAGAGAGCCAGTGTTGTTGGAAGGCAATTTCTGTGGTCATCTGGCCAGCCTGACTATAGGCCAAAGGTGCACGGAATGCTGTTACCTTCCCACCAATGTAGTACCTATTTATCTACTCACACTTGCATGCTTTTGAACTGCTTAGGCAGGCAGGACCTGGGGCAAGGAACAGGAGCTCACCTCATTGCACAGCACACAGTTCTCGAACCAGGCTGTCAGGTTTCCAGCTGATAAGCTCAACATCTTTAATTGCTGAGCCACTGCTCCTCCGTCAATATGATACCATTGCACAAATGCCACCACTGCACAACTTGTGTTCTGACATCTGACGTGTGTGTACGTTGCAGCAGTTGTGTGGTGTCGCCATGCATATATAATTTGCTCTCCCTTCCCATCTCCAAACACCCATGCTTGTGAGCTGATGTAGTAAGATTCTACTTTCTAGTTTCAAGATATATATGTAAATATAGCTTGAGGCACATTTTCCTGATCAGCTGCCAGGTTATGTGAAAGGATAAGTCTTTATTCCGTGGGCTCTTTGCCATCTTTCTGATTGTGGACTCCTGCTTGAGTGACTGTGTTGGCCTATGGGAGCTCTTCTATGGGTCTTCATCTATGGGCGTGCCCATATTGTTTCTCCACAGAGCAATTTGCCAAGGTTTTTTTTCCCCTTTTCCCACTCTAGCCTAAGAAGTTCACAACCTTAATTTTTCATGCGGGTTTCTCATCCAAATATTAAGAAGGGCTAGGATTAATATTTGTATTAACCTTGAGAAGATGAGATAGAAAAAGTTGGTCAGATTACAAGATGGGATTGTGGTTTTACAAGAGTTCTTTAAGATCTAACAGTAATATAATTACTACATGCACAATCAGTCAGCTTCATCTCAATTTAGAAACTATAAAGCAGATTATCTTTGCTAGCTAGTGGCTGTGCGATTTCATTTCACATTCCAAATGTGGACTATCTTCCCATTTTTTATATTTTCAACTAATTTATTACAAAGTTCTGGTGAGCCAGTTGTTTTGCACCATTTTGCAAACCAGAAATTAGGACTGTTTTGAAATTACTGAACACCTCTTAGATGTTATGGTGAAAGACAAGAATCTGCCCTGTTTTGTTTGTCTCTAAGTTAGTTAAAATGAGTAACTCTTTCCCTCTCTTTCCTTCCTGTTTTCTTAAGAACTCAAGGTAATAAGCACCAGAATTTATCTTGATTTTTTTACCCTTAAAACAAGCAGTGGAGTCGGTTGCACAGAGACAATCAACCAGTGACTTTTTTTAAAGTAGATTGTTTGCTGTACGTGTTGGGATTTGCTATAGATCTGGCAAAAAAAAAAAAAAAGCTTCAAAGCTCCACTTCTGGTTATCTTTAGGATCTGCTGTGACCTTTGGGTATCACTGCTTTTGTTTGTTTTCTTAGCTTCTAAGCTTTCCCAAAAAGAACCTGGTTATCATCATCTATCTTACAGTTCAACATGCTGTCTTTTTCAAGGGCCACCCCTAGAAATTCATGTTTCCCTCAAACTACAAAAAATACTAACTACTAATTTTAAATACTGGTGTTAGACTTCAGAACAGTTCTCCCAGGAGCTTACAACTCTAAATTTTTTTCCATTAAAACTGTAAAAATGCAGGTAGCAGAACCTGAATATATAAGTATTACATATCATAGGATTAGTCCCTCTGCAAGGGATGGTTCAAAAAAATCAATTCCACAGAAAGACTAAAACTACTTTTATTAAGATAGACTATCACTACAGATTATTGCAAGTTTGATTTAATTTAGTAAATTAGGGAGGTACTTCTGAAATTATTGCTCTGGACTTGGAAAAAAAATATTTCAGCCACTTTTGCCTCAGTAACAGTTTATGCATGCCACTGCCAAGGTCACGCTCCGTACTTTCTTCATCTAGTTAACCCAATAATTATGGCCAAAGGCTTGAGAGAAATCCATTTGTCCAGGGGGTGAATAAGATGTCAGATTGGCCCCATAACTCTGGTAAGAACGTGTGTATTGTTTCTGGTACATATTTGGATGCCTTTCCAAATTTGACCAATGGTGGATGTCCTTCCGTGGCTTGTTCTTTGGTTGAGGTGTTCTGCAGGAATACAGCTGTCCTGTCATTCCTCTTCCTGCAGATCTGGAGGGAGATTCCCAAAAGCAGAATTTTTCTTGTTAGCATCCTCTCGCATGCTGAGTTCCCTCAGATGTATTTCATTTTAATGCGGGGCGAACCTGGAACATTACTCATGTGGGTGTCTGGGGAATAAATGCTAGCTAAAAGCCATTAAATTATAGAATTGGAGAACACAGAGTCATGGTTTATGCTCACCTTTCAGCTAGGTTATTAGCTTAAGCAGAACCCCATCTTGAAACAGAAAGACTCCATTTTGAATACATTTATGCATTCGGAGCTCTATGTCGAGCGACCAAAAAATCATGTTTATATCTTAATTCTTTGATGCTTAATTCCCAAAAGATTTACTGATTCCAATCGTGGTAGCTTATTGTTTGAAATGCTTGGGTTAAAGAAAAAAGGGGAGGGGGGAAAGATTTAAAGCACTGTACATGCCATTGCAGAGAAAAATAGTTTATTTTCTTTTGAGGAAGTAAGAGCAGGCTTTCTTCTTACTTAAAGAGTACTTACTTTTCTGCCAAAGCAGAAAGCGTGAAACAGAAAACAAAGGAGAGTTGACAGAATTCATTTTTATATTATTTATTTTAAAAATTGGCTGCTCATCTTAAGCAACTCTGGACAGCTTATTTGTTTATTGGTTTAAAAGATTTATGAGGCTGCCCATCTTACTGGGGATGTTTCATTCCTACTGCAGCCTGGGGGTGTTTTAAAAGGCAACGGAAGGCATCACTGCAGTGAGTGAAAGGTCAAGGAAGTTTAGGCCAAGGAAAGAAAATGTAGGGAAATGGGGCTTTCTAGGAAAACACAAGAAACATTCATTTAACAACTTCCCACACAGTGGCTTATTCCTTACATTGGGAGGTTTATATTACCTGAATTAATACACCACCATTTATCCATGTAAGCAATAAACAATAAAACAAGAGATTGGACGACAATTTGTTCAAAATCTTATAGGGCTTCCTGCTCAAGGAGGCAATTTGACTAGAAGACTTCTAAGGTCCCTTCCAAGGCTCTTATTTTATGCTCTGTTCTTTCCTGCTAATGTAATAATACTTTTTTTTTTACCCCTTCCAGAATTTGATGAAGGTGACAAGATTAACTAAGAGAAGGAAGAGGAGGAGATTGGCTAATTGACCTGTTCTGGTACTGTAATAGTTAGAGGGAAGGGAAGGAATGAGGGAGAGATGAGAGAGAGAGATGAGAGAAATGAGAGAGAGAAAGAGATGAGAGAGAGAGAGAAATGAGAGAAAGAAAGAAAGATGAGAGAGAGAAATGAGAAAGAGAGGGAGAAAGAAAGATGAGAGAGAGATATGAAAGAAATGAGAGAAAGAGCTAAGAGAGAAATAGAGAAAGATGAGAGAAATGAGAAAGAGAAAGATGAGAGAGAGATATGACAGAAATGAGAGAGAAAAATGAGAGAGAGAGAAAGATGAGAGAGAGATGAAAGAGATGAGAGAGAAATGAGAGAAAGAAGAGAGAGAGAGATCTACACAAAATAAGAAAGTAAATATTATTTACTTATTGACCATCCTTCTAGATCAACCCTCTGCCACTTTCTGTCCCATTGACTGCCTCCGAGTCATCTCCAAAAGCAACCCCATGTGTTACACTGTGGAGAGCAATCTCGGGTAGTCCGCAGGGGCTGTCAACAGAATGGGAATCATCTGAAAGTAAGCAACGCAAAGCAGATCCTGGTGAGCGCTGGGCCAGCCAATTGTGTTCTTCCCCAAGGCTTGTGCATCTGAGGAATAGTGAGAGCTGATCTTTTTGAGAGGAAAAGATGGCACTAGTTGTGAAGTTGAGGCCTAGACTCCACGCTGCTGCCAATGCCAGTGTTCAAGGTGGCCTAGATTGTGGAAGAGGACATAATTGTTTCTCTTTTGTGTGTGCGTGACAACCAGCAGACTCAAATTATGGGGTCCTTGGTGCTCTCTGACTCTGAGCTTGGTTGTTTGCTAGCAAATGTTTTATTACCAAACCAGGTAACCTCATCAGCACTGATGTTACCTAGTTGGGTAATGAAACGTCTTCAAGAAAACCCCCAAGCTCAGAGAATGCTTAGGAACCTGCAATTCAACCCTGAGCTACACATATTCTCTTCTATCATAGTCAGATTCAGAGGTGGTATTCAGCAGGTTCTGACGAGTTCTGGAGAACCGGTAGCGGAAATTTTGAGTAGTTCGGAGAATCGGCCAATACCACCTCTGACTGGGCCTACCCCATCTATTCTCTGCCTCCCGAGTCCCAGCTGATTGGCTGGGTCTTCTTTGGTTGCCCTGCACAGGAGAACAGACCTGGAAAGCAGGTTAGTGGGGAGAGAAGGGAATGGGGATTTTATAGTATCCTTCCCCTGCTACACCCACCAAGCCACACCCACCAAGCCACGCCCACAGAACCGGTAGTAAAACAATTTGAATCCCACCACTGGTCAGATTAGGCATTTTCTGGATTTTGGACACACCAGTTCAAAAAGTTCACCATCACTGGTCTAAAGGGACAAGGGCCCTGCTGCTAAAGTACAAAGTAGAGCCACAACATTGTTTTTGGAAGCGCTTTGTGGGCAGACTTCACCGTGGCTAGCCTCTATCAAGCAAGGACTCCACTTCCACCCCATCACCAACCTGCTGCCAATATTTTATATTTCTTTTCTTAGTGGATCGTTCAATCTCCCAATCTAACCCTCTTCGGCTCTAGAAATATTCAGAACCATTGATCTGTCTTGCTAAGCCATATTTAACTGATGGATTGTGGTTTCCCAAATAGGACTAGACTTATTCTACTAGTTGTTTTCTCCATTGTGCTGAATAAGAAAAACTATAGATGAAGAATCATACTGAACCTCTGAGAAGGATATAAATATTTTTCCTTTTCCCTTAAAAAAAAATAAAAATCTATATCTAAATGAATAATACTGTGTTTCTCACAAAATAAGGCCGGGCCTTTTTTTATTTTTTTTTTTTGAGTCCCCCCAAAATGGCTAGGACATCTTTTGGGGTTGAATTAATTTCTTCCCCCCCACACACACCAGTGCCGTCTCCAACAACAGCGTTTGAGTGGCTCCTGCTTTCCCCCTGTCCCCGTAACAACAGGAAAAAAAGATTTTGAGGTACCTGGGAGTGCCGCGTGCTGCGTTTTGGTTTAATCCCAAGCGGCTGTGTGGGCGTGAGAAGAGCTGAGCGAGCGTCTCTGCTGCTGCTACCCTTGGTGCTCCAGCCTCGGGCTCTGAAAGTTTGCAAAAGTCCCGGTGCGCAGCCCATTCCTGCATTCCAAGCGCCCAGGCCGAGCTGCAGCTGTCCCTCTCTCGCCAGCGCTGTCTCCAATAACAGCGGCAGCAGCGGCGGGAACCCTGGAAGCGTTTTAGCCACTTCTCGGGTGGGGAGCCACCTCCGTAACTTCCACGGTTCCCGCCGCTGCTGCCGCTGTTATTGGAGACGGCGCTGGTGAAGAGGGACAGCTGCAGCTCGGCCTGGGCGCTTGGAATGCAGGAACGGGTTGTGCACCGGGACTTTTGCTCTCCTAATGGCAAGTTCCCCCCGCCTCCCCCAATTTTGCATGTTTTAAACTAGACCTAAATTTGGGGGGAGGGGCTTAATTTCATTTTATGCCTAGAAAACATGCTGGGTCTTCCTATTTGGGGGGGGGGGCGTATTGTTGGAGAAACACGGTACTTTTATTCAGGGCCAATTAAATGGCCTGAGAATGTGCAAACTTCTCCAAACTTCTTCATTAAGAAAGATGTGAAAAAAATAAAGCAGGAGGTGGGGGAGAGTTCCCAAATCATGCCAGATGTTCTCAAAACAAAGGCCAAAAATAATATACTTACACTCCACAGTCATTTCTTGACGTCTCTTTTTTTAAAAAAACTCCAGTGCTGGTGCTTATCTTGGATAATGTTATCAAATATATGCATGAGGATGGCAGTTTGGCCCAAAATAAATGATTCATTAGAAGTTCACTTAATTGCTACTGAAGGACTGAAAAAGAGAATTGTAAAATACTGCTAGGTTTGTTTGTTTTTTATACAAAAATTATGAGTAGCTTTCTGAAACCTAGGAAAAGTTTGATTCTCAGGTTTCCTGCTGAAGGTTTATAAAAGGGATTTCCAAGTTTGGTCTCCTTGAGGACTTTCCAGAAACATCAAGAAGAGATCGTAGCTGCATTCCTGTTTATGGAAACCAAAGATTGCCAGGACAAATATCTTTGAAGATATGAAAATAATTAGGCGGGAAATACCTGTGGCATTTGGGAAGTGTAGTGGTTAGTCTTTGCTCCAGCTACTCTACATTTAATGTTTGAACAGTTGTTACTTAAGAACAGACACACAAACACACACACACACACACACAGAGTCACTTTATAAAGAAGACTTTATAACTTTTGCCTACTGAACTGTAAAGCTAATCCAGATGGTCAAAGGCTAGCGAGAGCATGGATTGTTGTGTTTTTTGTCAATAAATGTGAGAATAGAACCAAGAGAGAGAATACCATGTATTCCAGATTCATTCTGGAAATATCTGATTAGAGAAGAGACAATAGTTCATCTATTTATTTTATTTTTCTCTGACCTTTATTATTTTTATAAATAACTCAAGCCAGAAAATATATCCACCACACTTTCCTCCTCCAGTTTCCTCCAACAACAACCCTGTGAGGTGGGTTGGCCTGAGAGAGCAATTGGCACAAGGTCTCCCAGCTGCCTTTCATTGGCGAAGGCAGAACTTTCTTGCTCGGTAATTTAACCACTAGACCAAACTATCTTCATTTATTGATGACAGGAAATTCCTTACGAACTTTGGGGGAAAATGAATTTACGATCTATGATTTTGAGAGAATTGATGATACAAAGAAAAGAATCTTTTTATCTCTTTCTTTTAATAATACAAAAGAAAGAGATAGATTTACAATTGTACTTGTTAACAGCTGCAAAGAAGATTGGACACCACTTTTTATATCTCTTTCTTTTCTATTTTTCTTCCACTTTTTTCTTTTTGCACATTGATTTTCTTTTTTATTTCCACATTTTCCCTTTTTCTTTCTTACTTGATTTTAGTTTGTGTTAATTTTTCTTTTGTTCTTAAAACTTTCAATAACAAATTTTTTAAAAAAATTAAGGACTGACTGGCATTACAGGAACTGAAGGCTAGATATGTTTTTGTCCAATTCCACACATTATTACATTTTTCTGAAGAGCAATCAAGAAAACACACTGAACAGTTGAAGGAAACTGTGCTACAGAGGCATATTCGGTCTTTATGTTTGTTGTCTTCTCTATTTTATCCTAATAGGTTGAGACATTTTAAGCCTGAAAACTCTTAGGCTGAGTTTTAGGAATATGGGAATCTTTCAGTCTTCTGTAACAAATTTTGCAAGTTAAAAGTCACAAACATTGGGATGCTGTCTTTATCACATTTTTTTCACTGCATTGATCTCAGGTAGAGGGTCAGTGTGCCCCTGCTGTCAAAAAGCAATCAAAAGAAGCTGTTGGATGTTTTCTGCATAAGTTAATTCCAGTTAAAGAAAATTATGTTCTGGGAAGGGCAGTATTCATAAGTCTACCCACCTATACCAAGTTATTTGCAAAGGAAGCATGGAGAGTATTTATTCCCTCTACAAGGGGAAGATAGCCTGGAATGTTATGAGTCAGAGCTACTGTTAAACAAATGAGCCCTCCAGGGAATGCATTCTTTCTTATACAATGAGAAACTTGGCAGATAAGAGCAATTAAAGTTTGGGATAAGGTTAGGTCACTGGAACAGATCATACCGAGCTTTAAAAGGGCATCTGAAATATGCCGCCTCTTTTTCGCTTTGTAAAAATGCATTACAGAAGAAAAATGGCATCACAAACTAGAACCATGGGCCTTAAAATGGGATACATCTTCTGTGATTGCAACAGATCGGTTTAAAATGTCATAAAGTAAGCTAAATTAATAGATACAGTATGATTTTGTTACCACAAAAAAAGAGAGAGCATAAAACTGCGGTCAATGAGTGAATAACATATTTCCCCGTCTATGAACTGAGTACATCTGGATTTCTCATGTCCATAAAAGTGCAGACAAAACTAGAGTGTGTCCAGCTGGAACTCAGTGCTATGAGGAACTATTAAACCTTAGAAGAACTTTGTGTGCAATTTTCAAACTCCAATGTTGGGGTAGGTACTTGGAGCTAATTTTGGAAAAATCCTCTTGTTCACGTTGATTCTTTCAATGCTTTTGAGGATATGAACAAGATATATGGAAAAATGGGGTCACATACCCTTGCCTCTCCTGGCTAATTAAACCGACCAGATCAATATTGGCCCCATAGTTGAAATAGATGAATGCCATCTTGCAAGAGCATGTGTTCTTACTCGCTTAAATAAAGTGAACTTTATAACAGAAGTCCTCCCTGGCCCCAAAAGATATGTGTAATCTCTGGTTACTAAATTCATGGTGGCGCAGTAATTAGAATGCAGGCTACTTCTGTCTGCCAGCAGTTCAGCAGTTCGAGTCTCATGAGCTCAAGATTGACTCAGCTTTCCATCCTTCCAAGGTTGGTAAAATGAGGACCCAGATTCTTGGAGGCAACATGCTGACACTGTAAACCGCTGAAAGGGCTGCAAAGCACTGTAAAGTAGTAGACAAGTCTAAGTGCTATTGCTATGCCATTTTTGGATAAAGTGATTGAGAAGGTGGTAGCCTCCAGATGTTTCAGGATTATCTAGCCTGATATCTATTTTACTGGGATATGGGACTAGCAGTTCTTTGGTCACCTTGGTGGGCAGCCTATGCATATATTAGGCAAAGTGTGACCTTGTTAGTTCTCCTGGATTTATTGGTGTCTTTCAGGTTCATTGATCTCAGCATCCTCCTGGGCTCTTTGTTAGAGTCAACCTGAAGGACCCAGTCCCTTCCTGTTGGGATAAATACAGAAGGTGGTGCTGAGGAACCACCTTGACCACTTGGTCATTGAGTATCCAACGTAGCTTTATGCTGTGCAGTTCCAACATATGTGCAAAATTGCTTGATATTGTTATTTGGAACCTCATTGCTTCTTACTATCTAATTTAAAGAAACTAATCAATACCCCTGAAAGTTGCTTAAACTTGATAATGTGCTGGAGGAAAGTAAGCTGAAATTAAATCTGGACAAGACAGAGATAGGTTCAGAAGAAGAAGAAACTGGACTTGGAGACCATTATTTGTATAGGGTTACAGTCGCCAGAAAGAGCAAGTTAACTATTTGGAAGTGTTTCTGGACTCACATCTGCCATTTGATGTAGAGGTGAAGAGCTTACTTGTACAATTATGCTAGAGACCCAGCTGCGAGCCATCCTAAGCCAGCTGGATTTAGTGACAGTTATCAATGTCTTGATTACACTCTGCTTTATCTATTGCATGTGCTGTATGTAAGGCTGCTTTTGAAAAATATCTAGAACTTGGAATTCATGCCAATGTGGCAGCCAGTTTGATAACTAGGTAATGGGTCATGTGAAAGATCTGCATTGTCTGCTAACTGTCTACCTAGTACAATTTAGGGTCCTGGGAGCCGACTCTAAGTATAAATGGCTTATAACTTAATGATCGAAGGCAAGGGTGTCCAACCTTGGCAACTTTCAGACTTGCTGGCTGAGGAATTCTGGGAGTTGAAGTCCACAAATCTGAAAGTTGCCAAGAATTGGACAGCCCTGATCTAAGGAATCACCTGATTTGCTCAGAAACTACCCAATTACTTAGAGTAATAGGAAAGGGCTCTCTGGTTTTTGAAGATATGCAGTGTCCTTTCCTGAGTGTCTCTCTCCAAACCTAAGCAATGGAAAACTTTCCTCAAGGTAATGTATTTCCCCATCTCACTCCCTGCCAGTATTGGGAACTTGGGGAAAGGCATTTTCTCTCTCCAAGCATTTGTTAGATGGATTGGTTTTGATGTTCAGGAAGATGATGCAACTGTTCCTTTTATTATTTATTCTTATAATCAACACTTTTAATTGCTGTAAACTACCTTGAACATTGAGAAACCACAAAACTGGGACAAGAGTAACATCTATCCATTACAAATGAGCAGTTTATACAAAGAAAAAAGATTTTTTTTAAATAAATACATTATATCTGTCTGTCTGTCTATCTATCTCTATCTATCTATCTATCTATCTATCTATCTATCTATCTATCTATCTATCTATCTATCTATCTATCTATCTATATCTATCTATCTGATGGCAAACATGCCTAATATTCCTTCCTCCTATTTTCCCTCCAACAAAAACCCTGTGAGGTGATTTAGACTGAGATAGTGACGGGCCCAAAGTCACCGAGTCAGCTTTCACGCCTAAAGTGGGATTAGACATCATGATTTCCTGCTTTCTAGTCTGGTATCTTAACCACTAGACCAAACTAGCCTCATTAAAATTAAACTAAATTAAAGAGATACTGATAATCATGCTCAAATAGTAGTTCTCTTGCTCCAAAAAACTAGACGTGCCAAAAAACATGGTGTTGTATCATGTTCAGAAGGCATACTAACTAAACTCTAGAAATTGTGATCTCAACCAAGGTTTGGAAAAATTAATTTAGAGATCCTTCCTAGAGAAGAGGATTGAATTAGCTAAAATCCAAGCACTATCCCGATTCAGTTTTAAACTTTCTCAGAATTTTATCGTTGGGATGACCCATGCAAAAGGCTTGGCATGTAATGAAGATTTGAGACCTTACATTTTATGTTTATGTATTACAACTGACAATCCATCAAATAAACCTGTCATCAGAAACGATCATGAAAGGCAAAAGCAGCAAACAAGAGTTGCAACCAAGCGAGGGCAAGCGAAGTGTAGCTTCTGTTTCCCAGGTCTCCACAACACAAAAGTGTAAGGAACTCTTTAGTGGTATGGAAGAGCTGGTTGTCCGTCTTGTCCTTGCCTTTATGATTCAATTATGATTCAAGAGGATGATGCTGGAAAAATAAAACGTAAAAGCTACTTTTGGACAAATCCTGGGTCTTTTATTTTAAATTGAAATATCGTATGAGGAATTACCTTCCCCCCCTTAAAAGAATAGAAAGTCTACCCAGTATGTTGAGCATAAGCACAGCAAAATAAAAAATAATACAAACTGCAACAAAGTTTGAGCTTGTAATCTTTGTGGTCTCCAGCTTGGAAATGGGACACTTCTTAAAGCGCCCTCTTCCTCCATCCTAAACCGGAACTTCACAATTCCCAACCTGAAGAAAAGACTTGCAAACGTTTAGAAATAAATATAGTGTGATTATAATGCATGTGTGCATACACACATATGATGTGTGGGATAGTATTGGTATCGTAGTGTTTTCCAGTGCCGTGCACTTAATTAGCTGCAGATGGAGATCTGGGGCGCCTCAAAAGAGGACAAAGCAACGTTTCCCTTTGAAGCCTCAGTTCAGAGTGATTGCAATGCTTTGATCCCGACTCTGAAAGTGGCTTCTGCACATGCGCTTTATATTCATGGAGTGAAGCACCTGGCTGAACAATCGCTTCCCACTGAGTCATTGGTGGAGGAACTTAATATTCTAAGTCGAAATGCCTTGAATCGGTTCACTGCAATAGGCTGGGTTTAAGCAATGCCTTGATGTGGAAGAGTGTGCTTTGTGCAGTCTTAGTCAGCATCTTAAAACATTGAACAATAAGGTAATTTGTTCCTTGAGAACCACAGACAAACAGAGGGTTAGTTGGGCTTACATGTCTTTCTAGCAATGCCTGCTTTGTGTCAGATGATCACCAATGGATTTCAAAGCAGGAACAATCTTTGTACGAGTTGGCTAGACTTGCAAGCCAAGTCTGACTGTGGTCCTTCTTTTCATTATTGTTATATTTGTATCACACATTCCCTTTGGGAGCTCTAACTGGTGCATGTCAAGGACTCTGGGACTACCATTTCAAGGCTGCAAAACACTCAGAACACCTCTAATTGCAGCAAAGAGATGAGGACCGACTAGCTCTTTGCTGTCATCTTGAATTTTTCAGCCTAAATCAGGTAATCCTAGATCTCTTCTCATTTTACTTTCCAAACTTTATCATTATCCAATTTATCATTAAATCATTAAATTAAATCATTAAATGGATAATTTAATGATTAAATCATTAACTTGATAATTTATCATTATCCAATGAGCATCATCCATACAGAGGAGACTTGAATCTGGCTCCTCCCTAAGCTTATCGGAACATCTTGAGCAATAGCCATTATATGTCCGTGGAGATTCCCAGCGATCCATGTCATGGTTGTCCCAAAGGTGCTTTTTCAAGAGGCAACTGGGCTTTCTGTTTTTTTCTTTGAAGACGTTTCCCTGCTCATCCAAGAAGCTCCTTCAGCTTTGATTCAGTCTTCTTGGATGAGAAGCGAAGCGTTTTCAAAGGAAAACCAGAAAGTCCAATTGCCTTTTGAAGAAGCATCTTTGGGACGATAACCGTTACAGTAACTTGGCTTGCTTGAACGAATGTCATTTCCTGGATAAATTCAACCCGTTGAATTAAAAATGAACTGCAGTCTGGTTTTGTGTACTATAGTAGATTAAAATGTAGCCGTTAGCTTGTAGTTAAGTGCGTCCTATGATCATGGCTGGCAATCTCTCCCCACACCTTGCAAAAAAGATTACTGGCTACAGGCTTAATGTGGAAGAGTCCTGACAGGGGAAATCTGTTGAAATTGAGATGAGAGGAATTCTTAAGCTCTAAAGGAATTTCAAAAGGCTCCTCCTAGGATCTGATGCTGCTAGTAGGAGTGTTCTACTTCGTGACTGCAAAATATGAAAACAAACACAAATATTATAACATCAAACACACTGCAGCAACCTGGAACATCAGAAAAAAGAAATAAGTCAGCTATAATCTTCCTACAAAATCAATACTCATGCAACTTTATCAAAAAGTGTCTGATCATTTACTACAGAAGAGCCAGCACAATCTATGAAAAGGATAATACTATTGTACTTCAAAAACATCTCAGAAACAGCTAACAAACTATTACAAACCACCTGGCATCACTGTAGTACACAAATCAACCAAAGCCTTCAGAAGCATCTTAAGTAAACCAAAAGACCCAACAGACCACAAAGGGAAAAACAGTAGTCATCTACACCATATAATATAAGGATTGTAACAGTCACGATGTAGGCAGAAGACTAGCAGAATGCACCAATTAGCAGTCAGAAGACATTATGAAAATGCCGTAATTGCACAACAGACTGAGAGATTTAACCATAGTTTCAACTAGGAAACTATAAGCATCCTAGACCAAGCTAAGTCCCAAAAAACTAGGGAATTTCTAGAACCTTGTACCTAGACAAACCAGCTATCAACAGGCACATGGAGATAAACTGCATTTACACACCATTCAACAGAGGCAATAAAAAAAGCTAAAAAGGAAACAAAAAGATCAGAACGCCTCTTTGCCAGCAATCAGCACACATAAAATCAGGGATTAACATCAGGAACACCATCAGAGAAACAATTGAGCAGTTAACTGATCAAGGAAAAAAAACCCACACCCCATTAACAGTTGCTATATATAAACAGAGTACAAACCCCACTCCTAACACTTAAGATGTTACTGAAAGTCTGTGTGAAAACAACTAGGCTCAGAGAGCACCAAGAACTCTATATGTCAGAAACCATGTGTGAACCTCTCATTCAAGGAACTTTTTATAGCCACAATAGCAAAATGTGATATATATGTCACAGAAGGGATCAATACATGAAGATGAGTAGCATGTTGAAAGCATCTACCTGCCCGAAGTTAGGCTGAACTAATCAGGTGCTATTACAATCATTAACTCAATATTGCACTGAAGTTGCATTTCTGTTTTGGAAAGACTATCTTGGAATGAGATGGTTAATTCACCATTCTTTCAAAAGCCTTTGAATTCTTCATTTCTATTTTCAAATACTCATCACTGAGAGTTTTTTTTCTCTTATGAATCCAGAGCAGGCTAAATTAGAATTCCTATTCATGTTCCTGGCAATCCATTCCCAACTGGCTACACTCGTACTAGTGGGCGGTGGGGCATTATACAAAAGGAAATACTCTTCCTCTCGGGTGATTTATTACTGCTCAAATGTCTGAGAATGAATTTTAGCAATCTCTCTCTTTCAGAGGAATGCCAATAACTCCAAAACCAACCCAAACAAAACTAGTAGTTGTGCTACATTGTTATGGTAAAAAAAAAAAAAAAAGTCAAGCATCTTAAGAATTAACTGATTTAACATGGTATGGACTTTTATGCAATTCAGTTCCTTTGTTGGTGGTCTAAATTAGCACATGCACACATCCCTTTATTTCTGCATACCAGGGCAGCAATGTGGTGCCTATAGAGGCAAGCAGTTCTACAGTATCACCTAACTATACTGGTATTGCCCCCAAATTTAATAATAATAATAATAATAATAATAATAATAATAATAATAATAATAATAATAATAATAATAATAATAATAATAACGACATTTGAGAAATAGCTACTATCTCACAAACTCACCAAATCATTCATATTCTTGCTGACCTTAGTTTCTTTCATATTAAATTAAGGATTTCAGTATTCTCTTGTGACAACTCATCATAGAGAAGGTTTATCTATGTGGTTGCTAAGAGTTGACATCAACATGAGGGCACACAATCAATTTCTTAAGGTGACCAGAAATTCTTGAATTGAAACAAAGTCTGGGAAGGACAAATAGGACAAAGTTGGTGGGTGTCTCTCCTTTCTCCATCCTACAACTTCAAGTATGGTACAGTCCCACCAGTTGTGCAACCTTAAAACCAACCCTTCCCTCCTTCCTTCCTTCCCTCCTTCCTTCCTTCCTTCCTTCCTTCCTTCCTTCTTTTTTCTTTCTTTCTTTCTTTCTTTCTTTCTTTCTTTCTTTCTTTCTTTCTTTCTTTCTTTCTTTCTTTCTTTCTTTCTTTCTTTCTTTCCTTTTCCTTTTTCCTTCCTTCCTTCCTTCCTTCCTTCCTTCCTTCCTTCCTTCCTTCCTTCCTTCCTTCCTTCCTTCCTTCGCTAACTACCACTTCTGGCCCCAAACAGTATAACTGTCAAGGATCAGGGCCGTACATTAAGACCATAAATTAAGTTGCAGTTCAAAAGATTATACACAAGAATCTACTCAACTAAAGTTCAATACCAAAATAGCATCAGATAATGTCAATGGAATTCAAGAGAGGTTGGACTTGGATCATTTATGAGAACATAATGACTCTAAGATAATGAAACACTTAACTCTGCCCCACTCCAATTCTACCTGCTCTTCTCCTACAATATCTCACAGGTCCCCATATTCCTACCACTGTTTCTTTTCTCCCTCCTTTGCCTCCCCCAGCAATGAATATCTTTGTTCTTTGTTTCTCCCCCCCATCTATTGTTTAGCCTACCACTTTTAAGCAACCCTATTTTATTCTATGCATGGATCGAAACAAGAGGTGTGTGTTTGAGTTCAGGCATGGCCCACCAGAAGCCAATATAATTCCCTACTGTACATATCAGAGAGAGGGGGAAGGGAGGGAGGGAGGGAGAGAGAGAGAGAGAGAGAGAGAGAGATGAGGCACAAGATTGAAGGATGAATTGGGATAGGGGCCTTTATTGGCTCTTCCACCTGAGGATGACAAGATCTATATACTTTAAGGGGAGCCCTGCTTTAAAAGGTTGAAAGACCATTCAGGAGCACTGGTGGAAGCAGTGTGGCTAAATCCTAATATTTTAGAGATAATCTGCCATATCATTCTCTGGAAAAATGCAGGTCCTTATCTCAGGCTCAAAGCAGGGAACAGGGAAAAATCCAATTACTAATCAGGAATCTGAAATAATGTTACAGAGCAGCCAAATAAGCAAATTAAACTTTGTGGTTTGAGACTTTGACATTTTCTGTTAGTTCAGAAGCAAAATATTCCTGATGGCAGCAAAACTAGTTATGTTTGCACAGCACACTGGATTACCAACAAACCAATTATCTTCTAGCCTAGCATGTTGTATGAACACATCCTGTGTGGTTAGTTTATGGTTCATTGCATTGTACAATCCTTCCCTCCCACCCACCCCAAAAAACATCCTGAGTCAACGGAGACAAGTGTGGTTAAATGAACAAGAGAAATGTGGTGCGAACACAGTGCCTGCCTGGATACATCACAACATACACAATGCAGGTCCCTTGGGAAGCTGGCAACTCCACCCGTTGCTAAGCAACATCCAAGCAGACACTTGGGTCTTTCTCTGGTGGATCCAGTTAATATATTTTAAGGCAGAAGCAAAGTTAATCATTGGCTTGGACTCTGTTAATATCTAGTGCTTCCACAATCCCAGTTAGGGTCCCTGGGCCCTTCCCCCCGACCCCCACATTAGCCCTTTGAAGTTTGAGGAGTTGTATTTGGCTAGTTCCTTCTTAGCGGATAAATGTTTCTCCATGTAGGTTAATGGTGAGTGTTGGGGATTTTATTGCTACTGAGAGGTTTGTATATTATGATAATCTTACTGCTAGGTGTATGTGCTGCTCATAGTCAGCTCTAGCTGGAATAATATACAAGCCAAAGAAAGCGAGAGAGAGAAAGATCAAAGATAGTTAACAGTAACTTCAGACAGCGAAGCTCTATTGCAGAGGTGTCAAACTCGATTTCATTGAGGGCCGCATCAGGGTTGTGTTTGACCTCGGGGGGAGGGCATAGCCGGGGGGGTGCATGGCCAGCTCAATGTCACTTGTGTTGGGTACCTGTGGTGGCCTGAGTGCTCTGCCCGAGAAAATGGGCTCCCAAGCTCCATTTTTGGCTGCAGCGGCCCTCCCGAGCTCTGTTTTCACTGGCAGAGGGTTACAGGAGGCTATCACAGCTGAAAATGGAGTTCAGGGGCCTGTTTTCTCTGGCAAAGGCACCACAGGCTGGTCCTTTGATGTTTACAGGGCAGGCCCGTGGGCCAGATCTAAGCACACTGCGCTTTGAGTTTGACACCCCTGCTCTATTGCATCCCTTCTTCTCCAAGACACGGGATACCAGTGGTGACTTCTGGATGGCAGCAAAGAGCTATAGAAAAATCTAAAGCTTTCCTGCCATCTAGCGATTGTTTTGTTTGCAGCCCAGATCAGGTTACTGTACACCAAAATCAGTCCGATGGGGAAAAAAACATATTGTGCAGCTCCTTCTCAGTGCCTGCAAAAAAAAAAAAAACCAATACATATTAATATATAGTTGTTTGAAATTGAAAATAACTCTAGCATAATTATATGCTATAGACTAGAGTTTGAAAAATTACAAGAAGATTGAAAACAATGAAGGTACCTGCTGATTGCATAAATGTTACCGTTGCATGTCAGACAATGTTTTTGGTCATTTCCAGATCCTGGGCATCTGACATGCATTAATACATTGCCCAAACTGGAGCTCTCAGCCTCTGTTTATGCAGAAATTCAGCTTCAGGGCTAATTCAGTTCATTGTGATGTTGAGTCATTTTGATGTGTATAGTTTTGCCACTTGAAGCTGCAATCCAATACTGATCTCATAAGAGTAGGACTGGTTCCATCCAAGGGGGCTGGGTTCTGAGTAGATCTCCATGGGGCTGAACAGTAAGATGTTTGGTGTCCGCTTAGACAATTTTATTCAAAGCATTTCCACCCTTTCTCAATTCTTGAAACCAACAAATCAAAACTGATTCGTTGTATAATCAAAAATCAACATTATCAATCAGCTTGATAATCATTGTTGCAAACATGCCCCACTCTCACTTGCCTGATGAGCACTTCTTAAACTTGAAATTTATAATGACTTTATTAGGAAGCCTAATAAAAGTCACTATGAATTTGGAATTTTTTCCCCCTTATGGTCAACACAACTACTATCACTTTATTTGGGAAGGGGGGAAAATAGGATTTATAGATCAACAAAGTCATTTCTTCTACTGTAAGGTAGAAGAAGGCATTATATTAGCTTGCTGGTAGTATTACTTGGGTTCATCCACCCAATCTCTGATAAGTAAATGGAAAGCCGCATTCCGATACAGTTTTTTGGACTTCCCAGACAAAACTACCAATTAGTTTTTCCAAGGGAAATCCCAACTAAGTACTAACTGAGCATGAAGCTGCTTAGCTTTTGATCCTTGGCAAGGACAACCACGTGTTGCTGTTGGACTTTGATTGACTTCTGCTGCATTGATCAGGCCTGTCAAACTGGCGGCCCATGGTCTGGATAGGGCCCATGCAGGCCACGTCCACCCCAGCTCCGCAACGCAAAAAATATCACAATACAGCCCATGATGAGATCAGCTTTGACACCCGTGGCCTAGATGAACAATTCAAAAGCTATCAAGCTTGGCTGAGATTAACGGCTGCGGCTGATTTTTCCCTTCCATGAGCCAAGTGGTTACCTTGATAAGAAATAGTTTCAATGTTATCAAATGGATTTTTTTATGCTTGCAACAATATAGATATTATATATACATATATGTGTTCTGTCTCACCTGTGGCCACGAGGTGAGAGTTCAAATGTCCAAAGGAAAAAACACGAACAGACAATATCAGGAACAACAGAGTTAACTTTCCTTTGGCTAAATTCTTCGTTGGCAGTTTTCCCAGAAGCTGTCTGAAAATTCAGATAATGAGCAGGACTATAAATCAGAGCCGAACGGCAAACAGAAAACTTTTTCCAAACTGCAAACGCAAATAACAAAGTTTGACCCGACGGGATTCCAAGCTAACACGCCTCCTTATATTCCCTGAGGGGCGTGTCAGTCTCTTTCCTCAGTCCCTGATTCGAAGCGTCTCCTTCCAGTTTGTGCTTGACGTTTCTGCTTACGTCTGTTCCTTGCATCAAACCAAGATTCTTCGGTTTGATCTTCATCCAAGGACTCTGGCACGTTCTCCTGATTATCTGCCGACACAGGTGTAACTAATGAGGAAGGTCCTGGAGAGGATGAGGATTCCGAAACTTCCATCAAAGCAGGTTCAAACCCCAATGCCCTATCTTCCTCTTCCTCCTGACTCCCATTTGTGTCACTCAACAAGGCAGGCTCAAATCTTAATGCCAGATCTTCCTCATCACTCGAGCCTATGTCTTCTGACAGAGCAGGTTCAAACCTCTGAGTCACAACATGTGTGTGTGTGTGTGTGTGTGTGTGTCTATGTGTATATATGTATATATGTATATATGTCTATGAAATATTAAACCTTCTCTATTACACTGTTCAGTCAGGTAAGATGGTTCAGGGAATAGCTCTTATACTGATGCTAAAGGGTTATTTTTAGGATAAATTCATTTATTGGAAAAGTATGGGTTCCAGAAATTTGAGATAATTTCAAAGTGTCTCTCTAGTCTCTCCACTGGGCATGACTAGTCCAGTGAAGAGAAGGACCAGGGGAGACATGATAGCAGTGTTCCAATATTTGAGGGGCTGCCACAGAGAGGAGGGGGTCAAGCTATTTTCTAAAGCACCTGAATGCCAGACAAGGAATAATGGATGGAAACTGAACAAGGAGAGATTTAACCTGGAAATAAGGAGAAACTTTCTGACAGTGAGAACAATCAACCAATGGAACAGCTTGCCCTTGGAAGTTGTGAGAGCATCATCACTTGAGACTTTCAAGAAGAGATTGGACTGCCATCTGTCAGAAATGGCGTAGGGTCTCCTGCTTGGGCAGGGGGTTGGAGTAGATGACCTACAAGTCTCTTCCAATTCTGATTATCCGTTATTTGTCTGTTATCTGTTTATCTGCATGTTTATTTCCAGGGAGAAAGAACAAACCTTAGAAAAATCAACATATACATGCTCTTTGTACTTATTTTAACTGATGACGGGCTCATGCAGTCATACTTACCAAAGTAATGCAAAGAGAAATTGTTACGAACTAAGCAAACGCGTTAGTTTAAAATCCCAAATAGTTTTGCTTCCACGGCAGGCTCGTAATCCTGCACTTCTGATTGGCCCGCGAACAGCGGATCGTGATTGGTCGTTTCTGGCTGATCTGATTGGCTGATAGCGGGTCGCCGCTGATTGGACGCTCCCAGCATGGCAAACTTAAATCATTGGTTATTGTGACAGCAGCCAGCTCTATAAAAAGAGCTGCTGCTGCCCAAGTATTTTGCTCTGTTCTTTTTTTTTTTAAACAAATTTTATTAATTTCAAAGACAAACAAATCATCATCAACCATTACATATTTGAACCTTTTTCCATTATAAATTTTACAAGTCAGATAAAACCTTATT
This sequence comes from Notechis scutatus, assembly GCF_049901735.1. Classification (NCBI taxonomy): domain Eukaryota; kingdom Metazoa; phylum Chordata; class Lepidosauria; order Squamata; family Elapidae; genus Notechis; species Notechis scutatus. Next base: position 129,703,719 of record NC_142009.1, on the reverse strand, counting down.
TTATACAATATAATTCTATTTTAAGCCATTTCCATATGAGCATAAAAATACCTCTTATCCAATTTCTCTTTACTTCTCTTTACTCTTATTCAATTTCACTATTATTATTTCATCTATTTCTTTCTGACTTGGTTACCATTATTCTCATTCTGTATTTCTACAAGGTTTTATTAATTCTCCCAAAAACATAAACACACAACAAACAAACATATAAAAAATCTTTTAGGAAAGTAACTTGGCTCCAGGTACCTCTCTTTACATGGGCTTCAATTATATTCATGCTCATCTTACATATCATTACCTATTTTATTTACCATTCTATATCTTCTATATAAACTTCTCCACACATTTCACTCTTCTTAATTCTATCTTATTTAATCCATCTTAATTTAAATCATTATATTTGTATCTTTTGCCCATTCTTTATTATCCCTCTATCTCATTCCTTATAATTAAAAAAAAAAAAAAGAATTTCTCCTGAAATCACTAATCAGAGTATGATGCCTTTCTATCCTCCCCCTAAATAATTAGGTTAACATTTAAAATAACACCTAATACCCAATCTGATTCTGCTTGGTACATTCTATCTACTTTTTTTTTTTTTTTTGCTCTGTTCTGAAGTCACTAATAAAGAGTTGGAGTCACTATTCGATGCCTCGTCTCCGTTCCTTGCGCCCACGCTCCAGACTTAACAGAAATGGCATTGATTCTTACTGTTAAACTGATTCTGAATTAGCTCTACAGCTGTGTACCAGGTATTAGATGCCATGCTTATGGGGTCTACTAAGCCACCCTACAGAAGCCTATTCCATCTTTGCGAAAGCTGGTCTGGGATCAGGTGGCCAATGCAGTCACCTTATAGTGGTCACCATCTTACTCTTAACTTTAGCCAGCCAAAAACTTTGGGCCTAGTCTGAGATTAGAAATATACTGTTCACCTTTTGTAAAGAGAAATGTGATTTTTAGGAAGCATGTATCTGACAGTATTAAATAGCCCAAGTAGTTTTTCCAGCAGGAAATAGAGCAGTTACTTGAACATAGGTTTTATTTCAGTTTGGCCCTTCCAGGCATCGCTTTAAGGCCTCACTTTGGAAAGCACAGCAGGTCCAGCTGCATATTTTATTTTTATGGTTGCCATAAAACATTCCTCATGAAGATTCCCTTGCTTTCCCACACCTAAATCTCTTTAGAAATTGGCAAAGGCATATGAAAACCCAGTTCCACCAAAATTATATTATTTTATGCCTGGGTGAGAACAAAAAGAGACCTTTACTGAATTGATTTCTACCTGGCTTTTGAAGCCAAGGATCCTCAAAACTGCACATGTAAAACTTTACGATACAATTAATAACAAATACTATTGTTAATGATTTATACATAGCTCGAGGTAGGACATGTCCACGTCCTCCTCCAAATCTTTTTATTACTGAAGACAGTCTGGTAGGAGAGTTAAGTCTCAGGAAAGTTGCTTAGATGATAGCTGTTCCATCTTTGTTGCTTGACTTTTATTTGGCTTAATTCTCTGGTCCTTTTGCTTATAAAGTAACCTATGACTGTCACTAAGTGTTGTATCTTATGATTCTTGATGAATGTATTTTATTTTTTCTTATGTACACTGAGAGCATATGCACCAAAGACAAATTCCTTGTGTGTCCAATCACACTTGGCCAATAAAGAATTCTGTTCTGTTCTGTTCTGTTCTGTTCTGTTCCATTCCATTCCATTCCATTCCATCCCATCCCATCCCATCCAGTAGTGGAATGCAATTTTTTTTACTACCGGTTCTGTGGGCATGGCTTATTTGGTGGGCATGGCTTGGTGGTCATGTGACTGGGTGGGTGTGGCTTAGTGGTCATGTGACTGGGTGGCCGTGCTTGGTGGTCATGTGACTGGGTGGGCATGGCTTGGTGGTCATGTGACTGAGTGGGCATGCCCAACTCAATGTCACTCACATCAAGGGGTGCCTCACCTGGCCCCTCCCTTCCCAGTCATTCCTTGTCACACCCAGCCTCAACTTATGTATAGTTCTATAAAAATGTTGTTCACCTTTTTTGACTTTATTATCTGCATACTATAGATGTACTTTCATGGACCACTGAAAGGAGGAAATGGCTCACATGCTTTGCCCAAGAGTGTGATAGGCAACAGGCTTTTAAGGGGCTGCCACAAAGAAAGGGGGGAAATGTATTTTCCAAAGCACCAGGAGGCAAACAAGAAGCAATGGATGGAAACTGAACAAAGAGAGAAGCAACCTAAAACTAAGGAGAAACTTTCTGACAGTGAGAACAATTAAGCAGTGGACCTGCTTGTCCCCAGAAGTTCTGCGTGATCAATCACATGAAATTTTTAAAAGACTGGACAGCCATTTCTCTGAGGGTTCCCCCCAAAGTCCCTTCTAAGTGTTATTCTGACACCTTTCCCAGGACCTCTACTCAGAGTTTGGCATCCTCAGTTTTCCTGCCTGAGCAGGGGCTTGGACTAGAAGACCTCCAAACTCCCTTTCAACTCTGTTAAACACACATGTATCTATGCTCTGAACTATAGACATTGAATGCCTGTAAACCCTGAAAAATATGTGGTAGCCCTGGGCAAAAGAAAGGCAGTAGAATCACTCTAGGTATAGGGACAGTGTAAAATATTAACACATGATAAATAATGGAACAATTAAAAATAATAGCATAGAGGTTTTTTTCTCTCTCTCTCTCCCTCCCTATTTCTTTTTCTTTCTTTCTCTTTCTTTGTCTCTGTCTTTCTCTCTCTTCCTTTCTTTTTCTCTCTCTCACACACCACACACACTCTCTCTCTCCCTATTTCTCTTTCTTTCTTTCTTTCTTTCTTTCTTTCTTTCTTTCTTTCTTTCTTTCTTTCTTTCTTTCTTTCTTTCTTTCTTTCTTTCTTTCTTTCTTTCTTCTCTCTCTCTCTTTCTCTCACAAAACCACCCCCATCAGCCTTCATTCCCTCTCACTCCAGGCACCTTACTCACAAGGGAAGTGAAAGTGAATCCAGCATTAGAGAAGTTCTGCAGGTAAATGGACTTGCATTTGAAGCTCCTGCAAACTTTCCCATGGCTGGATTTCCACCCCCCTACCCCCAGCATTCTTTCCCTCTTGCTCCAGGCACTTTACTCACAAGGGGAAGCGATGCTTCTAGTGTCCATGAAGAATCCAACCTTGGAACAGTTTTGCAGGTTAATGGACCTCTGCTCTGCCCACAGTCATGTGTTTTCAAGTGGCTGTTTGAAAATGCATGGCTAGGGCAGGGAAGCAGTCCTCCTTTAAACTGGGGCAGTGAGCATCGGTTGGGTGGGGCAATGAGTGAGCGGAAACTGGGTGACCGGGTTGGGGGCGTGGCCAGCTAGATAGTGCTACCGGTGGTTCGGCGACCCACACCAAATTCTTGCTACCGGTTCGCCCAAGTAGGTGCAAACCGGCTGAATAGCACCTCTGATCCCATTCCATTCTATTCTATTCTGTCATCCAGGTGCGTTGGTGGTATGTAGTTAGGATAAAAACCTACAAGATGGTGGACATGTCAAGACATGGCTCATTTATACACCAGGGAACTTTGATGCATGTAGAAAAGGGGAAGTCCTGGGACCATGCCCATCATTGCAAATCTTTGAAATCTCCCACCCCAGGATGCTGCTGCTCTTATTTATCGAGGAAGATAACCTGTTGTGAACGAAAGAAATGTAATTAATAAAGATTCATTTGCCTAGCAGGATCGTAATCCTGCACGTCCTATTGGCCCATATAATGGCAAGTTATGATTGGTTCATTCCGAGCAATCTGACTGGCTGTTGGCGGGCCACGCCAAGATTCAAACGCTATAACACTATCCATTGGTTATCCGGATAGCAGCTTACTCTATAAAAGAGCGACTGCTAGCCGGGGGTTTTTGTCTCTGTTTTCATGCTGTAAATAAAGAGCTGAAGTTCACGATTTACAGTCTGGTCTCCGTTCATTAAACCCATGCCTCAAACTTAACATAACCTAAAAGTATAAGATATTTTTTATGGTACCTTAAGGAACAAATCTTCTTTCAAGCAAAGTTCATCCCCAAGAGCAGGGCTGTCAAACTCCTGGCCTGTGGGCCAGATGTGTCATGCACTGGCCCCTTCCATGCCCGGTTTAGCGAAGGGGGGGGGGAAATCCCGATACATCACGTGATGCTGCTATGACAACATGAGTTTGACACCCCTGTCCAAGAGGCTTACATAAATGAAATATTCTTGGCAAGTGTCCAGAATGGTTGTCAAGAAATGAATGGCTGGCTGGAGGATGCTGGGAGTTGAAGTTGACAGGCCTTAAAGTTATCAAGATTGGACACCCGGGTCTACACTGTGTGTCCAATTATTAGGCAAGTGAGTATTTTGACCATATCATCATTTTTATGCATATTTTTCACCTCCAAGCCGTGTAACCTTGAATGCTTAGTGGATATCACTAGCATATCAGTTTATGTGTATTTGTATAACGAGGAGGGTGTGGCCTAAGGAGATCAACACCCTATATCAAGGTGTGCATAATTATTAGGCAGCTTCTTTTCCTCAGGCAAAATGAGCCAAAAAAGAGATTTATCTGACTCTGAAAAGTCAAAAATTGTACAAAGTCTTCAAGAGGGGTGCAGCGCTCTTGAAATTGCTCAGATATTGGGGTGTGATTACAGAACCATAAAATCACTCTTGAAATTTGCAATAGTGGCCAATATTTGTAGCTCAGGTGTAGGATGAGGGTTTGCTCTCATTCTGTGAATCCTTGGGGTTCAACACTGGTCTCTTAATCATGTCTAATGAATCATAAGATTGCTTAGCTCTTGAAACTGGACAAGATTGACTAGATTCCTTTCTAGGGCTGTGCAGACAGGGTCTGGGACAACTTGCTGCGGCCCACTTGCCACAGGACAACTCGCCACGAGACAATTCAACACTGTATTAATCATTTCATTCAGGTACTTTTATCATTGGTGACCATGTTTTTGACAAAATTATTCTAATTGTTTTAATTATTGTATTTCTGGATTGACTTTATTTTATTATTATTGTATTGTTTCAAAATTAATTTGACTTTTGTATTTGTTGAATTGTCCTGCAGCGAATTGTCCCGTGTCGAATTGGCTGTGGTGACTTATCCCATTCTGGGGGAGATACACTTATAATTGCATCCATCTCCAAACGAAATAAATAATTTATATGGAGGCCTTCTGCTTTCACTTTAGCCATATTGAGAAACCAATCTATTCCATCCATATGCGACTTTTGAAGTAATTGCTTTATTATTAATATGTTGCATATTTAACATATGAAATATTTAACGCACATGCACAAAGAGAACAAAATTAGAATTGAAGGGAAGTGCAGAAATAGTTCAGATAAAATGTGCACGAGAGGCTTAAATGGCCTTAATGTCCTATTGTCCTTGGCATAGGGCCTGGTTACTCGAGGGACTGACCACCTGTCTCCCCTAGTATCTGCCTGACCAATTTGATTTTGGCATCCTTTGAGTTCAATTTGACCAATTTGATTTTGGCATCCTCTGAGTTCCTTGGAGTAAACAAAGTCATCTGCCAGGCCCCTGGAAGCAAACCTTCCCTGTTCCAACATCTGCCCTCTGGAATGGGGCCCTCCTCCGATATCTGAGTTTCCCACACCCTCCTATGGCTTAGAAGGACCCTGAAGACCTGGGTGTTTTCCGAGGCCTTGGTGAGGGTGACCAAGGGCTCCTTTAGGTAGTAGAGATTTGGTATTTCTCTTGTCTGCTTGCTGCCTTTTATTCCTTGTGCTTGTCAACTATTCTATTCTTTTATTTTTTTAAAAAATACTGTTTGTTTGTAAGCCTAAATTATTTGGAGTTCAGCAACGTCTGTGGAGATTCTCAGTCATCCAGGTCATGGTTGTCCCAAAAGTGATTTTTCATGAGGCAACTGAACTTTCTGGTTTTCCTCGGAAGACTGTTTCGCTTCTCAACGGAGAAGCGAAACGGTCTTCCAAGGAAAACCAGAAAGTCCAGTTGCCTCTTGAGAAAGCACCTTTGGGATAGGAGTTGAGCAGTTTACCAATTTAATAAATAAATAACTGTAATTTGGAGGACACATACCTTTAAGCAGCCCCAATTTGCAGGGCATTAAATTAGGAGATTTGTAATTTGAAACTGCAGAGATTAGTCCAGGCAGTTGCTAGGAGCCAACACTGACTCCGAAGGCACCAACAAAACAAACAAACAAATCAGAAGATGGAGAATAGTTTACATAAGGCTGCAATACATTTTGCAGCCCTTCCTGTAGTATAAAAATGTTTCATTAGTATAAAAAATTTTTAAAAAAGCAAAGCATTTTCTATGTTCAATGAATGTTGGATTGATTGGTTTACTTTTTAAGAAATAGTAATAACTTAGTGCATATAAAGGTAAACATCAGCTAAAGATCTGCAAATGTTTTCACATTGTTGTGTATATGATAATTGTTAAACCTATATGCTGCTGAACAATCAATGACTCTGGGTGGCTCATAACAAAGGGAAGGAAGGAAGGAAGGAAGGAAGGAAGGAAGGAAGGAAAGAAAAGAAAAGAAAAGAAAAGAAAAGAAAGAAAGAAAGAAAGAAAGAAAGAAAGAAAGAAAGAAAGAAAGAAAGAAAGAAAGAAAGAAAGAAAGAAAAGCCCTTGTGATTTAGTTCTAATTAAGGACGGGTTTAAGAAAAAAGTCTATTTAAACTAATTTTACTTAATCATGACAGTCTTTTGCCCTTTCATGAACTTCCTGTGTTTTTCTGCAACCCAAGATCAGTTCTTGTAGTATATCTGGGTAGGATTACTAGATGATTAGTATATTAAGTCAGTTTCTGGATATTTTTAAGTCGTATAGCCTTCTGAAATCTTATGAAAATCTGTTGATTTTGGAAGGCCTACTGATACAGATGGGTGTCATCACTGAATTTATTTTTTATGTCAAATTGTTATTTCTAATATTTTTATTTATATTTTGCATTGATCCAGTGTATTCTTCCTCTAATTACGCACTGCTTAGAGTCATTCCAACTGAGCAGTATATAACAACAACAATAACAAATGTGTAATGCAACACTAAGAGGCAATTACTGGAAAGCTGGAGAAGAATGACATGCTCGTCTTCTCTGTCTGCAAAGGATAAGGGTAAGGAAGGGTGGAGACATTTACAGATCTCCAGATATCGCTGAATTACGATGCTCAGAACTCTTTATCTTTGTATGTACAATATACTAAATGGCAATTGAAGTTTGAAAGGCAGTTTGGTGCAATGGTTAAGGCACCAGGCTAGAAATTGGGAAATTGGGAATTTAGTTGTGTGCAGACACACTAAAGTTCTTTGCAGATTAAATAGTAGCACTTTATTATCCTATGAAAGGGACCCTGTACTTTTGTGAATCAGTTGCTGCTTGAAACTTAGCCTAAGTATATATCTCAGCTTTATTTTCGTCTATAGTGATTCACTAACGGCCCCTAACTATTTCCTCCATTCCTCCCCCACAGTATTTTGGATTCACCCTGATAATGAAATAACTTTAATTAAAATGGTTGTTTTCCACGTCAAAAGAATCTGAGGGTAAAAGGAATTGCAGTTCTACTCCCTAAATCCCAAAGAACAGCGGGGCAAATTGTTTGCAGACCTCAGATGAAACAGGAATGACTCACCTGAAATTAGGGGACTGCTTTTATGAAAATAGGCAGCCTGCCAAAAAGTAATACTATACTTTGTTTAAAAAAAAACTCTGCCTCTTCCCCTTCTTCACAAAACAACTCGCACAGATGTATATGGGGGTGGTGGTGAATGAAAAGTAGTGCCTCTACTCCATACATTTGGTTTAAATAGGAATAATTTACTACATGAAATAGAAGGATGATCATTGAGATGTTTTGTTACTTTTATTTACAAAGCACAGGATTTTTAAAGTGTTTTCAAAAGAAATCCAAGTTTTGCCTCTTCAACCAAGTCTTGCTGGTCCTTTTGATCTCTTCATCTGAGTTCAACAATGCCCATAAAAGTATTCTTTCAAATTTGGACAAAGCTGGACATTACAGGGTGCCAGTACTGGGCTGTATGGTGAATTGGGTAACATGGTGAGAAGGAAGTTTGCAGTTGTTTCTTGGGTGATTTGTGAGGTGTGGGATCCAATACAACACTGTAGCAGTTTCCTTTTTGTGGCCCTTATTTGTTACTTCAATGTTTGGAGCATTGACTTGGAAAGCGATGCCAGGTTCTTGGAAATCTGTGTGAATAGTGCTATCTGCATCCTCCAAAACTGTAAACTTGAGTTTTCTTGCAGAATCCTGTGTTTTCATTTGTTTGTTTGCTTGTTTGAGTTGTTCTTTGTTTTTGCTTCTGTAGATGACACTTTGTGAGGGTATTCCATGCACCGGCACTTATTTCTGGGTCATAATCATGACACAATGTGATTGTCACAATGCTGTGAAGAAATTCCATTTCTTTATATTGATAGTATGACAACAATAGTAAGGAGACACCATGTGCACAATAGGAAGGAGACTCCTTTACACAAACTTTCCTATATTGAAAAATATCAAACTATGTGACCCACACAATCATCTCCTTTTGATTGTGTGGGTCACGTTTTTTTTGATGTTCTTCAACATTACGAACAATGCTTTGAGTTGGAAAGAAATTAAGATGGTATATAAATTTCATCAATCAATAAATAACTGTTAGAGTTATTATCTAGCATATACAGGATGCCCTGCAAGTGACAGAAAAATAGGCTTTTTAGGATCTCAGAGAAGAGTCAACAATAAATGCATCTCAAGAGAAAACAAATCGAATTCATCTCATTGAAATATTACCTACATGGGTACATACTATCAGTACTTTGTCTTAAAGAAAGTCAAGACATGTGTTACGTTTGCAATATTTTCTCATCTCTCCTGGAAGCAAGAAGTACAACCCATGAGTTGTAGCTCAGAGGGAATTTAAATTGCTTCCCAGATGTTGTAAAGTACAAGTATCTAGAGAGCTCATTACTGAAAGCTAATGTGGTCTGGAAATAATCTTCTGCCTATTAAGAGCCTATTCTAACTTATTGCAAAGTGCCCGCTAAGGAGGGTGCATTCAGCCCAGGGTTAACGATGTTCCTTGACTCAGAACAAATAGTTCAGATCCGTCTTGCACAACAGTGGAATTGAGGGAATTACACAAAGAATCATGTATGTTAGGGCAGTTTTGAACCAACAGTTCCAGGGGAATTTTGCCCGGGACAAAAGGAAAAACTCTGCTGCAGCTGTAGTTCATTTAGTCTGAAGAATGTAGGAATTAGGGAAGCACAGAGTTCAATCTTAAATCCATTTCAAGGGTGCCTTGCAGGTTTTTGTCTCCGATTCAATTCTGCCTGTGATTTTGCAGTTTCCTTGATCCCAGTTGCTCTCCTACACAGTGGCCTCCAGCATAGGAAGCTTAAAGCTTTGTGCACAATTTTTTTAAAGTACAACTTTAGAACATGAAGCTACCTGAGCTTTTCTTTAAAAAATAAATAAATGAGAACACTGTTATCCAAATCTCTCTTTCTCAATGGTTCTAAGTCACATTTACTAGAATGCTTTTTTGTCCAGCAACGCTCTTCCTCAAAGCCAAGGAACCTCTCTGGTAAAGCAATGCGTGTTATTGTAAGACAGGAAATGATCATTGCCATACACTTGGCAAAGCTCATATCGTGTATTACAAACATATGTACTGGCTTTGGTAAGAGAGGGAGGGAATGAGCTGAATTAGCGTCTTGAGTACTGAGACCGCAAGACACCTCACAGTCTGACAGGGCAACAAACATAGATATTGATTATACAAGCTGCACGTTGACTATCAAAATAGATTTGTGCTCTTTTGGGCACCCCTATCACACTCTCCCATCCCTTGTTTCTGGAGAGTGTAATCAGCATTGTATCATTGCTAGAGAACTGTGCCATCGTCACCATCATCTGCAACTAGTAACAATATTGATAAGATTATATATATTACTTTGTCTTGTGAATGGGGGATGTCAGCAGGATGTAGACACGAAGGGGGACTAGTTAATTACAGGAAGTCCTCGACTTACAACCACAATTGAGCTCAAAATTTCTGTTGATAAGCAAGAGAGTGCTTAAGGGAATTTTGCTTCATTTTATGACCTTTCTTGCCACAGTTGTAAAGGTAGTTTGTTCAATTAGTAATAGGTCGTTACGTGAATTTGGCTTCTTCATTGATTTTGCTTGTCAGAAGGTCCCAAAAGGTGATGACATGACCCCTGGGACATTGCAGTCATCATAAATATGAATCAGTTGCCAAGTGCTGACAGTGGTGCGATTCAATTTTTTTTTTTACTACCGCTTCTGTGGGCGTGGCCTGGTGGGCGTGGCAGGGGAAGGATACTGCAAAATCTCCAATCAGAGGTGGTATCTGCCGGTTCTCCGAACTACTCCAAATTTCCGCTACCGGTTCTCCAGAACTGGTCAGAACCTGATGAATACCCACCTCTGGTGGCTGACCATGGGAGGCTGCAATGGTTGTAAGTGTGACATAAGTCACATTTTTCAGTGCCATTGTAATTTCAAATTACCACTAATCGAACTGCTGTAACTTAACGACTAGCCCAGTGATGGCCAACCTTTTTGTTTTCACGCACTGAAAATGCGCACATGCGTGTGCGAGAGCGCGCACTTGTGCCTGCACCCATAATGCAATGCACACAAGACCCCCCCATGCTTCCCCGCCCCCTGCGCATGCGCACGGAAACCCCTGCACTCCCCCTGCCCCCTGCACATGCTCACCCATCTCCCCCATGCGCCCTGCCCCCACGCATGCATGGCAGATACCTGAAAATCAGCTGGCTGGCGGGAGGCATACACGCCTGCCCAGTGAAACTGAGCTGGGGTGATGGCTCGCGTGCCCGCAGAGATGGCTCTGCATGCCACTTCCGGCGCGCATGCCATAGGTTTGCCACCAGGGGACTAGCCTGTATTCCCCATCTATGCTGCAAGAGGCTCAGGTTTACCACATTTCAGTTTGAGCAAAATCTGTAGGTTTGTTTTACATCCCTAGGGAGTATTTAGGGTTTAAGATAGGAAAATCAAAATCTTATAAACAAATCCTACTGAATTGAATAGAATCAGTTCCCACATAAATCTTGTCCTTTAATGGAGTGCCATAGATGCATTATGTAGCTTTGGGTTAGAAATGTCAACCCAGAATTGAAGGAGGCCAAGTTATCTAGTGGTTCATCTCTTTATCTCTAATGATTGGGAGAGCGGATAAGAAGACGTGTGCATGCTCACCTCTTGCTAAGAGTTCTTAAAGAGGCAGTGCACTTTTGAGCCTTACATAATGTCCATTTTCAGTGGAATTGGATCTCTCATAAATACTGCGTAGCCCTCTTAGTTGGAATGTCCTCTGGGGATCCTCTGATACAGGACATCTGCTGCGTGGGTTCTACTAAGGTTTTCTTTCACATGAGCTTTTCTGTAAATATTCTGCTGGTGTTTGGCATTGGTTTGCAGTTTCTCTCTCTGTCTTTCTCACCAGATTCAGTTTCTTTTTCTCTGGCAGCTAGTGTGCCTTTGTGTCAGTAGAAGAGCAACAACATCTCTTTGTTTGTGCTATCAGACCAAACAGCATCTGGCTGTGCTATTGTTTAATCTCAAGAGAGAACCCTTCTGATAGCTACGGAAAGCCTCTTAGGATAAGCAGGCAAAATAAATACCTTCATTTAGCAAAGCAGGCACTGAGGTCTCAAGCAAAGCAGGCAGCAGAGCCAAGAATTTTCCCTCTTGATTCTCTCTAGAAAAATATCATAGTTCTCTGTTACTGCCAGACAGGATTACCAAACTGCCACTTTTTATGGGAATATTCCCATCTGATTCCTGAGCTTCTGTTATCAAGTTGTATTTCTAGGAATCATTAGTGTGTTCCAGTGTTAGGTTCCAGTGGAACTCCAAGTTCCATACAATTGATCTTTGAAAAATGTCAAAGTCTGGGCTGCAAAAATTTGGATGACCACTAGAGGCCAACAGTTTATATCTCTTATATCTCACTGCCATTTAGGTGTTTAGATTTTGGCATTGATTTATTTTTTAAATTAACACTTCCAGTTTATTCAGTTCCATTTATTGACTTCCAAGAGTAGACAGACATTATTTGGCAGTTTATCTTGGAGGGAGAGAACACCAAACTTCCATATTTTGGAGGAGGATATTGTTTAATCTAACATTTCTTGCTGGCAGTGATCCTGCTTTACCAGGATGTCATGACTTTCTTTGGGTCTAAGTGTTGTTGTTGTTGTTGTTTTTAATTGGCTTGTGCTTTGTCTTTGATGAGAGAGAAAGAGAGATGGAAACTATTCCATTAGCACAGCAATTATTCAGTAATAATTACTCTTAATACTCTTATTATTGTGAGATGTCTTTGAGTTGTAAATCCAGCCTAGATAGTACCGTGCTGGAATATTCTGGATAACTGCTCAATTTATGCCATTATATTGTTTATTAAAACTACAGTGCTGCCAAATTGTTGTCTATAGTAGCAGTACAAGAGACACGATAAAAACATGATAAATATCCATAGTAAACATATTCCCACTCACTTCTATGTAACATCCAGCATTGAAGCAGACACAGTAAGAAGAAAAGACATCCACATTCAGTTAAGAAATAGTATAACTGAATTATAATCTCAATCCTAAAATCCATTCCAATCATCTCATCTAAGATATGAGTCTGAGGGTATGAGTTGAAGGATGTTCTCATGAGGAGGCCGGGAGTTCGAATCCCGCCATGGCTGTGAAAGCCAGCTGGGTAACTTGGGCCACTCGCTCTTTCTCAGCCCAAATCACCTCACAGGTTGGTTGTTATGGGGAGAATAGGAAGAGGAGGTGCATCGGATATATTTGCTGTCTTGAGTTATTTGTCAAAATAATAAAGCGGAGATAGAAATCGATTAAAAAAGAACCAAAGCTGGCAAAGGCCCACTGTGGCTTCTACTTGTCCTTCCATCAGGAGCCAAGAGTGAGGAACCCCTCTCTTCCCTTTCAGGGCTGATGCTTCCTGTTTGAGAGACATTAGAGGGCAATCTCTAAGCATTGTGCTTTTCCCCCCCTCATTTTTTCCCCATCATTGGTTAATGTCATGTGCTAATTTCTGTTTGCTATTAATTTCCTTTCCTTTATTCAATTTATTTTTTTCCCCACTCACCCTTTCTTGGTGTCCAGGTTTCATAGCTGGTCTCGTAGCTTTAACTATTCAAAGCTTTAAGTCTATGGAGGTTCTCAGTCATCTGGGTCATGGTTGTCCCAAAGGTGCTTTTTCATGAGGCAACTGGACTTTCTTGTTTTTTCTTTGAAGATGTTTCGCTTCTCATCTAAGAAGCTTCTTCAGCTCTGACTGGATGGTGGGGAATAGAAGGATTTAAAGAAGCTGAAGAAGCTTCTTAGAAGAGAAGCAAAACATCTTCAAAGAAAAAACAACAACAAGAAAGTCCAGTTACCTCCTGAAAAAGCACCTTTGGGACAATCACGACCTGAATGACTGAGAATCTCCATAGACTTTTAGCTATGCACTGTGGAATGAACACCCTTCAAATGGTGTGGGAGTATGAACGGATTTCCAGAAAAATTGCAGACTACAGAAACCATTTGCACTACTCAGGTGACCCCGAGGACACAGATAAACCTCCAAGTGTTTCAACAACCCTCTAAAAGGATGCAAATGACCAGCTGTCTGCAAGGAATGTAAATCCTTCTATTCCCCACTATCCTGTCTGAGCTGAAGAAGCTTCTTGGATGAGAAGCAAAACATCTTCATAGAAAAAACAAGGAAGTCCAGTTGGCTCCTGAAAAAGCACCTTTGGGATATTCAAAGCTTTGTTTTCCTAGAAATATTTTTTATCTTTCATGATTTGTCATTGCCTTCCTCTTTAGGGTTAATCCCTTTGCTTCTCTGCATAATCACTCTTTTTATGCATTCTTGAGTCCAAGAAAACAAAAAAACTGTTTACTGCCTTCACTTATTCACCTTAATCTCTGATAGCATTTTAACAGGAAACTTGCTTGTCAGTCCCATTCATTTTCTTCTGCTCACAAACCAAAACAATTCTGTTTGAAAAGATAGAAGCAGCTAGTTTGGCATTCATCCTAGGAGCTGATTCAAAACCTGAAAGTAGATAAGCATTCTCACTTTGGGGAGAACTTTTCCAAAAGTTAATACTTGGGACTCCTCTACTTTCCTCCTAATGAATCAGTCTTAGCCCCTCTGAATGTGGTGTTTTGACAAGTACCAAATATTTGCATTGATTAGAGAAGAAAGTCTCCAAAACAGCATGGGAAATTTGCTCCAGTAACCTCATCCTGTGCTTACCATAGTCAGCCAAATCCACTCACTTATAGGAAGCTGTTTTTTCCCCTCCCCTCAAGGCCTCCTCATTTTCCTCCATCTTGTCACTCCCATAAAAATTGGTAGCAGATTTACAACAGAGAAGGCCCTATTTTCATTGTCAGTGATTAAAGGCAACATGGGTTGAGCTGAGCCAACTGGGAGGAATTAAATCTCGGAGTCTGCCACCCACATGATCTTTAAAGCCTCTTAGGAAAGCTTTTATTTGCTGTCCAGGGGATACAAAGGAGTCAGGGATTTGACTCATTCAGCAGTTTGAAAAGGAAGAAAATTCCTAGAAGAATTAAATGTTATGTTTGTGTATCAGACAAAGGATTGTTTTAGAAGGTGAAAAATTAGGCTGGGTGCTGAACCCAGTTGTCACTGACTCCTCTCACCACCCTGATTCATGGCTAGGTTAAAAAAAAAAAAAGTCAAGGGAGCTTTCAGTCATTCTCAAACAATATTGGCAAGAAATTCAGGCAACCCTTTTTATGGCAGTTTTCACTTATTATAGAATATAGAATACTGGATGAACCCACCCTTTCTCTGAGGACCACCAAAATTCTGCAGCCCACAAGTTGGCAATCACTGTTCTATAGCAGCCCCAAGAGCATCTCCATACAGCAGTATTTAAATCTGGTGGTGTTATTGTTTGCCATTTTTCCTAAAATAAGGGACATTTCCCCTTTTAAAACACTTTAAACAGGTCAACCATTTCAGTGTCCTCTCCCTAGAATCATTGACTCAGGCAAGAGTCAATGAGAGATGTAAGAGATGTCAGGCAAGAAAGAGAGATGTAAACACTCTTCATTTTTTAATTGCTACATGGTAGTATTTCAAATGGGTCTTTTTCTTTGCTCATGATATTTATAGCATAAAGGTATATAGGTATTATATATACCTATATAGGTATATATAGCAACCTTGGCCTTCAAGTCTACTGTGTATGTGCTGACTTGACTCATCCTTTTGCCATTTTGCCAGGCTGCTTCACACTTAGGTAGAAAAGGTCAATGGAGCTTTCAGTCATTCTCAAACAATATTGGCAAGAAATTCAGGGCTGGGCAACTTTTTAATGGCAAACTTTTTTCTCTAATCATAGAATACAGAATATCAGAGTTGGAAGATATTGGAGATCTTCTAATCTGACCCTCTGGCCAAAGCAGGAGACCCTACACCATTCTGTTTTTTAATGTGTACTTCTTGTAAGCAAATTATATCAAATTTTAACTTCTCTAATTTATTTTCCCCGAAAGAGACCCTACACCATTCTGGACAAATGGCTGTCCAATCTTTTCTAAAAACCTCCAGTTGTTGGCGTACCCACAACTTCTTGGAGGCAAGCCGTTCATATTTATTTATTCAGAGTAAATTTATTTTTTAAGGCCATAGGCATTTTGGCCAATCTGACAGAATGGAGAGATAGATATAGAGGCAGGCAGACAGGCAGGCAACTCTCCATGATAATCTATGATAATCTACTGGTCTTTCGGGGCTTCAAATGACCCATCACCCATCACCTCTGTAACTGTCCTTGTTGCTGGCTGTCTTCTTTTCTTCCATTTTCCCTTCTTCAGCATTACAACCTTCAGAGAGCTACCATAGATATTTACATATTATATCTGAAGATGCCTTGACTGAGAATTGTGAGTTGCTTGAAGATCCACTTATTGGTTTTCTTGACTATCCATGGTATTCTCTGGAGTCTTTTTCAACATCTACAAAAGCATAAATATTCTTCCTAGGCTGCTTCCTCAAAGTCCAACCATTGCTTGCATGATTCTGATCTTTGTAAGTATATAGACCTATCATAGCATCTGAATATATTTTCTAAGGTCTTCATGGCTTCTCTATCAAGCATTAGACTGTGGTATATTTCTTAACAATTGGTTTCTTTTGCTGTTGATGGTTGATCCTAAAAAGCAGAGGCTATCCCCCACTTCAGTAGTTTCATTAATACTGAATGTTCTACCTATTGTCATTAGTTGTCCTCATATTTAATTTTAATCCCATTTTTCACTGTGCTCTTTGATTTTTATTACTAGATCTTGTAGATCCTTTGCATTTTCAGCTGTTTCTTCTTCCAATTTAAAAAAACAACACTCACATCTTCTAGCAATTCAGTTTCTCTTAATAGATATTCAACATATAAATTGAATTAGGGAGAATTAAATGAAATCAAATAAAGATTTTCTGTATTGAAGTGATTCTTGATCCTTACCTGTCCTTGATTTTAGATATTGTGGCCATAGCAAGGAGAACTTTCATATAATTAAGTTGCACAAGTAGTGATGGTCCCTGAGCCAGTCATATTTGGTGACAGTTCAAAGCCTTGATTACATCTTATCTTGACTACTACAATACATTCCACTGTATCTTAGTGTATTTATTGTTTGATTGCTTATCTGAGTTGGTTGTTCCTTGACTGGGGTATAATTCACTGTGTGATTGTGACAGTAAAACAACAGGAACAAGGACCTCGCTAAGTGCCCTTTTGCTACATAGTTCAAGAACTAATACATTTTCAAAACTTTTATAATCAGATATACATCATCTAAGGAGGAGGAAACTCAATAATGAATATTGTAAAACCTTGTCAGTCTGAAGGGCCTTAATCTTGCCCAAATGCAATAAAATAATATTCCTAAAAAGTGATTAGGAAACAAGGCTTGGCTGAGCTCAGTGTACCTAAAAGAATACTTTGTGAGTATGAGCTTAATGAAATCTCAACTGCCAGCTACTACAAACATAGGCTGATCACAAAATGGCAATTTCCAAGGCCTACTCATGAGGAGCAGCAGTCCAGAGTACTGTAGATAATGTCTACAATTGTTCCTTCTTCCAGAATGGTTTTGATGGTCGGGATCCAACATCCAGTTGCAATTTTCTTCACAAATGCTCCCTGCTAATGAGCAGGACATTGGCTCATTATGGCCATCCCAGAAAATGTCCTCTGAACAGTTCCAATTCCATGATATGTGCCCATTCACATTGCCATAGAATTGTGGGCACACACCAACATGCATTTCCTTGAATTTGCATGCATCCATGCATTTTTTTCTTTGTGTGATCCAGAGCTAGCATTGTCTGTGAAAAGGACATCTTCGTTGTGGATACACGTATTGAGTCCCATGAACGACATGACTTCTAAATTGAGACTCATAGAGACAAAAGTCCAGCAGCTTTACTGCCAGGACCACCAAAACATTGTAACCACCAGATTGAGCAAGACATATATAAAGCCCAGGTATGTTGCATTACCATCCTGCCTGACCATCAAGTCAAACTGTTGACCATGACTTCAAACCTTAATCTTCTAGCAAAGATGGACCAGTTGTGGTTCTCCTGGCAGAAACTGTTGGAAGTAGTAGATCAACAAAATCTGGAGGACATAGTACATTCTTTAACTCTATGTTACATCTTAGATTCATACAGAATAATGTGTGTGTTTGTGTCTTTAAATGCGTAAGAGAAGATTGCAAACCTCCTTCCCCTACAGTGTGTCTTCATATCTGCCTGAGATCACTTTCTGATTTAAGAAAATGACTTTTTAATTGTGTCTTGAGAGACCTATTCAGATGAATGCAGACAGATGCCACATGACCAAGGGCAGGTCACTCCAGATGTTCCTAAATTACTACTCCAGCATCTATAATAACTGACCACACTTTCCAGGGATGCAAAATCATAATTCAGTAACAGCTGGATAGCTGCACTTTGCCTACCTTTACCTACAATGCTATCAGCATGCAGATTATTAAATTTATAATAGGTTATGTACGAGAAATGTACTATTTGTAGAGATGCTAGCTGAAGAAACCATCACCCGATCATATGAAAACATTTTCTTCCTTAAACTTTCACTTTTTAATCAAATAAGCAACTCTGACAGAAAATTTCATTCACTGCTCAAATGGCATGACAGGCTGTGGCAGCAGAAGGCAGGAACGTATCTGGAAGAGCAATAAATAGAAATGGCGGGGGAAATATTGTGATCCTTCATGCAGAGATAAAGCAAGCAGCAGACTGAGCTTGTTCAAAGAAATACCTATAAAATTTTAAATAGTTTTTTCAGCCGCAGCTACGTGTGCCATACAACAGAACTTTTTAATTGAAAGCTAAAGGGTGTCTGATCGTAATACTTTGTAGGTGCTCATTCTACAAACACAAGCCATTCCTAGTTCTGGAGAATTTCACAGGCCTTCTGCAAAGGCCTTTAATTTATTTTGAAGCCTAGATAAATCTCGCTGAGAGATCGATGACACATTTACTCTAATACATGTTTTCTCTCTTTTTATACTCTCTCTTCCTTTCACACACACATGCACACACACAGACACACAAACACACCATGCACACACAGACTTAATATGTCAATGAAGACTCAATCATCCAGGCCAAATGTGTCTAAAGGTTAAATCATGGCAACTGGACCAAACTTTGTTAATCTGAGATGTTTTGTGGCTCATCCAAGCAACTTCATCAATCAGAACAAAATTAGTTAAGGTTAGAGATTCGGAAGGTACCAAACCAACTTGCCAAACCAACGTTCAGACGTTTCTCCCAAAATGGCTTGCAATATGTCAATGAAGACTCAATCATCCAGACACACAGACTTAATGAAAACATGTCCAGATATATGAATTAAGTACTGTGTGTGCACACTCAAATATGTATGTCAAGGTGATTCTTATCCCCATCTGAATGGTGAAAAACTGAACAGAATCCGCAATCATATCCTGCTCCCAGTGTTTGTAGAGTTTTTGTCACTAAGTTCAGGGAGTGAGGGATCCAGAAGGATTGCCCAGGTCCTCTGTGGCTATAGTTGCCCCTGTGGTTTGAATGCTGGATTGCAAATCTATGTAGTTATTGTAAGGTTTTACATGTTTCTAATATAATGAAGGAGAAGACTGATTGTTAGTAAAATAGTTTATCCCAGGGACAGACAGGTCTGTCAGTGGGAACTGTTTGGTGACTAAGAAATAGCACCGGTTGTGAGCTAGACAACTTGAAGACTGGGCATGGCTTAGGCTTACTGGTCTGCATATAACAGTTTGTCCTTGGATCTTTGATTCTGTAATATCTTGCTTCTGTGTTTATATAGCTTCTGTGATTATGACTTCTGGATTCTTCTGGTTCTGACTTCTGCATGGTATTGTATCCATGCATCATACTGTATATTATTGTATATAAAGAAGTTTCTTCTATAAATGAATCCTGCTGAATTATTTACTTGTGTGCTGGTTGGATTGCTGCAAACTCTAACATTATTTACATTTGATTTCTAATTTCCAACTGACCTCAATCAATTTCCAAGTCAATGGACATAGGAAGGACAGGGACAGACAAAGGGCTGGGTGTGGCTTGGAGGTCATAAATGTCTGGTTTATCTTGTGATTTGGTTAGCTTTTGTGGTGCCTTGATTGAGGCTAGCTTATTGATGCAAGAGTCAAAGAGGGAGGATTAAATTAGGGACAACAACAGTTTAGGGGTGGGTGGTGAATGATAAGAGAAATGTTTATTAATGAGCACAGAATGCAATCAATCCAATGACCCCTTCTAGTCTTTCAGCTCCATAGTGGCCTAATCACAATGGACATCAGCAGAATGCCACTCACCTATTTAGGTTTTTCAGCAATTCGTCTTCAGATGAAATAGCCAAGTGTAACATGTATGAGTGATGGTGGCTCATTGTGGTTTATGAATTGATAGATAATGTAAACATCTATCATATTATCAAAACAGAGGTTGGGTCCAAAAAAATGAGGGACATAATTATGGATTAAGACATTATTTTGACAACTAAACTTGGTGAAAGTTACATTCATGTTTAATTCCACACTTTTAATGGAGTGGTTTTTTTCAGGTATGATTTTTTTTTAAGCATCAAAGCAGTATTTCTTGTGCTACCTACTTGTGTTGGACTACAATTCAAAAAATTCAAAATTAGTTTCGCCTTTAATTCTGGCAGGAATTCGGAAGAGTATATCAAGTAAATCAGACTGCTGAGACATCATAGGGAAGCCAGATCAAATTATGACTGGTAGCCTGCTTGTGCCTCTTTCTTTTCACCAGGTGGTGCTGTTTGACAAAGAATGTGTGTGTGTTTGTGTGTGTGTGTGTGTTTGTGGCACACAAAGATAGGTGTAGCAGAAATCCTGATCTGTGTGCACATACCGAGAACAAGAAGCAGCAAAGAAAACACTCTGGAGGAAGAAGGAAATAAATTTGCTCTTATCTGGCACTGTAATAATTTAACTGAAAAATAATTAATGACATTAGGTCGGTAAGCAGGTAGATAGGTAAATAAATAGGTTTGCCTCTGTACCATATGCTTTTTAGAGAGATAGAGAAAGAGACAGATTCTGAAGTCAATTTCTGGCAATTACACTGCCGTCAATTGACAATTATCACCTATTAGAGAGAGCCGTGGTAGCACAGTGGTTAGAATGCAGCATTGCAGGCTAATTCTGCCAACTGCCAGCAGTTCGATCCTCACCAGCTGAAGGTTGATTCAGCCTTAACTCTTCCAAGGTTGGTAAAATGAGGACCCAGATTGTTGGGAGTAATAGGCTGACTCTGTAAACCACTTATAGAGGGCTGTAAAGCACAGTGAAGCGGTATATAAGTCTACGTACTATTGCTAGTGCTATGATCTCTCTCACCTTTCCTCTCTGAGAGAACCATGGGAGAGAGGCTGACCTATTAACTGACAACATTTTTGGTCCTACTTATAAAAAATGTCATTATTTTTTCTTCCTTTTTAAAATTTCCTGAACAGAAAGGTGTATTTCACCAAACAAAGCCCCAGGGCCATAAAAGGCTTCCAAGTTCACTGAATGAATTTTGATATTTGTATTTAATCCTGCATCTCTCTTGATCACGCCGCCCAGAAAGAAAGCTATTATTAAGGAGTTGGAAAGAATTCCAAGAAGTCATGTTTCCTCACCCTGTTTAAGGCAAGTTTTGTTGAATATTATTGTGCTCTGCTTTTATATGTTTGATTGTTTTTATTGTAAATTGCTTGGTAAGTGAAGCAATATAGACATATATTAAATATGAACAATAGGAGTTCTATTGCTTAGAAAAAACAATGCAGATATTATTTGGAATAATACTGCATTATCAAGGCAGTTTGTGTTTTGCCTTATAAATAATATATTAATATCAATAGTCGTTTTTCCATCAAAGTACAATGTTATTTTTCTACCAAATGTTCAGTTAAACTTCCATCATCCCTAGCCAACAAATGAGGATAAGTGAACTAGGGAGAATTGTACTGACTTGAGAGCCATTTGCAGTTGTTCCTTTCCAATTGCTATGGGAAGGAAGAAGCACGAAAAAGTACTTTCTAAGGAATCAGAAACTTACTCGAGGTAGATTTAAGTAATAAAGAATGGAGAGAGGAGAATAGGAGAAAAGTTAAACACAGTAAACTACAATAAATGGTACTGACTTTAGGAATCTTGAGGGGGGGGGAGGCACTGATTTCCAACTCCCGTGGTGCAGTAAAATAAGGCATTAAGAGCTACCCTCACCTTTTTACTTTTTCATGATAATAGAAACTAGCCATTTCTATAACAACAAATCTATCTAATCGGTAAACCCACCCAAAAATGGGAGTAGATCTTAATGCCTTATTTTACTGCACCAAAGGAGTTGGAAGTCAATGCCTTGTTTTTCCTTTTTCCCTTGCTTTCCCCCACTATCCACTTCCCTTTTTCCTTCCCTAATTTCCCTAATATTTGCTTTTGTATTCTCTTTGTAGGTCATATTATAAATTAATAAAACTATTAGGAATCAGGAATCTTGAGAAGATCATTTATGGACAATCTTCCAGCAATCTGCAGGTTGAATCTTCACCCTGATCTTCTTTTGTGAAGACCTAAGGATCTTTTTTGAGAAGCTGCTGATTGAAAAATGAAATTGCATGCATGACTTATCATCAAAAGTTCTATCACAGGTAGTCTTCAACTTACAACAATTCATTTAGTAGCCATTCAAAGTTACAACGGCACTGAAAAAAGGGACCTTTGACCATTTTTCACACTTACGACCTTGGCAACATCCCTTTGGTCATGTGATTTACATTTGTTTGACTGACAAGTGACTCACATTTATGACAGTTGCCGTGTCCCGGAATCATGTGATCTTATTTTGTGACCTTCTGCCAAGCAAAGTCAATGGGGAAAGCAGATTCACTTAACAACAGTGTTACTAATTTAAGAACTGCAGTGATTCACTTAACAAATGAGGTGAGAAAAGTCATAAAATGGTGTCACTTAACAAATTTCTCACTTAACAACATACATTTTGGGCTCAATGATGCTTGTTAAATTGAGGACCATCTGTATTTCGCCTCTTCCTCTAGTCTCCATTCTATTTCAGTCTCATTATCTATACAACTAATTGTATCAGTGATATTTCTATAACCAGTTGTTCTATGATGCATCAAATTATTATTATTATTTTTAAAAAAAGACTGTCTTTGCATATATTTCAAAAATTGCTCTGAATGAGTGATTCAGTCATGTAAGCCCAGGAGTTAGGATTTCATTCTTCCATGTTTCTTTGGCTTGCCCAGTAGGGCCAAATTGGAAACATGGTACACTCAATAGCTAGGCAAGTATAAAAATCTAAAGTTTCTCCGTAATCAGAATTGTCCAGAAATCTTCTGGAAGTCTATGGAGATTCCCAATCATCCAGGTCATGGTTGTCCCAAAGGTGCTTTTCCAAAAAACTTCCTTGGGTTTGTTTGTTTTCTTTGAAAACATTTCACTTCTCATCCAAGAAGCAGCTAATAGAAACTAATAAGGGCAGCCCAGCTGAGCAAAGTTTAAAGGTGTTACTAATATATATACTTTGTGGTGTATTTATAAACTCTATTGTCCATATAATAGTTTCATGGACTAGGCATTTACTAGCTTCAAATATTTAAGCCTTGAGTGAATGTATGTTCTCCAAGGTTGAATTTCAACTTTGCGTGTGCTAAATTTCTTCAGCCAAAAACCTACTGACCTCCTGGGTCAAAAGACTCAGAGATTGTTCTTAAAGAGCTTCTGGTCTTTACTTGCCTAAAATATTTATTTGTGTCTATTATATCTCCTGTTGGTTAGGCTGGTATAATGGCCCAGGCTCTGGACTCATGAGGCTGAAGAAGCTGCTCCAGCTGAGATGAGACTGTGGAAGGACCAGATATCATATGAGGCTGGTCAATCACAAACTCCATCTGAGCACTTGGAGTTCTCTGCGCCAGATGAGTAGAAAGGAGAGCGAAAGTCTAGTGAAAGTCTAGTAGGTCAAGTAGGTTCCTTGCCAAAGAAGAGAGTAAACATTCTGATTAGTGACAGCTGGCTGTAGCCTATATTCAGTGATGGGATTCAATTTTTTTTACTACTGGTTCTTTGGGTGTGGCTTGGTGGGCGTGGCTTGGTGGGCGTGGCTTGGTGGGCGTGGCAGGGGAAGGATACTGTAAAATCTCCATTCCCTCCCCACTCCTGGGGGAAGGTTACTGCAGGTTAGTTACCCCACTAACCTGCTTTCCAGCTCCGTTCTCCTGTGCAGGGCAACAAAAGAAGACCCAGCCAATCAGCTGGGACTTGGGAGGCAGAGAATAGATAGGGGCGGGGCCAGTCAGAAGGGGTATTTGCCGGTTCTCCAAACTACTCAAAATTTCCATTACCGGTTTCCCCGGAACTGGTCAGAACCTGCTGAATGCCACCTCTGCCTATATTACAGATTTTATTTTACCTGTATTCTTTTTGCTGGAAATAATGTCGGGCTTGTGTGTGTGATTCCCCGGGTGTGTATTACACTCTTGACCCTTGAACTGGCTGACAACCTTGGACTGACTTTGGAAGACTCTTTTGCACACTCCTCTTTGAAAACACAATTTGCAGGTGAGTCTTTGCTTTGTTTGACATTCCGGACTACATTGCTAATGTAATCAGGCACCTGAAAGTAAAACTGATAATCTCCCCAGAAACTGTGTATATGGGTGAGAGGCTGAACCCAGAAGCAGGATAAGATATATTCTCAGGTTTTTTTTTCCTCCCTCCCTTCCACTCTCAGTCCCCTTGGGGGTCTTTTAGCTGTGCTGTTTGGGACCAGCCTGACTTGCTCTTTCTCCAAAATGGAGGAGACTCCATGACAGGTGCTTTGCTAAACAGACTTCAGAAAATCAGGCTTTTCTACAAAAAGGATCTTTTCTGAAATAAATCTATTTTCCCCCACATGAGAACCAGCTACAAAAATAACTTATACTCCTTAGTTACACTCCTAACCTGATTGTTTCTCTCTCCAGTTATTATTCCACAGAACAAATCTATCTGCTGCCCAACATACAGTTCGGTTCAACATGGGCTCTTTGTTCTGTTCTGGGAACACAAATAACTTAAAAAAACCCACCCTATATTCCATTTTCTATTTTATGATGGGACTTATTTTTTCCATAAGAATCCAAACAATGACTGAAAGAAAAGAGATTAGCCAGTTTTAATGAAAATGGGCTTACTCTGGTTTTTTTTTTTTCCCCTTGTGGACTTGATTGAATTTTGAATTTGTCAAAATGATTCTCCTTGCTGTAACGGGAAATTTATCAGGTTGCAAATTACTTCTTAAAGGCTGGATTCTTTCATAAGCCACCCAAAGCCATTTACACAATATTTTATAATCCAGTCAGAGCAATTAAATTGCTAAATAAATCAATAAACAGCATTCTTGATTGAGTAAGATTACAGGAAAAAACTTTAGGTTCTTATGCTGCCTCAGTTGTCGTAGCCCAAAAACGTTTGCTTGAAAACAGCCCTGGGTTATATTTTTAATTGGACAGAGCAGGTATATACAGAATTGCACTGTAAAACATTAGGATTCAGGAAGATAATAATATATTTAGAGTCACGCCAAAGCTTAATAATTGTCCTAATAGTGAATTAGACTGTAGGTTGGATAGGCTCCTGGTTCATTCTGACTTCATTCTCTCTCTCTCTCTCTCTCTCTCTCTCTCTCTCTCTCTCTCTCTCTCTCTCTCTCTTTAATGTAGGCTCATTTATACCTGCTTCCCCATCAGCCTCTCATGAAAAGTTTAATGTAGCACATACATTATATGATATAGTTGCATGCATTTTTCCTAAAATCCACTTTTGGAATGCACCTCTTCCTAATGTATAGTTTCCCAAGCATTTTTCCTTAATGTGGTGAGGACTTACCTTGGCCTTTTTATGATAAATGGTGACCAATATGTGCAAAGTTCACACAATGCATATTTTGATATCTAAGTGATTAGTTTATATATCATCTCCGGAAGTATACAGGTGACAAATTTGCATCACTATGCAATCCAAACTATTTCTCTCATATTTCTACTTCCTGATTTAGTATAACTGAAACTGACCCCTTTTCATGATATCCCCAAGCAACCAAAAATAGGTTTTAAAGTGGTTGAGGGAGGGAATATAGGTTGCCCATCTGTCCAGAACTGCCATTCATAACCAAATAAGTGCCTTAGTTAATTGAGTAAGAAAATAAGAAAAGAAACCTCATTCCATCTTTCCTAGAGCTTCAGAAAAAGCAGCCCCTATAAATAAGCACCATCAGGAAAACTCATAACAATATACTTTCAAATATATAAGAAGGCAAGGCCAAAAAAAAAAAAAGTTAGCTGGTGAAATAGATAAAAGCTGAATGCTCCAGGACCACAAATAAAAATTTATTTGGCTCCAGTGTTCTTGCTTATTTATAGCAAGCACACTGCCTTCATCAAAATGGGCAGTTTGAATTTATCTGAGATTAGCTTCACACTCTACAAATTCATAAGCCACTAAAATATCTCTGGGGATACAAAGTTAGTTCTCATCTTGTGACTTTGGGTAGACATTAAGATTAGTTGCTCTCCCTTTCTCGTTCCTTCCATCCTTCCTTAGACAGAAAGCACAATTGTTAGTTCGAAGTGATTAATTGCAAGAACCTACGGTGTTAATAAATTTGTATTGCCTCATGGGACGTTAGCATTTTTATCCTGGAAAGAATAAAGAGAGTATCTTTTTGCTATTCTTTTTGAAAATGTACCACAGTATGAAGTAGTAAATGTGAGGAAAAACTAATTGTAATGGGGTAAGGTCTTCTCTGTTTTTGGAGCTTAAGGACATAGAACAGAGAATGCTGTGACATACATATATATCTTGGGTGTATCATGAAACCAAATCTGTCACAAGAGGAAAAAAGACAAAATCAATGATCCTTCTGTTACTTGACAGTTTTGCTTTTTGTTTTAAACTTTGCATCCAGCTGAATGACACCTCAGTCCAACTCGCCTCACAGATAACTAGCAATTAATAGATCAGATAAAAGTTACTGACAATAGCCAATTTGTTCCAATTAAAGGCAGAGGTGGTATTCAGCAGGTTCTGACCAGTTCTGAGAACTGGTAGCAGAAATTTTGAGTAGTTCGGAGAATCGATGGTAACCTTCCCACAGGAGTAGGGTGGGAATGGAGATTTTGCAGTATCCTTCCTCTGCCACGCCCACCAAGCTACGCCCACAGAACTGGTAGTAAAATTTTTTGAATCCCACCACTGGTTAAAGGCACCAGGCTAGAAAGCAGGAGACCGTGAATTTAAATCCCACCTTAGCCATGAAAGCCACCTGGGTGACCTTGGGCCAGTTGCTCTCTCTCAGTCCAACAATCACAGGATTGTTGTTGTGGGAAAATTTGAGGAGGAACTTGTATTAGATAGGTTCACTGCCTTGAGTTATTTGTAAAAATAATAAAGGCAGCAAGTAAATAAAGTAAATGAATTAAAAGTATGAGAATGATGTTGATGGAGAATTTCTCCAGCCTGCATGGAAAAATACCCTTTGGGAAGAGAGTTCAAGGTTATGTAAAAGCTGGATTCAGAAAAGCAACTTTCTGCTTACTATTATGGACCTGTTTTTTGCTAAATTACAGAGACAAAAAAAAAAAAAATCCATTTCAGACCCTGACTGAAAACCATTTCTGGATGAGTTTTTAAAGAGTCAAATCTTCCTGGGAAGATTTGAGTAGTTCAGAGAACTGGTGGTAATCTTCTCCTAGGAGTGGGGAGGGAATGGAGATTTTACAGTATCCTTCCCCTGCCATGCCCACCAAGCCACAGCCACCAAGCCATGCCCACAGAACTAGTAGTAAATTTTTTTGAATCCCACCACTGCCTAGTTCCAGCAATCTTTCTTTGTATGTTTTAGCCTCCAGTCCCCTAATCATCTTTGTTGCTGTTCTCTGCACTCTTTCCAAAGTCTCAACATCTTTTTTTACATTGTGGCGACCAAAACTGGATGCAGTATTCCAAGTGTGGACTTACCAAGGTATTATAAAGCGGTATTAAGCATTAACACTTCACGTGATCTTGATTCTATCTATGAAGACTTGTACTTTCCCCTCAAGTAATAAGCTAGGGAACGCTGCATTGCTGGTGGAAATTTTATTAGTGAACATGTTCGTTACTTTCTGGGTATTGTTTGTATTTCCATTGTATTGGTCTTTATCTTGTGCACCATTCAGAAATGCTATCAGTTAGGAACTTTGATTTAATAAAGAATTATTTCTTTTTGTTTGAGTAGCAAAACTAACTAATGAAACAAAAGTATAATGGCAACAATGCCCTTAACCTGGGTATCTCTGTCTGAATAGCCTAACACTTCACACAGCCCCAAAAATAATTTAAGGCTGATGCTCATATTGTCTGCCTCTTGGGCTTAAACTAAATATGTCATTAAGCAGAAAATTCATGCTTGTGCATTGGATTCTGTCTATGTCTATCTTCATGTTTTAAAAAAACTAAAAAAAAAATGATTCAGGACCATCATCAAAGACATGGTTGAATACTTTGTCCATGGTTCCAACCCAAGAGCTATGTGCTTTTGGTGTATTCACTGGATTCCAGGTGGTTGAATGATTCTATATTAAGCTGCAATATAAGTGTTGTTAAATAAGCAGCTGAGGATAATTAGTGTCAATGCTAGCAGGATATATTAACATGTGGGGAATGTTGCAGCGTTGACAAAAATACTACATATAGCCGAGGACAGTGATATGACCTGGAAAGGAATGCTACCAATAAATAAACATATCCGTGGAATAGGGCATCTGCTCTGCTGGTAGCAACCACGGTAGGTAGTATACAATCTGAAACAGCATATACATTAGGTCAGGGGTGTCAAACTCAAGGCCCGTGGGCTGGATCCAACCTGTGAGGTGCTTAAATCTGGCCCACAGGACCAGCCTGAAAATAGCAAAAGACTGCCCGCGATGCCTCTGGCAGCCAAAACGGGACACATGCACACCACCCCTGTACCCCATTTTGGTCGGCAGGGTGCTGCAGGAGGTGTCCATCCGATTTCTCCTCCCCTCCAGCCGGCCTGCGGAGGAGAGCAACAATGCTAATACGGCCCTCAAAGAACTCTAGTTTGACACCCCTGCAATAGATGAAGTACATTTGCATGGCAAAGTAACACAAGTGCAGATGCAATAGAAAACCGTTGCACTATATTTTCTGAGGAACATCTTCAATGGCTGAAAATGCCTATCTAATGTCTATGGTGATGTCTATGGTCATCTAGGTCATGGTTGTCCCAAAGGTGCTTTTTCAAGGGGCAACTGGACTTCCTTGTTTTTTCTTTGAAGATGTTTTGCTTCTCATCCAAGAAGAGCCGAAGAGGCTTCTTGGATGAAAAGCAAAATGTCTTCAAAAAGAAACCAAAAAGTCCAGGAGCCTCTTGAAAAAATACCTTTAGGACTGCCTATCTAATGGTTCTCAGTCCTGATAAACTTAAGTGACCAGAGATTATGAAGAACATCAAAAGAACATTTGTCTACCTGTAGTATGAGATACTACAGATTAGAAGGAGGAGAAAGAAGGGATGGGAAAGAAGAAATAGAAGATGGAGGAGGAGAAAAAGATCTAATAATAATGCAAGTGCAGAAGCCATGCTTAGATGTTCCAGGTTGCTTAGAGTAAATAAGGAAATAGAGTGTATTATAATACTATGGATTTACAATAACTAGCCGAGAAATGAAATATACTAAACTACATGGGATCTTTTAAGAAAATGACTCTCTTTACCAGATACAGTTCTTTGTTGTAAACCACAAACACTATAATGGAATGAAACTGATATAAGCTATTAGTATGATGTTCCCTTAATCTTTAAACACTCACTTTGCTACACTGAGTGCATTAAACTCTAATGACTTTGCTATTCTTTTGCTTTTCGTTCTGACATTTCCATCTCTGTTGAAACTTCCAGCTGAAAGAGAGATAATGGAAGATCTCTTGGCACTTTGAAAGGCAATTTTCTTAACAGGAGATGTACATCTAAATTTGGTTTATGACATTGATAGATTAAAACACAACATTATTGAATGTAGTGTCATAATTGCCATTTCAAAATAAATGAAGAAAGATTATCGTTGTTATGGAATCCTTTGTTGTACTAAGGGCACAGAGGTTTGGCATACATAATGTATCACTGGATCATTTATTTATTCTGTTGTTTTGAGTCAAGTTGCCTTTTTGCTTTCTATTACCAAACTCAGGCTGATAATTCCACAATACTTTGCAACAATTCACATGCAAAATAAACTGGAGGAAGGACTAGGATGCTTCTTGAGGGAAAAGTAAACAGAGGCTACCATTAATTTCTCATTTAAATTTGGCTTCCAAATTGCCTTATATTATTCTGCTGAAACCTTAACTGTAATGTTTTTAATAACTTGGCCAATCAATTAGGTGGTGTAGAACTAGACAATCTTTTGCAAAGCAAACCCAAACTAAGTAGTGGCAATTCTGTGTGTTTGTCACACTTAATTTTATTGCTTTGGTCAATGCAAGTTGATAGCATGAATCAAAGCGATCATTTTCTTCCTCTTTTCCTGTTCACCTTCCATTCCTGATATGGCTCTGAATTGTTTTGTGATAGGATTTTACTCAATTGCTCTTTTATTGCAGGTAATAGAATGCACTTATAAAACACCCTGGGCATGATTAATCATTTTTAATCTGGAAATGAGATGACACCTTCTATTTGTGGAAATGATTCCTAAGACCATTTTTAGGGGGAAAGATTTAGTCCTGAAATTTAAGCCCATTTATATTAATTTTCTAGCACATCTTTCTGGAAATACCTGCTGTTAGGAAGTGGGAATGTGCTATTATTTTCAGGCCCTGTGATTAGGAGCATGGATTAAGAGGACTTCTGTTGTGATCCACTTTTTTGATCTCGTAAACTTTTTTTATACTTGGGTGTCATTCTTTTGGTATAATTCACATACACAGACCAACAATATCCCAGAAAGTGGAACATAACATGCATTGATAAGATGAGACAGCTACTTAAGGTATACCATCAACCTGATCACATGTAAGACAGTGGAAAATAGCAGGTGGCTAGGTAAGGGAACATCTGTCCAAGGCTGAAGCATAATGTTTGAAAAAAAGGAACAGGCAGGTGAGTGTTTTGGGTGAAATCCAGGGGTGGGATTCTACCAGTTTCATTTGTAATAAATAAAAAAAAAAAAAAAAAAAAAAAAAAGCAACCATAAATTTTAAATAAACAAAAAAAAAAAAAAAAAAATAAACCCAAAACCCCCCCCTCACCAACCCAACTTAAATCTATAATTTTTATTTTATATATTTTAAACGTATAATAAAAAAAAAAAAACCCAAAATACCCCCCCCCCACCCCCCCCCCCCCCTACAACCCCCCCCCGCACCTATTCGCTAGAACCGGTTGTTAATATTCTAAGCAGTTTGGAGAACTGGTTGTTAGAAGAAATTACTGGCCTAATCCTGTAAGGAAGGCAGGAAGGAAACATTCTGGTGTTGCTTACAGAAACTGCCTCTCCGTTAACCCTTATTACATTCTTGGCAGGACTAGACTTCCTGTCTCAGGAACTTCTCTGGAGTTTTTTTTTCCTCCTTTGCTGGTACTTTGCTTGTGTGGAGTGACCATTCGATGTGAGTGATGTTGAGTTGGCCATGCCCAGCCAGTAACATGACCACCAAAGCAGTGCAAATTGAGGAGTACCTGTATTTGATTAATTCTGAGGGTTTCTACCTTTTTTGAGATTTCCCTCACTATGTATGTATTCATATATATGAGCTTCTTTATACTCTCATATTCATAGATATGGGGCTGGACTCCAGCACGAGTCTGAAAGCTTGGAAGACAAAACCTCTGATCCTGGTGACTGACCCAGATTGGATCCTGCAACATTATCCTAGGACACATTTGCCTTCATGTGTAATGATGATATAACCTAGCTAGTGCTGGCTCAGGAATTCTGGGAGCTGAAGTCAGGGGTGGGATACGACAGGGTTAACTACCGGTTTGGGATTTATGAGCTTCCCTGCACGCTGGGAGCCACGCGCCTGTAAATCATCATCAGCAGGCTGCATGCAGAGCTTGCCTTTGAAACAGCCCTCTTTTCCTGCTTTTTTAACTGCAGCTGTGCCTTGTTCGGCAGCTGAAGTTAAAAAATCAGGAAATAAAGATCAAGTAAGAGCCTGGGTGGGCGGGTGCGCAAAAACATCAGAAGACATAGAACCGGTTCTATGTCTGCTGCTCTTCAGAGCTACCGGTTCTGCAGAGGTGGACAGAACCGGTAGAAACCCACCCGTGGCTGAAGTCCATACAGTCATAAAGAGGCCATAGTTCCCCATCTCTGATATAACCAATGATGCCTATCCTCCTCTGATGAGGACACCCCATAGGTATCAGGGCTTCCATGCTGGCTAGGAATTTGGGCAATCCCTGATCTGAGTCTGTGCCCCAGAATGAGTTAATCTCAAGGAAGCATTGCTTATCTTCATCAGAGGCTTTGTCTGTCTAGTCGAGCAACGCAATGGACCTCAGCCAGGCCGAATGCGCTTAGCAGAAGATATCAAAGTGAAATATTTTGCAGAACCGCATAAAGATATTTAAATTAGATGGGAATGGAGCAGATACAAGGTTAAAAGCATTCCCTGCTCCAATTGTCTTGTTTGCACAAAAACATACATTCCCAATGTCCCAAGCGGTAACGCTGAGCGTGACAGTTGTTTTCACCTTTAGGTGTGTAAGCTGTCTGAAGTGACTAAAGACATCAAAATCAATTTAGTGCAACGGTATTTTACAATTGTCCCTTTTTTCCTGCAAAGAAAGTGCTTTTTCTAGAAACATAATATATAGAGATTTCCTCTTTCTGAGCTCATTTAACAGAGTTAGAAGGGACCTTGGAGGTCTTCTAATCCAATCCCTTGTTCAAGAAGGAGACCCTATACTATTTCAGACAAATGGTTGTACAATCTGTTCTTAGAAACCCCCAGTGATGGAGCACCCACAAACTTCTGGAGGCAAGCTGTTCCACTGATTAATTGTTCTAACAGTCAAGAAATCCCTCCTCAGTTCTAGGGTGCTTCTCTCCTTGATTAGTGTCCATCCACTGCTTCTTGTCCTGCTTTCAGGTGCTTCTTTGTGGCAACCCTTTAGATATTGGCACAAGCTAGTGTTTGTGAACTTAGATTAAGTGTATCCTTATTCATCAAGATTTAAGCAAAATAGGAAATGTGCTCCAAATGCCGCTTAAATAAGCTTTAGCTCAATTTGTCGGATGAATGGTAGTACCCAAGAGAGTCTAGCAGAGTTGTAACTTTAAGCCTCTTCCTGAGAAGGTTCTGCTTGTGGAATACTTGATTTTTCTTCTTGCTAGGCTGCCGCTGATCTTTCAAATCAGAACATCCAGGGTATCCAGTCCAAAATCAAACCCGCTGCTTGTGGTTGACAAGACTTTTTCTGAACAGCAACAAGAGTGCGGTGCTTGTGCTGGTTAAGAAATGACTTGTTGAGCCTTCCTAGCAAGAAAGCCTGAGCATGTCTATAATTGGACGATATCTTTGCAATAACTTTGGAAAATGCCACTGGAAAGGTGCCGCAGTGTTAGACATTTATCTAAAGGGAACAAAACGACCATATTTTTCAGCTTGCCACGTTGTCAACAAAATCCCGACACAATGTCACATCAAGAGCTAAATACATTACTAACGTGGGCTGCATCCTGCCCATATCCTTTTATCTTTCTTGGTGATTTCAATCTACCTCATATTGACTGGACCCTAAATGATTGTACAACTGAAATCATACACACAACCTTCTACAATGCTATTACAAATCTGGGACTGGAACAACTAGTAACCAACAACACTAGACTAAACAACTGCCTCGATCTCATCTTCTGCAATAGTTTGAATTTAATTTACGGAATACAAACTAAAGAACCCTTTTCCAGTAGTGACCACAATATGATTGACTTTTGTCTCAACATACAAAAATCACCACAATGATGTAATCCCCAATTGTAACTTCAAAAAGGCAACTATGATCTTATAGACAACGATCTCTCATCCCTGGATTGGCAATCTCTATTCACTGGATGCAATACTGTTGAAGACCATTACAACATATTTTTACTTGAAGTCAAAAGAGTCATCAAACTATATGTACCAACAACAACTCCCAAAACAAAACAAAAAAGCAGATTACCCATATCAATAAGGAAACTTCAATCCAAAAAGAGATCACTCTGGAGGAAAAACAAATCTGGTCGCGTTGCCAATTTCAAAAACCGATACAAAAATTTATGCCACCAGATAAAGACCGAATGCACCAATTATCACATTAAACAAGAGGAAAACCTTCTAAGCACCAATTCCACCGTGCTTTTTACAATTTTGTAAACAACAAACTAAAAGACTCAAGGTCCATCCCTCCCTTGATAGGACCTGATGGTAAAGACTGCAACGACGACACCATCAAAGCCAACATCTTTAACACATTCTTCGGCTCAGTATTTGTAAACAGCAATGGATCATGCCCAGTATTTCCTAGCCGTACCACAGATAACAATAATGATCTAATACATATCGATTTCACAGAAGACAATGTTGAAAAATCACTACGCAATCTAAAACCATCTCTATCTATTGGACCAGATGGAATATGTGCCTACTTCTTAAGAAAGCTATCCACTGCCATAGCCAAACCTCTAAGCATAATCTTTGAAAAATCTTTCAGGACCAGCTCCTTGCCTAACCTATGGTCACAAGCCACAGTCATCCCCATCTTCAAAAAGGGAGACCCAAGCCTAGTTGAAAATTACAGGCCAATCTCCTTATGCTGCGTCACCTGTAAAGTCATGGAATCAATTATTAACCAATCCATCATCCTCCACTTAGAGACAAATAACCTACTCTCCAATAAACAATTTGGTTTCAGAAAAAAACTATCCTGTAATCTACAACTCTTACACTGCAAAAACATATGGATGACACAACTCGACCAGGGCAAAGCAATAGACGCAATCTACATAGACTTCTGTAAAGCCTTTGATTCAGTGGTACACGACAAACTACTCCTAAAAATAAAATCCTATGGTATCTCTGGACAACTGAATAACTGGATAGAAGCATTCCTGTCAAACAGACAACAAATGGTCAAAATCGAAGCGTCCTATCAAATCCAGTACCTGTCAATAGTGGTGTCCCCCAAGGCAGTGTTCTAGGACCAACTCTCTTCATACTCTACATAAACGACCTCTGTGATCATATTAAGAGCAATTGCGTTCTCTTCGCTGATGATGTAAAGCTGTTCAATACCACAGACAATACTGCTACCCTACAAAAAGATCTTGACTATGTATCAGAATGGTCAAACAAATGGCAACTTCAAATCTCAACAAATAAATGCTCTGTCTTACATATTGGCAAAAAAAATCAGAAAATAAAATACAAGCTGAATAGTCAAGAACTTGTTGATGACCCAAGCTCTGTAAAGGACCTTGGAATACTCACCTCTAATGATCTAAGTGCTAGAGCCCACTGCAACTACATAGCCAAAAAGGCATTAAGAGTTGTTAACCTAATCCTACGTAGCTTTTTCTCTGGTAATATCACACTACTAACCAGAGTGTACAAAACATTTGCTAGACCAATACTCGAATACAGTTCATCAGTCTGGAACCCACATTATGTATCTGATATTAGCACAATTGAGAAAGTCCAGAAATATTTCACAAGAAGAGTTCTCCACTCCTCTACTCGTTGTAGAATACCTTATGCCACCAGACTTGAAATTCTAGAACTAGAAAACCTTGAATTACGCCGTCTTCGGTCTGACTTAAGCATGGTATATAAAACCATACATTGCAATGTCCTACCTGTCAGTGAATACTTCAGCTTCAACCATAACAACACAAGAGCACACAATAGATACAAACTCAAAGTAAACCGCACCAAACTTGATTGCAGGAAATACGACTTCAGCAATAGAGTGGTCAATGTCTGGAATACTCTACCCGACTCTGTAGTTTCTTCCCCAAACCCCAAAAACTTTAACCTTAGACTGTCTACTATTGACCTCACCCCTTTCCTAAGAGGTCTGTAGGGGCGTGCATAAAGCGCACCAACGTGCCTACCGTCCCTGTCCTATTGTTTCTCTTATTCTTTTATTTTTCTTATATGTACCCATTTCATGTATTCACAACTATGTATACACTTATACTTATTATCTTGTAAACAATTGGCAAATCAAATAAATAAATAAATAAATAAATAAATAAATAAATAAATAAATAAGAGCCTCAAAACTCCATTTCCTCTTATATCTTTTTCTTTTATTCCCTGTTTTTTTTTTGTTATTCTCTCATCTTCCAAAGAAATGTTTATTTGGAAACTTTATTGGATGCAGTGCTTGCCCCGCCTGCCTCAAAGCTGCAAGCAATATTCTTGCTGCAACAGTTTACTAAAGGCGAAAAACGATGCATGACATTTTCCTCTGCCTGGCTATTTTGCCCCCTCTGTCCATGCAGATGAAATGTAGCTGGAGACCTGTATTGTTCTGAATGGCAACAGAGGGATTGAATATGTTCGGCTCCAGCTGCTTATAGATAATTTAACCCAGGCTCCACATCCATTTTTAGAACAGTCCTGTGGTTCTGAACGACTTTCACAGAGGCTGCATCAAAAGAGAGAGCTGAATGCAGCATTTGTAGAATGAGATAAGAACAGTAATTACAGGCAAAAACAGAAAAAGTTGGTTTTACTTAAAACACACACACACACACACACACACACACACACACACATTATACGGAACACATACTCTTTGTGACCTTAGCAACTTTTGTACAAACACCCTTATTTCTCCCTCTCTTTTGTACTACTTTACTTGTACTGTAGAATGTCATTAGTCCTGTAACCCAGGAGTCTCCAACCTTGGCAACTTTAAGCCTGGAGGACTTCAACTCCCAGAATTCCCCAGCCAGCTTTGCTGGCTGGGGAATTCTGGGAGTTGAAGTCCTTCAGGCTTAAAGTTGCCAAGGTTGGTGACCCCTGCTGTAACCCCTTCCCACTGCAAAGAAAACAAGATGATTAACTTGACAGTTTATTGCATAGAGGGTTGTCCTCCACTTGCTGCAAGGAGGCAAAGTGCTGGGAGGAAAAGGCCAAAGGGTGGGGGCTGGCGGATGGATGGGGCTTTGGCAACATTCGCTGTATAAGACGCAGACATTTCCACCCATTTTTGGGGGGGAGGGGAAGTGCGTCTTATACATGGAAAACTACAGCATTTATTACAATTGCGATGTTGTGGATTGTCACATGATCATCATTTGTAACCTTCCCAGCCAGATTCCTACAGGTAAAGTCAATGGGGAAAGCCAGATTCGCTTAACAACCGCGTGATTCAAAAAAATCTTCAAAGAAGTCGTGGAAGATCTGAAGATGTGGAGAGACCTGGCCTCTAAAATTGCAAGAATTGGGCACGACTGAATGGATAGTATCCTCTTATCATAGCAGGATGACCATTTCCACCCATGCTTCAAAACCACAAGTACATAATAATTCCATCTTATTATACATCCCCTTTAAAGTATAAGGACTCATATGCTGATTTTCCAACTTGAAGGTCACAAACTCTTACTTTGCTGGGCTCTTTCGGGTCAACATTTTGCTGGGGAAAATATGTCTAGGACATCATTTGAATAATGAATCATCCCAGGTAGTTACTAAAAATGCCCCGATGAAGTTTTGCCTGCCCTATCTGTTAAGGCCTTCCCCAAGGTTTTACCTAGTATAGGGATTACCTAGTAAAGGGAAATGTAACTGGTTTACAAAATATTTATAAATACATTAAGGAAGCAGGAATTAGAAATCTGTGACCATCTAGATCTTAACTGAACTATGATCGGCGCCAACCTTTACTACTCACTAATTTAGTACTGTAGTTCAATAATATTTGAAGGTTCTCAATGTTATATTAATTACATCAGTATTATGAGAAGCCTCTGTGGCGCAATGGTTAGAGTGCAGTACTGCAAGCTACTTCTGCAGCCAGCTGCCTACAATTTGGCAGTTCAAATTCCACCAGGCTCAAGGTTGACTCAGCCTTCCATCCTTCTGAGGTGGGTAAAATGAGGACCCAAATTTGTTGGGGGCAATATGCTGACTTCGAAAACCGCTTAGAGAGGGCTGTAAAGCACTATAAAGCGGTATATAAGTCTAAGTGCTATTGCTATCAATAAAGGAATCTAGTCCCAGCCTTAGCTATAGAAATCACTGATGACTGGGCAGTCCTTCTTTCTGCACTCAACCTCTTCTGCAGGATTGTTTGTGAAAAAAATGGAAGCAAGCACACTACATTTGCTGCCTTGAAACTGCTGGAGGAAAAGGCAGGATATAAATTAGTGGTTTTTTTTTTTATCAGGGCAACCTGGTCTATGCAAATATGGGATGGAGCATACTGCTTCTGCTTTCACCTTTCAACCCCAATCCAGGGGCCTTCACAGGTAGTCGTTTTTGCTTTAGTTTACCCTGTTGCCCTGATAAACACTTAATCTCTCCCCTGTTATAGTTGACAAAGTGAGGAGAGCCTGTGGCTTAGAGGTTAATACATCTACCTAATATGTAAATAGCCTGGGTTCAAATCCCAGAAGGGTATGGCTAGCTGACGAGGGCTAAATAGCTTGAAATAGATCTATGCTAGTCTCCCTTTATTTCTTTGTTGATAAAATATAAATTTAACACAGGATGTAAATCTTACAAATAAATCGAAGTAGATTCATCTGATTACTGTCATTAAGGCACGGTATGACAATCAGGGCACTTGAGTATGACTGGATTCAAGAAGATGTATGACAATGGTACCTTCTCAAGGAGGAAGACCTGCACAGGTTTTTCTTGGACTCTGCTCCCTTACGCAAGTGGAAGGTTTGTAATGAATGTCACTTGCAAGAGAAAATCCAACTGGAATCAAGTCTGTCTTGAGCTGGTTACATTGCTGGCAGTGTCACTGTTCCTTGTAAAACATGAAGCCGATCTGAAGAGAGGAGAGGAGAGCCTCCAGCACACTTGAGAATTCACAAGATCTCTGTGTCAAATTTCATTTGCTGAATGCTCTCCAGATTGTTGTCTTAACATTCAATCCCTTCTTTTCCATTGGAAAAGAGGCAGCATTGCAGGCTTTAGTCCATCAAGCCTGACAGAATGATATTAAGGACATTGTGTAATGCTTCTGAGAAAGTTTTAGATACCTCAGCACTGCAAAATTAAGGCAGGGCAAAATTAGTAAGTTATATTAACTGATCAGCTATTATCAGGCAAATCTCGTGTAAATTTTTTGTTCAACCGGACATGTCAGTTGTCTAGATTAGTTTAGTTTATTGTCATTGCACCTCATACAGCGAAATTAAATGCCATCTTCAGTGTACATTATACATAAAATGTACAATATAAAATGTATAATGTACATTATACATACAGAACTATAGTAAAGCACGATTTTGGATTTGACCTAAGACTAACATAGCATTTGGCATATACAGTGGAACCTTGGGTCATGAACGCTTTTGTTCGAAACCAAATTGGGTGACGATCAAAAAATCCACCTGATTTTTTAATTGGGTCACGCTTCAAAAATTGGTGGCGAAAAAAATCGGTGTGGAAAGATTCCCTTTCTGATTTTCCCTTCGGCGCCATTTTTTTTTACTCTGCGCATACGCAGTTGGTCGTGCTTCCAGTCATGACCAAATTGGGTTGCAACCGTAGTCCTGGAATGGATTACGGTCGTGACCCGAGGTTCCACTGTACAGATAGTCCTCGACTTACAACAGTCTGTTTAGTGACTGTTACAACAACACTGAAAATAGTGACTTATGACTGTTTTTCACACTTATGACTATTGCAGCATCCCCATAGTGATCAAAATTTAGACGCTTGACCACTGACTCATATTTATGATGCTTGCAGTGTCCCGGGGTCACATGATCCCCTTTTGTGACCTTCTGACAAGCAAAGTCAGTGAGGAAGCCAAATTCACTTAACCTTGTCACTAACTTAATTCTATTTATTTTATTTTATTTATTTGATTTGTCAATTGCTTACAAGATAATAGGTATAAGTATAAATATGAGTAAAAATACAGGAAATAGGTACGAATTAATGGGGACAATAGGACAGGGACGGTAGGCACGATGGTGCACTTATGCATACCCCTTGCAGACCTCTTAGGAATGGGGTGAGGTCAATAGCGGATAGTTTGAGGTTAAAGGAGAGGGGGTTAGAGGATGTAACAACAGAGTCAGGTAGTGCATTCCAGGCATTGACCATTCTGTTGCTGAAGTCGTACTTTCTGCAATCGAGTTTGAAGCTGTTTACATTGAGTTTGTATCTGTTGTTGCTCTTGCATTGTTGTGGTTGAAGCTGAAGTAGTCATTGACTAGTAGGATATTGTAGCAGATAATTTTGTGTGCTACACTTAAGTCTAATCGTAGGCAGCGTAGTTCAAGGTTGTCCAAACCCAAAATCTCAAGTCTGGTGATATAGGGTATTCTGTTGCGAGTAGAGGAGTAGTACTCTTCTCGTGAAATACTTCTGGACTTGCTCGATTGTATTAATGTCCGATATGCAATGCGGATTCCAGACTGATGAGCTGTATTTGAGCATTGGTCTGACAAAAATTTTGTATGCTCTAGTTAGCAATTCGATATTTCCGTAGGAGAAGCTTCCTAAGGTTAGATTTTTGCAGTGATTCACTTAACAACTGTGATAAGAAAGGTCGTAAAATGGGGCAAAATTCACTTAACAAGTTTCACGTAGCAACATAAATTTTGAACTCAATTGTGGTCTAAGTCGAGGACTATCTGCACTTTTGGACAGGAGATTAATCAACTGTCTTGGGAAAAGGTGGAATTAATGAATAAGTTACTTTTACAGGCTCCTTAGATCTCTCTTATCTGCATTTCAATATTTTGAAGGGGTCAGTAGACTGTTGGTTTCTTCTACGCAGGATCAGCTAAAGTGTTCAAAGAGGTAAAAATGCTGAACAATTCTATAATTAACCCTAATAACTTAATAATAGATTATATAGAATATTTAACAGCAAGTAATAATATATTCACTAGGTCCTGAAGATAGGTAGACATTTTGATATATAGCACTTGTGAGAAATAATACATTTTGGAAGGTATTATTGTAGATCTTTTTAAATTTTTTTTGAAAAGTAAGCTTCGTGTAAACATTTCTTGTCTGCCTTTAGCCTTGTGCACTCAGCACTACTTTATTTATGAAGAGAATTATTTAAGCACTGAATATTTCATTATAATATTATTAACTGTGCTTCAAAATGAATGAACTGTGAATATTAAAAATAGTTTGGGCTGGATTATGCTCATAGATTTATTTTCATCATTCTCTCCGAAAGACCAAGTACCTGAAATGACTTTAACAGATTAAATTCTTCCCAAAATTCCCAATCTTAATCTTAACTATGGGAATGTAGTCTACTATAGACCAGACCAACACATCTCATAACTAAAATAAGCTCCCCCTAGTCACAACCCACACACGCACACATCTAAGCATGCTGTACTGAAAATATTCATATTATTTGGAGCAATTAGTGCATGTATGTTTATAGTCAAGAAGTTCATGAAGTTAAAGGTCAGAAGTAAGTTATAAGCAATACAGACTAAAAGAGGTCAGATTGGGATAGAAAGAAAAGGATAAAAATGGAGAGGCTATGATGCATAGTAAAAAAATCCTCTAGGAAACAGACTACTTTGCTCTATACAGCTAGTCCTCATTTAGTGACCACCAACGGGAACAGCAAGTAATTAAGCAAAATGGTCACTAAGTGAAAATCACATCACCATGACTATGCTTATGATTTTATTTCAACTTTGCTTTGCTTTATGATATCAGAAGAATCTGACCCCAAATAGCTAGGTAGACCCCAATGGTGGGGAAGATTTCTGCGAATTCATATGGTAGCTGGATAAAAGGGACAATCTTATCGTCCCTATTCTCCACTCCCCCATTCTGTGCTGGGATAATTGGCAAGGAGAGAATTGAATGTTTCTATTCATTGGAGAGGAAGGGATTACAAGAGAGCAAGAAGGCACACAACAGGCAATACATGTGAAAAGGAGTACAGTAGCATTGGCTGTTTGCTAGTCTGCTGCAGGCTGTGAGCCAGGAGTTGCTTAGGAGCAAACAAAAACCTGTAGGGCTTGTCAATGTCAGCAGCAGTGCCAGCTGGCCAAGAGAGTTCTAATCAATTAATTAAGGTCATTGAGCTGAGCTTATTAACTTGCAGTTAGAGCTTTTTAGGGATGAGCTGCACTGGGAAGAAAAGCAGCCCAGGAAGAGATCACTTGTTTAGGCAATCTTTCTGCTTAATTAGGTATTAGGAGGAGGGGGAGGAAAAAAATGGGTCTGGCACAGGACACCATGGAACTAAATGACTGTAATAGAGAACATGTGATGGAGAGATGTTCTGCAGAAGTCGTAAATATGGGCATTGGTTATAAAGTTACTTTTTAAATATCAGTTATTAACTGTTGCCTTTGGCCAGGGGTGTCAAACTCACGCCGTAGTGGTGTCACGTGGTATATTGGGACTTTCCCCCCCCTTTACTAAACCGGACGTGGCCAGCGTGTGATGCATCCAGCCCGTGGGCTGGGAGTTTGACAGCCCTGCCTTTAGGCAGTCTTTAACAGAAATCTACCTGTATCTGCAACCTGTAGAACAGGCATGTCCAATCCAACATGCCTGTTCTACAGCCCACAAGCTGCGTGCAAGTAATGTGGCCCCACAAGATCAATAAAAACATAAAAAACAAAGACAATTCCTCTTTGTTCAATATGGCCCAGGTAAGCCAAAAGGTTGGACACTCCTGCTGTAGAACATTATTCTAGATTGTTTTAAAATTCTTTTTGCAGGAAGAGTTGCCAGATCATGAAAATGTATACTTATACTTTGTATGTATAGGTACCAATGTTCATGATCTAGCAACTCTTGTTTCAATTTTTCCAGCCCTTTCAGCATTTCTGCATGCTGGCCTATCAGTTGCCACCTGCATTGTTGCAATTATTTATAGAATAATACATTATAGAATGATACATTAAATACCAAAAGTGGAAAGGACTTTTTTTTAAAAAAATCTGGTCTTCTTGTTTCAGCTTCCAGGTACCAAATCCTGTTCCATCTATTTTAGCTTCTCGTTGGTGGCCAATAGCAAGGATGTACAAAGCCATATTCTATCCTTATAATAGTTGCCTGTTTTGTCAACTGGATAACTTTCACAAAGAATTTAAAGAACCCTATGTTTTGAATTCAGGCTAATTCTGTTACACTTAAGTCAAATGTTAATAATAAATAATATTTCTATTGAACAATGAGGATTTTTTATTGATTAATGTGGACACAATCAATGAAGTACTTTCATTAGTTTTTATCACTTATCATCAACTAGGTCTTCCTCTATATGGGATGGATAATATGCAGGACATAGATACGGTCTTGTGTAAAGTAATGTCAATGGTGGAAATTCATTCCAAGTGATGTGATGCAATTAATTATGCTTAATTATTGTGCTCAAAATCAATTATGCCTGCTTCCCATAGTGGCCAACCACAGGGCTTAACAAGCATGGCTTAAAAGCCATACTGTTATTCCTACCAGAAAAGAAAGTTGCAGGATCCAATCTGAGTCAGTTACTTGGACCAGAGGTTTTGTTGTTCAAGCTTTTGGACTCCACAGGGAACTTCAGAGAAGTTCCAGCACAAGTCTGAAAGCTCATAAAACTAAACCTCTGGTCCCGATGACTGACCCAGATTGGATTCTGCAACATTATCCTGGGACACACATATTACAATGGAATGGAGTTGAGTGGAGTGAAGTGAAATAGAATAGAATGGAGTAGAGTAGACTAGAGTAGAACAGAATAGAACATTTTATTGCCACTTTAAATGTACACTAATCAGGATACATTAAAATGAGATTTCGTTGCATTCAGCTCTCAAAGGATAACCATTTGTTTTCATTCAAGAAAAGAATGTGTACTGTTGGGAAAT
Source organism: Notechis scutatus (assembly GCF_049901735.1). Lineage (NCBI taxonomy): Eukaryota > Metazoa > Chordata > Lepidosauria > Squamata > Elapidae > Notechis > Notechis scutatus. The sequence continues at coordinate 129,659,922 of NC_142009.1, read as the reverse complement.
TAGATTAGGAAAAAGTGTTAACAGCAGTGCTCAGGGATAGTTAAAAATTAGCATTACAGAATATGGTCCTACAGTCCTTTGATACTAATGTTCAAAAAGATTATTGTCCTAGCCACCATTAATTACTTGGTTTAGTGAGAGGAAAGCTTCCTCCTCCCCGCCTTTATATAGAGAGGAATAATTACACACACACACACACACACACACACACACACACACACACACACACACGCACGGTATTTTTCTGTTTTAGACACTCTTTCTCCTTGAAGTTCTAAAATATTTGTCGCAAGAAAAGGTTCTATTATAGACTCACTCAAATATTTGGAATAAATGAATTCTGATTAGATACATCCCTTTGGAGAGGAAAAATGGCTACACCAAAAAGGGAGCAAATTTAAAAACATACATCAATATAAGAGAAGGGATTAAGTTTGACTGGAGTCAAACCTTTGTGGGACGGCCTGAAGATCCTCCTTGACTTGGTACTCCAAGATGTTTTTGTCTCCCAAAATTGGAGTTTGGCTGTTTATCAGTGCAACATTCAAATTATTTTCATTGACTTCCAGGTGACTTTTCAGTTGAGAGCAACACCAAAAAATAAATAGTTTGAGATTGTTGTTTAATAGCATTTACACTGAAGTCCTTTATTAAAGTACTGGTCCTCCTGAACTCAATATGAGAAATTGGTTTAATATAAGCCCTTTCTATGACCCACACTTTGCTTTGGACTTAAACTCCACTCTACAGTTATGCTTGTAAACAATTTGATGTCTTCTATTCTTTGGAAAGATGGCTAGCTTGTTATAGGCAGTGCTTTTCTTTGAAAAAGCTCCAAGGTAGTTATATTCCTGTGCTCTATCTTAGACTAAAAACCACAATGTATTTTTAGTCCTTTTCAGTCTGCCTAAATGTATCAAAGAACAGATATGGACATGGTCATTTGAGGAGTTGCTTGGCTTATTAGCACTTTAAGTAATAGTGGGATAGATACATAGTAGTCCTTGACTTACGACCACAATGGAGCCCAAAATTTCTTTTGCTAAGTGAAAAGATTTTTAAGTGAGTTTTGCTCCACTTTATGACATGTCTTGCCACAGTTGTTAAGTGAATCTGGCTTCCCCATTGACTCTGCTTGTCAGAACATCGCAAAAGGTGATGCAACCGTCATAAATATGAGTCAGTTGTCAAGCATCTGGATTTTGATCACATGACTATGGGGGTGCGGCAACAGTCATAAGTGTGAAAAACAGTCATAGGTCACTTTTTTCAGTGTTGTTGTAACTTTGAACAGTCACTAAACGAACTGTTGTAAGTCAAGGACAACCTGTGTTTAGATGATCATCATGCTGAAATGTAACCTACTTGTGGATATCTCTGGGTTACAGGTGGTGCAATCTATAGTTGGAAGATCCTGATGGGTTATTTTGTGTGTGTGTGTGTGTGTGTGTGTGTGTGTGTGTGTGTGTAGACATGCATGCACATACACATACTTTTATGCATATGTGTTTTTCTTCCAAAAATGAACATGTTCATGTCCTTTCAACATAGAACATACTAATCAATAAATACAAACACGGCTCAATTCAATGAATGTTTAGTCAAGAGATGGTTGGATCAAGATCTTTTAATCCAATTACCAAGTCTGCTATACTGACTTGTAACATATTCTAGCTCTAACTTACACATTCATATGATTCTAATAGTCACAGGCATACATCATGACAAAAGATGGCACCAGAGGGACAAAAATGTTGGGGAAAGGAAAGGAAAGCAGGCTGTGTTTCCGAACGAAGTCAACATTTGTTTTTCATGGAATAAAACCAAAGATTTGATGTTGTCTCAACTCTTAATCAACCCATATGCTCAGAACAGCTCAAACAGCAGGACAGAATGTGGAAGAAAAGCTTTGAAAAACTGTTGACGTTCAAGTATACTATTTCTTTTATCATTGCTCTGTTTCTCTCTGCCCTTCTTTGCTGAAGATTTCAATTTCCCTTGAGATAACACATGAATTGAATATTGTGAGGTATTAGCCCATCTGCCAAGTCCTTCACAGTATTAAATACACATGCCGATATGAGCACATTGCTTCTTCAGGTTAATATGATGATAAAGTGAGAGAGAGAGGGAGAGGGAGAGGGAGAGGGAGAGGGAGAGGAGAGAGAGAGAGAGAGAGAGAGAGAGAGAGAGAGAGAGAGAGAGAGAGAAAGATTTCAGGTGGAGAGCCAATGTAGTTGCCTTGAGTTTCTTAGAATGGGACACATATGGGAACAACAAAATGTAAGAATCTTGTTAAAAGTTAACGAGTGCTCATTGTACATTACTAGTTCCTTTATAAGTTGTAATGCTACTTTACAAACAAAATTGGAGTTTATAAAAAGATACATTTAGCTTTTTATTTTTATCCTGTCTACAAAGTTCTATAATACTGAGATTATTTTGCAAGTTCATAAGATAAACACAGAGGACCTTGATTGCTTATCTACAATAGTGCCCTAAATCAGGTTACCAGTGGTGGCATTTTAGGGTTTATTGACACATAGGCAACCTTAACCCTAACCCTTTGAATCTTATTAGAAATGAAAAGTGTGAAATTTAAATCCTTACCCTTAAAGATTGGTCCCAAATATATTTGAATTCATAAACAACAATAAATGGGGTTATATTAGCTTGTTTGGGAGCAATGAACCAGGATCCTGACATCACAAACTTTTTTCATTTCTAGTTTGCTTTTTTGGTACATATACAGACTGAGCTGTTTGTATCAGGAAACCATGATAAACCAGCAATCCTAAATTGTTATAGAGGGAGAAAGCAAAGCCTCTGAGAATTGTGTGCAGCAGTGCTATATTTCTCCCAGTAAAAACGTCTCCCATTAGTCTGGTTGTTGTAGCATATGAGACATTGATCCCCTTTAATTTTACTTTATGAATTAGAAGTACTGTTACTGTTTGTCATGTTAGTTGGTTCTAAAATGGTAGCGCTTTAGAGTAAATAGAATAAATAGCTGTTGATTGATTGAAACAAATGTTTAATGAAACACAAACAAATTTATAGCTTGTGGAAAAATATAAATGAGTCCTAAGGAAGATGGTGTGGTATAACCATTGATTAATAAAGTTTTATTGAGAATTTCATTCATACATGACTCATACATGACATACATGAACTAAAAACAACCTTGCAAAAGTGGATAAGAACAAACACCAAGGAACCAATGAGTAGGCAGGTACTTTGGGTCCTCTCTTGATAAGGAGAGAATGGGAGATCACCTACACAAAAAAACCTAAGAAAGTGACTTCCCACCCTCATTATGACTAGTATAAACAATTTTAGTATCTCTTCAGCTCTTCTTAATTAACAAAACTCTTCACCATATTACTCAACTTTTAATTATATGTGAGTCCAATAAGAAACATCTTTTTCAATGCAGCTGTCATCAGAAAATCCAAAGTCCCAATCACATTCATTAACAAATGCAATATTAACCATTCCATATCTCAACTCAACTCTTATTTCAAATCTATGTTTCACTTCTAGAAAGTAAACTGGCTGAGGGTTTAAAATTTAAAAGGGAAACAGAAATGATGAACCAAGACAGTGAACTGGGTAATTTTTTCCTCTTGAATTTACGAAAGAAGCTTATTAAAGCCTCAAAGAACTGTGGGCAACAGGACAAGAAATCAAAACAACAACATTTGAACATATTAACGACTAAAGAATATTAGAAGTAAAACAATGAATATAACATTAGTTTATTTGATTAAAGTTAAAACAAGATATATTGTTACTTCTGGCAATCCTTTATTGACTTTCTGCTGACACCAGGACTAAAAAGATGATTTCTTATGGTTTATAGATAAGAGATAGGGTATGGGATGAAGAGATAAATGCTGATAAACTTAAAGGGGATGAATTTTGTTAAAATTGAGATGAAGGTTGGAAGTTGCTTCTTTATGTATTTCTTTTCTGTTTATTTCTCCTCTTTTTCCCTTATCCTTGCACTTTTTACTCCTTTCTATTCTCTTTTCTTTCTTTTAAATTTAATTTATATTAACTTTAATTTATATTAACTATTATAAAAAAACTTAATTAAAAACAATATCATGTTCCTACAAGTTTACATTAAACTGTTATTTTAAAAAGAGAAAATTGACACTGAACTTTATATTTAAAAATCCCTAGTTATTGGTTATGATATACTGTAGATTAGTTTGCTTCTCCCATTCCACTTGATTTAAAATATTTTTTTCATGGTCTCTTCTGCTGTTTTGGTGTTCCTAATTTGTTTCTATCATAATGTTACTTCACTGTGTGATTAGATTATTTTCATGGCCTATAGTTTATGCTTTTAAAGTGCTTTTGGAGTTAAAAGGACCTTTAACCATTACTCTTCCAAAAACGGATAGGTATGTGTTCTATAACCTTTAAATTGTATCAAGAGATAGGAAAAATTTATCAAGTAAGATATGTCTTTGTAGTGCAGGCCTTGGAATGGACAAATTTAGTTTACATCTCCATTCACCAAATATATTTAACAGATGGCTTTGAGCTGGTCACTGTCCTTCAACTAACATAATCATAGACATTTATTTTCTCTCTGATAGACCTTAAGTTTAGAAAACAGTTGTCACTCAACTCTTTATAACTATAAATATAACTATAAAATATAAAATTTTAAAGACAGTGAAACTAAACATTTGCAAGTTGTATGAAATTTCCTAGGAATTTTGTAATGCAACATCTTAATTGAAAAAACAGGAGATCCTGAAATGGAGAAGTAGGAATCTTGTGATTGAGACTGGGTGGTTGGATAGACTGTTGGTGGCTGACAATAGCAGGCAGCTATAGTGTGATAAAGCTTCACTGAAGATTTCAAGCAGAAGCTAGGACAATTTAGGTTCTTAGTTTTAGATGTCCTATTTTTCTTTAGCATAAATATGCCCATATTGTTAATGCTAGTTCTGTTTGTGTTATAGAAATCATGCTGCAGGTACTTTATTTAGGTGAACAGTTTTTTAGTCAAGATAGTATTTTCTATTTTGGGAGACCCAAATGGGAAATTTCTTAAGTGATATGCAGGAAGTTTCAAAGAGGACCAAGCCTCCTCCTCTTCCTCCTCCTTAGAAAAGGAAGAGTATCAGTAGAATAGCTAAATTATTTGTCCTGAAACTTTCCCTTAAGCTTAAGGTTCATCCACATCCAACTGAGATTGATTTATATTCTGTCCAGATAAACATGAATTTATTAAATGGAATGGACTTTTCAAAACAACTAAAGATTGTGAACTTTTACTTCAGTAGATGGATTACAGAAGAAGTTGTGGAGCTTCAGATTTTCAGGACTATTTATTTCAATTTAGCCAATTCTGGGCCTGGTTATCCAGTGGCTTATTTGCTTTTGAATGTTATTCTCCTACATACATATCTTTCCATGTCACTTTGGTGATTCTGAATATAAGGGGGAAAAGATCATATCCACAGAACAACATCACCAGGACAACGTAATGGAGAAGGGACTGTTGGTTTTTCTGAGCTTCCTGTAATTTCAGAAATATCTGCTTAGCTGGTGTTTATTTCTTGATTTGTTTTTTCATCTGCCTTATTGTGTATGGAAGAAAGAGAATAGGTTGTACAGGGAAGAAGTCAAGGCTTCTTACTGTATAAATTAAACTATGAGCTTTACTAACAGTCTTTGATGGCTGTTTTTCTTCTTATTTTGTCAAGTCCCATTATGCTGCTTCATTTTCATACTGGAGACACACTGCAGCTTATTTTGTTTGGACGTAAACAATGTCTCGGAGAATAAATTACAGATTTATGCAACTCCCCCATTCAGTTTGTTGTCAGAATATTACTCTGTTGAGAGGCAGGGAGAATGATATTATAACACTAGTAACGCTTCTGTATTTTGCCTGGCATATTGGTAGATAGAATTTTGGAGAGAGAGAGAGAGAGAGAGAGAGAGAGAGAGAGAGAGAGAGAGAGAGAGAGAGAGAGAGAGAACAATATCCCATGTGTCACAAATTACATAATGAGGTATGTGATGCCATTTGCTCCCTTTCCTGTCGCTTTATCTGAATCACTTTCTCCTCTCAGAAATGTTGATAAGGCAGCTTAATAGAGAACCTACTGGCTCATGCATGCAAATGAATTCATCATCTCGCAAGGTATCTTCCTGAATGCTGTGCCTTATTAGAGAGTAATGTGAAGAGATGCAGTCTGTTAAAATAAACGTGCACAGGTTTGTCTTTAGCCCAGTTGAGGATAAGACACCAGGCTAGAAACCAGGAGACCATGAGTTCTAATCCCGCTTCAGGCATGAGAGCCAGCTGGCTTATTTTGGGACAGTTCCCCTCTCAGCTAACCTCACAGGGTTGTTGTGGGAAAAATAGGAGGAGGAAGGAGCATTGGGTATATTTTCTGCTTGAGGTAGTTCTAAAATTAATAAAGGTGGGAGAAAATAAATTTAAAAAATAAAATTAAATATTGAGGAACAAGTATGACCAGCACTAATAATCTCAGAACACAAAGGAAGAGATATTAGCCAAGCACCTCTAGCTTTCTTAAGGAATGGATTGACTTAGCATTATGTGAATCCAAGTCCAACTCCTTCATCTTTCTTAAGTCCAAAAATCATAAGAGAACTACGCCCCAATAATGAACGATCCAAACTGTCCATGGGATTCTTTCCTCCCTTTAAGGATGGGTAATCCCCCCTCCCCATGCATTCAAGGGAATCCTTCTCTCCACAAAAATCATTCAGACTACACCTTGGCTAGGAAAGCCAGCCTGCAGCTGTGTTTTCTGTATTTTGAGTATGTCTGTTATTTATTTCAAGAAATTTGCCTCTGATTCAGGGGTGGGATTCTACCAGTTCTCTTGGGCTCTGTAGTACCAGTAGCTCTGAAGAGCAGCAGACATAGAACTGGTTCTATGTCTGCTGATGTTTTGGCCCACCCGCCTGCCCGGGCTCTTATCTGACCTTTATTTCCTGCTTTTTCAACCTCAGCTGCTGTGCAAGGCACAGCTGCAGTTGAAAAGCAGGAAAACGTGCTGTTTCAAATACTGCTTCTCTGCACTCAGTGCCATTCAGCTGTCAGGCAGCAAGCTGGTGACGATTTACAGGCTTGTGCAGTGTGCAGGGAAGCACATCATAAATCACCAAACCTCGTAAATCACCGAACCGGTAGTTAACCCTGTCGGATCCCACCCCTGCTCTGATTTTTCTAGCAGAAGTTAGGGTTGCTTTGGTGTAAACTGCATCTATGTCTGTCTGTCTGTCTGTCTGTCTGTCTGTCTGTCTATCTATCTATCTATCTATCTATCTATCTATCTATCTATCTATCTATCATCTAGCTATTTAATCTATCATCTAGCTATTTAACCTATCATCTATCTATCCATTTATTTAAGATACAGGGATCATAAATCTCACCCACTCTATATTCAATCAACCCACAGCATTTTGTGAGAGATTGATGTTTGAGGAGTTGTGATCTTATCAGCTAAATGCCTTGTTCCATCCAAGTGTAATTGCTGACCACCTGAAGCTAAAAGAAAAGTTCTGATTGTATTTTTAAAACAATCAATTTTTAAAATGTTAAGATGGATGCTCTTGTTTTCATCTTAAAAGAATTCAGGGCTGCTGTTCTCTGGCCATATGCTTTAAAAGCTACTTGGGCCCAAAAAGGGTTGCTATGGTATTGTGATTCATTGCACAGTCAGCCAGATGTTCAGACTGGATTTGGCAGTTTTGTCCCCCTCTTGAATCCTTCACAAGGACCTGGGATAGGCAAATAAGGATGTTTGATGGTGTTAATAATTATTATTGGTAGTATTGTCATTATTGTTTTGCCCACCTTTTCTTTAGGAAGATGGTTAGTGGTAGTGGGTCCTATCTGGAAGCTGGATCCAGGTGGGAAGGAAGCTGGGCCCACAGAGATGATCAGGGGGTTGTGACTTCTTCTGTACTCTCACAACTGAGCACCACAGTCAGTTTTTGTGTTTCTTGTTTTTCCTCACCTGCTTGAAATCCTCTGACTGCACAAACCTTCTATAATTCCATTATTTCATGACTGCAATAGCCTGTAAAATGCTTTAGCCTCTTCTAAGAAACGCTAGAGAAGTTCCTTCTGCTTTTCAAAGATAGTTGTTTTTGTCAATGCATATGGTTTATTTTTAAAGTTTTAGGTAAGTATAAGAAATTCCCTTCCTCCCACTGCACATCATTCAGTACAGAAAGTAAGTGCAGCATAAGCTGGCATGGATCCAATCTTTAAAATTATCTTTAAGATTATTAATGAGAAATTGATGGACAGGGTTGGACTTTCTGTTTCCTCCTTCCAAGGCAAAAGCTAAATAAAGTGACCCTTCCCAAGATCACTCTTCTCTGTGGTACCTATGTGTTTGAAATCTACATTAAGTATTGATAAATTTCTGAATCTATCTGAAAGTGATGCTCTCTTTCTAATTTAGGGCAAGTGAAGTTTAATTATAATAATGGCAGGGCAGACAAAGGCAAGTGGCTACCAGAACTGTAGTGATATAGTTGCTTGTGTGAAACAGGTTGTGGACAAATCCAACATATAGCTTCCAATGGCAGATCTGTAGTTTTTCAATGGGACACTCTTTGTGGAGGTTTCTGTGAATGGAATATTTTCCCAATCCCATTTCAGTGAGCATAACAGTGCAATTTTCTACATTAATTAAACAATGGCATCGTGCACATATACCCAAAGGACAAAAAAAGTGGCCTGGTGACTGAGAATTAGGTGGAATCCCAGTTTCCAATCCAGTCTTTCACAATTTATTGGTTTTAGCTCAATTGCTCATCCTAAGCCTTATCACTGAAGTGCAACGTTAAAAATGGAGCTTCTCCATGAACAGCCAGTTTGAGTGAGGACACACCATTACTTTGCACTTCAGCCACCAGGGATGTTTAGAGGAAAATAGTTTCAGTTAATGAGTTATGTACACTCACCCAAAGAACTTCATAAACCATATTTTATTCAGATTGAAAACAAAGATAGCAATTCAGGTCATCATGCCCTCTCTATACAATTAAAAAGCAGTAGGAATATTTTCAGAGGCATGTGAGGCAATTTCAAGTCTACTTGGGAGCTAATATTTTGTGGCTGCAGTCTGTCCAGCCTGAACTTAAACACAGAGGTTAAATCTTGTCCCCATTTCCCTTCCTACCACAGGTAGTCCTCGACTTGCAGCCATTCATTCGGTGACTGAAGTTAAAACAGCACTGACAAAAGTGTCTTATAACACATTTTCACACTTACAACCGTTGCAACACCCCCACATGGTCACATGATCAAAAGTCAGACTGGTTCATATTTATGATGGCTGCAGTGTCCTAGGGTCACGTGCTCACTTTTTGTGTCCTTCTGACAGGCCAAGTCAATGAGGAAGCCAGGTTCATTTAACGACCGTGTGACTATCTTAACATCTGCACTGATTCACTTAACAACGGTGACAAGAAAAGTTGTAAAGGCGGGGGGCAAGACTCTCTTAACAGCTGTCTCACTTAGTATCACTTAGCAACATAAATTTTGGACTCCTTTGTGGTAGTGAGTCAAGGCCTGCCTACAATTAAATGGGGCAAAGATTTCTTAAAATATATGCTCTCGAACAGCATGAAGGCTTCATATGAATCCTATTGCAACCTTTGATCCATGTTTATATTTCTTTATTTGTGCAATTTCTCACACTTTTTGGTATCTTTTCCTTAACTTTCCTTTACATATATTTTTATGTTTTGCTTCTGTTCGTATAATTTCTAAAATGAAAAAATATGTAAATAAACACAAACTGAAGGAATGACATTTAGTGGGGCTATGTTGAAATATTTAATTGTGATGAAAATATCAGATTTAAAAGAGAGAAGCGTCTTGACAGCTTGGCAGTTCTGAATTCCATTTCCCTTTTGTGCAAGATAATTGTTTTTGTCCAGGTAGCTTATATCTTTTGTGGCAGGAGTGGATTACCAAAATGGATGATGAAGTCCTCATGTTCCTCTTTGACTGGAGAACCAGGTTGCAATTCTTAAAGTAGAAACAGAACATGAGGTGAAAAACTATGCACATTAATTTGGTTGATGGTGATGGCTTTAATATACTGAAATAGAAGCCTTATAGTCCACTCCACTAAATTATTATTCTTATATACTTTAAGGGGCATTTAACCCATACTGAAGTCAGTTGTGAAGCCCAGATTTTTTGTATAACAGTGCATGTAGTTATATAGTGCAGGGTCCCCAACCACCGGTCCACGGACCGGTCCGGTCCGATGGAACAAATCCTACCGGTCAGCTGGTTTGCTGGAGCATGCCGCCATCTGTGTCTTTTGATGAAAAAGCCCGTGAGCTCACGGGCACTTTTTCATCAAACACAGATGGCGGCGCCCCAGCTGATGCCGGTACCGGGCCGCAGCATAAAAAGGTTGGAGACCACTGATATAGTGCATGTACAAATGTTTTTTTTATTCATATCTTCATATTTTGTAAAACATATACAGATTTCATTGCACTGATAACATTATGAAATTATGCAACAACTGAGAAAAATTAAATGTGCAATACTTATTCTTCAATAATTACTCCAAGTAATAAACTTTGGAACAGTCTTGTAATATCTTTGTTTTTTTCTTTTGCCTTGATGTAATAATTTTCAAGGGTGCCTATTAATCAGCTTATTCAGCTGTTGAAGGAACACTAAATAAATATTTTGTATTGTTTATTCAGGCAACAGTGATTCCATGAATCATAAACAACTTTGGAAAGGAATAAAACCTGCATCACAAACTCTGTTCCTTACATACTTACTAGTGACAGCAAAACTAAAGTACTAAAGGGCAGAACTTGCATTGTCATAATGCATATTTACTTTAGCACCATCATGGTTAGGAACAGAAACTTAGGATAGCAAATTTACAGCAATATATTGTTGTGAATCAATAAAAGTAACTAAGCCCAAATGCAAAGGAGGTTTTGAAAGCCTGCACACTTGATTGGTCCTTAAACAACGAACAAGGATTGGTCCATAACAAACCCCTGATTGGCCATTTTTAGGACACTTCTTATTGGTTATTAGTTGAACTTGATGCACTTATTATTGGTTAATAGGGTAGCAGCCAACCCTATAAAAGGGTTACTGCTGCCCATAGCCTTGCTCTGTTCTGTTCTATCTACTGTTATTAAAGAGTTGAAGTCACTGGTCAGATGTCTGGTCTCCATTATTCTCCAAACTTAACATATATCTTGCCGAATACAGAAATCTCACATATACAGTACAAAAAACAAAACAATATAGTGAATTTAAAAGGACTTATTGCAACCTACATACATACATACACTCTATTGTGGATTACTGTAGTCGCCTTGGTGTTTTCAAAGCTGGGGAAGAAACAGTTTTTCTATTTCCTAATGGCAGATGCAAATTGACACCACTAACATGTAATCATGACTTAATACATTCAATCTAGCAGTCTTGGCCTAAATTTAATTTCTTGACTTTCAAGCTTTCCTCTTAATTTTTTCACCACTTTTGGTAACCTCCTATATCAAAGAGAATTCTGGAGAATCTGAAAATTTGCATATTTTAAAACTATTTTGTTTAGCCATAATAAATGTATTATTAATTGGTGGCACAGTGGTTAAGTATTGCAGGCAAACTCTGTCCACATTTTGGAATTTGGTCCTAACCTGCTCAAGATTGACTCAGCCTTCCATCCTTCTGAGGTTGATAAAATGAGGACCTAAATTGTTAGGAGCAATAGGCTGACATTTGTAAATTGATCAGAGAGTGCTGTAAACTAAAGCACTATGAAGGAACATATAAGTCCAAGTTCTATTGCTATTATGTATCTTTAAGTTCTTTATCCTTAATCAGTTTACCAGAATGTCAAGTTGACCAACAGCTAGTAATTGTTTTGTTATTTACCCACTGCCTAATAAAATATAACATCTGTTTTTATTGATTTTATTTATTTATATTGAATCTTCCATCATGATAATTTTTACTTACTTTACTTTATTGATTAGCCCTTGGACCATATCAAAGTGCAGAGTTTCAGATTCTATTACTAAAATCTGATTAAAACAATTTAAAATGGAATTGGAATAAAATGCAACAATTTAAGATAAATAAAAATAAATAAAAATAAAATAAAATTATATTTCAGTGATAATTTTTTAAAAAGGCAACACTTTTCCAGGGTTAGTACACTTGTTATATATATTCTAAAATACTCTTCACCATAACTTTGTGCATTTCTTTTGCAATATGTGTTTTTGTACAATTTGTATTTTCTTAAAGTGTTGAAATACTGTTTTTCTTAATTGTCTCATTCAGTGCTGGCATAATGATACACGATTTTACTTTATGAATGTCTTTTATACAGACAATTTCTAAAGCTGTTCTAAAGAAAGCATTCTTTTTAGTTGTTATTCTAACCATGTAATGTCTAAACTTGGGGCTCACTATTGTCATTTAAATTTGCCCATATTTTTACAAGGAAAAAAAAGCATATAACTATATTATCTTCTAGCTATATCCTTATAAGCTATTTGCTGCTTTGTAGCTTATCCAGAAGAATGGATAAAGTCTTTTTTTCTGAGCAAGGCCATAAGGAATCACATTTTTTCCATAAAAGATCTTACAACCTCCAGATAAGGAAATCTCTGTTAATAATAATAAGAAACCAACTTTTTATTCACCCTGAACCCTAAATGTATGTCCATCGTGTCAGAGTATGTCTCTCCCAGAGATTATTTTGGTTAACACATTGGTCCAAACTCTACAAAGTTTATTTCATTTAAAGGAAGTGAGAACTCTGCTACTCGGCTTTGTAAACCATGGTTATGGCTTAACTTGTGCAGATCCAATTCTGATTTCTTAAATAAGCCATAATTAAACCAATTAGGATCTACTGTGATCTCTAAAACCAACTCTGACTTATTTAGGAAGCCATATCATCATATTCTATCCAGGCTGTACTGTAGCTGGAATAATGACTTCTGAGGGATTGTCGTATATGGAGTGCTGTCTACTGCCATTTACCAATAGCCCAGAGTTCTGCACTCCAGATCCGGTAGCCTTAGTTTCTGCTGCATTAAAATCATGTACAGTTAACAGATGATGAAGATGTTCTTGTAGCTGGTTGTCTGCATGAATATATATATAGTATAGTATGTTCTCCTTGCCAAATATATTCACTCATTGTCTTAATTGGCTTTGATTCCATTGTATTGTCCCTGATTTCTTTAAATTTGGCAGTTATATAAATGCCGCATTGGCAAACTTTTTAGAGATTCAGCAACGTAATTAAAGGCAGTTCTTGGTTCTAATCTAATTCTTTCCCATGCCTATACATGGAAGAATACTCAATTTGCTAGGTGTAATTTAGATTCTTAGTAAGGAAAGCTTCACAAAAGGTTAATTCTCAGCTGCATGGAGGCAATCCACAGTGTCAGTGTGTGTACATTAAAGTGGGTGGAGATGTGATCAATAGTATCACCACTACTGATACTATTTTCAGCAATATTTCTTGCATACTTTCATAATCCTTTCATGCAATGCAACAAGATAAAATTGGTGGCAGAAGAAATTAAGACACTTTACTTCCATCCTGCAAAACATTCAGTATATTTTTTTGTTTGAAATATCCCTAACTAAGGGAGAGATATTAAAGCAGCAATCCTATGTTTATTCCCCTGGCATTATGCTCGAGAAATGCAGTAGAATGTACTGTATTTATCAATAAACACTTGTAGACGAATCTATTATTAATTTTCAAGTTACCTGGTCAAAGGACTTCACGCCAAGGTCCTAAATTAATGCTAGGTAGATTTGCACATGACACAAAATCTTTAGGAAATTTCCCAAGTAGAAAAGGATCAAGGGGTGCTTCCGTCAAGCCGGTGTTATCACAAATAAGTCTGGATAAAGAATATTTTCCAAGCTGCTGCCTTTGAGCATCAGTAAAAATGTTGATGTTCTCCCACCAAAATCTGCATGGGAAGAAGATGCCAATACAATTACAATCTGTCAGTGTATATCCCAATTTCATAGGACTAAATTTGCTGATATTAAAATATGTATTAGGACATGGCTAGCAATGGATTAAAATTTGTGTAGAGAGTAGAGTATTATAAAATGGGATCTCACGAATGACTAAGGGATTATATGTTGCATTGAAGGATATGGAATAAAAGTAATATCATGGATTTAACGGTATAGAATTAAGAATACTGAATGCAATTCTACTTCACCATGTGGGGGAAATGTAAGGCACTAAAGACGCAGAGCACTGAGCATGTGGGTGTTTGTTAATACTGCTCCAATGATATTTTCCTGCTGCAAATATTTTGATATTCTCAAGTGCTTTCAACTTGAACACTGAGAACACTTTTTGTACTATAATTGTATCCATTTTGGCTTCTATCAAGCAACAGTTCCCTAGCAAAGCAGCATCCTGGTTCACATGGACTACATTACAAGTATATTTGTCTTCTCCACTGTAGATCTTTGCACCTTGTTCATGTCAGGAGTACTGTTTAAGGCACTTCTGGGTTGAAAAGATTAGCTAGTAACATCACCATTGCTCAGGGGATGGTCATGGGGGCTCCTATCATGTCCCTGCCAAGGAGCTGGAGCGAATGACGGGAGCTCACCCCTTCACACAGCAGCACTCAGGTCTCAAATGCCAGCTTGCTAACCTCCAACCCAGCAATTTTTGCACTGATATGTGAGCATCTGCAAAGAGATCACTGGTGCTATTGTTCTATATTAGCATACTCCAAATACTCCTATCTGATTGGTCCCTAATCCTGCAAAATGATTGGGTAGCTAAACTGCTGTGATTGGCTCATTATGAATCAACCACGATTGGCCGGACCGATTGCGGGAGATTCAAAGAGCTGTCATTGGCTGGCGAGCCACGAGCAATCCCTATATGAAGGGCTGCCGCGGCTCCAAGATCTTGTACAGATCTATATACTAAATAAAGAGCTGAAATGTCACACTGGTCTTGAGTCTCCTTTCCCGCGATCTAACAGCTATGTTGGCAGAAGATGTTAGCTATGTAATGAGGTATTGAGTCCTTGAGTTCTATTGGAGATCCTCAGTCCAATTCCTTAAGTCACTGAGGGTTTGTTATTCTTTCTTGGCAGAATCTGTAACATCCAGTCACTAACATAATTCATGATAGGGGTGGTGATGGTAATAATGATGATGGAGAAATTTGTGGAAAGAAGGAAGGAAGGAAGGAAGGAAGGAAGGAAGGAAGGAAGGAAGGAAGGAAGGAAGGAAGGAAGGAAGGAAGGAAGGAAGGAAGGAAGGAAGGAAGGAAGGAAGGAAGGAAAGGCTTCACTGTGCTGAAGCTCACTAAACCTATTGAGTCCAGATATCTAAATGGCTCACCCTGTCTGTTCTGTAAAAGCAAGTATAATCCAACAATGCAGGTACAATTACCTATCACCATCTCTCAATGCTTTCATTTGCTTTCCAATGATACATGCAAACAAGGGACCCGTTCTGGCATCGGGATGAATATTTTCTACTATTCCCCCCAGCCAGACATCAATATTGTTGGGGCTTTTGTAGAGTTCCATAATTCTTTGGACCATGGTTTTATTCTCTATTGCTGTCATCAACTCCTGTTCTGTCCTTAGTCTTGGCAAGTCACAGAATTCTCGCCAGTCATTGTAACCTACAGATATTGCATAAACAATAAGATTCAAACACAGTTCTCTTTTTTAGATATACAAAACTACCCTCACCATGTTAGCAGTGCATCAGTTCTAAAAACAAATCTGAACCCCTGCCTCCATGAAATAATAATTTTTCTACCAAAAACTTTTTGTAGAGTGAGAACATTGGGACTATATGGATACAACCATGAAGTTTTTGTGGCAAGTTATGCGGCAGTACCATCTTTTGGGAATTTTTTTTTCTTCCAATTTTCCTGTCAAGCCTACAACCCTGATATATCCTCATGGCTCCCAATCCATGTGTAAACTGAGCTTAGAGCAACAGTGGACTTTTTCTAGTATTTAAAAAAAAATACTAGAAAAAGTCATTGCTTTGTCTTGGCATAAAGAATGTATTTGTCATATTGGAATCCCATCTGCTCGCTCAAAAAATTACATTGGCTCTGTAGCCCACCTATCCAATGTAATGTTAGGGCCAAGCATTGAACTAGTTTTGATTGAAACTAGCCCAAGAATCAGAGAAAAAAAGCTTTGGGAGGGGATTTGAGATATAGTAGGTTTTGCCAATTCAAACCCACAGCCCTATGCAAATGAAGCTGTGGGACAGTAAATATTTTGCATCTTACATTGTGCCAACAGAACATCAGCACCCTCTGATTCATCAGCATTGTATATAGATGCGATTTCCCTGAAAAACACTGTTGGAGAAATTCTGATGGCTGTGGTGCAAAACTGTAACTGGATTTGTTTACAAGTCCCAGTCCAGCTTGGTCCTGCTTATCATAATGGCAAACCAATCACTAATTTGATTTAAGGCTTTTCAAGACTAAGAGACTCAAAGATGTCAAGCTCACTATTAACAGCTAATCTTCAGGGTCAGAGTATTACAGCAGCTGATATTCTACTAATTAAAAGAGAGGAACTTGTATTTAGGTGAATTATATAAATCATCAAAAAGAGATTGGAAATGGAGGGCAGCGGGTTGAAAAACCAGAGCTCTGAAAGCATGAATGGAATGTTTCATCTGATATTAAAAGTTTTAGTTAGGGAGGAAAATGAATACCGTATGAAAGAGAGAACTCTACCCAAAACAGATTAGGCCTGTATAGATTTTAGGGCCGTGATGGCGAACCTATGGCAGAAGGGGCACGCAGAGCCCTCGCTCTCTGGGCACGCGAGCCATCGCCCCAGCTCAGCTCTGCCATGCATGCGTGCGCGAATGCCTCCTGCCGGCCAGCTGGTCTTCAGGTCTCTGCCACGTGTTCACAGGGACAGGGGGCACATGGGGGTTGAGCACGCATGCGCAGGGGGTGGAGTGCACATGCAGGGGTTGCGCATACATGCATAAGGTGGGGCGCACATGTGGGAGTCGTGCCATGCACAGGTATCACAGGGAGTCACACATGCATGTGCGGGAGGAGGAGTGCATGTGTGAGGAGGTGCATGCAGCATTTGGATGATGCGCACGCATGCTTTGGGCACTTGGTGCCGAAAAGGCTAGCCATCACCAATTTAGGGCATAGTTTGGAAAAGATGCATTAGAAAATGCAGGAGAGGAAGAGTAGTATACTTGTCTGCAGCTCTTTAAAGCAGCCACACTTTTATGTGTTCACACAGTTACTCTCTGCATCCACCAGGTAAGCTTTAAAGAGTTGCAGTCACATGATACACTCGCATACCTTAATGGTGTTTTTTTTTGGGGGGGGGGGAATTTAATTGGAAAGTAAATACAGGTAGCCCTTGACTTACGACCACAATTGAGGCCAACGTTTCTGTTGTTAAGTGGGATGTTTGTTAAGTGAGTTTCGGCCCATTTCACGACCTTTCCTGCCCTCGTTGTTAAGCGAATTGCTACTGTTGATAAGTTAGAAACCCGGTTGTTAAGTGAATCTGACTCATTGACTTTACTTGTCAAAAGTAAATCTGACTCATTGACTTTACTTGTCAAAAGGTTGCAAAAGTGATCGCACCACCTTGGGACACAGCAACGGTCATAAGTATGAACCAATTGCCAAGCGTCTGAATTTTGATCAAGTGATCATGGGGATGCTACAAAGGTTGTAACTGAAAAATGGTCATGAGTGACTTTTTTTCAGTGCCGTTGTAGCTTTGAATGGTCACTAAATGGACTGTTGTAAGATGAGGACTGCCTATAATAAGAATGATTAAAAATCATGCCTTGAAATCTACTCCTGTAAACCCTGGTTACTCCTTCAATGTGCACAACATACACCATAATGTTAGAAACAATGGATGGAAACTAATCAAGGAGAGAAGCAACCTGGAATTGAAGAGAAACTTCCAAACAGTGAGGACGGTTAACCAATGGAACAGCTTGCCACCAGAAGTTGTGAGTGCTCCATCACTGGAGGTTTTTAAGAAGCAACTGGACAGTCATTTGTCTGAAATGGTATAAGATCTGCTTGAGCAGGGGGCTGGAATAGAAGACCTCCAAGGTCCCTTCCAGCTCTATTCTGATTCTGGTGTAACCGCCGCAGGCAAGAACTATAAGCTTATGACATCTTTGCAGCAGAATCTATTAGTCAACTTGTGGGAAAGGTGGCCATGAAACAAATGTTAAATCTTCTCCATTATATCCTTTGATTGAGTGTTGCAGAGGCCTAGAGGCGGAGCTCTCGCCTCACAATCAGGAGGCTGTGAGTTTGATCCTAGGTAGTGGTAGATATTTCTCTCTCTGGGCATAATGACTAAATATCTGCTGCAAACTCTGCATTGGTGACAGGAAGGGCAGCTGGCCAGTAAACACTCAGCTCCATTCAGTTGCCCCGACTTCATCCCTATGCAAGGGATTGCGGGGTCATTAAAGGACAAAAACAAAATGTCCTTTGATTATCTTCTTAATCAAAGAAGGCTATTTCTCACGAACAGAGGCAGAGAACTGATAATTTCTTCTACTTTTGGACCACTATTTCTCTGCTATCATTGGCTCTTGGTAGCATGCATTGTGGCACCATCTACTTGATCCGTCCCGAAGTTTGATCACTTCTACGATAAAGTAAAGGCAGCATTGCATGAAACTCATTTTACCAACCCGCTCAGGAAAATAATAACTTTGAATAATCATAACCGATATTCAAGCCACAGAGGAAATATACACCGTCTTTCATCCTAATATTGACATAGAACATCTTTTCTTGAAACCAATATACCTGGGAGCCCATGATCACGTCCCCGTTGTAAATCAAGTGATGATAAATCCAAGGAAGCATTGTTAGACAATACAAAGAGCTTCTGCGTTAATTCTTCATTCAGCAGTTGATTCTGGACCTGAAGTTTTGCTGCAGTTGTTAGTGTACCTCTTAGCAAGGGATCCAAACCACCTTCGACCACAAAAATAAGTAGCATTTATATGAAGCTAAACTGGTTGAGATGAGTGCTTAAACATAAGATTTCATCAACGATCCAAGACAAATAACTTACCTGTCCTTACAACTTTTTCTTTAATATCATTAGGTCAGCTATACCCAGTGGTGGGATTCAATTTTTTTTTTACTACCGGTTCTGTAGGCGTGGCTTGGTGGGAAGGATACTGTAAAATCTCCAGTCAGAGGTGAAAGTAATATAGTAAAATCACCCCTACCTCCCCCCACCCAGAGATAGCAGATTACACAAGCCATTTAATGGCCTCCATCCCGCTCTCAGTTCCCCGGGCCCGTTGCAGAACCAGGTCTTCAATGCCTTTCAGAAGAGAATCAGAGTGGGGGGCCAGTGTAATTTCTGGGGGAATTATGTTCCAGAGGGAGGGAGCCACCAAGGAGAAGGGCCTTCTTCTGGGTCCCACCAGGTGTGTCTCCCTCAAGGATGGGACCTGCAACATTCCCTGCCTCCCTGTTCTGATGGGTCGGGTAGATGTGACCGGCAAGAGAAGGTCCCTCAGATAGTCTGGTCCCAAGCCATACTACACTGTATAAGGAAGCAAAGGTTGCTGGTGGCACCTATCTCACAGCCCTAGGCCACCCTATATGAAGAGGATTTAATGCTCTCTGTGCTTGCAGACCTTTCATTCCTAGGTAGCATCATCAGTGCTCCCTAGTTATCTAGTTTGAGTAATGAAACATCTGCAAGAAAACAAGCAAGCTCAGGGGACATCAAGGACCCTTCATTTCAACTCTAAGGTACAAATATTCTCCTTCATTGATCACGCTGTATCTGCCTCTTTAGAAACAAGATATCAATTGTGAAGCCTTTCTGATATTGCTGAACTGCTACCCACAAAACCTTCACTGTTACTGGCTGGATTTGCTGGAAGAGATCCAGCAACATCTGGAGGATTTTTTCTTTCCTATTCCCTGCAACATAAATTGGAGGTTTAGGTATTATTGATACCCAGTTTATAATACCACATTGTAAAAAATTAGTCTAGACCAGGGGCATCAAACTCAAGGCCCACGAGCTGGATCTGCCCCCCCCCACAGCCTGTTTTTGGCCAGTAGAGTGCTGCAGGAGGCCATCCAAGCCAAACATGGGCTGGTGGGGGGGGGGGGCTGCATAAGCCCCCCCATGCCCCGTTTTGGCTGGCAAGGTGGTGCAGGAGGTGTCCATCCCGTCTTCCCCACTCCCCACTCTTCTGGCCCACGGGGAAGAACTACAATGCTGATCTGGCTCTCAAAGAAATCTAGTTTGATACCCCTGATCTTTGAAATAAATAAAAAATTATTGAAATAATTCAGAAAGTATGAGCTTTGATTGTATTTCATATAAACCTTGCAGTGTGTACACATATCCTTAGTCCACCCTGGATTGTAACCCATTTGACAAGCCAAATTTATTCCAAAAGCCAAAATAAATGAAAAGATGTCAGAATATATTCATGAACTGGAATAGAGCATGGTAACAAGGTCAGCCAATGACTAGGCATAGCAACTAAGTCAGCCAATGAGAACTGTTTGAAAACTGAAACTAGAAATAGCCTAGGAAACTGAAACTAGAAGTAGCCTAGGCATGGCTCTATGTTAAGCTCTGCAGCTCTGATGCTATGTTGAGCTCTGAGTCTGTCTATTGGAAATGAAACCGCTTCTCTCCTCTGCTGTGTATAATGCTTACTAAAGTGAAACTGATGTCTGTTTCTGAGCTGTTGAAGTTGCTGCTGAAGCTCTCTGCATTTGTAACATGTCTACTATTGACCTCCCCCTTTCCTAAGAGGTCTGTAAGGGCGTGCATAAGCGCACCAACATGCCTACCGTCCCTGTCCTATTGTTTCTTATTCTTCTTTTATTTTTCTTATATGTACCCATTTCATGTATTCACAACTATGTATACACTTATACTTATTATCTTGTAAACAATTGGCAAATCAAATAAATAAATAAATAAATAAATAAAATGTCCTTTGATTATCTTCTTAATCAAAGAAGGCTATTTCTCACGAACAGAGGCAGAGAAATGATAATTTCTTCTACTTTTGGACCACTATTTCTCTGCTATCATTGGCTCTTGGTAGCATGCATTGTGGCACCACCTACTTGATCCGTCCCGAAGTTTGATCACTTCTACGATAAAGTAAAGATGTAAAATGAAGCATTAGTCATCTGTGTTTATTTTCCTAGCGCTGAATTAACGCTGCAAAACTCTGAATAAAAAGGGTGAGTAATTAATTCTACCAGCTAGAAACAGAAAACCAAAATGTGTTAGCTAATGATTCAGCAGTCAGAACAATGTTAAAATGAAAACAAAACCTTTTCGTTGAAAGAAAATTCAATTAGAAAGAATATTGTTGTGATGTTAGTGGATCTAACCGCATTACATAAAGTACCTTCTTTAATGAGTCTCCAGGGAGTGAAGAAAACCTCGTGCAAGTAAAGATTAGGAAGAGTTGGGTCTTCCTTATACTGTGCATTGAGCCTCTTTACCAGTGGATGAATTGCAGCATGAGCAAAGCGAAAGGCTGCGGTCGAAAATACGTTGGTTACTGTTGGATTGATTGTGGGATCATAGCCTTGATAAGGACCAATGTATTGTTCGAAAGCATCTGGACCAATGATCTTGGGAATGTAATCCCTGATGGTAATAATCTGAAGGAAGAAATAAGAAGGAAAATAAGAAAACTCCCTCGATAGTGTTTTAGGAAGGACAAACTGTTATCAAGAAACGTTAAACTGTTTTTATCCAACATTCCCAAAGAGAGTGACTCCTTGGACAATATCAGATGGCAGAGATGCCTTCAGACAACAAATGGTCAAAATTGGGAGCATCCTATCAAATTCTGTACCTGGCAACAGTGGTGTCCCCCAAGGCAGTGTTCTAGGACCAACTCTTTTCATACTCTACATAAATGACCTCTGTGATCATATCAAGAGCAACTGTGTTCTCTTCACTGATGATGTAAAGCTATTCAACACCACAGACAATACTGCTACCCTTCAAAAAGACCTTGACTATGTATCAGAATGGTCAAACAAATGGCAATTTCAAATCTCAACAAATAAATGCTCTGTCCTACATATTGGCAATAAATAAATAAATCAGAAAATAAATCACAGGCTGAATAGTCAAGACCTTGTTGATGATCCAAACTCTGTCAAGGATCTTGGAGTACTCATCTCAAATGACCTAAGTGCTAAAGCCCACTGTAACTACATAGCCAAAAAGGCATTAAGAGTTGTTAACCTAATCTTACGTAGCTTTTTCTCTGGTAATATTATACTAATAACTAGAGCATACAAAACATTTGCTAGACCAATAATCGAATACAGCTCATCAGTCTGGAACCCATATTACGTATCTGATATTAACACAGTTGAGAAAGTCCAGAAATATTTCACAAGAAGTGTTCTCCACTCCTCTACTTGTTGTAGAATACCTTATGCCACCAGACTTGAAATTCTAGACCTAGAAAACCTAGAACTACGCCGCCTTCGGTCCGATCTAAGTATAGTATATAAAATCATACATTGCAATGTCCTACCAGTCAATGAATACTTCAGCTTCAGCCATAACAACACAAGAACAAACAATAGATACAAACTCAAGGTTAATCGCACCAAACTTGATTGCAGGAAATATGACTTCAGCAACAGAGTGGTCAATGTCTGGAATACTCTACCTGACTCTGTGGTTTCTTCCCCAAACCCCAAAAACTTCAACCTTAGACTGTCTACTATTGACCTCACCCCTTTCCTAAGGGGTCTGTAGGGGGCGTGCATAAGCGCACCAACGTGCCTACCGTCCCTGTCCTATTGTTTCTTTTATTTTTTTATTTTTCTTATATGTATCCATGTATTCATAACTATGTTTTTACTTATACCTATTATCTTGTAAGCAATTGACATAAATAAATAAATAAATAAAAATAAAAATAAAAATAAAGTGCAAGCAAGGCAGCCTTGAATTGCATTGGAAACTCTGGCTTTGAGCAACTTGCTTTCAAATTTATGGCCACCTGCCTGGTTTATGATGAAGGGCTTCTTTCCTGAATGAAATCATGGACAGATTTTAAGATAACAGGCTCACAGAATCCATCTACGGATGGGGGAGAGGTTAAGAAATAAATCTTATTGCAACAGTATATAATGCTGGCTCAGCAAAGGCCAAATTTCCTGGCTGGAA
Source organism: Notechis scutatus (assembly GCF_049901735.1). Lineage (NCBI taxonomy): Eukaryota > Metazoa > Chordata > Lepidosauria > Squamata > Elapidae > Notechis > Notechis scutatus. The sequence continues at coordinate 129,636,633 of NC_142009.1, read as the reverse complement.
GAGCCAACCTTTTAAAAATATATATTATTGCTGCCTTCATATATTTTTCCTCTGCGCGAATCCACAAACAGATTATTGCAGTTGATAGGATCAACTACACACGGCACACACACAAAAATCCTATTTCCAAGTAGGACTTAGAAGATCTCATCTTCGAAAGGTCCAGCAGCAACAACTAACATTTCTGTTTAACCCGTGGAATCTGGAGTAACAATGATTTAATAACTTGTCAGGAAAACTCCACTGATTTTCTTTGTCAAATGTAGACCACTAATTATTGGACCAACCAATTGCTGAAATCCCTGATCAGTGTCCATGATGAAAAAGATTTGGAGCGGCTGTGTGTAAAATATTTGGGGAACCTCAAGTTCCTGAGCTAATACATCCTTATGTATTTATGCATTTATATAAAATAATCCTTCAAAGCATGTCGTGGCAGGTTACACTTCTAAAAAAGAGAATGTATTGTATTTTTTAAAAAAATCCCAGATACCAATGGCATAGTGGCACAACGGTCAGAATGCAGAATTGCAGGGCAATTCTGCCAACTGCTAGCAGTTCAATCCTGACCGGTTCAAGGTTGACTCAGCTTCTCATCCTTCCGAGGTTGGTAAAATTGAGGACCCAGATTGTTGGGGGCAAGAGGCTGACTCTGTAAAGTGCTTAGATAGGACTGTAAAGCACTATGAAGTGGTATATAAGTCTAAGTGCTATTACTATTGTGGAGTGCCATTGCCATTGGCCAGACCGACTGAGAGTCACAGAAGTCTGAGGTTTCCTTTTGCCCTATTTATCAAGCTTTTTAAAAAATAAAAAATAAAAAGTTCAGAGAATACATTTCTAGCTGGGCCTTGCTCCTTTCAGTTCGTTTTGTGCCTGTAAGGTTTCCTCTCCCTACTCTGCCATCTTTGAATGTGGCTCCCATCATCCCACATTTGTGAAACACTCACTGAGGGCTGTAAAGCACTATATAAATCTAAGTGCTATTGCTATAATGTCTCTATGAGACCTTCCAATATTGGAACAGCAAGTCTTTCAGCAAACAGGCCCATAAGCGTGATGTGGGTATCTCTTTAAATCAGGATGTTTTCAAAAATCCCATCTGGGCCAGACTGTTCAAACCGAGCTCAACTCTGCCTTACATTACTGCAAAAGAAAAGAAAAAACAGCCGATATTCTTCATTCAGCCAGCCTTTCTGGCAAGGAATGGTTCGTATTGTACTTCGGAGACACCCAGCCTTATACAACGAAAAATAAATAAATAAAAGCCTTTATCTTTGCAATACAAGAGTGACCTAAATTGAGTGGAGCCCTCTGAAAGGAAAAGCAAAAAGGCAGAAGAAATGGAAGGACTGCGGCAAGTGATGAACATCAGCTTCAGTGTAACTGCCGTTGCAAACGCCTTGGAAAATTAAAAGGTATTTGGAGAAGAGCAAATGGAAGATTCTTTTCCCTTTTTCATTATACGAATTAAATGAGAAACAGTGTAGCTGAGATTAGATCTTTAGCAGGCCACTTTCCCGACGGAATGAAGTAAACAAAAATGAGCATTTGAGCTTCTTTCAGAAATCACTAAATGCCAAAATGGCAGGATCGGTATAATGTTCCAACAAATGCCTAGAATTCTTCCACAGAATTCTACCAGGTATTGACTCCAGAGCAAAAATGCTGGCAGGGTTTTTATTTTTACACATAAGTTGGCTCACAAAAATGTCAATTTAAACATGCATTTGGTCATTCATTAAGCCACATGGTTGTTATGGCTAAATTCCCTTTCTATAATTTTGAAGCTTGGTCCCTCAAGGAGACCTCAGAGTTTGTGCGTGCTGCTTCAACTAGAAAAAATTGGATCCCCAAACTTGGCAACTTTAAGACTTGTAGATTTTAACTCCCAGAATTCCTGGCTGGAGAATTCTGGGAGCTGAAATCCACAAGTCTTAAAGTTGTCAAGTTTGGAGACCTCTGATCTAGACCATGCTAACCAGGGACAAGTATAAGATCTTCTTCTGCCTCAGTCTTTTCCTTTCTAGACCGAGTAAAAGCAGCATACTAAATGTCTGCTGAAACCTTTACCTGAAACTCTTGGCTGCTGCTGGGCTCCCTTATCAGCTTGAACAGCTAGCTACACAGTGAACATTTCTTCAGTTAGAGGTCCAATTGTTTCTGCCAGATACTTTTAAATAGAAAGAATGGCTTCTTCATTGGTCCTGAGCCAGAGCCTCTCAGTCAGCAACTATGGCCTTCGCCAAGTAACAAACTCCACCTTTAAGTCAACTCCCACAGCAATCCTAACCAGAGTGGCACAGCAATTTTCCATCCCAAACAGACAGCAAAGTAATTTTTGGCCTCTTTAGTTGTTCCATATGCTCACTTTGGTGTTAATCAGTTAGTAAAAAGAAACAATATACAGAAGAGGGGGGGAAAAACCTCCAATAAATGAAATAAATGTGAACGTATTGTGTTCTTCCTGCCTTTTCAAGGTTGCCTGCCATCAGAGGTGCTACTCAGCAGGTTCTGAACAGTTCTGGAGAACCGGTAGCGGTAATTTTGAGTAGTTCGGAGAACTGGCAAATATCACCTCTGACTGGCCCCGCCCCCATCCCAGATGATTGGCCCTCTTGAGTCCCACCTCTGACTGGCCACTCCCGAGTCCCAGCTGATTGGCTGGGCTTATTTTTGTTGCCCCGCACAGGAGAACGGAGCTGGAAAGTAGGTTAGTGGGGTGGGGAGGGAATGGAGATTTTGCAGTATCCTTTCCCTGCCACGCCCACCAAAGTCATGCCCACCAAGTCACGCCCACAGAACCCATAGTAAAAAAATTTGAATCCCACCACTACCTGCCCTTGAATATTTCTTATGCTACTTTTTCCTGTTAGATTGATAAAACTTTTCATGGCACAATTAATGTCTGCTCTGATTAGTAACAGAGTTGCCAGTCCCTATTATAAGAGAAGGCTACCTGTACTAAAATCTACCAGAATCTGGTACCGAAGCACTGAGAATCAGCTAGCATATATATGCCTTGAGTAAACATAGAATAATAACAAGAACAGAGGTGACTTCAGAAATAACCTTAAATTGCATGATATAATTTTTCCGCTCTGCTTCCTAATTTTAGATTCTCCCAGTATGATGTCATTTCAAAAGGATAGAAAGGCATGACCTTGGGAGACCTGCATTCATGCTGTCTTTCTACTTTAATTTCCCCAGTGATGTTATCTATGAATTCACTACATTTTTATAAGGAAGTGTTCACAATATTTTCCAAGCAGGGGAAAAATCATTTTCCTTACTCTGTCATCCCTCAAAGCAGCTAAATCTGTTCTTGTAATTTGTATAAATATTCTGTATTAGCATTAAAAAAGTTACTACTTATTTCTCTATTTGCGCTATTAAGATATTATTCTTTTAGTTACTTTCCCCCAGGTTGTAGGGGAATATAGTTGTAGGGGCTCAATAAGAAAGTTTCACATTCATAGTTGATATGTATGAAGCTGCTAGTAAAGTACCCACTTCAGTTATGCATCTGTGATTTATGTTACCAACTTTATGTTGGTATAGATGTAGTAAATGTCCCTGAAAATGACAAGATTCTTTCTAAACTGTTTCTAATGTGCCAAAAGCTGATTTCATTAACCTGCAATGCTCAGACAGATGATAAATAGTACTTTAACCTTGGGCTTCTGGAAAAAATATAGGTATATAAAAAATACAATTCCTTGGTCTTGTTATTGCTTTGACTTGACCGACTAATTGAGTGATTGGGTGTTGATACGGCTTTCTAAACAACCTCACCTCTAAGCAGTTTACAGTAAAAATAATGGAAGGGTTATGGGAGTAAAATTAAATACAATATACCCATTAAAAATATTAGAAAGGGGAAAAGGGAAATCAAACTATTCCTCTGTCATATTCACATAGGGAAGGTTTTCAGGAAGAAATAGGTCTTTAACAGGCATCTGAAGACAGAACAACTGGTTTCTGATAAGGGGAACCGAATTCCAGATATCAGGGAACTCTGAGAGAACCCTTACTGATTATGGTATTACAGCAGAACTTCCTCTATTGAGGTTAATAATGACTGCCCAGGTCTGTAATTGGGCTGTCAGGTATCCTGATCTCAAGTTAGATATCTATATATCAAAAGTAGGATCTACGATGCATCTCAGTATTAATAGGCAGCTAGTAATTTTGGTGTAACACAGGTATAACAATTGGAGGATCCTTGGTGCTCTCTGAACTTGTTTTCTTGCAGAAGTTTCATTATCTAAACTAGGTGACATCATTAGTACTGGTAGGGAATAGGGTTGTCTCTCTGTTTATATACAGTGGCTTGTTGTATATAAATGCTGGTGGGGTAATCTTGGGGGTTCTTACGTTGGGCTGTTTACTTTTAGCTTGTTTGCCAGTTCCTTGATTGGGGTATTGTTTACTTGTATTGTTTACTTTGGGGTATTGTTTACTTTCCCAGTTCCTTGATTGGGGTATTGTTCCTGGATTGGGGTATTGTTTACTTCTTGATTGTTGATTGTTGATCTGATTGTTAATCTCTGCTCATCTGGGTACTGATTGCTGGTGGGCAGGTGTTTTGATATTTTTGTTCCCTTTTTGGATATCGGTTGTCTCTTTTGAATGGTATGTAGATGTTGTCTATGTGCCTCTTGATGGCTGATTAGTATGGGTGCCAGGCTTTCAGGAATTCCCTAGCATTTTTGGACTTGGCTTGGTCTAGGATGGTTGCAGTTTCCCAGCTGAAACTATGGTTAAGTTTCATGTGTTGTGAAACTAAAGAGTTTTTCATCATGTCATCATACCTGCTAGTTTTCCTCTGTTGGTCCAAGTATAATGAATGGCCAGGTAGCCTACTCAATCTCAATTTGTATGGCCTGCATTTTCCAGTCCGAGAGCAATAATAGCCTCATACAGAATGCATGCCAATAATTTAATTGTGAGGTTACTAAGGTGAGAACAAAAATTTAGATGTTCCCTGTCCAGGATAATGCAACATTGTTATTTATGTATTAATTCAATTTATACGGTTGCCTCTTGCCAAATGATTCTGGGCAGCTAACAAGGATTTTTATTTAAAAAATCATAAGAATAGCAATAAAATAATAAAAGATACTGCATTATCAGCAATATAAAACCTTAGGTATTTGCTACAATAGTATATCATCTGGGTCAATTCCTTCAGGAAGAATCAGGTTTTCAGGATTTTCGTAAAGGCCAGTAGGTTATATCAATCAAAATTGATAAAAGATACTCTGAGACACAGAGGTTACCTGGGAAGAACCAAAAATTTTCTACTGCTTCTTTCTGGGAATGCTGTCCCACTACGAAGTCTTTGTCTCATTAAGATGGATGCTAAGGGCTAGCTGGCCAAACCTCTGCTGTAGTGGTGGGATTCAATTTTTTTTACTACTGGTTCTGTGGGCGTGGCTTGGTGGGCATGGCTTGGTGGGCATGGCTTGGTGGGCATAGCTTGGTGGGCATGGTAGGGGAAGGATACTGTAAAATCTCCATTCCCTCCCAGGACAGTTACTGCAAAATCTCAATTCCCTCCCCACCCCACTAACCTACTTTCCAGCTCCATTCTCCTGTGCAGGGCAATAAAAGAAGACTCAGCCAATCAGCTGGGACTCGGGAGGCAGAGAATAGATGGGGGTGGGGCCAGTCAGTGGTGGTATTTGCCGGTTCTCCAAACTACTCACAATTTCTGCTACCGGTTCTCCAGAACTGGTCAGAACCTGCTGATGATCATTTCTGCTCTGCTTCAGAACATGAAACAGTAAATTTATAAATTCTGAAGCCAAGAAAACAACCATTCTTACTATAGATCCAGGATGTACCACGTCTAAACTTGATACAGGGGGATTCTGATATGGAACTGGAGGCAAAGCCCTTCAGCCCTTGAGAATGCTGGCAATGAATGGGGAACCCCAATAGCTAAGCAAGTGACTGCTTGCAGAAGGGGGTCCTTGATATGAACTGACTTTGCATTAAACATGAACAATTGAGTTTCAGTTCTGGGGGGAGGGGAATAAAGGATGCTTGAATATTTAGACTCTTTCAAGGGATGATCACACATGCATTTCTTTATTATGGTTACGGACCAGAAAGTCAGAGGAATGCCTTTCACTGGAGCAACTTCTCTTGAAACTGTGTTTTGTACAGTTGCTGTATGTTGTGCAATTGCAACAGCAATCAATTCCCTCTTGGAACCTGACTGCTTATTTGCTGGCTGAAGTTCTGACTACCAAATTGATTCAGACACCGCTACTGCCTAACCCTTTTCAGGTGAAAAATTAAAGCCCGGTTAGGTAAAGAAAGTGGACTTAATTCATAGGTTTTCAAGCATGAGCAATCATACACAGATTTCCTGACTTGAAACAAGCCTGTTTAATTTCTTCTAGACTCAAGTAAGAGGCTCACAATTTATGGGGTGGCCTCTTAGGGTACCTCCCCACTTCCAGTTGAATTATGCCAGGATTGCAGAGGTTTCACACTGAGTTGTTCTGTTTCATATCTGGATAAACACATCCCTTGATTGCAAATGTGTGATGATGGGAACCCCATTCAAAGATGGCAGGATGGGGAGAGGAAACCCTTACAGGCACAAAGCTAGCTGCAAGAGCAAAGCCCAGCTAGAAATGTATCCTCTGAACTTTTTATGTTTAAAGAGCTTGATAAATAGGGCAAAAGGAAGCCTCAGACTTCTGTGACTCTCAGTTGGCCTGCCCAATGGCAATGGTAAGGTGACCAACTTTTTTACAATGAAAAGGAGGACACAAATAAATTGAAGAAAAAAAAAAAACCCAAAGCCACTTGCGTGCGGCTCAGGCTTGCAGGAGGTGAGTTAGAATGCCTCTGTGCCTGCACAAACGCCTTTGCGCCTGCGCAAACGCCTGTCATGCCCCTGGTGGAGACTGACTCTGAGGAAGAGGAGGAACAGCCAACAGGGAGTGGAAGTGTGGCTCCAGAGGTGATGGAGGAGGCTGGGGAAGGGCAGAGGCCGGCTGAGCAATCAGAGGAGGATCCAGGCCCATCCCCTATCCATCCTAGGGCACGCAGGGAGGAGAGGATCAGGGAAAAGTATGGTCTACCCGGGAGGAGACGGCCATGATCCTCCTCATGTGTTGCAGCTGTGAGCTGTGTATAAGAGTTTGGAACTGTGTGTTCACAGACACTGGAGTCAAATTAGTGCTTTCCTTGGATGAGGTTTATCTTTGTTAGCATTCTTCCCATGGATTCTCCCCGGTTATCTTCCTGGAATATATGATTAATTATCTTGGTTTGCCTTGGAGCTCTCGTCAATGCAGTTTGTTTGGGGTTTCCTTTTTGCTTCATTATCTACTTTTTGAATTTAAACTGTGATTAATAAAACAGCGAAGCTAAGTTGAAGGCATTACAAGACTTCGATTCATGTTTTAGTTTTTGTGTTGTTTTTGAGACACTACGGGTCATCACAATGCCTCTGCGCCTGCGCAAAGTGCACGTTTGGTGTGTGCATGCATGCAAAGTGTGTGCACACATGCAAAGCGTGCCCACCAAGCCACGCCCACCGAACCGGTGGCAAACATATTTGAATCCCACCATTGCCAGAACAGTACAAAATGATATAAGCAGAATACAGTTCTAATCTCTAGCTGACGTAGCACATTACCCAGGCAAATCAGAAATGTCAGAAGTAACCAGGATTGCAGAGCCGTGTATGCTAAGAGTAGTAATTTAACTGTATTCTAACCCTGGTTGGTACTCAATGAATCACATACAACATGGAAAATGAGATGGGATGATGAAAATGAGATGATTCAGCTCTAAGTAAACTGCAGGGTTAAAGGATGAAGTAAGAGGAAGGGAGTTTTGGTAAGACGCAGGACCCCATCAAACCATGAATGAGTAGTTTAGCTGTCTGGGAAATCAAAAGTGATCTACAAATTCCCATCATTGAATATGGAAAGGTGACATTACTTGGTTGTAATTTTAATGAAGAGTCTGAACTTTAAGCAGGCATGGACCTGTATTCTCAAATTTTGAGCTATAGAAAAAGGTGCCATCAAAAAAGAGCTGCGTCAATAAGAGGATACCAGGGGCAAACTGACTGGGGAAGATCAGTTATTTGTTTGTTTTTTTCAACTTCAATCTGTGGTTGGATAACCCCTCTCAAAATGTCCTCAAGGTATCTTGATAAAGAAGTCCAAATTTGTTCATCTCAACAAGGAAAGTGCTGTTCAATCTGGGTTTTGTCAGATGAAATTCAAACTTGGTACTTGTTGAGGTAGAAGAGAACAAAGAAAAGAACCAAGAATTGGAAAGAATATCAGAAAAAACCCCAAGAAGGGACAGAACTGGTTGGTAGAGATTCAGAATATCAAACAGGAGTGTCGGGCTTGAGTCATCAGAACAACATTAAAAACTCAGGTGCAATCTGACAGAAAACAATTATCTGAAAACTTTTAGATGGAAAAAGAAGAAAAATCGGTAGGCAGAACATACAAGACAATCAAAATAAGGGGTTTTCAACAAAAGATTATTAAAAGAATGCTTAAAAAGAGCTGAGAAGAAAAAAGAAAATAAAATCCTTATAAGCCTGATCATAGAAAGCAAAATAAAGGAAAAGGAAATCAATATAGGAGGAAGAGGGGAAGAATCAGGTAGGCATTCAAGGTTGAAGACAGAATAACAGATAATCAGAGTTGGAAGGGACCTTGTAGGTCAACTAATCCAACCCCTGCCCAAGCAGGAGACCCTACACCATTTCTGACAAATGGCAGTCCAATCTCTTCTTGAAAGTCTCAAGTGATGGCACTCCCACAACTTCCGAGGGCAAGGTGTTCCATTGGTTGATTGTTCTCACTGTCAGAAAGTTTCTCCTTATTTCCAGGTTAAGTCTCTCCTTGTTCAGTTTCCATCCATTATTCCTTGTCTGGCCTACAGGCACTTTAGAAAATAGCTTGACCTCTTCCTCCCTGTGGCAGCCCCTCAAATATTGGAACATTGCTATCATGTCTCCCCTGGTCCTTTTCTTCACTAGACTAGCCATGCCCAGTTCCTTTAACCATTCTTCATATGTTTTAGTCTCCAGTCCCCTAATCATCCTGGTTGCTCATCTTTGTTCTTTTTCTAGAGTCTCAGCATCTTTTTTTATAGTGTGGTGACCAAAACTGGATACAGTACTATAGGTGTGGACTTACTAAGGCTTTATAGAGTGGTATTACTACCTTACTTGATCTTGATTGTATCCCTCTGTTAATACAACTTAGGATTGCATTAGCTTTTTTGACTACTGCTGCACACTGCTGGCTCATATTTAGCTGGTTGTCCACTAAAACTCCAAGATCCCTCTCACAGTTACTGCTATTGAGCCTGGTTTCATCCAGTCTATATGTGTACTTTGGTTTTTCTTGCCTAAGTGTAGGACTTTACTTTTCTCTACATTTAATTTCATTTTGTTAGATATGGCCCAGTGTTCTAGTCTTCTTGGGTGTTAGCTATTCCTGCCAGCTTAGTATCATCTGCAAATGGTAAGTTCCCCTTCTATTCCCTCATCTAAGTCATTAATGAAGATATTGAAGAGTACTGGGCCTAAGACAGACCCCTTGTGGCACCCCACTGCTTACTGCCCTCCATGTAGACTTAGACCCATTAAGGACTACTCATTGAGTACGGTTTGTCAACCAGTTGCGAGTCCATCTAGTGGTGGTGCTATCTATTCCACTTTTTTTCTAGCTTACCAAGAAGTAGGTTGTGGTCTACTTTGTCGAATGCCTTGCTGAAATCTAAATATATTATGTCCGTGGTATTTTGCTGGTCTACTTATTTAGTTACTGTGTTGAAGAATGAAATAAGATTGGTTTGGCATGATCTGTTTTTAACAAACCCGTGCTGACTGCTAGTTATTACTTTACTTGTTTCTAGATGTTGGCAGATCTGTTTTTTTAATTATCTTTTTCAATAACTTCCCAGGATTGATGTTATAACAACAGCCATATCCTCCTACAAGATATCAAAAGACATAAAGATTCAGCCGACATAAGACTCATATTGCTGTGCACTATCCCCTTGCCCCCCAAACCTAGAAGAAAACTCTGGGAATAAAAGAAGATGGAGAAGAACTCTCAGATAAATGACTCTGAAGAAATCAATGTAGACTTTCATTGTAAAAGCTTGAAGCTACTTGTTCTGCTGTGGGACTAACAGAATCACTGACTTCTTTTGAAAGAAAAGATCAAATCAACAGATAATGGTGAAGCAAATTATTTCTGGAAAATGTATCCCCAAAGCAACCAATGCTGAAAAATATATTTGGTTAGCTGTGCCAAGATGTAGAAAAATGATGCTGGAGAATGTTCCAGGCATGTTCAAGACTAAGCATTCCTTTCTGAACTCATATATGAGGAATGGGGATGACAAAAGGTAACCTGATTTCTGGTGAACTACATATTTCATACGGAGGCACGATGGCTCATTGGTCAAAGACACTGAATTCATCAGCTGACAGTCCGGGTTCAAGACCTGGACACCGCACAACAGAGTGAACTCCCGTTACTTGCCCAAGCTCCTCCCCACCTAGAAGTTTGAAACCATGCAAATGCGAATAGATAAATAGGTACCACTTCAATGGGAAGGTAACAGTGTTCTGTGTGCCTCAGCCTATACAGTCATGCTGGCCCTATGACCATGGAAGCGTCTTTGGAAACGCTGGCTCCCTCAGCTAAGAGACAGAAATGAGTATTGTTCCCCCTAGAATCAGAGTCAACTGGAAAGGGGAAACCTTTACCTTTAGTTTTATATATTTCATAGCCGATCAAATAGCATGTGTAAAAAAAAAAAAACCATGAGAAGTTTCACAAATATCCATTTAGCAGGAATTCTTAAGTTCTTAAGAAGCTAAGAAATCAAGGAAGGAAAAAACCCAGAGCCCAAATTATGGAATTATCTTAAATCCTTGAAAAGTCCTGGAGGACTTCTAAAGTTTTATTATTTTCTCTGAAATCAGAGAAGGAATGAAGAAAGGACAAAAAAATGTTCAGAAAGGCTAGAATGTAGAACTGGTAATTAAGAACCAATCAGTAAAGAATAACATAAAGAGATTAAGCACCTGTTCGTCAGTTAATGGATGGAAGAAAGGAGAAAGAAAAATAATCAAATGTTGCTCAGATTTAGCAGAGAATCCAGTTTCACTTGGGAAATCTGAATGCATATTGACAATGATCACACGGGGAATGATTGGAGAAACATGCATGATTCCTTTTGATAGTTTTGGGGAATAGTAAAACCAGCTCGATATAATAAAATTCAAACAAAGATGACCTTGGTTTAGGGAGGCAAGGGAAAACACAAGCCTTCTCTTCAGTATCCAACTACACAGAATGAGTTAAAGCAAGTATAGTTTATTGCTGAGAAAGCTAAGTGCTGTTGACTCTAAGGGAGAAAACAATATGTCAGATACAATAGATAAAAGCATATGACCATCAAAAATATATGATAATAAAGCACTCTGAGTGCAACTTATGTCTAAAGAATTCTAATTCTACTTTTTCAAAAGTTTGATCTTAAATAAATGTGACTGAAGCACAATCCATCTTTGCTTGTGGCAATGGACGCTTACATAAAAAAAATGTAATGCAGGAAAAATACATCTTGGAAATTTTACTACCGGTTCTGTGGGCATGGCTTGATGGCATGGCAGGGGAAGGATACTGTAAAATCCCCATTCCCTACCCATCCCACTAATCTGCTTTCCAGCTCCGTTCTCCTGTGCAGGGCAACAAAAGAAGACCCAGCCAATCAGCTGGGACTCGGGAGGCAGAGAATATATGGGGGCGGGCCCAGTCAGAGGTGGTATTGGCCGATTCTCCGAACTACTCAAAATTTCCACTACTGGTTCTCCAGAAGTGGTCAGAACCTGCTGAATACCACTTCTGCTTGGAATTGAAGGAGGATTCTATTATTAAGGCTTACCACTCTAAAAGTTATACTGGACAGGTAGTCCTCAACTTACCACAGTTCTTTTAGTGACCATTCGAAATTACAATGGCATTGAAGAAAGTGACTTATGACTGTTTTTCACACTTACAACCATTGCAGCATCCCTATGATTACCTGATCAAAATTCAGATGCTTGGCAACTGACTCATATTTATGATGGTTGCAGGTCATGTGATCAGCTTCTTTGACCTTCTGACAAGCAAAGGCAATGGGGAAGCCAGATTCGCTTAATAACCATGTTGCTAACTTAACCACTGCAGTGATTCACTTCACAACTGTGGCAAGACAGGTTGTAAAATGGGGCAAAATTCACTTAATGCCTGTCTCGCTTAAAAAACATAAATTTGGGGCCCCATTGGTTGTAAGCCTGAGTAAATAACCAGGCAATCCACACAATTTCTCTCCATGAAATGGGCAGAAAGGAGAAATTAGGATCTGAAAGGAAGACATTGGCAAACATAGGCTGACCTGATGCAGGGCACCAACCATTTTGCGAGTCTCTTGATAGACCCTTTCGGAAGTCCAGTGAGGGTTCAGCTCCTTCAGGGATTTTGCCAGGCGGTTGTGCTCTCGCAACCAGAGAGTGTGCAGAGCTGCCAAGGAAAGCACTTCACTCGACCTGGTATCCCCAGCCATGAAGCATTCGATCCTTTCTGCTTTGTCCTCCTTTGGATCTTGGGCGCAAGGAGAAGGCACTTGGTCAACGAAAGGAAGATATTCAAGCCCTTTATCAAAATGTAGCAGGTTAATTCTTAGGAGGCCTCCTTCACTGGTCAGATTCCTCAGCTTGTTCTCCGCAGCAGCTGTGCTGCCATAAACAGTAGAGGCATCCAAGAAGGAAGTAGCTATATTCATCTGTTGCCTTGGGTTTATCACCGATAGATTTCCTAACAGTCCCTGTTGACCAGTGGTGCATGCAGGCTTCGAACGATAAAAAGGGATGCAATCCATCCTTGCAGAGAATGTATCATTGGGGAAGACCTGTGAATGAAATGAATTATTTTCATGAAAGAGTGTAGCCTTTTTTAAAAGTCACAATGTGGATCAGATTTATTAAGTTTAGAATTAAAGGAGGTATAAAACCACACATATTAATAGAAAGGGGTTTCCTACAGTAGAAAGACCTTCCTATGGTAGGTCTTCTCCAGAACAAATTTATAATCCTTTGGTGCAACTTCTTTTTACAATTCATCTACATGTTTACGCAATGTTTTTGTAGTAAGGCCCAGTGCATACACCAGGGATCAGCAGAATGAGTGAAAGGCTTCTTTTGTACAGCACTAGCGCTTGGACTTATGTACCACTTCACAGTGCTTTTACAGCCCTCTCTAAGCAGTTTACAGAATCAGCCTATTGCCCCCAACAATCTGGGTCCTCATCTTACCAACCTTGGAAGGATAGAAGGCTGACTCAACCTTGAGCCTGAATCGATAAAGACTTTTTCTAACTTGGCACAAGAAATAGTAATCACTTTAAAAAATCAATAAAATTGTTTTCAAAAAAAAGAAAAAAAAAGAAATAGTAATCACAGTTCAATCTTCTGCCTCAGCTCTGACGCAGAGTCTTTTTCTAGCAGTGGCAAAACAGTTCATAGAAAGCACTTCTATTTACCCATTGGTGAATCTATCCGTAGATCTGTAGAATGTCACATTCTTTATTAGGGGTGCAAAAAAAATTATTGGTTTCTTTTCATAGTGGTACAGTGGCTCTTGCCTCACAATCAGGAGGCTGTGGGTTCGATCCTAGGTAGTGCCAGATATTTATCTCTCTGGGTATCAGATTCCTAGCGTGATACTACCATTCTTCTGGGGAAGGGGGAACCCTGGATGCATTACTTAGTTTATTGCTTTCCTGTAACCTTTATGTTATAACCTTTATCCTGGCGCCTAGGCGCCCTGAGGTTTGCTCACCTTTTGGGGAATGTAAAGAGGGGGAGGGCCATGTGGGTTGTTTCACTCTGAAAGGCAGCAGAAGATGTCCCTGGGAACGCTCGCTTATTCAGGACGCCTGTTACAATAACATCTCCACACCTGCGGATTGGCTGAATCCACACTGGACTGAAGGGAGGGGTTTCTAAGTGCCTTTATCCTGATTGTATCATTTGAGGAAATCAGAGTCTGTTTTCTTTTGCCTTGCTATCATTCCTGTTCAATAAAAGCTTCCTTTTTGAAACACCAAGGTTTCAAGAGTCTTTACTTTCTTGGGCAAAGAGGAGAGGATGGATCTTACACTGGGCACAATGAATAATTATCTGAACTCTGCATTGGTGACAGGAAGGGCATCCAGCCAGTAAACACTCAGCTCCATTCAGTTGCCCTGACTCCACCTCAAAGTAAGGGATTACGGGATCATTAAAAGACAAAAAAAAAAATAATGGTTTCTTTTCAGGTTTGGTATTAAACACACAGAGATATTTATACTTGTTTTCAGTGGTGGGATTCCAATTTTTTTACTAGCGGTTCTGTGGGCGTGGCTTGGTGGGCATGGCAGGGGAAGGATACTGTAAAATCTCCAGTCAGAGGTGGGATTTGAGTAGTTTTCTGAACTACTCAAAATTTCTGCTACCGGTTCTCCAGAACTGGTCAGAACTTGCTGAATACCCACCTCTGCTTGTTTTGTTTATGAAATGGGAGAATGATATCTGATTCTGCATAATTCTAGCTGCAGAAAACTCAGGTCTTTTGCTGACATCCAGGGGTTGCCCAGTTATTTGCAGCACACATTGGGTAGCTGTAGTTTAAGATGCAGATTTTTGAAAAGCAAAATACTCAAAAACATGGGGGGGGGGGGGCTGTTGGGTATAACATTGATACCCAACAAGGTTTGGGTGGATAAATATATAAACTAAGGTATCATAGTTTAAGTGTTTGTAACTTTAAGCACCACACTGCATGTAATTAGTCAATTAAGGGTGCGGTTAGAAACTGCAATAAGAGGAAGCAGGAGAAAGCTTGCTGCCTATTGCCTGCTGCCTATTGCCTACTGCCTACTGTTTTACTGTTTACCGTTTGCTGTTTACTGCTGGATACAACTGTTTATTACTGTTTTACTGCGACTGTCTACTGTTTGATCGTTCTACTGAATATCCAGCGTTATCCTCTGGAGAAAGGCATCGGAGGAGGAGAAGATATCTTTATCGGCTGATAAAGATATAGTAAGGACTATTATCTGGACTGAGTTAGTGAGTCTTACTGAATGGATATATTGTGAATGACATACGGACTGATTGACAATGCTTAAACTCTAACTGGATTAAAAACTATTTAAACTACAAACAGTGTTTGTGTTCAGTGTGTGTATACTCTAAAACCCTTCCTCTCTCATTTGGCTGCCTGGCTTGACTGCTGCTGCATACTCTGCTAGGGGTTTATCCCCAAACACTAACAGGGGCCCTTCTAAAAATCTAAATAAATAAATCAGGAGCACGGCAGATAAAAGGAGAGGATTTAACTCTTTCCTTTGATCTGTGGTCTTAAAGAACATTTCTCTAAATGTCAGCTGTTTTTTTGGCTTTATTTCTCTTTCCAGAGGGAAATTACACTTACACATTTTCAAGTGTGAAGCCTTTTGTGGCAGAGCAAGTTGTCATATGCCGCAACTGGGAATGTCTTTTCTGTCGTGTTATGCATGAACAATTTAAATTTCTTTCTTTCTTTCTTTTACTCCTTTGTGTAGTTAGTGGAGTCATGCAGAAAGGAAGGAGAAGCAAGCATTTCATGATCTCTAGGCAGGAGAAACCATTCTGTAAGGTAGAGGGAATTCTTATACAGATAGTCCTCAACTTACACAACACTTCATATAGTGGCCATTTGAAGTTACTGAAAAAAGTGACTTTTAACCATGTTTTACACTTACAACCATTGCAGCATCCCCGTGGTCATGTGATCAAAATTCAGACCCTTGGCAACTAACTCATATTTATGACAGTTGCAGTGCCTTGCGGTCATATGATCAGCTTCTGCGATCTTCTGACAAGCAAAGTCAAGGGGGAAGCCAGATTCACTTAACAATTGAGTTACTGTCATGCCCTTGTTAGAGTCGGACTCTGAGGGAGTCTGAGGGAGAGGAGGACTCTGAGGGAGAGGAGGAACAGCCGACAGGGAGTGGAAGTGTGGTTCCGGAGGAGGCTGGGGAAGGGCAGAGGCCGGCTGGGCAGTCAGAGGAAAAACCAGGCCCACCCCCTCTTCATCCTAGGACACACAGGGAGGAATGGAGAAGGAAACAACTTGGCTTATGAGAGAGGAAGCAGCCATGATCCCCCTCATTGGTTGTAGCTGGGGAGAATCGTGTATAAGAGAGACAGTGAAAACACAGCATTGCTAGAAGCAAAGCGTGTTTTAGTTTGGGCTGAAGTTATCTTGGTTGGTGTCCTTCCAACAGACTGTGTCTTATTATCTCCTTGAAGTTGGTAATTATTTATCCTGGTCTGTTTGTGGAAATTCCTTCATTGTAGTTTGTTTTGGTTTTTTATTTCACCTTCATCTGCTCATTGAGTTCGGACTGTATTGCTTTCTTTTGAAGACTATTTTGTAATAAGTTTAATCTCCAACTGAGAATTATTGAACAATGGGGCCAAGTTGGAGACATTAAAGGACATTTATTTACATTTTGGATTTTGTTACATTTGTGTTACACTCCGGGTCATCACAGTTACTAATTTAACAACTACAATGATTCACTTAACAAATGTGGCAAGAAAGGGCAAAATAGGGCAAAACTCACTTAAATGTTTCACTTAGCAACATAAATTCTGGTCGTAAGTTGAGGACTACCTGTATTTGGCACCTCTGAAGTATAACTTAAAATGCAGGAATTGTACAGCATTCAGAAGCCTTCCCCAATTTTCCTTTCTTGTCACTGTGGGAATCAATTGGCCAACTCAGCTATGGTTGAATTTCTGAACCAAGATGTTGTACTTTCCTATTTTCAGTAATAACTCTTACTTCGTACAAGGAAGATGTCATAAAGAAGAGTTGATTAAGTTACATGTAACATTGCCTTTCTTGTATATTACCTTTGTTCTGATTATTAATATCAGTAAAGTTACAGGAGACAAATATGTTGACAATTCAAAGAAAGCAATGTAGATTTCCCTATAGATATTTTGGTGGAGCTGAAAAAGTTAAGCTAAAATACGTTTACACATTTGGAACTACTCCTAATATTATGTCATGAAAGTTTTATCAATGTGATATCAAAATTAATGGTGATGCACAACAGTTTTTACACTGGAACATCTTAATTTTTCATTCAGGGGAAATACATTGAGGCTGCCATGTAAGTATGGAATTCTGTCATAATTCCACTATATGTTAAATGCTAACAAAAGAATTATTCTAATGATTTGAGGGTGCATCTTCATAGAATGTTTTATCCTTAATTACTAGGAGAAAATATTTCTAGCTATTTAACTACATTTATCACGACGATTTAAATAAAATATAATTACCATGCTGCCTTTAGAAAAATTACTGTCAGGACATCAAATAGCTACTAGCTATTAAAATCTATCTCAGATTTATAATTATCACACTCAAGAGGATTCTTCTGTTTTGAGGAAAGGAATTCATTCTTCTGAGGTACTTTTCTTATTCTTAATCTTCAAAGAAATGATATATTAAATGGAGATTGATAGTACAAAAATTTAGAGACCAATTGCATAAGAGGTCAGGAAATTACCCTAATTTGTGTCTTCATTTATATTTATTATTTATTATATTTTCATTCCCCTCCCCAATAATAGTATTCTTGACCACTGGGTTGATTAGGCTGGCAAAAAGCTTAGAATCTGTATTAGCATTTGAATTTGAAATATTTTTCTTTCAATGTTACATACTTTTTAACTGTATATGTGTTCATGTTTAGGGTGGAGTAAACATGAACAGTTTACTTCATAGTAAACCAAAATGTGTAATTGTTTAACTTTGACTCAGCATGTTACATGAATGGAGCTACTTTATAGCTTAGTTTATTCTGTGAACTCAGCCAACTATGTCTTGTTTAACAAGCCATGGTTAATCAAATTATAAAAAATCTGAATATAGCCAAAGAGTTGCAATGGCTTGTCAGTTTGACAACACATAAAAAGAATGGAACTAATTGCTATAAAAATACTTATTATGTCTCCTATGGATGTTGTAGAATAAATGAATATACCCCTCAATTATCTAGTACAAAGTCAAGATATTTAACCAAATAACCAAGTCCTGTCTGTATCCGTTGTAGGATAACATCTGTTCCCACTAGATTAAAATAAAATGGGGATATATGGGATGGATTTCTTGAATGTAAAACATATCCCCAAACCCAGAGGAACAATTTTCATTACAGCTGGGCTGGATTTTCATTATAGCTGGTAGGTCCCTGAAGAAGGATTGATATTTCCTCAAAGGACTGTCTCACTTTTAATAAGCGTGCTGCACAGGATGGTAGACTTCTGAATATGCTCACCACTGGAATTTCATACATCAAATACATCTGCTTGCAGCGATAGGCCTCAAAGGACACCACTTGAGTCTTGAAGCCCTTCAAGTGTGAAGTAGTTTAAGTATATACAAGCACACATGCGTAAAATATGCAATGACGGACGATTTGGTCACATCCAGGTACACAACTGTGAATGGGACTCTTTTTAAAAAAGTATTTAAAAATAAATATTTTTTTTAAACGGTACCTGTATTGGGAAGCATGGATTTTGGTTTGCACAAGTCATTTGACAATTGATGGCTCCCTGGAAGGAAAGTTGGTTTTCACTTTGGGGAGTAAAGGCAAGATCATGGTCTATATATTGGCCCCACACAGTGATCAGATCAGAATATAGCTCATCTTCAGTGACAGCCTCGTTAGACACTTCAATAATTTTTCTTGTCACTTCACGTACCTGGAAGACAACGAGTTTACAACTCAACATGTTACATAGTATTTTTTTCCTAATGTTATTCCAACCCTGAAAAGGCTTCCACCCCCAAATTGTTGGCTTGTTTCTCTACATTCTGACAGACTGGCGCTTATATACAGGTATAGGAGTTGGACATCACAGAAGGTTTAACTACATGTTTACCAGCATGTTATTCATCCTTTTGGAAAATAAGAAACTCGTGACTTAGTATTTTGAGGGAGACCCAAATAACTTGATTATTTGATAACTACTAACTGCACTCCTATACATGGCTACTCAGAAGTGACCTCCATTTAGTTCAATGAGACTTATGTTCAGATACAATTACATTCTAAGAGGTCTTACATAGTATCCTCAATCATATAATGAGAGCACTTCTGTCAACCGAAAAAAGAAGATGGGAAAGAAACTGAAAGACACAGCTTCTGAGGGGAAGGGTTGCTTTCGGGCACCTGGATGAGAGCCTAGAAGCAGTCAGGCAAACAGATATTTGTCTTTGAGATGGTATTCATGCAGGTCCAGAGTGTCTTTCCCAGGCAGAAATACAGAAGTGCTCTTGTCTGTGATGCAGTGATAGATTTGCTCATTAAGTATGGGAGACTGCTAATGGTTAAGATGCTGGGCTTGTGGACCGAAAGGTCAACAGCTTGAGATCCAAGTACTGCATAAACAGGATGACATCCCGTTCCTTCCCCAAATCCTGCCAACCTACCAGTTTGATATCATGCAAATGCAAGTAGATAAGTAGGTACCACCGGTGAAGGTAACAGCATTATGTGCACTTCGCATATAGTCATGCTGGCTGTGTGACTACAAAAACATCTTCAGACAATGCTGGCTCCCTTGACTAAAAAATAGAAATGAGCACTGACTGTTCCTTAGAGTCAGACATGACTGGACAGGAGAAAACTTTATCCTTTCAGTTTGCAGGCTTTAGCGGTGTGATGAGACAAACACTGTGTTTTATTTGTGCTAGTATTGGTGCTGATGTTATACAGTATGTACAGTAGATACAACTCCTTTCTACAATTTATGCATGCAATGTGTGGAAGTAGTAGTGTCCACAGATTTGAGGGGAGCAACTCTTATTCTAATATGTTCAAAAAAGGTGTAAGATTTAAACCATGTATCCAGCCCCCAATCATATCTCCTGTTTTCCATGCATTAGAAATATGAAAATAATTTCCCTAACTTTGTTATAGGTATCTTCTCACTTTACCATTCACTATTTAATTCTCCTTTCGTTACCAATTCTATTCAATACTTCCCCTTAAAATATATATTTTCACCTCTCCAATTTATGGTCCTAACCCTTACCCTATGTAGCACACCTTCTATCACTGAAAGGCAGGGTCTTTCCAGATATTGATGAGGGCAACATCTTAGTAGTGTGGAAAAAATATGAGGACTGGTAGGAATTTGAATTCACCAATCAGCACAAGGCTGCAACACATCCCTATAATCCTATAATCTAAGGATTAGAAGACAATACATAAAGTTGCCCCCAGCACAGTGCTCATCAATCTGAAAGAATCCATTTGTCTTTCCATATCCTAAGCAATGTCAAGGTTTTCACTCTGCAACTGGACATGAAGAGAGTGACAAAAATGAAAGATGTACAATGGCACCTTGGTACTCAACGGCTTTGAAACTCATTGCATTTGGTACTCAATGCATTTTGACATGAAAATTTTGTCCCGGTACTCATCATTTGTTTGCTACTTGATGCACAAGTAAGAACTTGTCACTGTCAGCTGCTGTTCTGACCCAAACCTTGTTCCAAGGAAACAAACACCAAACAGAGGTAAAAGCAAAACCTTTTAATGCTTCTCTGTGAATTCCGTTCATTCACAGTTAAAAGGCTATTAAAGCTAATTGCCTCTGATAAGAATGGGCCTTGCCAAGGCTGCCAAGAACACTAGATTAAATTGCCAAGAAATATTCAAAACAAAAAGTCTCTAAACACAAACCAGGATAGTCCGAATGTCTACAAGACTTGAAATGCAAGAACTTCTTTGCTTCCTGCAAAGAATCCCTGTCTCTCAGGCTGGCTTTTATCTCTTAAGGGAGGGGCCATTACCTTGCAGTCTTACTCCCGAGTCGCCCATGCTGCTGCAGCTGTTCTTTCCTTCGAGCAGCCCTGTGCACATGCGCACTGGAAATAGGCTCCTCAGGGTCCTCTGCATCACTGCTGCCAGCCCCCAGAATCTCCGAAGGCAGCATTCTACTTCCTGATGGTCCTGCATCACACGCAGGCCCCTCATCTGAGTCCTCGCTCTCCGAGACCTCAGCTGTGCACAACAGCTGCCTTGTGACTCACTATATTATTTCTTACGGGGGCAAAATGTTTGGTACTCATTGTTTTTGGTTTATACCTCCAGAAACCAATTAACAATGAGTACCAAGTCTGTAGAGATTCTCAGTCATCCAGGTCATGGTTGCCCCAAATGTGCTTTTTCAAGAGGCGACTGGACTTTCTTGTTTTTTCAAAAGAAAAACACTTTTCCTTCTTCAAAAGAAAAAACAAGAAAATCCAGATGCCTCCTGAAAAAGCACATTTGGGACAACCATGACCTAGATGACTGAGAATCTCTACAGATTTAAGCTATACAATTTGGGATGAACACCCTTTAAATGGTGTGAGAGTTGGAAAGGATTTCCAGAAGAAAAATAGCAGACTACAGAAATCATTTGCACTACTCAGGAGGAGGGCTCGGACAAGTGGTCTGTACTGGAAGCAGGGATGGGGCCAGGGCAGGCTGGCAGTCATCAGCCGCCTTCAGACTCAGACAGCAGTGAGGTGGGGAAGTTTCTGGAACCAGTTCCCAGCCTGCGCATGTGCAGGGCTACCATAAGACAAGGACAATTGAGAAAGCAGGGTTGACTCAGGAGTAAGGCCACACCTCGGAGATGATTGGCCCCTCCCATAGGACATAAAAGAGGAGCGAACAGGACGTGAGCTTTTGCAGGAAGCAATTAGTTCGTCTGGTCGATTCAAGCTTTGCAAAGTTCTGTTTGACTCTGTGTCAAGTTTGGCCTTGCCCTGTGTTTGGCAATTAGTTCTCTGGCAGCATTCCAAGTGTGATAAGGTGGATGTTTATAAACATTCCCCTGAAAGACTGTTTGTGAAGCCTTGCAGGCTGTGAATTAGCATAATTCACAGCCGTGGAAATAAAAGAAATAAAAGAGGTTTGCTGGGACTAAGATTGCGTTTTATGCTTTCTAAGGAAACCTAGGTCAGAACAAGTACAAAGGTACTACTGTAGTATCTTATGATTCATGATGAATGTATTTATGAAGACTATGATCATGATTTATATCTTTTATGTACACTGAGAACTTTTGCACTGAAGACAAATTCCTTGTGTGTCCAATTACGTTTGGCCAATAAAGAATTCTATTCTAGTACCTAAAATCTGTTTCTTGAACTTTTTATGTTGGTATATGGCACATGTCATCATCCTCATGAAGACTTTTCTATTCTTCATTACCGTTGGAACTGCTTTGTCTCTTTTAGGCTGATTTAGATTATTGTTAATAGCTGATCTTTGATTATGTTTGTTGGATTGAGTTTTGTTGGATTATAGAAAGTTACTTCTCAATGTGTTTCCTTTTTTTCTTGCCTGAAAGCTTATGTTTCAGCACAGTATAGATGCCTACTAAGCAACTTTATTTTGAAAAATGATTTCACCCTATACTGACCGAAGGCAATGGAAATCCATTATGTAAGAAACCGAGATTCCATCCTCTGGGCTGACTTAGTTCATCTTCATAAACTGGAGGAAGCCATCTAGCCAGAGCAGTGTTAGAAGCTCCCCAAGTAGGATGTTCCCTGTGTAATTAAAATAATTAAATTAAAATAATTTATATCATTTCAATTATTCATTATAATAGTCTATTCCATGTGCAATTCCCGTTATATTCTTAAAAGCAGTCCTCAGTTAATGACAGCAATTGGAATTTCTGTCACTAAGGTGTAAAGTGATGTCCTGTGACTGCATCGCTGAGTGATGACAATTTCAGTGGTTCCCTTTGCCAATGTTAAGCGAGAATCATGGGTCATTAGGTGAGGTCCTCCTTGTAATTTCCTGCTAAGTTCCAGCAAGCAAAATCAATGGGGAAGCTGGTGGGAAATCAAAAGTCCAGGAGGACTTGCAAGCAGGCTGGTGGGCAGGTAAGTGGTTGCTATGGGAGCTGCTGCAGCCCAGAGTGAGTGCAGCCAGTAGCTGCTGCAGACTGGAGCAAGCCAATCAAGTTGCACAAGCTCTTCCATAGCCTCGTGAAGGGCCAGGCTGGGCATGCCTCATCAACAGTAGGAGGAAGAAGATGGTGAAGGTCACTGGGGCAGCAGAAGCAGCAGAGCACAAGGGCAGATTGGGAAAGCTCATCCTGTGACTGTAAATGTGGGCAGATGGACAAGCACCTAAATTTTGATCATATGACCCCCAGAAGCACTGCAGCACCAGGCATAAGTATTACTCATTCAGTCCTATGGTAACTTAGGTCACTGAACAAATGATTGTCAAGTGGGGACCTACCTTAACTTATTGTTTTATTGCAGCCAACAAATCTACTTATGCCTATCCATCTTCCAAGTGGGACAGAAAAGAGTCAGAACATTGGACAAAATGACCAAGTAATGCTGGAATATTTTATTTTAAGAGAAAACAAAGCTGAATGTAGCCAAATGTATCTTAGACTTCCCCAAACAGATGTTAATACACCTAAAGTGATGCTAAATGGAAGGAAGAAGTGATGGGCCCTTACATGGGTGGAAGCCCTAAAGCAGGAGGTAATACAAGCACAGTTGCAAATAATTTTAATCAGGAGGAATCAAAGAAAAAGCTGGCATGATTGCCCATAAAATTTAATGAAGAGTTGAAAATGCAGAGAGACGGGGAGGGGGAGGGAGAGGGAAAGAAGGTCAGGCCACAAAGGGCAAAGAGATACAGTAATCCTGAACAGAAGAACATGAGGAAAATGAGAGCCCAGAATTTGCTGATATTAGAAAAAAGATGCTAATAAAAACACAAGGGGCTTCTTTAGATGTGTTCAAATGAAATTCCAAAGAAAAAGAATCAATATGCCAACTGCCCAGGGAAGGCAATAAAATGTTAGCAGGTAACCAAGTGGCAAAGTAGGGGCAGATTTACTCAAGATATTATGTGGTTCATTCTTCTTTAGCAAAGAATTTGCTCCGGAAGTTATGAAGGGCAGGTGAAAGATAGAATTAAGGCATGAGAGTGATAAAAAATATGGGGCAAAAAAGTATCTGATTCATACTTCAAAATTAGATGAATTGAATTAAAAAACAACAACTAACTAGATGAATCCTCTTTTTTTGAGAGGGGGGGTAGGGAGAAAAGGAGAGAGAGAGATGATAGATGATAAATAGAGGATAGATAGATAGATAGATAGATAGATAGATAGATAGATAGATAGATAGATAGATAGATAGATAGATAGATAGATAGATAGATAGATAGATGATAGATGATAGAAGATAGATAGATAGATAGATAGATAGATAGATAGATAGATAGATAGATAGATAGATAGATAGATAGATAGATAGATAGATAGATAGATGATAGATAGATGATAGATGATAGAAGATAGATAGATAGATAGATAGATAGATAGATAGATGATAGATAGATGATGATAGAAGATAGATAGATAGATAGATGATAGAAGATAGATAGATGATAGATAGATGATAGATGATAGAAGATAGATAGATAGATAGATGATAGATAGATGATGATAGAAGATAGATAGATAGATAGATAGATAGATAGATAGATAGATAGATAGATAGATAGATAGATCCTGGGGTGTCAGATGTCAGATGCCTGGAGGAGAGCCAATGCTACTCTCTCTTTTCAAAATGGGGAACAAAGAAGTAAACTAGAGGCTAGTCAATCTGACTTTCATCTCTAGAGGGATTCTAGAACAGATCATAAAGAGAAGCAGTTTAAAAATAATGTGATGATCAGACATAAACAAACACGGATCTGCAAAGACAATATTTTCAGATTCATCTTAACTCACTTTAAAAAAAACAAAACTCTGCTTTATTAGATTATGGAAATGATCTAGGCATAGTGCAACTTGATTTTGGCAAAACATTTGTAAGTCTCTTCCAACAATGATTGGTAGTCTAATTAAAGAATATCATCAAAATTAAGTTAACATATGGCTGGCCTGAAAATTGCATTCAGAGAGTGCTCATCAGTTTCTTAATGCAAGAGAGGTATAAAGCCGGATGCTCCAAGAATCAGCCCTCTGTTCCAGGGGTCCCCAATCTCTGGTCCATGGACCAGCACTGGGCCACGGTAGTCCCGAAACTGGTCTGTGCAAACAAGCAAAGCTGCATCCGCAAAATGCAGGCAGCATGAGAAACCACACCCCCTCTGGTCCATGGAAAAACCCCTCTCCACAGAACCAGTCCCTGGGACCCAAAATGTTGGGGGCCATTGCTTTACTCTTAATATTCTATTGGCATACAACAATGGATAGGATGATTAATACCACTGAAAACAGAAATCATGTTCAAGACCGAATGAAGTTTTATTCCAAGTAACACAATGCATTTTAAGAGAGATTTCTGCAAAGTTCTTTACAGGCAGTCCTTGACTTATGACCACAACTGAGACCAGAATGTCCATGGCTAAGCAAGGTGATTGTTAAGTGAGTGGCACTTGATTTTTTGACCTTTTTCTGCCCTGGTTGTTAACCAAATTGCTGCAGCTGTTAAGGGTTTGCTTGCCATCTGGGAACATTACAAATAAGAACCATGGTGGGGCAGTGGTTAGAATACAGTACTACAGGCTACTTCTGCTGACTGCCAGCTGCCTGCAATTTGGCAGTTCAAATCTCCCCAGGCTTAAGGTTGACTCAGCCTCCCATCCTTCCGAGGTAGGTAAAATGAGGACCCAGATTGTTGTTGGGGGCAATATGCTAACTCTGCAAACCACTTAGAGAGGACTGTGAAGCACTGTGAAGCGGTATATAAGTCTAAGTGCTATTGCTATTGCTACCAACTATTATAAATACATGGTGGTTGCCCAGTGCACAAATTTTGATCTCATAACCATGGGGATGTTACAATGGCAGAAATGTGACTGATTAGAGGTCATTTTTTTCCAGTACAGTTGTAATGTTAGCAGTCACTAAACAAATGGTTGTAAGTTAGCTCAAGTTTGGTGCAGAGTTACGGACACCAGAATGTTCAGAGAAATTGAAAACTCTCAAAGAAAGGCATCAAAAGTGATCAGAGAATTCAAAACTGAACCCTATAAAGAAAGCCTCCAAGAGCTGGGTATGTTTAATCTTGAGATATGATTATTGGAACGGTTATGATAACCCTCTTTAAAAACCTGAAAGGGAGTCCCATATCAGGACCTATTCCAGAATGTGGAAACACAGAATAATGGATTTAAATTACAGGAAGGCAGATTACCGTTCAACTTTAGAACTTTTCCCCCAACAATAAGAAATAGTAGAAGCAATTATTCAGAGAGGTGGTGGCATCCCTTCCCTGGATGTAGTGAAGTGGCAGCTAGACTGCCAACTCTCTGAGATGTTTTAAGATGGGTTCCTACAAAGAGCCAGGGGACTGGTCTGGCTTCACAATCGTCCCTGTCGCCACCATGATTGAATGATTGTATCTTCAGACATTCTCACTCAGTATTGAGAAGGGACAAGAAACTCAGGATTACCACAACTGGGATTACAAGTATGATAGTTGAATGATCGCTCAGTAGCAGTAAAAAGACAGCACGCTCTATATCAGGGGTCCCCAACCCCTGGTCTGTGGACCCGGCACCGTTCCGTGGCATGCCAGAAACCAGGCCACGCAACCAAGTGAAGCATCACTGATGCAGGCAGCACATAAAACCATGCCCCCTCCAGTCCTCAGAAAAAAACTTTCTCTACGGAACTAGTGCCCAAAAGGTTGGGGGGCCACTGGTCTATATCTCTTTGCAACCTTTAGATCATTTCAGCCCAGATTTGGTAGCCCTAAGAAGGATGTCCTGTTCTCTCCCTTCATGTTCATCTGCTTTTCTTGATTTTTCTCATCATAGCTATTATTGAGAATGATTCCGGGTGACTACAAGAAAGAATCAAGAAGAATGCTAGACACAAACAATTCACACATAACAGAGGAGTTCATCTCTCTCTCTCTCTCTTCTATCATCTATCTATCTATCATCTATCTATCTATCATCTATATTTACCATCTCTCTCTTCTATCTATCTATCTATCTATCTATCTATCTATCTATCTATCTATCTATCTATCTATCTATCTATCTATCTATCTATCTATCTATCTATCTATCTATCCATCCATCCATCCATCCATCCATCCATCCATCCATCCATCCATCCATCCATCCATCCATCCATCCATCCATCCATCCATCCATCCATCCATCCATCTATCTATCTATCTATCTATCTATCTATCTATCTATCTATCTATCTATCTATCTATCTATCTATCTAACAAAAGTGGGCTAGAGATATTGATGGCAGTTTCCAACTTTTGATGTTTTATTGTGAAACCTTGCATTAAACATCTCATCTATGTAATCCTTACTTCTTGATCATATCCTGCTTTGGAGGGCCTTTCAATTATGTTTTTATTTTCCTGTTGGAACTTCAGATGAGACCATGAAGGAGCACTAAAGTTTGCCATGCAGGAAGAGCTAAAGGGGATGGGGTTGCAGAGGAAATGGGGTCATGGTTTTGGAATACAGAGACTCAAATAGATTAATCTGTGTCTCCAAAGAAGAAACAGGATATAATAAAAAGAATAACAATTACAAAGCAAACAAGTCCTAGCACTCATTTTAAAAGCATTATCTATAATCTGAATCTCCAAGAGAGGAAATTGGGGTGGAAAAAAAAAAGCAAAACTGAAGACTGTTATTCATACAAATATTTTTTTCTGAGTGGACACTAAGTAGAGAACAATTATTTTATTAATACTTGATTGATCTTCAGTATACCAAAGGGCTCAATTTGCAAAGCAGCGTGAGACAGTAATACATTTAATTAACTGTGATAATTCACACTTGAAGGTTGACATATGCCTTAATAAAGCATTCAGATTAGTTACAGTTGATTTGTCTTTATTGAAATGGCATAAAAATCAGCATATAGTGCTATTTCACTCAATTAAAAATAATGATATGTTAATTTAACAGCTTAGCCAGTTATTTTCGTCTTGATTGCTTTAATATTTTAGCAGACAACTGACTGTTTCTGGGAGAAGAAGCTTTCTAATAGATTTCTGGGGAAGAAAATAAATTTTAAAAAAGAAATGATTAGATGGATCTCTTGAAAGCACTGTGGGCCAGATAGTTCTGCTACTGCGCGTAAAAGTATTGTATTCATTTAAAATTTCTCAAGTGACGGCAGTAAAAAACAGTGATACAGTCCACAGTCTGCCAAGTGGTGATCTGTACATAAAAGACCTTTTGTTCATAGGCTTAAAATAAATTTGTACCTGAACATAAATGTGATTTATATGCTAAATTCCTCCATATGGTTGTATAATGCAGCTAGAATAAACTGACAACCTACAAATAGTCCAGGGTTTAAATGTAGCTGTATCTACCCAGGGAGACTCATGTCTTCTGAATCTGCAAAATGCCCATTATTTCACTGCCAAGGCTTCAACTTTTACAAGAATGCATATCTGTGTTCTCGCATTGTTAAATGAACCAAATCTCAGCAGTTGCAGGGAAAAGTAAAGCAAAATAGACCATGAGTCAGTTTGTACTGTTGGAAATAACTCAAAGCCAACAAAAAAAAAAAACTTGGATCATTGAAAACAAAGAGGATTTAAAAAAAAAAGAAAGCCACACCTTTAGAACCTCAAAACATACTTTATATACAATTTCATCTTGTCACCCAAGTTCCCTTCTTCTTGAGACTCATTCCCTCCCAAGTCCAAGCTCATTGGATTTGCCCTCAGGTGTTGCAGCTAATCCCAGGATGTCTCCAGGAAGAATTGCCTCCTTTGTTATGTTCTCATCCATGCCCCTCCCAACCTCTTACTTTGGCTGCACGCGTGGCATCTTTAAGGAATGTAGCATCTCCTCACCAGGGCCTCTTTCTAAGCTCATCATATACTACCACTTTTCCAAAGAGATTATAACAACACCCCCCCAACATCATAATAATATAAAAGGCATATACATAAGATAAAAATATCAAAAGGCTTAACAATGGAGCATGTCAAAAGTATAAAAGCAAAGCATGTATATACAGGGAGATATATTTCATTTGATAACAGATTAATAGAATTGGAAGGGACCCTGCAAGGTCATCCAGTCCAACCCCCATTTGTAAAACATTTAAGCATCTTATATACTATTTTATTTTTTGAATTTATTATTTCTAACAATACTAAACCATAATTTAATATTCTGCATCCAAACGTGAATGAGGCTGGTGAAATCCCCAAATCCACTCTCTCATTTCTCTTTGACTTCACCACATTCCTCATTTGTCACTATGTTAAACTCTGAAGTAAGATTTAAAACAAATACTAATTTAGCAGTAGATGCGGATACTAAGATTTACCTGTTGTTGCAGGCTCCAGTAATGCTTCTATACTTATTGGTTGCAGAGTTATTTTGACACTTGGGTGGTAGCATTTCAGGCACACATCCAGATATATTGGAAACCACAAAGACAACTTCACTAGATAACAGATCTGAAATTAAAAATATGCCATAATTCTTACCATCAATAATGTGTTACGAATAGCAAACCTTATCACAGAGTATGATAGATTGGTTTAAGGATTTAATTTTAAAGACATGTTCCTACAAAGTCTATATGACCTTTTTTTAACTCTCTACTGCACCCAAGGCAGGTCTTTCCTTTGGGTTCAGTAGGCAGTTTTGATATTTTGAAAATAACCCATTAGTCTATTCCAAGCCATGAACAAAACTATGAGCTAGTGCCTTCATCTTTACTATTCTAAAATATCCAATAATTCAAAATTTGAGAGCTTGGCTTGAACAGTAGGACAGTTCCAAATAATACAGACACTGTCAACTTCATGAATATACTGATAACATTTCACAAACTGAGATTTTTGCCATATGTTCCAGCTACTCTCATCTGCTACTTAGATTTAGGAGAATGTTGGCTCACTCTTAATTTCCCTTCAAATAATCTTAGCTGTGATAGGAAGATTTTCAAGGTCTGGAAAGAAAACAATGTCAAAAAAGTGTCTCCATCTGAACTGGATATTACAAATTGTTTCTTCTGTAGAGATAAATTAGACAATCTGTTCTCATCTGCATGTCTGTGTATCGGTTAGAATGCTGATTAATATCAGTACAATCCGAAGAACCAAGCCCAATGATGCATTTGAGCACTTGCTATAAGAGAAATTCTTCTTTATGGACTGAAAATTGCCAGTAGTGGTTGATTATCAGGATGCACATCCTTTCTGTTCAAGTATTTATTGAATTGCTTAAGTCCCCAAACCAAACACAGCTGTTTCCTGTCTGCTTGTGCATAGTTCTTCTGTACAGCTATGAGAGAGCATTATGGGAAAGCAGTCTCTCATGGCACATGAGATAACGATGACCATATTATGTTGTGAGGAATCACATGCCAGCTTCACTGATTAATGTGGGCTATAAGGTGGTAAACATCATATATGATGTCCCCATTTTCTTTGCTTCTCTGAAAGCTTCTCATGAATTCCTTGATAACTGATTCTTGTGAAGATTTCTACAAACAGATTCATGAAAGAGAAAATGGATTAGGTACAGAAATCTTGATGACTAGATGCTTTCATTTTTAGATCCCAGTGTATCTCTGAGTTGATGATACTGGGGAGAGACAGTATTCATCTGGTTCCCTGATAAGGAAAAACATGCAGGTGTTCCAGATATGTTTTTTTCCTGAAACCTCCAAGTTGTGAGAAGATCATAACAACTCTTCTCAATGTTTCTCCACTATCACGTCCAACCCAGTTGTAATAAATTTAAATTAGTTGATGGCTAAATTGTCAAGAATTGGTCATAATAATTAATGCATACTAAGAATCTGTGACATATTTTGGGTCTTTCTGTGTGATTTTTCTCTGCACACTCCTGTAGGTTTTGTGCACCAATGGTATGACTTCCATTTGTTATACTAGTTTTAAAGATTTTGTGTTTGTTTTGTCATGCTCAAATACCATGTTCTACTCGTCTCTTCAAAGCTGTCTTGAGATTATGTAGATTCACTTAGCAATTTTCTCCAATAATTGTGATGTCATCTAAATAGCTCTAGGAGCTTGGACAGCTTGATAATAACTGATCTATTGCTTTCTGCAAAAGTATTGATGCTGATGCTACAGTTAAAACAAATATTGCAGATCTATTGCCATTTCTGCATAGATTTTATGAAAAATCTATAAAAACTTCATCCATTTCTATCTATAAAAAAAACTGTTTTAGGTCTATTTTGTGAAATATTGTTCCCCAAAGTGATTAGCAAAACTATCCTCAATTCTTATTGTTCCACTAGTAGTAATGATTTAATGGTAATTTTAAAGTATCCACAGATCTGACAAATGCTCTGCTTAGCTGTGGAAACCACAGATGTAGAACCGTGGACTCTAATAAACTTTTCAAGGAATTTCTTCAAAGTTTCATCTGATCCACTTCAGTGGCCATTTTTCTACATGATCTCTGGACCTGGGCATGCTTTATGAAACATCACTGTAGCATGCTCCTCTGTTTTATCTTTGATGTCCTTGAGTGAGCCAATGCTATCTTTGACCACAGTTATCTTTGTGACAGAAAGTATAGCAGTATATGCCGGCTATTGATGGGGTCTTAAGAATTACAACCTATGCAGGTGGGCCAAGGGAAATGAGGAGCAATACAAGATCACAGCTCAGCTTGATTAATCTCTAACAATGTAACCCAATATTGAATGCCAGCACATAACAATTTAGGGTGACCCTCTTCTAGCTTGGCCATAATTGTATGTACACATCAAGAGATTAGCCATTTCTGACAAAGCTGTCACATTCATAGTCTGTTGACTCATTATATAGGGAGAGAATAGTTTAAACTATGCAAATAAATAATATAAGCACAAAAAGCTTAAATGCCAATTGCTAATTTGCATGAATGTTCCTTGGCATTTAGAAAAATAAAGAAAAATATTTTTAACAACTCAAATGTTTCTTACTTTCTCAAACATTTATATATATGGCTAGAAACTGAGCAACCCCTTTGTTTCTAATAAACTGTATGCAACAAACAACAGCATCTATTTAAATATCCTGAAGAAGCAATTAAGTTCATCGTCATACACAGCTTTAATATGTCCTTGTTATTTGGTAAACTTGATTCCCCGCCCCCAAGCACAAATACAGTTTTATAAGTGTTTTCTTTTCTCTCTTTCATTTTTTTTAAAAAAATCAAACATTTGAAGTGTTTAGCTGGGACTTCAAGCTCTGCTATAAATTTAAGTCTGACCTATGGCAATGTTTTTTTTTAAAAATAAAATGGTACTGCTTTAATCTAAGAGACACAACCCTCTCAAGCAACCACAGGGTTCCATTCCCAGTATTATCCTTAGGTATTTATTCACCGTTTAGAGACAGCATGCGTTTATGCTTTTGATGTTTTCCTTTCAAATCTCGCATGGAAGTTTCCATTTTTTCAGCTGCTCGAGATAAAACCTTGGTCTCTTCTTCCAGGTAGTTAGGAAACGGTGCATAAGCCAGTGTTTGACTTCTTTGGTGAAGACTACAACAGAAATAATAAAATGAATAATACCATTTCTTAATTACACTGGGTTTAGATGTGCACTGGGAAAGCCAGAAATAGAAGCCTCTTTTATTATTGCCAGGAAAGACGCTTAAATAAACATAATTGTCCAATAGAAAGGGAGGAATTATTCATATTTCTGTGAACTAGATTACAGTCTTTAAGAATGTAACTTAAAAACTTAAATTTGCCCTTGCATAGGCTTTGAATATATTTTCTGCTGGCTTTTAATATTAATGCATATATTTGATGTTTGGCTTGCTCCTTTGGGTATTAAGGATAGTCTTCAAGAACAAATGGAATGGACCCTTCCCTTCAGGGGTGTCAAACTCATGTCGTCACGGAGGCATCATGTGACGTATTTTTGGTAAACTGGGCTTGGGCGTGGCCAGGGTGTAATGCATCCGGTCCATGGGCCGGGAGTTTGACAGCCCTGAACTAATACCTACCTACTGATTATTTACTGAAATCTGATTTGTTTCTCTTCTGTCCAGGATGGAAAAGTGGAGATGATTGAGATTACTACATGTGGAAATTTTTTTTATGAAGGTAGATTGAAGCATTTAGCATGAAATGTGAGGGAGTTAAAAATGCACAGGCACAAATTCACCTGAACCAGAGTCTATATTGCACTAAAAGAAAACCCTTATAACATGTGGAACAAAACTTTTCTATTTCATTCATAACTTCTAACGCTGATGATCGTAGAATAATTCACAATGTTTACTGACCTTCTGAAATATCATCTGCTTCTTTGGGGCATATAAATTGATTTTTTTTCCACTTCTTTGAGCGCCATATGGCTCTTTTGTATCCTCATCGGGATACAAAGCAACAACAGCAACAACAACAACAACAATCAGCTGAGAGGAGGCGATATAAAGAGACATTGTCTGCAGAAGTGGTTGCAGAATAATCCTTTATTGGAAGTTTAGTTCTGCTTTTGTCTCATAAGTATATTATTTAGTGCTATGAGATGAGGGGTGGGGGGAATCTGAACAATCTTTCACCAAAGTATAAAGGAACATTTTTTTGTATTTTATCAACTCCGATCGAAACCAAGTTTTCAGTTACTATAAGAACAAACTAGTTGATGTATTACATGGCTAACACCCAGCTGCTCTTCTGTTATTATTTTTTCTTTACATTAGAGAAAGAACACAGTGATTTGATCTAGTTTGTGACCTCCATTTTCTTTCAGACATTTACTTCTATATAAGATTTTTTTTTAAAAATATTAAATTTATGACAAGGAAGGAGAATTTAAAAAAAACCTTGTGGGTAATATGCATTTATATATATCAAGATACAAAAAGAGCCAAAAAACAGACAGAAGATATTAGAGACACCAATCAAGCAGAACACAGCAAACCCCGAGACCAATAAACACAGACCAAGATTCCCAACCAATCAGGATGAAGAAAAAACCATTCTGGCACAGCAATAGGCTGCCCCAAATTTAAATCTGAAACCACTGTAAAAGTCTGACTCACAGACGGACACAATACAGAAGCCTGATGATGGCAGATGAGATTCTGCTGAAACGTTGCTACAACTTTAAAAGCACCACTACTATGACGTGGGAAAATACCCGAACAAAGCTGAAGGCCATATATATATATGTATATATATACACATACACATACACATACACATACACATACACATACACATACATACACATACATACACATACATACACATACATGCATACATATATCTCTTTAAGAACGCAACAAAAACTTAAATTTGCCTTTGCATAGGCTTTGAATATGTATATATATCTGGGACATGGTTGGACGTATTTTATTCCATTTCCTGATACATAGAAGTTTCAACACAAATTCGACCACTGGGGTTTTGGGGATTTTTGGTTAAAAAAGAGTAGTAGAATGCTACACTGTTGTATACCTGTAGTTCTCGACTTATAACAGTTCATTTAGTGACCATTCAAAGTTACAATGGCACTGAAAAAAAAGAACCTAGGACCAGTTTTCACAGTTACGACTTTTGCAGCATCCCCACGATCATGTGGTCAGAATTCAGATGCTTGGCAACTGGTTCATACTTATGACCATCGCTCTATCCCCAGAACATGTGATCATCTTGTGCGACCTTCTCACAAATAAAGTCAATGGGAAAACCAGATTTACTTAACCACTGGGTTATCAACTGCAGTGATTCATTTAACAACGGTGGCAAGGAAGGTCTTAAAATGGGCCAAAAATCTCTTAACAAATGACTCACTCAAGAACAGAAACGTTGGGCTCAGTTGTGGTTGTAAGTGGAGGACTACCTGTATTGTGTACAGAATACACGATTTCATCCCGGGTGCAAGCAATGGGGTTTAATCAGCATCATTTGTTTTGTCGATTAAAGTAGGATAGCTCCAACCACTCTAAAGGAATGAAAATTAGCTTTTTCTCACTTTCCTCTACAGCTCCTTGTGCTGTCTAGCAGAGTTCATACAATCAGGTCTCTTGAAGATCAAGCAATTGCACTAATTAATTCATTAAATGTATATGGCTGCCTATCTCACTTGCAGTTGATCGGACAAATCGTACTCTTCTGTCATTAAAAGCAATTAAAAATTAAAAGCTACATTAAAAATACAATAAAAAGATAGAGGATAGACTCTACCTATATACAGTATGACCATTAAAATTGACTCCATGCTTCCTTGGGAACTTCAAGTCTGATGGCACACCAAATTGTTGAGTGCCTTCCAGAAAGCTGGAATTTTGGGGAAATTTCACCCAGTTGGGAGGGTATGATATTCCAGAGGATGGAAAGAAAAGACTCTGTTTCTGGATCCTACCTAACCATGCTCCTTAGCCGACAGCACCTGTCCCTTCTGTTGGATCTGATAGGATGGCTAGATGCAATCAGGGAGAGAAATAATCTGGGCCCCATGCCATGGAGGGCTTTAAAGGTCATCACCAGCGCCTTGAATTGGAGCCGGAAACAACCTGACAGTCGATGTAGTTTGTGAAGCAGCAATGTAACATGTACAGTTCTTGAGACATACGTAACTGCCCATGCTGCTGCATTTTGAAGCTTCCAGGTAATTGTCAAGGGTAGCTCAAAGTAAAGCATGTTACCGTAATCCACTTGAAAGATTACTAGGGCATAAGTAATTGAGAGTAGGACTTCCCAACCCAGGAGTGAAGGCAAGTGATGTACACAGAGGTGGGATTCAAATTTTTTAACATGGCTTAGTTGGTGGGCGTGGCTTGGTGGTTATGTGAATGGGTAGACATGGCTTGGTGGTCATGTTACTGGCTGGGCGTGGCCAACTCAACAACACTCACATTGAGGCATGCATCTCCTCACCTGGCCTCTCGTGACTGTGGGGATGCTGCAACAGTTGTAAGTGTGAAAAATGGTCATAAGTCACTTTTTTCAATGGTCACTCCACACAAGCAAAGTACCAGCAAAGGAGGGGAAAAAAAACTCCAGAGAAGTTCCTGAGGCAGAAAGTCTAGTCCTGCCAAGAATGTAATAAGGGTTAATGGAGAGGCAGTTTCTGTAAGCAACACCAGAATGTTTCCTTCCTGCCTTCCTTACAGGATTAGGCCAGTAATTTCTTCTAACAACCCGCTCTCCGAATTGCTTAGAATGTTAACAACCAGTTCTAGCGAATAGGTGTGAACTGGTAGAATCCCACCCCTGGATGTACATCATGAAATCGGGCAAAGACCTTCCTGACCACAACGGCTGTTGTTCAGTCCACTAAGTCATGTCCAACTCTTCACAACCCATGGACCATAGCAAGCCAAGTCCTCCACTGTCTCCCTGAACTTGCTCAAATTCATGTTCATTGCATTGATGACATTATCTAACCATCTTGATTCAGCCTTCCATCCTTCTGAGGTGGGTAAAATGAGGACCCAGATTGTTGGGGGGCAATATGCCGACTCTGTAAATCACTTAGAGAGGGCCTGTAAAGCACTGTAAAGCAGTGTATAAGTCGAAGTGCTATTACTATTTTCTCCTCTGAGGTCCTCTTCTCCTTTTGCTTTCATCCTTCCCCAATATCAGGGTCTTTTCCAAGGAGTCCTCTCTTTTCATTAGGTGGCCAAAGTAGTTCAGCTTCAGTTTTAGTACCTGTCCTTTCAAAGAACAGTCAGGGTTGATTTAGCTTTAATAATTGACTGACTTGATCTCTTTGCAGTCCAGGTGATGCTAAATTGCCATTCACTTTTTGAATCACCAGCAAGGAGACTTCTGATAGGCTATACTATTGCTGAGGTCATTCAGCCCCTGCTAGCCCTCAGTCTGTGGGAGCTCAGGGCCTGGTGATCTACCCCCTGTCCACCCATCTTATCTCCCAGGCCATACATCAAGGGTCTTCAAACTTGGCAAGTTTAAGACTTGTGGACTTCAACTCCCAGAATTCCTGAGCTAACATGACTGGAGGAGGAATTCTGGGAGTTGAAGTCCACTAGCCTTAAAGCTGTCACATTTGAAGACCCCTGCCATACACAAAGAGGCAACAGGCCAGGTTTGGTCCCAGTATTCAAAGGCTAATACTACTCTATTTTCTCCACCAGAGTTTTAGAGAATTCAGTGATTTCTGTATTAAAGTGAACACAGAGTCATTTCTGAATTAAGATGAACGTGCCCATTGATATTGGCAGCCTTTGTAATGATTTCAGCAAATAAATGCCATGTGCCACTCACAATCACAGCATTGTGTTTGGGTTTTTAAAAGGCAGTTAATGAAATAGCTATGCTACGAAGTAAATCCATTTGGCCAACAGGGTCCTCCTTCAAGTTCAAATAAAATGAAATCAATTTTTGTTCACTTGGCTGAAGTACTTTCAAGTCTTAGTTCATAAAAATCAGCACACGTAACCCCGAGATCCTGTGTATAGAATTATTAAGAGTTTGTCAGGCTGTAACTAAATCAGAAACTGCCTCTTCAATTCAAGAGTCCTTTTTCACTCTCAAGGGTAGCATTGAAACTTACTGGCGTGGCACTCTGCAGTCTTTCAATGAGAAATCTAAACAATTGAGTTTTCACAGGGCTGAGAATGCTTTTGCTTTGTGAAGATCAAATTTAACATAATACAACTCCTTTCTTTGTTTCCTTTCCTCCCCTGTAATATTTGGCATTCTCATAATACATTTCTGAGACTTCATATCAAAAATCCTCAACCTGGACAATACATAAGTTATTCTAATTAAAGAACAAGTATCTTCTAGAATCCTTTCAAGTCTTCTCAAATTTCCCACCACCACCAGTTTCAAAAATATTTTCAATTTACCTAAGTGATATTTTATGGAAAATATGATTATTTAAAGTAATTATGCTACGGAAAGGAAACAGATTTGAAAGCTCACCTATGTTGCATGAAAGCTTGTAATTACTTTTCTAGACAATGATGTACACACTACCAACAAAGATACAAAATAAATATTTGGACTTAGGAGTCCATACGATTTTTAAATTTAGCTTCTTTGGAGAAGGATAAAACCAAAAACTACACTATGTTCATTATGACCATTTTATTCCTCATATTTTTGATAGTTCTTTTGAATAGTTAAAAGGTATGCCACTGAGTTAGGCCTGCCATCTAAATTCTCTATTCCATATGGACAATACCTTCCCCGGCACCAATCTATAGCTTAAAAGAATACCAGAGTTGGAAGGGACCTTGGAGGTCTTCTAATCCAATCCCCTGCTCAATCAGGAGACCCTAGACCACATCAGACAAATGATTGTCCAATCTTTTCTTTAAAATCTGCAGTGATGGTATCTCCACAAGTTCTGGAGGCAAGTCATTCCACTGATTAATTGTTTTGTCAGGAAATGTCTCCTTAGTTCCAGGTAAATTTTCTCCTTGATTAGTTTCCATCCATTGCTTCTTGTCCTGCCCTCGGGTGCTTTGCAGAATAGAGTTCACCCAGATTCAGGTGAACCTGCAGCTAATGTGATGGCCGGTTTGGTGAATTGCCAAATCCACCCCTGGCTGGCTCCACCCCATCCCACTCACACCTCCCAGGAGTCTCCATACGGCCCGTTTTGGATGCGAAGTAAGTGCAGGGCCTGCGTAGAAGCTCAGGGAGGGTGAAAAACCACCATCCTGGAAGTTCTGGAAGTCCAAAAAGAGGCCCTTTTTTTGGCCTCTGGAGGGCCCTCGGAGCTCAAAGGAGTCTGTTTTCGCCCTCCCAGAGGCTTGAGGAAAGCCTCCAGAGCCTGGGAAGGGCAAAAACATCCCCCAGCCCTATGGTGCAGGAGGCCAACTAGGCCACGTCCACCATGGCCACACCCACCCAGCAACCGGGCAGAGAAATGGTTTCTGAAATTTTTGAAGCCCACCCCTGCTGCCTTTACATCTATGTTATCAATAAGATGTTTGCTAAGCATGCTGATTGACATGGCCTTTGAATCCCTCCCGACACCCCCTGGCACCTTTCATTTTCCAACTCAAAATGATTTTACTTCAGGTAACAAGGTGATGTCCCCTTTATACCTCAATTTGTTAGCATTTTAATTTCCACTTTTGGTTCTGATTGCCGTCCATTCTAGTCCTGCCAAGTTTATAATATATTTGCTGCACAATTTAAGGAGGCATGAAAACAAGGGCTGTATATTCTCTCTCCATTCTTCATATTCTTTTCTCTCATCTTCTGTAAGTGTTTCTCAAAAGAAAAGACAAGGGTCACCTCTTACTTGTAAACTATATATTTCAAGTTCTAGCATAGTATGCATAGTCAAAGCCATACTTAGGATCAAGAGAGCAAAAATTCTTTTCCTAAATTCTTTTCTTTCCATTTGCTTAGCTATGTGATTTCACCTGCCTTTTTTTGAAATTTCCATTTCATTTGGGCATTTCTCTCTCTTGTAGGGCTTCTACTCCCCTTGTTAGAATTTTAAACAAATATGTGCCTACTTCTTAAAAAAGCTACCCACTGCCATAGCCGAACCTCTAAGCATAATCTTTGAAAAATCTTTCAGGACCAGCTCCTTGCCAAAACTATGGTCACAAGCCACGGTCATCCCCATTTTCAAAAAGGGAGACCCCAGCCTAGTTGAAAATTACAGACCAATCTCCTTATGCTGCGTCACCTGTAAAGTAATGGAATCAATTATTAACCAATCCATTATCCTCCACTTAGAGACAAAGAACCTACTCTACAATAAACAATTTGGTTTCAGAAAAAAACTATCCTGTAATCTGCAACTCTTACATTGCAAAAACATATGGACTACACAACTCGATCAGGGCAAAACAATAGACGCAATCTACATAGACTTCTGTAAAGCCTTTGATTCAGTGGTACACGCCAAACTACTCCTAAAACTAAAATCTTATGGTATCTCTGGACAACTGCATAACTGGATAGAAGCGTTCCTGTCAAACAGACAACAAATGGTCAAAATTGGGAGTGTCCTATCAAATTCTGTACCTGTCAATAGTGGTGTCCCCCAAGGCAGTGTTCTAGGACCAACTCTCTTCATACTCTACATAAATGACCTCTGTTATCATATTAAGAGCAACTGCGTTCTTTTTGCTGATGATGTAAAGCTGTTCAATACCACAGACAATACTGCTACCCTTCAAAAAGATCTTGACTATGCATCAGAATGCTCAAACAAATGGCAACTTCAAATCTCAACAAATAAATGCTCTGTCTTACATATTGGAAAAAAAAATCAGAAAATAAAATACAAGCTGAATAGTCAAGATCTTGTTGATGATCCAAGCTCTGTCAAGGACCTTGGAGTACTCATCTTTAATGATCTAAGTGCTGGAGCCCACTGTAACTACATAGCCAAAAAGGCATTAAGAGTTGTTAACCTAACCCTACATAGCTTTTTCTCTGGTAATATTACACTACTAACTAGAGCATACAAAATATTTGCTAGACCAATACTCGAATACAGCTTATCAGTCTGGAACCCACATTATGTATCTGATATTAGCTCAGTTGAGAAAGTCCAGAAATATTTCACAAGAAGAGTTCTCCACTCCTCTACTCGTTGTAGAATACCTTATGCCACCAGACTTGAAATTCTAGAACTAGAAAACCTTGAATTACGCCGTC
Source organism: Notechis scutatus (assembly GCF_049901735.1). NCBI lineage: Eukaryota > Metazoa > Chordata > Lepidosauria > Squamata > Elapidae > Notechis > Notechis scutatus. The sequence continues at coordinate 129,595,881 of NC_142009.1, read as the reverse complement.
TTCGGTCTGACTTAAGCATGGTATATAAAATCATACATTGCAATGTCCTACCTGTCAATGAATACTTCAGCTTCAACCATAACAACACAAGAGCACACAATAGATACAAACTCAAGGTTAATTGCACCAAACTTGATTGCAGGAAATACGACTTCAGCAACAGAGTGGTCAATGTCTGGAATACTCTACCTGACTTTGTAGTTTCTTCCCCAAACCCCCAAAACTTCAACCTTAGACTGTCTACTATTGACCTCACCCCTTTCCTAAGAGGTCTGTAGGGGGCGTGCATAAATGCACCAACGTGCCTACCATCCCTGTCCTATTGTTTTTTTTAATTTTTCTTATATGTACCCATTTCATGTATTCATAACTTATATACTTATACCTATTATCTTGTAAGCGATTGACAAATCAAATAAATAAATAAAATAAATAAATCGTTGCTTAAGTAAGGAATTAATGCAAAAGCCTGGTAAGTCTGCACCTTCTCTTGCCTCTGTCGTCTTTGGTATAGGATCTACCCCCCAATTGCCTGCTGCCTCCGAACCGCACGGACTTGTTCCCGTGGACATAGAATCATTTTCAGATTAACTGCTTCTTCTACAGCTTTAAATGGCTCAGTTGGGTATTTTGATTGCCTCCAGTGCCTTTCTACTTGACAGCCGGATTATTGCTTCTTATGTGTAACTTTTTAGTGGAATTGGTTCTTTAATACATTCTCCGTATACAGATGTTTCTGTCCATCCAGAATTCTGTTTGTCGAAGGGTTTCAATGTAACATTTCTGTCTTCTTTTAACCTCATTTGCCTTTCTATTTTCTAGTAGACCTTCTCCATGATTATTCTTGAATATATTAGCAATAAATGTTCTTATGTGCTAATGTTCTTATGTGAATCATATCATTTTGCCTTTTTTCTATTATTTTTTTCTATGCGTTAGCATTCTTTCTTTGTTGCTTGTTGCTATTCATTGTCATTATTTGCCCTTCCAAAATTGTATTCCAAAATTTTCACTTTGTTTTTTGTCTTTCCTTGACTGGATAGCATATTCTGAAAGTCACTGGATTCCTTCCTGTTTAACAGTTTGAGAACATTTGTTCCATTTCAGTTTTTCCACTTTTTCCACTTCAGTTTTTATAGAGTTTCCTTTCTCTTCACTGGACTCTTTTGGTTTTCTTTCATATAAGTTAAGTGCAGGGATGGGATATGACAGGGTTAACTACCGGTTCGGGATTTACGAGCTTCCCTGTACGCTGTGAGCCACGCGCCTGTAAATTGTCATCAGCATGCTGTGTTCAGAGATGCAGCCTTTGAAACAGCCCTCATTTCCTGCTGTTTTAACTGCAGCTGTGGCTCGTTCATCAGCTGAAGTTGAAAAATCAGGAAATAAAGATCAGGTGAGAGCCCAGGTAGGTGGGTGGGCAAAAACATCAGCAGACATAGAACCGGTTCTATGTCTGCTGCTCTTCAGAGCTACCGGTTCTACAGAGGTGGACAGAACCGGTAGAAACCCACCCCTGGTTAAGTGTTTTGAATCAGTTTGGGATATATCTGAGCCACACACATTCATAAAACAATTTAAATGTAAACTTTAAATAGTTAAAATGATTTAAATAAGTTAAAGTTAAATAAATAAATTTTACAAATAAGTAGAATTTAATGGCAGACAAAGGGGAAGTTTTTGCAACCCTGATATGGTATTCCAGCCATGTGTCTTCCAGATGAAATCATAAAAATAAAAGTAAAGATTTCCCTGTCTGGTCGTGTCTGACTCTAGACATGGTGCTCATCTCCGTTTCTTGCCCGAAGAAGCCAGCATTGTCTAGAGACAATTTCCATGGTCATGTGGTCAGGATGGCTAAATACTGAGTTGCATGGAACTCTGTTAACACCCCACCAAAATGATGTCTATTTATCTACTTGCATGCTTTAGAACTGCAAGGTGAGCAGAAGCTAGGGCAAGTAACAGGAGCTTACCCTGTTGTACAGAACTCAGGTCTCAAACCTGGGCTGTCAGTTTCCATCTGACAAGTTCAGCATCTTTAACCGCTGAGCCATCGCACCCCCTGGTGAAATTGTACCAACATAAAATTGCTTCACACTCCAGTTCCTGGAAATCCTGTAATTATTAAACTGCAGTTCTTCATCTTCTGTTTCAAATATGAGATTGATTAATTTCATCGTAATCTACCTCATAATATTGCAATGTAAAATGTGTGTTTTCATTGCTCGAAGCTGGTGTTTATCAAAACTTTGTCTTCACAACACTCTATTAACATACAGTATATCCTGCATCACTGCATTTATTCAATCAAAATATTCTTGTAGTTCAGGCTGCTCATTTCTCCAATATTAGCATTTCAATCACATAGCAGTGCCTGATGTAATTCCCTGATGTTCATTTAACACTTTTTGCAATTTGCCATAGCATTCCTTAATTTCTTCTATCATTATGTCTGTAGTAAGTGCATAACTTTTACAAAGTAGATGTTACTGGATTTCCACTGATTCTAATAATTATGATCTTATCATTTATTGTGCTACAGCTGAGTGCATATTTTACAATGTCCTTTTTGAGTTCGATAGCCACTCCATTCCTTTATATGATTACACAGACTGAATGTAATCGTAATGCAATCATCTGATTGAAGTGACAGATTTCAGCCCACTTAACTTCATTTCTTCACTTCTAAACATTTATTTTAGTATGCTTCACTTCACTTTAAAAATTTCAGGTTTTCATCAATCATCATGCTTCTCATCTTATGTATTCCAACTGTTTCTTCCTGTAAAGCACACCAGAGAAAGAAGCAGTTTTTTAAAAAAGTGCCTTAGTTAAATTGAATCTGCTGAATAGTATGTCTCTGAAGAATTCTTCTTTCCATACTGGTATCATCAGTGACCAGATTGTTGTCCATTTATTATGTGATTCCCTCCAGATCATCTCATGAAAAGCAAATGTTTTACCCAATGGTGGGATTCGAATAATTAAACAACCGGTTCTCTGCCCTAATGATTTCTTCCAATAACCAGTTCACCAAACTGCTCAGAAAGTTAACAACTGGTTCTCCCAAAGTGGTGCAAACTGGCTGAATCCCACCACTGGTTTTACCCCCAATAATTAGAGGGATGTTTTTAAACCAAGATAGTGTATCATCCAGCATTCAAACTAACAAGTGCAAAAGATCGGATCCATATGCTTGTTAATCAAGACCAATTAAACTGATTTATTGCTAAAAAGCCTATGCAAAGGGCTCTTCTCAACTAAAGGTTAGTACCTTCTTGGAGTTGGATTAGAGTCAATGGAATTCAAGGGAAGTTGGATTTAGTTTGCTTGTGGCTACATAGAGATCCTAGACTGATCCCTCTTTTAACTCCACCCTCAGAATCTGCAACTTCTTCCTCTACATAAACATAATAGTTCAGCTATAGCAAGGGTATATTTTGGCAACAATCAAATGGGGTTTGCCCATACATGCTTCCAGCTTTGCTTTTATAGTTTCCATTTGCCTTCATCCTTACAGTAGATTTGCCTTCTACATTCCCTTTCAACCTCACTGGCAGAAGTGACCCTTCCAGGATCTCCAATTACTGCCAACATCACTCCGAGAGTCATTGAAGCTACTGAACCATCCCACCATGTCAAGTTTGCAATCCACTGAGTTAGGTTGAAGGAGACAGCTTTCTTCTTCAGTACATTTTTTTAAAATGGTACTTGTTGTGAATCAATAAAAGTTAATAACTTAAATGCAAATCAGGGTTTGGAAACCTGCACACTTGATTGGTCCTTTTACAACAACTTTGGATTGGGCCAGAACTAGTCCCTGATTGGCCACTATTGGACAATTCTCATTGGTTAATAAGGTAGCAGCTAACCCTATAAAAGGGTTACTGCTGCCCATAGCCTTGCTCTGTTCTGTTCTATTTACTGTTATTAAAGAGTTGAAGTCATTGGTCAGATGTCTGGTCTCCATTATTCTCCATACCTAACAGTACTATTCAGATATTTTGCTTTAAAAAACACACTGATGATATTAACTATCTTTATTTTCAATTACTCTTTCTTTCTTGAGCTGCTCCTCTTTCCCATATCATAGCTCTCACTACCATCTGGTATTACATTATCACATGCATATATGCCAATTATTAAGTTGTCCATTTTCTATCTTCCTTGTGTTTTCTGTGATCTATACTAACTCTTTGATCACTTTAATCTTGCAACACTAATAGTGCCGTGCATTGTGATACACAGAAGGAATTCAAATTGGTTACTAAAGTGTTTTTTTACTTATTTAAAGCAGATGTAGATGACTTAACCCCAGTGATTCATATGGCTGATCAGTCCCTTTTTTTTTTTACTCTCCAGGGACTTCCCAAGTCACACTGTCTAATTTGAGCAATATGAAGATTTAGTTGCATATTTTTTTCCCTAAACATAAACCAAAGAAAAGAGACTTATTAAGCCTTTACAGATATCATATAACGTTTATCCTCCCAACTATTCAGATGTGATGGAATAAATGTCTCCTGGTCAGTTCTAAATTGCTAAGATATATTTACCTGTTTCTTCTTCCTTTTTGTTCGTCTTTTGCTTCTGGTGTTTCTTCCTTCCCAATTCCATTTTGTTTTATATTTCTTAGCCCTAGAAAATAATTTTGACTCAACAATTAAGTACCTTTTGTAAAAAAAAATAATAGTAAAAAAACTCAATAGACCGTCAACATGGTAGAAAAGATGACATATACTACTATTTCATTATGTGGGGTTTTCAGCAAAAAGTTTGCTCCTAAGTACTATTTTAGGAACTATCCTTTTGTGTTAATCACTAAATTCCAATTTGTTAAGAATTAGATGCACTTCAATGCTTCTGAATAAACCTCCTTTAGATTTGTGCTGTGTACTTTTGCTGATACCTACAATGAAATCAATCTTTATATCTTGTTCAGTATAGTTGTTACAGGAAAGTGTATCAAATCAGTCACTGTGATTTATGTATCTGGTACATGATAAACTGGAATAGACAGGGCACAAGAAGAAATCCAGACTTAAAAATACTGTCGTTCACACAATCCTACACCTTTTAGAATAACTTATTCCACACTAAATGTTGTGGTTCGTCGAAAGGATTGGTCTTATTCTATAACCTTTTTTAAAAAATGAAATCAATTAAACAATAAATAAGACAGCACAGTGGTCCCTTGGTACATATCATTAATTGGTTCCAGGAGGTGCATTGGGTGCTAAAAAGGATGTGTCCCAAACATAGCACATGATTTACCATGTGACCCTTTGTTTCAACCAGGAATTATTTTCTGTCTGTCCCTTTTCCTATGTAAGTGACCTTCTTAGCATGGCCGTCTTCCTGTCTGCCACTGTGGCTGTTTCCTCATTTTGCAGTGACCTTCCCAGCATGGCTGACTTCCTGTCCATTCTCCACTGCCATCCCCTCTTCCTGTTGTAGCACGTTGTATACTAAACAAACTCCAAGTACTGGGACAACATGTTCTCATCAAAATACGTCAAGCACCCAATTCAGTGGGTTTTGAAACAATCAAGTACTGAGGTACCACTGTATGAGATATAGCTATTAAGAACAAGATATTGGTATTTTGAAAAAAGTACGGTTCTAAATTTGGATTAATATATTTTTCCTAAAGTAGGAAATAATTATATTTATTTTATATATATATATATATATATATATATATATATATATATATATATATATATATATATATATATATATATATAACTCTCAACAATATAAACTAAGTTATTTCTCCTGAAAAAGAACTAAGCATTCCTTCACTATTCAATAATTAAATCAATATTAATTTTCTCTGATTTGTGAAATGTATTGGAACACTTCTTCTTCATCATCATCTTCTTTTTACTTACTTAATAAGTCATTTCTGCCGTTCTGGACAAAAGCAACAAAAACAACCATGCTGGGAATTGTTAGTAAAATTACGAAGAAAATGAATACTTTCATCTGAAAAATAGTGAAAACATTCCAAGGAATGGATGTTAAAATTACAATTTAGGAAAAGATTCATGTAAATTCTTCCTTAATAGCGTATAATATATGATTCCCTTTCAGTCTCACTAATCAAGCTAAACCTCCTTTTTGGCTTAAAGTGTTAGCGATGGAGGGAGTTAGGTGCAGAAGAAACTCCAGTAACTAATGATTTTTTAAAAAAAGCTATGTTTAAAATAAGATGCCTCTTAATTTTGTAAAAATATTTTTTTAAAAATTGAATTATTACCTAATCAATCTTTAATGCCTTGAAATTACTTAAATCACTTCAAATTAAAATCCACAAAATATACTGATAGTAGAAGATCTCTACCAAAGTCAGTGAATCTGTTCTAGACTAGAGCAAATTATAAGTTGCTGTGATGGTAAATAAAAAATAAAATATTTTTTATTTACCATCACAGCATCTCATAGTTTATTGCTATACTGTACTTCAATCACATTTTTAACCACCAACCAAAGGCAGGTTTGCAAGTGTCGATCATTATTTTCTGAATGTCATATCAAAGCATGACCTAAACGTATAAATAAGATCGCCAGAGGTACAGTGACATTGGCAGCGTTTCCAAATTATTGACTTTGATGCTTTTCAGTGGAAATGACATTCAGCCACAAATTCTAAGCTGTCAGGAGTAACATTACCAACCCTAAGCATTGGCTTTTATTACTGTAGTCAATGGCTATATAAATATAAAGCTGATATTGCTCTTGTATTGTTAATTATAAACCCAGGCACGCCAAGACTTATAATTCCTGCACAAATTAGTGCCGGAAGCAGTTGGGCACCTGAGTTGCTAGCCATTCCCATTATACTTTGCAAGCTAACATAATTACTTTCATTTTTTTCTCCCCCAGAAATTAAAAGACAGCACTTTATGATCTCACCATTTTTCTCTCCGTGGATGTGCTCATCTGCAGCCCTGAAACTGATCCAGTCTTAGTTCTTCTGAAACAGCCAAATGAAGTGCTTTTCAAGACTCTGGGTTTTAGTAGAAATTTGTTCTTTGCATGAATGCACATTCAAAAACCCTGCTGATGACCCAAATTTATTTTGCCCTATCCTATGCTAAATAAATAAATAACCCAAATGTGCTTCATTTTCTTAACACTTAACACAATTATCACAAAGAGATACCTTTCTCTGTCAGAAAAAATAGCATCTGTCTCTCTGTCTGTCTATCTCTTGTATATAATATACATGCTAATATAATCATTTTTATATGTGGCTTACAAAAATCCTATCTTGACATACCTGATATCCAATACTAGGATGTCTCATTTGCAATGGTCTTCAGAGACCACAGTCCACTATATAGAGAGCAACACCTCAGCAACATTTAATAAATATATATTGTTGAGTTGTATACCTTAAAAATTCACAGGACACTTTGAGTGAGGTTTATACAAATATGAATTACCCAGTTTATTCAGAATGAAAAAAGGAATTTCCTAGGACAAGTGTTTATAAGGTTTGTTTAGGGGTTTAATGCCCATGTCTACTCAATTGACAGAATTTGACAATATATATTTGTTGTTTAAAATGGCAATCCAAAAAAAATTCTTAAGGGCAAATAAGAACAAGCCATAGTGAAAAAAAATCAGCATGGATTCAGCAAAAGTAATTCCAGTCTCACCAAACCTCTACATTTTCTTGATCTTGACTTAGGGCAGAGGTGGGTATTCAGCAGGTTCTCACCAGTTCTGGAGAACCTGTAGCGGAAATTTTGAGTAGTTCGGAGAACCGGCAAATACCACCTCTGACTGGAGATTTTACAGTATCCTTCCCCTGCCACGCCCACCAAGCCACGCCCACAGAACCGGTAGTAAAAATTTTTGAATCCCACCACTGACTTAGGGGTAAGCAGTGGGTTGACCGAGTTTGTAGATGATTATTTAGGATGATGAAAATCAAGATTAATTGTGAAAATTAATACCATTTCATAAACTAAGGTCTTTAAAGTCACACAGTTCATGGTGCCAGTCATCCATGGGGGCGGGGGGATGTTATCAATAATTTCTCATACCTAGAAAAGATCTTGATAACTTAAACCTTGGAATTCAAAATCAACAGAAAGAACCCAGGATCCTCTTACCTTTAACATGAGTGGTGTTATAACTTTCTCCAGTTTAATGGGACTTAAATATTTGTGAATCTTCTTCCCAGGATTCGAAGGGCTACCCCTACCAGGCCTCTTATGTTTACACCAGGATCTAATTTTGTAAATTATCTCATTTAGAAGTGTATCTCTCCCAATAGATTTGCATTAGAAGCAGGGAAGGGTAAGAAAGAAAAATCAACAGACATAATGACTAAACAATCCTGAACCATGTCTTTTTTTAGCAATAAGATTTCACCAATGAAGGCTGGTTTCTTTTTCTCTGCTAATGACCCAATTTAGTGTGAAAGTGTGTTTTTCCTTTTAATAACCAAGTCAGTTTTCTCTGCACCTTGTGCTTTAATTGACAAACATTGATTCGAAAAGCACAAACTCCTGCCGTTCTTTGTCAGTGGACAGTTGCAGACTGGTGAATGGTCCCGAAAAAGACGTTCACAGCAACAAGATCTAGATTTTTTTTCTCCCTTTTCAAAACTGAAAAAGTACATATAGTTCAGAAGGCAGGTATCACTTTGATTTTTGTTCATTCTTCCAACATGATAATAATATTCTTTTTTTTAAAAAAAGTTTTTATTTTTATTTTAAAAAAATGAAGATTCATCTTTCAGTTATACAGTGTGTCGACTGGGTACATATATCTTGTGCAAATATTGATATTTGTATACATTTCTTACTAAGTTTATATTCACATTACAATCTGTTCATTATTATATATCATTATAACAATATCATTTAATTTCTTGCTTTATTTTTCAACCATTTATAAAATAAATCCCAAATCATATAATACTCCATTTCTTCTTGTTCTCTAATTGCCAATGTTAACCTACTCATTTCTGCACATTCCAATATTTTCTGAATCACATCCCCCTCCCTCGGAACCTTTTCATTTTTCCAATTTTGAGCAAATACAATTCTAGCTGCTGTTTATACTTTAAAGGTGGAGAACTGAGGCTGGGGAATAAAGTACTTAGCTGGGATTTTAATATCAGAGTCATTCTAGACAAGAGAGATTTGATTTTTATGCTGTGTTCTAGCTTCAGTACCCGAAACCCTAGGGAGGGATAAATTATCAATTCACTCCTTGTAAAATTTGGAAAACATAATTTGTAAAAGTAAGAAAAAAAATGGGAGGGTTATTACAGACAAGAGTGCTGCCTCCTCTTTTTGGTGAAATATATCAGAATTCTGACAGTTGCCCTAATTAAATCATGAGCCTTAAGCCAAGCTTCATAAACTATGAAGAATTTATTAGGAGCGAACATGTCGGCATGACCTGTTTGAAGCCGATTCTGAGACATGTAATTCACTCCCACCCTTTTGGGTGCATCATAATTCATATTCTCCAGCGAAACACGTTCATAGCCAAGAGTCATCAATTACATTCTCCAATTAGAGATTTGCATGGCAGAAACTCCGGTCGCTTAGTTACAATCTTTTCAAGATAATAATGGAATGCACTTTCGGTTCCAAACTGCTGCAATGCTCTTTCAAATCCCACCCCTCACTTCTGTTCATGTCAGCCCTAAAATAGGTATACAAATGTTTTATGAGTTGACACAGAGCTGCTCTGGTCAACTGAATTCAGAGAGGACAATTCCCCTTTCCTTTGCTGAAGTTTGCAGTCCCTAGATTGCCTTATTGAAGATCTGCCCGAAAGGTTTTAGGGCATCCATCCCTGTTGTTGAATGAATCACATGAAGGTTCTTCTGCCTGTCAGCTTACAGGGCTTCAAAAATGTGAAAAGACATGGGAAAAATCAATTCAAATGCACATTAAGCATATCGCTCATCAGATGACAAGCCCTTGGGTGGAAGGCTAGTCATCATCATCATTGATTGCTTCTGGCCATTGTCTTGGAACAGCCATCCAAACCTCATTCCATCCAGCAGCCTTATTATTCATTAGCAGACCTTCTCTGTTGAGAATATGGTAGGGAAATTTGAATCATAGAATAACAGAGTTGGAAGGTATTCTACTCCAACTCCCTGCTTAAACAGGAGACCTTATACCATTTCAGACAAATGGTTGTCCAAAAAAACCTTCAGTATTGGAGTACATACACTCCAACTTCTGGAGGCAAGTTGTTCCACTGATTAATTGTTCTAATTTTCAGGAAATTTCCCTTTAGTTCTAGTTTGGTTCTCTCTTTGATTAGTTTCCATCCAATGCTTCTTATCCTGCCTTCAGGTATTTTAGAAAGTAGGTTGACCCCTCCTTCTTTGTTGCAGCCCCTTAGATATTGGAACACTGTTATCATATCACCCCTAGTCCTTCTTTTCTTTAAATTAGATATACCCAATTTCTGCAACCGTTCTTCGTATTTTATTTTGAAAATCTAAACTAGGTGATACTTGGATGGTGTGAGACTGAGATGAAGCTGCCATACCTAAAGATGAAGCAGGCTCATAAGCAGGGTGGATAAAGGGGTCCTTGGTGGTTTCTGGGTTTGATTGCTTTCTTTCAGGTGTTTCATTACTCAAACTAGCTAACATCATCAATGCTGGTGGATAAAATCGGGAATCTTCTCTAAAAGATCCTTTCAGGAGATAAATATGAAGGAACTATGTCATCAGAGAAACAAAGGAGAAATGTCAGGTGAACAAAAGAAATTGGGCTTAAGCAATGGAAAGCCTCCCACCCCCAATCCCATCAACAACTACCAGACTGATAAAGCAACAAGGCAAAAGTAGCTGCCAGACTTGAGAACCAACAAAGCAAAGCAAGCAAGGACTCCGAGGGATAAAAGGGGTCCTGAAGTCCACTCACTCTTTGAATCATCTTTGGATCCAGATTTGGTGGCTTCCATCCTTCTGACTACTGACACGTTTTTGAGAAAAACGTGGATGTGTGGATGAGTGTTTGTGTGCATATGCATGTATAATGCAAGGGTGGGATTCAAATTTTTTAACAACCGGTTCTGTGGGTGTGGCTTAGGTGGTGGGCGTGGCTTGGTGGTCATGTGACTGTGTGGACATGGCTTGGTGGTCATGTTATTGGCTGGCTGTGACCAATTCAATATCACTCACACTGAGGCACGCATCTCCTCACCTGGCCTCTCATGACTGCGGGGATGCTGCAACAGTCGTAAGTGTGAAAAATGGTCAGAAGTCACTTTTTCAGTGTCATTGTAACTTTGAATGATCACTCCGCACAAGCAAAGTACCAGCAAAAGAGGAAAAAAAACTCCAGAGAAGTTCCTGAGACAGGAAGTCTAGTCCTGCCAAGAATGTAATAAGGGTTAACGGAGAGGCAGTTTCTGTAAGCAACACCATAATGTTTCCTTTCTGCCTTCCTTACAGGATTAGGCCAGTAATTTCTTCTAACAACCAGTTCTCCGAACTGCTTAAAATGTTGACAACCAGTTCTAGAGAATAGGTGCGAACTGGTAGAATCCCACCCCTGTGCATATGAGAAAGAGCAAATATATATTGCAATTAGTAAAGTTTGTTGTTATTTTAATTTCACTGGGTCTCTGTATATTTTAAACCAGGGGTCCCCAACTGGGCTGCAGCTTGTTTGAAACTGGGTCACGCAACCAGTGTGTGAGTGTGCATGCGCAGCTCCACTTGCCTGAGCAGCGGAAGCTCGCACTCACATGTGCAGCTCCATTTGTGTGAGTGGCAGATGCTCACACTCACTCAAATGAAGTTGTGCACACTCACGCATATGCCTGCCACTCACACAGAACCATCCCTTCTCCCCCCCCACCAGTCTGCCAAGCCAAAAAGATTGGGGACTGGTGTTCTAAAGAACTGGTTGTGCCTCAGTGTTTGGTTGAACGTGATTTGAGTGCGGCTATTAACCAGGATGTGTGAATGAGTGACCTAAGCCAAATTTGAGACTTCATGTAAGAATAAAAGACCATTAGGAAAACCCAGGGTTATAGCCCAAATTTAGAGATTTGGAAAAATAAAATCCTAGAAAACAACAAGGACAACAACAGCCTCGACATGGCGTTGACTCAGAGGAGACCTACTTTTGTTCATTCCTGGACACTGCTTGAAGTTCAGCAAACTTCAACCTCTCTAATATTTTTGGGGGGAGGGTACCAGTACAAGAAGAGGAGGTGTAGGCATGAAATTAAATGAGAAAAAAGAAATTTTTTTTAGGGATAAAGGATAAGTATAATTTCTTCAAAGAGATTTTGCAAGGTACATAAGATGATATTGTAGTATTGTATCAGAAATAGAAAATTTAAATGGCTTGAGAGTTGATAAGAGATTAAAATGTTGGAATGTTAATAATGATTGGTTTGAAAATATAATATGAGGGGAGATTTAGAATATTAAACTTTAATTAAAGAGTTTAATAAGATTATGGTATTGATGTTATTATAAAACTTTCATTATAGTATTTTGTTTTTAATATTTAAATCTATTGTTTAACTATGTATTTAATTGTTTTAGATGTATTATTCAGTTAGAATGTACCAAGCAAAATCGGATTGGGTATTTTAAAGATTAACTTGATTAATTTAGTGGGGAGATAGAAAGGCATCATACTCTGATTAGTGATTTCAGGAGAAATTTCTTTCTTTTTAAAAGGAATGAGACAAAGGTACAATAGAGAATGGACAAAAGATATAAATATAATGACTCAAATTAAGATGATTAATTAAGATAGAATTAAGAAGAGTGAAATATGTGGAGAAGTTAATATAGAAGACTTAGAATGGTAAATAAAATAAGTAATGATATGTAAGATGAGCATGAATATAATTGAAGTCCATGAAAAGAGAGATACCTGGGTCCAAGTTACTTTCCAAAAAGATCTTTTTTATGTTTTGTGTGTTGTGTGTATATGTTTTTTTTTGGGGGGGAGAATTAATAAAACCTTGTAGAAATATAGAATGAGAATAATGGTAACTAAGTCAGAAAGAAATAGATGAAATAATAATAATAAAACTGAATAAGAGTAAAGAGAAATAAAGGAAATTGGATAAGAGGTTTTTGTATGTTTATATGGAAATGGTTTAAAACAGAATTATAGTTTATCTGACTTGTTAAATTTATAATGGAAAAAGGTTTAAACATGTAATGGATAATGATGACTTGTGTGTTTTGAAAATTAATAAAACTTGTTTTAAAAAAAAAAAAGAAGAGGAGGTGTAGGCAGATCTTTCTGAGGAAAATTGGATGGAAGATCTGGCTGGAAGGGGGAGGCGGCGTTTAGTTCAGAGACACAAAGCCAGTTTCCAGCAGCTGGTTTGGCAGCTCAGAGGTCTCAGCTGTTCCTTGCTACACCTTGAGCTTTTTATAAGCTGTACTGGACTCCTTCATGTTTAATTTAATTCATTTATGTCGTAGATTTCTCTCTTGCCTCCAAGGGACTCAGAGCTCGGTATTTGGTCCTTTGTCCTCTATCCTTACAACTCTGTATGGCTCATATTTAGCCGGTGACATTACAGCAGAATCTATTCCTCATTCGAAATGCATTCAGCACCTGTGCCAGGTTCTTGTCTGGCTTTTTCTACACTTTTGTATAGTTTTTCTTTTTCAGTGAAAGAGCTATTGGAAAACTGCATTTCATGTCATTTGCAATTTTTCCTTATATATGTACTTTTACATGCACTGCTATTCCTGATAAATGGAGTTTTGTTCACAGTTCTCCCCAAGGACTATGGTTTTATACCAGCACTGCTATGAGTATATAATTCTCTTTTTTTAAAAAAGGTGAGGGGGGGGGAAGCAACTCAAGATATTTTGTTTGGAAGCAGCTTTTCCAAATTTGCACGCTCTTTGTAGATTACTTTCCATTGTATATACAGTACTTGGCAAAAACCTTTGAACGGAGAAGAAATAATGATACTCTTTGGAGAGGCTCCCATTTCAATTTCCCTGCATCTGAGGCAGCTTTCTTTTATGTCAATTTCTTCTATTCCACTGTGACCATGCTGGGGATGGAAAGTCCTGCCAGGTTGGTGAGGTTTCCTCGGTGTTAATGGTAGGCCATATTAAAAGAAAAATACCAAAGCACAGGTAATCAGGGACATCTTGTGGGATGAGTAAAAGGTCTGGAAGGAAGAAAGGAAGGAAGGGAGGGAGGGAGGGAGGAAGGAAGGAAGGAAGGAAGGAAGGAAGGAAGGAAGGAAGGAAGGAAGGAAGGAAGGAAGGAAGGGGAAGGGGAAGGGGGGGAAGGGGAGGAGCAGGCGGAATATTCAACCAGGACATTAATCAAAGTAGGCACTCTTTAAGACCTGCCTAGTACATCAAAATCCAGAATGTGCTGTTGGAATAGAATTATTTAACTGTTCAGCTAGAACTAGGGAGAAATTATACTGTAGTTAGAACAATCAATCACTGGAACGTCTTGCCTTCAGAAGTTGTGGATGCTCCATCACTGGAGATTTTTAAAGAAGAAATTGGATAACCATTTCTCTGAAATGGTAGGGTCTCCTATTCAAGCAGGGGGCTGGATTAGAAGACCTCCAAGATCTTTTCCAACTCTGTTACTCTGTTCTGTTCTGAATATGTGTGTTGATCATCATGGCCCCCACTCATTTTCATATCCTGTTTCTTTTCATTTTGGGAGGTCCAGTTTGGTTATAGCATCACATCCTTGATTGTTTAGAATGTCTTTTTTCTCACAAGTTCATAAAGTATGACTTCACATCCAGGGAGGTATGCTGAAATGAGTAAGTGAGAGAGGTTCATTTGTACCAGCCATAACAGAAGGAGTGAGATTTATTTGTTTTTAACCAACATTAACTGAAACCGGACTTGGTTTTGTCAAGAGTTAGAAGCCCTTCTTTTGTTAGAAAAGTTAGAAGGGGTGGCATTCCAGTGAACAGGAGCTAACTTGATTGCAGAACTCTCCCCTTACTCTGTCTGACTTGCACTGGAGTTTGCAAATTGCTGTAAGCCTTTGCAAATCTCCATTTAAGCACACCAAAGTAGTCATTGACTTACAGCCATTGATTTAGTGATTGTTTGAAGATACAATGGCACTGAAAAAAGTGACACGACTATTTTTCACACAACTGTTACAACATCCCTGTGGTCACATGATCAAAATTCAGACCCTTGGCAATTGGGTCATATTTATGACAATTGCAGTGTCCTGGGATCATGGCATCACCTTTTATGACCTTCTGACAGGCAAAGTCAATGGGGAATCAGGATTCATTTCATAATCATGTTATTAACTTAGCAATTACAGTGATACACCTAACAACTGTGGCAAGAAAGGTCATAAAATAGGGCAAAACTCACTTAACAACTCTCTCAGCCACATAAATTTTGGGCTTAATTGTGGTTGTAAGTCGAGGATTACCTGTATATCAAGATAAAATACAAACAAATGAAGGGGAAAAAAAACCAAAGACTGTACTTTTCGTGTGTTGCTAAAATCCAAAACAAAACTGGGCTGTTATTTAAAAATCCACTTTGAATTTCATCTGGAAAGGAATTTAATTCCCAAAATATCTCTCCAAATTTCACTGCCTTCAGGTTATAAGTTCTGCATAATGAGACATTTTAAAATGAGAGAAGAAATTATTCATCATTAAATCTTAGTTGTGCCCACTTCAATGTGTAATGAGTATGCAAAACCAATATCTAAGATTTTTATCCAGATGGGACTCCCCAAATTATTTTTGTCCTTTATCTACTTCAAGTGTAGCAGTTCACTCTAGAGTTTATTTTCTGAAAATTAACT
The DNA here is from genome assembly GCF_049901735.1 of Notechis scutatus. Lineage (NCBI taxonomy): Eukaryota > Metazoa > Chordata > Lepidosauria > Squamata > Elapidae > Notechis > Notechis scutatus. The sequence goes on along the minus strand of NC_142009.1, from coordinate 129,580,069 downwards.
GGGGAAAAGGCCGAGGCGCCAGCTCTGAGTGTATCTCACCTCAAAGAGAAGCTTCCAAGATGTAGGCAGTCACTCTAGGAATGGACAAATCAGCCACGTACAATTGCACAATTTCTTGTTTCTTCAGGCCTTGCTTCCCTCCTTCCCATTACACGTTAGTAATGCTCTATTTAAAGCTGAATTCCATTGCTACGTATCACAGACAATTTCCCTAATCTTCAAGTTGCGTGAGTTATTTTCCATGCTGTCCTGCAGTTTTCTTGCATATTTGTGCCATGCCCACAGTTTTGTGAAGATCATTTAGAGTTATGGGGTGGTGGTCTTGATATCCTTTACTCTCTGTGTGTGGCTGTGTATATGTGTGTGTGTGTGTGTGTGTGAGTGTTTGTGTATGAATGTGTGTATAATTTCTTTGGGATTGCAAGAAAGCGACAGTATAAGGAATCCTTTTTATCTTTTAAAACTCTTGACCTCCCATCTCTCTACTCCAGGGGTCTCCAACCTTGGCAACTTTAAGACTTGTGGAGTTCAACTGCCAGAATTCCTCTGCCAGATTTGCTTTGCTGGCTGCGGAATTCTGAGAGTTGAAATCCACAAGCCTTAAAGTTGCCAAGGTTGGAGACCTCTGCAGTCTATTCAGTTGGGACCTGGTTCCTGCCTTTTTATTGTTGGACTGCAGCTCTCTGCCTGTCCTACAAAGCAAGGGACAGTCCTTGAGTGACAGAAATTGTGCGCTGCTGTGTGATACGTCCATCGGCCTCTGGATTTCATCTCCCACTTTTAAGGATGGAGCATTGAGAACATTCCAAAGCATTTCAGTTTCTGGACAGTGCATTGGTGTTAATTTAATCTTGGATTTCATCTTGGGCTTCTTTCTCTTTGCCATTTCTGCTCGGTGCAGCTTTGCATTCTGCTGCATATTAAGGTGCATCTTGAGCAAAAACAGGGCTCAGACAGAAGGGCCAACGGGCAGAACATTGATCACAATGGTGGGTAGAGTGGAGAAAAGTGGATTAGGCACGGATAATAGAAATACGCACCCCATTTATAAATGGAAGCTTCAACCACCTTTTTTTATTGCCTATTTCAGTTCAAATTAAAGGGTGCCCTTGGCAATGGATATGCTTCCTCGCTCTCAGAGCCTTTCATCTGTTCAGCATGATTTTTAATGCCACTCACTTGGCCTCAGATTCCTCCCCAACTACGCTGCATTTTATACTTCTACTTTTTTTTTTTCATTTTTCCTGCAAAGTTGCTTTGCTTTTCCAGTTTTCATTCTGATGAAAGCCCCGATCCAGATTTTTTTTAAATAGAATTGATTAGTCCCTTATTTTATATTTAGAAACTAGGGGAGATCTCCTTTAGATTTAACTATGATCAGTGTTCATGGCCCACTCATCTTTTTATGCGAGGAAGGAAATATGTTGACAGGGCATTTAGAATAGTTCTCAGAATGTTCTTCTTCTCGTGCTGAATCTATGTATGAATCAGCCATTAAATATTATAAGGGAAAAAATGTAATACCTCCAACCATGTCTGCAAAGCAGCAGAACAAACTTATTTAATTGTTCCCTTCCCCACAAATAAATACACACAAATTAACGAGGGACCCTCCAGAGGATAGGAAAGCACATCTTATCATATAAGAACAAATCATTGTCTGTTACTCTATGTGTCGCCCTCAAAGTGCAGGGGGAAAGATGGAGAAGGGAAATCATTGGGAGCTGCCTAACTACAACCCACTAATTATGTGGCCTCCAAGGAACATTCTCCATAAGACATTGCCACACTTGCTTTGGCAATTTTTGTATATAAAAATAGGACCCAGATTGTTGGGGAAAATATGCTGATTCTGTAAACCACTTAGAGAGGGCTGTAAAGCACTGTGAAACGATATATAAGTCCAAGTGCTATTGCTATAGAATTGGGGGCAGCCACGGGGAAGGGGCTCAAGAAAGTCAATGTGGGAACTGTCCCTGCTGATGGCCATTCTCAGCAGATATTGGAAATCACAAAAAAACACTCCCCTGTGGGAGAAAGAATGGCAGCACCTGGGAGCGAAAAGAGGAATCTCCCTAGAATCCTTACATTGCCACAACTGAACTAAGTCCAACCTCCCTGATTGTGCCATTGACCCTTATCTAGCTCTAAGGTGCTGGCCACTGGTTGAGAAGCCTATTGCTACGCATAGGCTATAACAATAAATCAGTTTAATTGAACTTTCACATTGGACCTGGTTTTTTTGTGCCCGACATCCTGCCACCATATAAAATGGAGGCTGAATCGTATCCATGTGGTATATGATTCATGTATTTACACAAGATTTTGGAAACAGAGGACTCCAGTTGCATGTGTGCTCACCAACATTGTTGTGTGGTCTTCAAGACACACTGATCATAGTTGCTGCAAGTTGGAGGCAGATTTTCCTGGGGTTTGGAGCTGAAAAAGAACAATCACAAACTGCATTGAAAGCCTTTGCTTAGGTGCATTAGTTTAAAAAAACCTTGCTTAATCATTTTCCTCCCCCTCCAAAAATCTGGTGCCATCATTTTGCGTTCTTCCCTTACCTATTGAGTAATCCCAAATATGTCAAGTGCAGTCTCCAACCATCAAACCAGCTGGTGTAATGAACACACTTGATTGATGTAAAATGACTTGCAAGAAAGAAACGTTTGCTGGCTTGGATTCAAGACTGTCTTATGCAAGCAAAAAAGCAGAGCCAGAGAGTCTCTTTTGTTCTGCCTCAGCTTCTTCTGCCCTGCCTGATGCTACTCAAGAAGGTGGGTTTTGGAGAGGCAAAGGAATTGGAGTGGAAAATGTTGACAGAGGTCCTAGAGATGTGGGGTGCAATTCGAGAAGAGGACAGGAAACATAATTCACATCAAGATTCTCTGTCGTAATCTCTAGGAAACGTTCCATGTCTTATCATTTGAAGAATGCAATCATGTGCATGGTCTCAAATTTAATGTAAATAATTATTTGTTTTAAATAGTTGGTTAATAGTTGATTAACATTGAGAACTACACAACAGCTTTCCTCCTCTCTTTTTCTTTCTCCAGCTAAATGTGAATCAGATTTTGCAGAAAGGGTTTCATTGTGCTATATACAATTGAGATGTGGTTCAGAGCAGGAGTATCCAATCTTGACAACTTTAGGACTTGTGGATTTCAATTCCCAGAATTCCCCAGCCAGCATGGGGATAGAGGGAAGAAAAGGTCAGTTTTAGGAGACAGTCTCAGCTCTTTGACAGCTGCACTTCAGCTTTTGGGAATTCTCTGAGAAACCCCAGTAGCCAAACTGCTTTTTGCAACCACCCAAATGAACTAACACCATGTTTTTGAAGAACAACAAAGTATGGGGTAGGAAGAGATCTCAGTTTTCCCTGATTCAGTTTGTCCAAGGAGAACACTTAAGATGTATTAGGTTTATGATGGGATGGCGGTATAGGACAAAAAGACCTGTCATGTTGGGAGTTAAACTACTGTGTCCATCACCTGTCTTCTTTGACTGGCATAAGGTCTCTGGAGCATCAAATCTTCTTAGGCAAAATGTTTTCTGAAAAGCATCTTCTTCCTTGAGATTCTTTTCCTCTTGCTTTCCCTCCCCCAAAGTCTACTGGTAAATCAAGTGACCTCTAACTTTCAACTGAGGACCCAGCATTACCCCATTATTGACAGCTTGACTCTCAGACAGAGTGAGTAGGCTCAAAAGTTACTGGTGCTTAGCTTTCATCTAAAAAGCTTGTTGTTGACAATCTTTCTCCTCTCTCAGAGCTCTGAAGTCCATTTATGATTCTCATTGCGGGAGTGGTGAACTCTGCATTCACCCAAATAATTTGGATATTACTAAGATGATTAAATATAAGGATTTATTGGATGTGCAAGGAAATTTGAAATTGTAGCAAGATCTTCAAGACCAGGGATTACAAACTGATCGATGGGCATATCTTCAAGTCCAGATTAGATACAAACAGGATAAGAAAGAATTTGGAATCAACAAAGGGAATATGATAGTCTGGAGTAGGAATATAGGACGTAGTATCACCTTATCAGAATGGGAGAAGGTCTGGAGTAGAAATAATAAAATTACCAAATCGGTAGCATATAAGGAAAATGCCTATAAAATGTTTTATAGATGGCACCTTTCCCCCCTCAAGACTAGCGAAGATGCACCCCAACATGAGTCCGAATTGCTGAAAATGCAAAAAAAAGGAGGGAACATTCTTGCATATGTGGTGGTCTTGTACAGAGGCTCAAAAATATTGGCAGAAAATTAGAAAATGGTTGGAGGAAATGACAATAGAACAGATCAGATTCAAACCAGAGTTCTTTCTATTAGGGATCTTTAATAAACAATTCCCCAAAAAAGTGAAGTATACAAAGTACATATTTTGACAGCGGCCAGATTGGCTTTTGCACAATGTTGGAAACAACCACATGTTCCATCAGAGGAAATGATTATTCAAAAAATTTCAAGTTGTGCAGAAATGGACAAATTAACTTTGGCATTAAAAGATAAAGAAACATCAATGTATTATGACAGCTGGAACTGCTGGTACGAATGGATAGACTAAAGATAAATTACACAATAAAGGGCAAAAGAAGATATAAGTCTAGTAGGGATTTTATATATATGCAAAATATAGATATGGTATTTAGGTTTCTTAGGGTATTTTCCCACATCTTAATATTTGTGCTTTTATTATAGCGACGTTTCGGCAGAATCTCATCTGCCATCCTCAGGCTTGTGTATTGGGTTCTTTTTAATCTTGTGTGTCAGGCTTAGCAGCCGTTTTTTGTTTGAATTTGGTGCTGGCTTTCTGCCTTATTTGAATGGTTTTTTCCTCATCTTGATTAGCTGTGAGTCTAGGTCTGTTTTTATTGGTCTTCGAGTTGCTGTGTTCTTGATTGGTTGGCAACATTGTGTTTTGTGCACTGGGGTTTCTTAGTGCAGCTTGGTTTCTTGTGAATGGCCGATAATTATTTATTAGAAAGCTAGGTTTTATTTGGGTAGCTGGCTGGGGTGTGTTTGGGCTGGAGGTATTAGGGGGGGGTTGTATGTGTCCAGGTGCTTGCCTGGATTGTGGTATAGAGATTCGCATCAAGGATTAATTGTGCATATGGCATAAAATAAGGTTAAAAATAAGGTCCCACAAACTGTCGAGGATGAAAGTGTTTTTAATTGTTTTCTGATTTTTCTTTCTACTCTTTTTTTCTTTCTTTCCCTTTCCTTTCTCACATTTATGTACGTGTTGTCTATTTTAATTGTAAAATTAATAAACTTTATTTAAAAATAAATAAATAAATTGCAGAAATCAATTGTCTCTGAAAACTCATGATGCATTTTCTTTTGAAAAGTCTTGCTATTTGAGTCTTCTACTTACCAGTCCCCCCCCTCTCTCTCACACACACACTTTATGCAGCGATTCTGTGCTTCATCCAGCCAGCACTTTGTTTTCTTTAATTATGACAGGAGATGAAGCCATGCAGTGAATCACCTTTTCTTTTCCACTTCAAGAAATTTGTTAATCACATCTGCCTCCTGTTCAGCTCCTCTTTCCATTGTGCAGCCAAATAACAGAATTTGCCCTTTAAGAAATTTACCTTTTTCTTTATGCTCAGAGCTTCTGTGGGAGGATATTTATTCAAAGTTTGTTTCTCAGATAAAGGAACTGAGGACACTGTCTAGCATATAATGTTATCTCTGGGGAAATTAACTGGAATTAACAGGTGTATTTGGGATTTACTGTAGATCTGGTATCTATCCATGCCTACTTTTCTGCTCTTTGGCTAATATGATGTGCTATGATCCAAGAGCACATTTGGAGATTCTGGATTTCTATATATCCAGAAGAGTAGACCGTTTTACATTTTATTGGCAACAGTAATTCTGCCATGCTAATTTTTAGGTTTTCAATGGTGACTTTGAAAAGATTGGCCTCTCTTGGATGGAGCAATACTGGGAAATCAGACCAGGCTGTTGAGTTCTCTGTAGGTATTGTGCTGTTTCTATTAGAAAAAAAAAATAACAAAAGCCCACCTCCTTCAAAATCTCTAATATATAATTATTAGTTCTTCTTGGCCAATTATCTGAAAGTACACATTATTCTCTTCCTTCCTTGATCTTTTTTGACAGACTAATGTCTGAGTTGAAAGAGGTACAATGATAATCAAAATGCTGACTATACATTTTATTGTTAGGGTTCCTTTGAAATGGATAACATTTCTTCGTTAAAGGAGTATTACTGCCATACCTCTTAGTTCTCCCCTTTTCATTCAATAGCACTGACTGAACCATAAAATCTCCCTTTCCAGAAATGAAAGTGTGCCATAACCATTTACTCTAATGAGCCTTGGTGGTGCAGTGGTTAGAATGAAGTACCGCAGATTACTTCTGCTGACTGCCGGCTGCCAGCTGTTCAATTTTTACCAGCTCAAGGTTGACTTAGCCTTCCATCCTTCTGAGGTTGGTAAAATAGGATCCAGATTGCTGGGGGTAATATGCTGACTCTGTAAACTGCTTAGAGAGGGCTGTAAAACACTGTGAAGTGGTATATAAGTCTAAGTGCTATTGCTATTGCTCTCCTGCAGTTTTCTCTCTACACAGAGAGGCATCAACCCACTTACCATTCATCTCCCACACCACATTCTGGTCTCTACTTTTTCCCGATTAACTTACTTCAGAATGAAACAGATGTATTGGATAATAAAGTACTTCACCATAGTCAATTGCTGACACAATGCTGGCAGTGCAATGTTTCATCAGTCATGAGTTGCAAACATGAATACATCATCAGCGTTTAAGAGGTATGGACTTCAACTTCTGGAATTGTGCAGCTCAATTCATATCAATCCATATATCTCTTAAAAATCGTGGAGATTGAGAAACTGATTTAGACACTTAACAGTTGTGTAATAGAATGGCCCTCTCTGAAAAGACTGGCTACAGCTGAGGCGCCCATCCAGTGGTGGTATTCTATTTAGTATTTATTTAGTATTTATTTGATTTGTCAATTGCTTACAAGATACAGGTATAAGAATAAATATAGTTTTGAATACATGAGATAGATACTTATAAGAAAAATAAAAAACAATAGGACAGGGACAGTAGCCACAATTGGTGTGCTTATGCACACCCCCTACAGGCCTCTTAGGAAGGGGGTGAGGTCAATAGTAGACAGTCTAAGGTTAAAGTTTTTGGGGTTTGGGGAAAAAACCACAGAGTCAGGTAGAGTATTCCAGACACTGACCACTCTGTTGCTGAAGTCGTATTTTCTGCAATCAAGTTTGGTGCAATTAACCTTGAGTTTGTATCTATTGTTTGCTCTTGTATTGTTATGGTTGAAGCTGAAGTATTCATTGACAGGTAGGACATTGCAATGTATGATTTTATATACTATACTTAGATCGGACCGAAGGTGGCGTAGTTGTAGGTTTTCTAGGTCTAGAGTCTGGTGGCATAAGGTATTCTGCAACGAGTAGAGGAGTACGGGTTTGGCTGAACTGGTATTTCCAAGGATCATCTGTGAGCGAACCAGATTGCTCCAATGATCAGCTGCTGGGCCCTCTCACCCACCCCGGCTCTATACTGACCTTCATTTCCTGCTTTTCAAACTCAGCTGTTTCGCGCGGCACAGACGATTGCCACACATCAGCTGTTTTACACACAGGGCTTGCAGCAGAAGGTGAGTTGCAAACGCTGTGTGCATTCAAAGTGCATGCTCACATTGAACCGGTTGGAAAAAAAATTGGAACCCACCACTGGGCCCATCCCTGCTTCCTCTGAAAACAGCTAAAAAACTCTTGGCCAAGAACTGGGAAAGTATAACCAGGAACCCTTCTCATAGATTGCTTAAAAAGTTTGTCTTGAAGGCTGTCCATTTTGTTAAGTGAAACCGTAGTTAGAGAAACTTGTGGGATCTGGTTTGTGGATCTCTAGAATATTCCTTCCTTCTGAGATTGGAATGTTGTTATCTTCTGGTGGTCTCCTATGTATGTGCTCCATCTGGTTTGGGGCACACCTGCTCTTGGTGTGAATGATTGGAAGCAGCCCATCCTGTTTTGTTATTTCTCCTTTAGCTCTAGGTGCATGATTTCAAAAACATTGGCTCCGATTATGACCCACTGATACTGCAGTGAAATGGTGGTGCTCTTCTGGAGGAGAATGCTAGCTATGATGCTGTCTTGTTGACCATCAATTGATTCCTACAGGCTTGACCTTGTTGAGTGCTTTTGTTTCCAGCCTTGCTGACTGAGACTCTTGAACTCTAGATGACAAAGTTGGAATCAGGGATGTTATCCATACAACATACACTCTGCTTATTGTTTTGCTATAAGCTTTTCCTGTTAGGCAGTAGGCAGACACTTACCAAGAACAATTCAACTTCTTTTCACGATGATGTTCCTGCATGCTTGACAAGCCATCCTGTGCCCACTGCAATTTTGCAAAGTTAATTGTACGATAATAGTATACTTTAGGATCTGTTAGGAATTGTACTTTACACTGTTGTTTGCCTTCAGCAGGATTTGGGTCTGTATTTTGTCATGAAAGATTAATCAGTTCCTCTAGAACAGGAATCGAATTGCCCTTATACAACAATCCTCCTTCTGTTCCCTCATCCATTGTTACAAGGAGCTGCGCTGAAATGAACAATAAATGATGCAAGCCCTTCCAAATCAAATGGCAGTTTTAATCCTTGGGGCCAGATTGGGATTTTTCTTCTTCAAAACTTGCAAACCTTACTGTGTGTGCTAAATGCAGATGCCACTTATAGCACCATTACATGGCCAGTGGACTATTGTGATTAAGAATCAATTGGTCACTCAAAATTTCTCATACCTTGATTGCTACCTGGTGCTCTCCATTGAGGAGGCTGCAGACTTGAACCCTCCCTCAGCTGCCATTATCTAGACTTAAGCTCTGGCAAGTAACAGTTTTATTCCAAGAGGGTGATTTAATCATTCATGCAAACAATTGACTTCGTGCAGACTGAATTTTAATAGTCTCTTCTAATAATCAAGTAATAGATTCCACAGATATGTTGTAGGCAGGCAAGTTTAAAACTCTGGGCATGGTGTGATGAAAGTTGAAGTCAGAAAACTGGGGCTTGCCTTCCTTCCTTCCTTCCTTCCTTCCTTCCTTCCTTCCTTCCTCCCTCCCTCCCTCCCTCCCTCCTTCCCTCCCTTCTTTAGCAGGTTGCCAATCCTTTTACACGCTAATGAAGAGTACAGGCAGTTCACAACTTATGACCACAATTGAGCCCAAAGTTTGTGTTGCTAAATGAGAAATTTGGTAAGTCAGTGTTGCCCCACTGACTTTTCTTGCCACATTTGTTAAGTGAATCACTGCAGTTCTTAAATTAGAAACACGGCTGTTAAGTGAATCTGGTTTTCCCATTTGCTTGTCAGAAGGTCGCAAAAGGAGATCACATGACTCCAGAACACTGCAACCATCATAAATGTGAGTCAGTTGTCAAGCATCCAAATGTAAATCAAGTGACTATGAGGATGTTGCTATGGTCATAAGTGTGAAAAATGATCATAAGTCACTTTTTTTCAGTGCCATTGTAACTTTGAATGGTCATTAAGTGAACTGTTGTAAGTTGAGGACTACTTGTATTGTAGCAGACTCTGTCCACAGGACACTATTGCAGGAAACCAGAATTGGAAAGTATGTTGTATATTTTTTTAACCACCATTTACTTCAACAGTTTTCCTCTCTGCCAAATATCCAGAAGATCCTCAAAGTCAATTCATACTTTTTAGAAATTCAGCAAATCAGTTGGAAAATTAAAAAGAAAAAGAAATGCATCAGACAGAGGGGGTATTCAGCAGGTTCTGACCAGTTCTGGAGAACCAGTAGCAGAAATTTTGAGTAGTTTGGAGAATCGACAAATACAACCTCTGACTGGTCCCACCCCATCTATTCTCTGCCTCCCAAGTCCCAGCTGATTGGCTGGGTCTTCTTTTGTTGCCCTGCATAGGAGAACGGAGCTGGAAAGCAGGTTAGTGGTGTGGGGAAGGAATGGGGATTTTGCAGTAACTTTCCCCTGCTATGTCCACAAAGCCATGCCCACCAAGCTGCACCATGCCCACCAAGCCACGCCCACAGAACCGGTAGTAAAAAATGTTGAATCCCACTACTGGCATCAGATGTGTATTGGAGAGAAAATATAAAAATGTACACAAGGATGATTGTTAGGGAAAAAAACATTTATTCATTAATTTGACTTCATCGTTTATAAAGTTGGATGCAACCCCAATCACAAGAAGAAAATGCTTTTCAAAAAAAGGCTAAGAGGATGGCCTACAAAAATTGAATGATTCCCCCCCCCCACCATTTCTAAATAGTGCTGCAGGATAGATGTAGCACACGGGTGTGTGTGTGAGAAGTTTACAGAAAATGAAATCAATTGAATTGCTCTTTCCTTTCAGCACGTTTTCCCAGCTGAGGCCAAACTAGAAAGGAGAAGAAAGAGAATTTTGTAGGAAGGGAATGGACTATGTCTTATATTGGATAACATATTTACTTTTTAGGAAGGTGATTTATATTAGTTGTTCTGACATAATTAAATCTGTACACAGAATTGAGAAAATGGTCTACATCATGGATCTTCAGCATACTAGATCAGCAGAATAACCTACTTATCCTTTATGAACGGCCTTCTGATTGAATGCATAAGGTATTCTAGAAGAGTATTTCCCAACCTTGCAAATTTCCAGCAGCGTGAACTTCAACTCCCAGAATTCTCAGCAATGGTCATTCTGGCTGTGGAATTCTGGGAGCTGAAATTCCCAAGGTTGGAAAATACTGTTCTAGAAGCTCTTGGCTCTTGTCTCCTTCTGTGGGGAGTGGAAGTGTTCCAGATAAATAGACTTGTCTGACTGAATCTAAGTATTCTGGCCCAGTGCTGAAAAGCCTCCAGAGGAAATTGAATCAAGAAGGGAAAAAGATATAGATGAACCAAGGATTATTTTAAAATTCTTTTTAGAGATGCTCTTGCTCAATTATGAATGCCTTATTTTTGCTCTGAATTGTCAGTCCCCCTGTCTTTGCTCAGGATGTTTGCTAGCTTTGTTATGCAGATCTCAGCCAAAGTTGGTACTATTCTCTCAACTTCTTTCTTCACTGCCTTTATTTAAAGAAAATGTTTTGTTTCTAGTAACTTGGTTAGAAGGGGAAAGCTAGGGTCATTTATTTCAAAGCTTATTACTTACTGGAGGAGGGAGATGCCCTGTTTTGTTCAAGATGTAACTATTTTACCTGAGGGAATAATCAAACCCAGACATGTGGAAGAGGGTGGAGAGTTGACATTCCAGAGAGGCATCTGGCAAGTTGCGTTGGGTGTTTTTCGAAAGGTTTCCCCCAACCCTTCTCTTTGCTACAATGGCGTAGTTCACAATGAAATATCAAATTTGAACAGTATTTCTTTGCGAAGATGGATTGTGCCTGGTGGTTTATGCAAAAATTAAAAAATGGTGTTTTTCTTTTCTTTTTTGTTGGTATATGGAAGACTTTTGTTGTTATTACAGAAAATGTTACAAGGCTTTTCTATACATTCTGATAAGACAGTAAATAGAATCAGTATCTTGACCAATCTGATGAAGGAAAAATAGATATTATTTTAAAGAGACAAATTCAGGGGAAAAGTTGGGTTTTTTTTTTTTTTTTTTGCATTCAAGTCATGAGATAGTATTTGAATGAAGCAGACTCTTTTAAAAATGTGGTATGTATTGGCATGGAAATGCTTAAATGCAACAGAAGACTTCAAAAACAGCCTTTCTGGATGATGAGCAGAGAAGCTGTCAGCAGGTGACCATTTCTGTGGTGAGGTTGGTGGAGTGTAAGCCTTTTGATGTTCCTCCTCTTACAACTTGCTTTCTTGCATGTTGGATAAATCAACATCTAGCTGACCTTACATGATCCCCAAAAGCTAAGCAGTGCTGGACCTTATTCCAAGGAAGGTGGAAATCCTCTAAGGAATGCCAGAAAAAGAGACTACACTGGGAAGGAAGGAAGGAAGGAAGGAAGGAAGGAAGGAAGGAAGGAAGGAAGGAAGGAAGGAAGGAAGGAAGGAAGGAAGGAATCTCTCAAAAGATGTTTGCTGCTGTTAAAACTAATTCCTGGATGTGTGTGTATAATATGTTGGAACTTTAATCCTCTTACTAAATTATGATCAATGTATTAATTCTGACATATTTTTGGTATCTTCTTGTTTATTTCACAAAAGTCCCATTGGAGCTCATGTTAGTCTCTCTCTCTCTCTCTCTCTCTCTCTCTCTCTCTCTCTCTCTCTCTCTCATCTTTTTTCTCCCTCTGCATTTCCTAATTGGAAGAGTGCAGGACATAATAATTTAAGTCAGACTGTTATTTACTGATAGGAAAACATGTTGAAATGGTAATAGCAGTTTGATGAGGAGGTAATGTGTTCCCTTCCCTGGAAGTATTTAAGTGGAGTTTAGACAAGTATCTCTTGAGGATGCTTTGATTTGGATTCTTGCACATAGGAGGGGGGTTGAGCTCATCTTAGGAATCCATGAAGTGAGTCTTTGCGTATTGTTCCAGCACGTACAAAATACATGTTACAGTGCAACTAATGGTTACAAATAGGAGTGAAGGAGCTCACACATATATATCCCCTTGTTAACCATTTTATATGAATGAGGCTTGCCAACAGTCCAGGTCTTTTGTTTCAGTTTCTTAGAGTGAGAACAGGCCAGACAGAGGTAGTTTATCCAGATTTTCTTATGTCATCTGTGTGACTGAAGCAATGCATGTTGTGAGGCATGTATCTCTTGTACCATATTGGGAGAGTTTAAGTAACTTCTGAATGAAGCTCCTTATAACAATGGCGAGTTTTGCGGAAGGAAAGGAACAAGTTTGCAGGCGAGTTTGGAAGTTCTGGGAAACGTGAGAGGTCCCTCAAATTCTGCCCTTATTTCTGCAGTAACTACAGAATGATAAACTTCTTGGATACAAACAGATAATCTGAATGGTTTATATCTATGTTTACACTAATTTTCAGAACTTTTGACTAATTCTGAAACTATACTTAGCAAATATATATATTTAAATTGATTTTCAAGAGCAGGCTTTAAAATAATATAGAATGGTGAATTTAGGTTAAACTGGCCAATTTAGGTTCTAATCATGTTCCAAGTATGATTTCATTAGATATGAAAAAAGAGTGGTGTCTCAATATTCTGCTCTTATTTCTGCAGCAGTTATACAATGACAATTATTATTATAATTATTAATAATAATTGTTATCCATTAATATTGGATATCAAAATAATCTGATCTGATGATGAACAACATCCTGGCTATTTTTTTGTACTTCCTGCAAACATTTGGCAGCTACCCCAGCTCACTCCAACGATGCTGGATAAACCTATCTTTTCTGTTTCCTCAAATGAATTCCCCCCATCAAATTAAAGTTGTTAGTTGTTATCCTTTAAATAAATTTAAAAAGTATAGCATGCCAATAATATGGAGCATGAGCTGACCTCTCTGTACTGAGGCTTCTAAATGTAAATCTTCCAAAGCTATAATTTGTTTGTATTGATGCTGTAATCCAGCTGTTGTTGTCTACATCATTTTGATGAGTCCATACTTGTGATTTATTTGTTTACTTTTAAGACACTTATTTTTTTGTTAAAAAGGACATTCGGTAAGTAATTGCCACCATAAGAAGAATCAATTGCACTCAATTGCTAAAAATCCCAGCAATAAAACAACAGCAGCAACAACAAACATTAGTTTCTATGTGACTGTGGATCCTACATTCCTATTTTGAACTTGGTCTTGTAAATTAATTGGGTTTGGAGAGAATTGTATTAGCTATCTATGGTCAGTTTTCTTTCAGGTCTTTCTAGGTTGTAAATTTTATATCCTCTTTAACCATGTCAGTATTTTGATTTTCTGTAAAGGTGATAAAAGAACTCTGGATATTCTAACCCCTTTAATCTCTTATAATAGAGTTATATTTGTAGAAAATATACAATTAAGTTGTTTTCATATTATTATTACCAATTGATTATATTTATGTTAAGTCACTACTATTAGTCCACAAGCTAGTGATCCTTTTCCCTTGAGGCCTATGAAATGCAAGCTTCTGTATGCATTTGGATCAAAAATGTAATGTAAACCAATCTATATGGACTGCATTTCATTCAAATTAATTCCATTCCACTTTCCATTGTTTTTAGCAGCATATGCATCTAGCATGTCCTCACTTACTATCTGACACAATTAATTATATAACTAGGGATAAAGCAGGGAATAACAACTCATTGCCTGATAATTGTGCTGTTTCACAGAAACACCCTAGATTTTTTTTTTTTGAAAGGCGGGGGGCGGATTGTCTTAACTGTATACAACTATCAAAGATATCTTCCAGCAAAGATATTGCCTGGTCTAAATCAGAGGTGGGCAACCTGAATGCTACGAATGGTTTATTAGATTTTCTTTTATATGTTGCAATGGTGAAATTTGACTGCAAGGCATTCAATACAGACAATGTAATGTCCAAATGATTTTTTTTCTGGGGTAACCAAATAAAACCAGTGTATTAAAGTTGAAATAGGTTTGAAATGTCTACAACACAAGCACACATATAGACACAAAGAAAAAAAAATGAAACTGGAAATTCTGCCACAACTTTCCAATCGTATCATAACATAAAATTCCTCTGATTAAAAACTGTACCCTTTGGTCATAAAAAATTGTCTGCCTGTGCTCTAAAGAAGAATAGAATTAGCCTGATTGATCAGATGTTTTTTCAACAAATCCAGAAGTAAATACTTATTAAATCAATTGCTTAGTACTTACTATATGCCATGGCGGTTATGAAATAGGCTAGAAATCTTTGATTAAAATGTCTCTTCTGTCACCAAATTACCAGATCGTGTTCATGCTACTACAGTACTTTTTCATCCAACTCACTGCATAACACTCCCCATTTTACAAATTTGGGAAAAATATTTTTACGGAATTCGTATAAAAATTATTAAGATCGTAATATTTGAAAGCCTTTATAAAATAAAGTGCCATATTTATGGTTAATATAGTTATTATTTGTAGGATCAGAGTAGACTCATAATTAGGAAATAAGACTAGACCAGTTTATAGGTAATCTGGATTATTTTAATCTACATTTAGACTCATTTATAGAATGGTTAACCAATTCTGAAACAATATGCAGCAAATATATATTTTAAAATTTAAGCTGTATACCAGGCTTTAAAATAATGTAGAATGGCAAACTTAGGTTAAACTGGCCAATTTAATCTTCAGTCATGTTCCTGGAGTATGGTTTTATTATTAGATATGAAGCATGATAATTGTGGAGTATTGTGGTTGATTTAATGTTACTAATAACCTGGAGGAATCCATTTGTGAGAAATTTCTTTCTAAGAAACTGCTAAGGGAAGCCATGTTTAATTACATGAATGAGATTTGACTGGATATTATCCTTAAATGTAAACTTAAATAGTTAAGCAAAACAGAAATTCACATTAATATCAAAGATGACAAATATGAACAATAAAATAGAAAAGGATACTCAAACTGCAACTTAAGGGTCACAAGATACCCTCTCAAAGCCTTTGAAACTTCCCCCAAAGTATTCCCAGAAAAATATTTTGCTAAGTTGCAGTTTTAATGTGAAAATGGGAACAAGGAAATTATTAACAAGGAACAACCAACTACATGAATTTAACAAGCTAATGTTAGGGAATTAAAGTTTAATTTTTGGCCTAGTGCCATTCACTATTTTATTCTACCCCAGCACCTCATTTTAGGTGCTTTCTTCAGCTAAAAATGTATCCCTCCCAGTGTTCAAAATTTCTATTTTTCCTTTTAATGAAATTGTAGAAACTTAAACCACAGAAAAATAGATAACTGTGTACTGTTAGCACTGTATGTTTTCATTATACAGTTTAATCCTACATATGTTTATTCAGAAGTAAACTATTCATCTTTAAGGAATTTAATTCTAAGTACCGTAAGTGATCAAAGCATTGCAGCTTTAAATGAAATACCAAGTTATAAAATCATGCATACTGCATAGCATATACTGATAAAGAAGTATGAATCTGTTGAATTTTGATAACAATCTCTGCTCTAGAAAAGCAAACTTTTTAAAAGTTAAACTTGAATTTAAAAGCCATTAACCTAGTCAAGTGAGTCATTATAAACAAAGCTCAGTTGCGTCTCCAAATATATTTTAGCATTTAAGAAAATTGTTGTTCTCAAGTGAATTGTTAAATGGATAATGCTTGATAAAAAGGTTTAAAATAAGATTACAAGTTATTATATTAAGAATATATTCTTTTGGGTGCAAACTGATTCAGTTTAAATAAAAACTTAACTCACCAATTTTAATAATGATGAATCAAATGTGAAAACTAGTAGCTTTTATTGATAATACAACTATAGATCTGTTATAAAATTACATGGAACCGTAATAGTGCACATGAAATATTTTTTTCTTTAAGAAAATAATTTATCTGTTATAATCACAACACATTGTTCTCTTAATTACTGTAAGTATATTTTCTTGCAATGAATTGGCTGTCTATAAATGATGGATCCACCGATGCAACTTTAGCAGCTATAAATGAATGGATGCAGTTTAAAACTGCTGTCAAATCCTGAAATTCTAGTTCCTGAAAGGAAAATAAGAAAAACAGAAAAGGTGAAACAAAAAGCATCAATAATATTTTTTCCTACAGATTATTACGCTTTCTAGTTTAACAAAAGATGGCTTTCTTTAATATACACTGCTCAAAAAAATAAAGGGAACACTTAAACAACACAATGTAACTCCAAGTAAATCACACTTCTGTGAAATCAAATTGTCCACTTAGGTAGCAACACTGATTGACTATCAATTTCACATGCTGTTGTGCAAATGGAATAGACAACAGGTGGAAAGCATAGGCAGTTAGCAAGACATCCCCAATAAAGGAGTGGTTCTGCAGGTGGTGACCACAGACCACTTCTCAGTTCCTATGCTTTCTGGCTGATGGTTTGGTCACTTTTGAATGCTGGCAATGCTTTCACTCTAGTGATAGCATGAGACGGAGTCTACAACCCACACAAGTGGCTCAGGTAGTGCAGGCCATCCAGGATGGCACATCAATGCAAGCTGTGGCAAGAAGGTTTGCTGTGTTTGTCAGCGTAGTGTCCAGAGCATGGAGGCGCTACCAAGAGACAGGCCAGTACATCAGGAGACGTGGAGGAGGCCGTAGGAGGGCAACAACCCAGCATCAGGACCGCTACCTCCGCCTTTGTGCAAGGAGGGACAGGAGGAGCACTGCCAGAGCCCTGCAAAATGACCTCCAGCGGGCCAAAAATGTGCATGTGGCTGCTCAAACAGTCAGAAACAGACCCCATGAGGATGGTATGAGGGCCTGACATCCACAGGTGGGGGTTGTGCTTACAGCCCAACACCGTGCAGGACGTTTGGCATTTGCCAGAGAACATCAAGATTGGCAAATTCGCCACTGGCGCCCTGTGCTCTTCACAGATGAAAGCAGGTTCACACTGAGCACATGTGACAGACGTGACAGGGTCTGGAGATGCCGTGGAGAATGTTCTGCTGCCTGCAAAATCCTCCAGCATAACTGGTTTGACAGTGGGTCAGTAATGGTGTGGGGTGGCATTTCTTTAGGGGGCTGCACAGCCCTCCATGTGCTCACCTGAGGTAGCCTGATTGCCATTAGGTACCGAGATGAGATCCTCAGACTCCTTGTGAGACCATATGCTGGTGCGGTTGGCCCTGGGTTCCTCCTAATGCAAGACAATGCTAGACCTCATGTGGCTGGAGTGTGTCAGCAGTTCCTGCAAGATGAAGGCATTGATGCTATGGACTGGCCCGCCCGTTCCCCAGACCTGAATCCAATTGAGCACATCTGGGACATCATGTCTCACTCCATCCAGCAACACCACGTTGCACCACAGACTGTCCAGGAGTTGGGGGATGCTTTAGTCCAGGTGTGGGAGGAGATCCCTCAGGAGACCATCCACCACCTCATCAGGAGCATGCCCAGGCATTGTAGGGAGGTCATACAGGCACGTGGAGGCCACACACACTACTGAGCCTCATTTTGACTTGTTTTAAGGACATTACATCAAAGTTGGATCAGCCTGTAGTGTTTTTTTCCACTTTAATTTTGAGTGTAACTCCAAATCCAGACCTCCATGGGTTGCTAAATTTGATTTCCATTGATAATTTTTGTGTGATTTTGTTGTCAGCACATTCAACTATGTAATGAACACAGTATTTAATAAGAATATTTCATTCATTCAGATCTAGGGTGTCTTATTTTTGTGTTCCCTTTATTTTTTTGAGCAGTGTATATCTTCTCACTTGAAAATGCCATGTCAGTATTTTAATGCTCAAGGTAATCGATCTGATGTAGTGGGGACAATATGAGTAGAATTTAATTTGCCCTGCCGCTGTGGTTTGAACTTACCAATTATGAGTCCACGTGCAAAAGATTCTGAGAAAGGAACACACAAACACACAAATGCACACAGACTTTAAATTCTGCACTTTGAATATCTTGTTGAGAAATGCTCAGTATATTATTATACTATGCTAAGCTCCTTCTCTGTTTAACTGTGTGAATAAAGGAAGGAAAAACGTTTGTTGGAGACATGGAGCTAAAGAAGGAATATCACCTTATATCACAAGTGCTGCCACTAAATATCTCCCAAAGAAACATCTGAAATGAAACATCTGAAATGAAGAAATGTTATTCAAATTTTCCACTGGTTTATATATATATCTAAAAGTCAAAATGCATTCTGATATAATTAGCAATATTTGGAACATTGGTGGCTATCATCAGATTTTGCTCAAAGCCATGTTTTAGATATGGTGAAGGTTCCTCTGAGATGATACAACTGAACAGTTTCAAAAGTAGCCAGACAGAGTTTTAATGAGGCTTTATTCATTCTTTGGAAGATTTTTTTCTAAGCCCTTTGTTTCCATTTTCTAAAATAACTCTTGTCTTACTAGAAGTCACTGTGGACTTCTTGGGACAAAATCAGAGGTGGTATTCAGCAGGTTCTGACCAGTTCTGGAGAACCGGAAGCAGAAATTTTGAGTAGTTGAGTGAACCGGCAAATACTAGCTCTGACTGGAGATTTTACAGTATCCTTCCCCTGCCACGCCCACCAAGTCACACCACTCCCACCAAGCCATGCCCACAGAACCTGTAGTAAAAAAAAATTGAATCCCACTACTGGACAAAATCTTAGTTTTATTTCATTGCTTTAATAATTTTCCCAATATTGTTGGCATGTTATGAATTTGATGAAGAATCCTCATTATGTTCTGAGGAGCAAATTACTGAAATATGGACTGAATGCCTAAGCTGAATCCAAGGTGATTTAAAAGTCATCCTTAAAAGTTGTGCATCAATGGTTCCTCATCAAACTAGACTGAGCTATTAAGATGGTTCCGGAAGGTTTAGTTCTCATCCCAATGCTCTTAAAATAGTTACTTACTTAAGTTTCCTTTTAAGTCAACAAGGTCCATTAATTGTTGGACTGCAGTCTAAACTGAAATCTCACTGCAAAATAGCCCTATTCATACATGCTTGGGAATATTGGAAAGCTATGCTTCCCACAAAACAGACATGGAACCGTGCTGATCAAAATAAAAGCAGAGAATAGACCTCTCAACCCACTTATGGACCAGTCTATTTGAAATAGCCCAGGTCTGTACAGTGGCCTTACTTGTTAAAAGAAAAAAATATGTTTCAACTGGAAGAGTTTTCTTTTTAACAAAATCCCCAAATGGAGATGAATTTCTTTTCTCCAACTTTTTTAATTCTCCTCCCTGACTACCAAGTACTAGAAGAACACAACCAGAGACAAGAAAATGTTTTTGGTTATCATAAAATAGCACTTCTCCCCTATGAGAGCCAGCTTCCTGAAAAACATTCCCTTTCTCCCCAATATTGCCATCCTGTCAAGTCCTTTGGTTTATTTGTTTGTCCTAATCTAAGAGAGTCATTTGTCTGAAGCTGAACTGAGAGTCCACAGTCTGTTTTTTGTTCAACAGGATCAGCCTACCAAGGTCTTCTCACTGGGATATTGATTTCTCCCCCTATGATTTTACAACTTCACTCAAAGGTAGCATAATGTTCAAGAGTTATGCTTTGTAAAATATTTCTTCCTTTGGGCATAGTTTCTGCCATTTAATGGATTTTCTTTTTTCGCAGGAATCATAAATATTATCAAATCTGTTGTAATAAAAGACTATTAAAGGTTATTTCCAAGGGAAATAGAAGCCTAGGGATGTTTCCAGGTTCTAAGAGAAGCTGGGAACCTTTTGAGGTTTTTTTTTTTTTTGGGGGGGGGGTATGCTCTCTATATGGCTGGAAGAAGACATAAGAAACAAGTTTTGATTGAAGGTTCTCCTTTGTCTACTTTGTTCCTACAGTCTTACAACTTAAATGACCCATTAAAATGGGGGAACAAAGATTACAAGAGCATCTGCTTTGTTCTTCTGACATTTGCTAGTTTGTGTACTCAAGGGGAATGAAGTTCACATTGCTTGATTTCATTATGGGTTTCTCATTATTGGTTGCACTTTGCTATCCAGCAACTGCAAACCCATCACAAACCTGGCCATTGTGACAGTACAGACTCCATTAATAATAAATATTCAAGTTATCCACCTTACTTTTCCTCCCATTCTAGTAGTTTTTGAATCCAAAAACAAATATGAAAATTAGAAAACTCTGCCCATCACACCACTTAATCAACTTTTTCTTTGTTCTCCTGGCATCAACATAAAGTTACTGTACCTATTCATGCAACCAGAGAAAATCTTAAATTACTTAGGAAAAAGTGAACATTTGTATAAATTTCAATAGGAAAAACTAGTTTGTGAAGTGGATTATGAATACACCAATATACCAGTTAGGTACGTTGGTAAATTGTAAAGCAGTTGAACCAAATATTCACCGGCATATCTTGTTTACTTAAAGATCGAAGGTCCATAGACCATAGGCTGACTCTATGTACGAAAAATAAAAAATAAAAATGTGGCCTGTGGAAAATTTAAATTACTTTTTTTGCAGGCCAGCAAGCCAATCAACTATCTCAAATGTTGATTTAAAAAAGACTGGACCAGAAGAACAGAATGGCAATGGAGTGGAAAGGCAGGATCACTAGGAAGAAAAGCTATGAAATCTCATGGCTTCCTCCCAACACCGGCTCCACTTAATATCACTAAGATGGGGAATGAGGGGATTTATACGTGTGCAAGTGTAAATGTAAGAGTGTGTCATTTATGTGTAAATAAGTACATGTTCCCAGACTATCAAGTGATGCGACCATCTGTTCTGAAATCATCCAACACCATTGAAGATAGAATAATAATGAGAAGTTATAGTGGACAGAAAATTTATGCTTATATGCATTTTGAATCATGTGAATCATATTTACTTCTTTAGAAAGGGATTTTTTTTTGCAGTATAAAGGAACACAAACAAATGAAAAGCAACTGTGAGTACAGTGGGTGAATTTGATAAATAGAAGTAATGTGATTAGGCAGAAAATCATACATAATTGGTTTCTTTAAACAATTGTTACTTATCCACCAACTTTAATCTTTGACTAAATAATGTGCATCCATAAAAAGAAATTGAAATGTCTGTCACATCAATAACTCAGCTCAATACAATAAGATATGATAAATACGAGAACAATACTGATTGCTTATTGGTAATCCACATTGTGTGGAAATAAAGAGAAATCATGCTATAGATTACCTCTGCAATATGACTTAGAAACCTAGATAACCTTGATATATTTTGTATTTCTATGATATATATTCTATATGCAGCAAAGTATTGTACTGACCTTTGTCTCAATCTGTTTTGTTTCAGTATTCTGAAAAAGCAGTTTAACTCGAGTTTTTCCATCATCTGATGACCCCTTGAGCTGAGAAAATTTAAATCTCCAGAGAATCTTCTGCAAGGAAATGGAAAATTCTTAACATTTTGCCCATTGGCTAAAGTTGTAGCTTTAGTTGGAAGAACTGTGATCTTTGCATATGGACACTAATTATGAATCAAAAATAGAAAAGATCATTCTTGCAAAAATGTCAACTCTATGGCTTCTCAAAAATAATTATTTTGATGATGGGTTATGATCATGCACTTACTGTAGTCAAGTAATGTACTAGAGCCTGGGAAGGCCATTTGGACCAGTCTGCCGTACCCAGGAATGTCTTTCTGAGTAATCAAAAGCCCCTTTTTCAAGCCAGCAAGGTATTTAAATCCATTAACATCCCACATCCCCAAAAGAGCTAACATCAGCATATCTTCATGATCTCCCAACATCTCAAAGGCATGTATACATAATTTCCTAAATAGCTTTGATTGTTCCCCTTGTAGAGAAGCAGCCACAGAACCCACAACCCATTTTGTGTTACGCTGCAGTTTCTCTAATGATGCCAGAGCACACTTCATAACTCCTTATTTGATGATGTACCCAGACAATTATGATTAAATTTATGCAGTTACTCCTACTAGCCCAGTATGTTTCTATTTCCTTGAATGTGGTAAATACTGTTTGCAACATATGAAAGGTCTTGCTGATTATTTATTTTTGAAATGCACAAGCTCTACAGCTCTGGATAGCTTACTACAAACCAACCAACCAACCAACCAAATAAATAAACCATTCAAATGAAAATAAGATTAAAACATTTAATAATCTGGAACTCAAAACGATATCCCTCTTATAGACAGAAACTCTAGTCATCTTAGTTATAATTATATGCTTATATTTTATCAGAAACTGCTCAATTAATTTGTTGATTTTCATAATTTTAGTCAATGAGCATAATAAAGACCTCCTACAACATGTTGGTATTCACCTGCACTATAGAACAGCTTCCCTGCTTATATACATATCTGGCCTCAGTTTAATTTGAATAAGACCAATGGCTATGCTTTGTATATTCTCAGGAATAATTTGCTATTAATATTTACATGGCATATGTAATAAATTAAGAAGTTTGACATATTTATTTTTATAGTATTAAATAAAGTATACGTTCATAGTAGGTCCATTACTTTTGTACTTTTCCTTCTATTTTAATGGATTTCTAGATTTGAAGTTCTGTTCTTTATATTCATGGAAGAATATGAGCTTTCTTGCTATGATTCAGCATTTCATAGATTTGTCTAATAAATTGATATAGTCAGAGCAGTATTTTATTGATCAAATGTACTGTTCTATCATTAAACATTGAGAAAGGTATTAAAGAAGTAATAATTTATTTGGAAATGAAAGTGAATTGGCTAATTTGATTTAAGTCAAGAGTTCTCCCTTTAAATTAAATTTGCTGTTTTTAAATCCAATGCATTGTTTAAATATAGCTTACTTGAAATATCCAGTAATGTTTCCCATAGCTTTTTAAATATAGTATTATACATTTATTATATTTCAAATGATTTTTTCACTATATTCATGTTAGAAAACAGCCAGTCTGATTTATTGTTCATACATTTTAGAACTTTCTTCACTATGCAATTGTTCAATATCACATTCTTTCTAGAGATGCATTTTAATCAATATATTGAGCTGTTCTGATGAGTGGTGGAAATTTTGAAGGCACATGGGAAGAACTGGAAAGAAGGAAAGAAGATTGTTTCCCCCTCTTATTAATATGCTTTCTCTGTGAAAAACAAGCATGGATCAGGGAGACATTTCCCCAATTCTCAAGGTGAGTCAGAGGAGCAGTAGGGCCATAGATTCTGAAGAACTAAATTGTTCCCAATCTATCCATAGAGTGCCCTTCTCTTTACTCAATTAAAGCAGAGCTCAGTTTCTAATCTTCCACCCTTTGAAATATAAAAATTGGAATTTTTCCCACTCCATAAATTGATATTCATATTTCCTAAACTAATAGCACAACATATTTTATATTTTATTTTCTGATACTACTTACCTTTGTTTTATTGTCAAAACATGTGAATCCCACAGTAAAATCTAAGGTGAAGCACAGACTTTCTCCTTGCCAGGAACACGTAAAAGTTTTAGACTAGAGAAGGGATAAAATATGTATTTGTTTAGTGATTTAAAGTAAAACATTGATTATAAACTGTAAGAGCTGTAATCTTTTACACTTAGAAGTTTAGTAACAATACATTGCAGTTGAATAGGAGTCAGAATCCATGTAAAATCACAGTCAAAAAGGGAGTGATATGCTACATCTGAAACATTTTTAATATCTGAGATTATTCGCACACTTTTTGACTTGGGGGTTATTTGATTTTTCACATACTAGCTGGATATCCATGCTTCACAATGAAACTTTGTGATCAGGCTATGCAGGAGCCTGGGTTTTCCTTCTTTCCTCCTTTCCCTTCCCTTCCTCCTTTCCTTTCCTCCTTTCCTTTCCATTTATCCATTATCTATCTATCTATCTATCTATCTATCTATCTATCTATCTATCTATCTATCTATCTATCTATCATCTATCTATCTATCATCTATCTAAAGTCGTTGAGACAACTTGGAGGTTTGTCTGTGTTCTCGGGTTACCTGAGTGGTGCAAATGGCTGTGGAGTTGCTAAGGTAATGGAATGTGAGGTAACAAAATGTGAGGCAACTGGCAGTTGGAAAAGAATTCTTTTCAGGTGGGGAGGGGGAGTAGAACTCCTTAGCATCAGAGCATGTTAATGACTGTATTAAGAAATACTAATGATCAGCCAATATATTAATAAGATTATATACACTGCTCAAAAAAATAAAGGGAACACAAAAATAAGACATCCTAGATCAGAATGAATGAAATATTCTTATTAAATACTTTGTTCATTACATAGTTGAATGTGCTGACAACAAAATCACACAAAAATTGTCAGTGGAAATCAAATTTAGCAACCCATGGAGGTCTGGATTTGGAGTTACACTCAAAATTAAAGTTGAAAAAAACACTACAGGCTGATCCAACTTTGATGTGATGTCCTTAAAACAAGTCAAAATGAGGCTCAGTAGTGTGTGTGGCCTCCACGTGCCTGTATGACCTCCCTACAACACCTGGGCATGCTCCTGATGAGGTGGATCCTGAGGATCTCCTCCCACACCTGGACTAAAGCATCCCCCAACTCCTGGACAGTCTGTGGTGCAACGTGGCGTTGCTGGATGGACTGAGACATGATGTCCCAGATGTGCTCAATTGATTCAGGTCTGGGAACGGGCGGGCCAGTCCATAGCATCAATGCCCTCGTCTTGCAGGAACTGCTGACACACTCCAACCACATGAGGTCTAGCATTGTCTTGCATTAGGAGGAACCCAGGGCCAACCGCACCAGCATATGGTCTCACAAGGGGTCTGAGGATCTCATCTCGGTTCCTAATGGCAATCAGGCTACCTTTGGCGAGCACATGGAAGGCTGTGCAGCCCCTAAAGAAATGCCACCCCACACCATTACTGACCCACTGCCAAACCAGTCATGCTGGAGGATTTTGCAGGCAGCAAAACGTTCTCCACGGCGATTCCAGACCCTGTCACGTCTGTCACATGTGCTCAGTGTGAACCTGCTTTCATCTGTGAAGAGCACAGGGTGCCAGTGGTGAATTTGCCAATCTTGGTGTTCTCTGGCAAATGCCAAACGTCCTGCACGGTGTTGGGCTGTAAGCACAACCCCACCTGTGGACGCCGGGCCCTCATACCGCCCTCATGGAGTCTGTTTCTGACCGTTTGAGCAGCCACACACATGTGTGGCCCGCTGGAGGTCATTTTACAGGGCTCTGGCAGTGCTCCTCCTGTCCCTCCTTGCACAAAGGCGGAGGTACGGTCCTGATGCTGGGTTGTTGCCCTCCTACAGCCTCCTCCACATCTCCTGATGTACTGGCCTGTCTCCTGGTAGCACCTCCATGCTCTGGACACTACACTGACAGACACAGCAAACCTTCTTGCCACAGCTCGCATTGTTGTGCCATCCTGGATGGCCTGCACTACCTGAGCCACTTGTGTGGGTTGTAGACTCCATCTCATGCTACCACTAGAGTGAAAGCATCACCAGCATTCAAAAGTGACCAAACCATCAGCCAGAAAGCATAGGAACTGAGAAGTGGTCTGTGGTCACCACCTGCAGAACCACTCCTTTATTGGGGATGTCTTGCTAACTGCCTCTGCTTTCCACCTGTTGTCTATTCCATTTGCACAACAGCATGTGAAATTGATTGTCAATCAGTGTTGCTACCTAAGTGGATAGTTTGATTTCACAGAAGTGTGATTGACTTGGAGTTACATTGTGTTGTTTAAGTGTTCCCTTTATTTTTTTTGAGCAGTGTATATTATATTGCATATTTTGACAGCAGCCAGAATAGCTTTCGCACAATTATGGAAAGGAGCTAATATCCCTTCAGAAGATTTAGTTATACAAAAAGTATTGGAATGTGCTGAAATGGATAAGCTCACATTGGAAATGAAAGACAAGGAGGATTCCAAATATTATGCAATATGGGATAAATGGTATGAGTGGTTAAAAACCAGATGTAAAGATTTGGAAGAAGGATTATGGTAAATAAAGCAAGAGACCTTAAGATATTATCAATGTAGATATGTAGCTGTCTGGTTGTTCCTAGGATGTATTGTAGCCACCCTTTCAGCTTAGGAGTCACAGCCCCAAGTGTTCCTACCACCACTGGGACCACTTTGGTCTTTACTTTCCACAACCTCTCCAGGCTCTGATATCTCTCTAGCTTCTCATACCCCTTCTTTATGAAGCTGTTGTCATTTGGCACCACTACATCTACCAATCACAGCTGTCTTCTGGTCCCTGTCTGCTACCATGATATCTAGTTGTTTGGCCAGTACCTATCTGAATCTAGAAATTCCACTGGATTTTCACTTATTCTCCATGGTCTTCTCTGGAATCTCCTAGTTGGACTTGGGAAGGTCTGCCTCAGACCTGGACATTTTACGTCCCCTCAGGTTGCACCTGGCCCTTTGGCTGTCCCTATCAGTCCCGTCTGAAGTCAATCAGAAATTACAAATCAGATGTAAATAAGTGTGGTGCAGGGGGCAAGAGAGGAAGCTGAGCAGATCTGGCTCTGCACAATCATTGTGCACTCCGTCAGTTGGCTGGTGGCCACAGGAGAGCAAAGAGATCAAATGGATTTCTTCATCTGAACTGTGTTCACCCTTTGCCTGGAGCAGCCTGAGGAGTTGAAGTGATGGAGTTTGAGGACATCAGATCAGGTTCAGCCCTTCACAACAATTCCAGTTTCTTATGTGGCCCTTTGGCAAAATTGTCCACCCCTGGTCTAGCCCGTATATCGCACAGATATTCCTGTACACAATACCAGCTACAGATAGTCCTAGACTTACAAAAATTCATTTAGTGATCTTTCAAAGTTACAACAGCATAGGAAAAAGTGAATTATGACTGTTTTTCACACTTAGGACGTTTGCGGCATCTCCATGGTCACATGATCAAAATTCAGCCGCTTGGCAACTGACTCACATTTGTGACCATTGCAGTGTTCTGGGATCGTGTGGTTCCCTTTTGTGACCTTCTGACAAGCAAAGTCAATATGGGAAAGCCAGATTCACTTAACAGCAACGTTGCTAACTTAACAACTGCAGTTATTCACTTAACAATGGTGGCAAGAAAGGTTGTAAAACAGAGCAATATTCACTTAACAAATGTCTCACCTAGCAATGGAAACATTGGGCTCAATTGTGGTTGTTAAGTTGAGGGCTACCTGTACTTGGTTGTGCTGTTCAGTGTACGCTATTCCTGCTGCATCTTACATCCTGCCATTATGTGGTGGACTATCTCTGAGGCCTCTCTGCACCGTCTGCCCTCAGGTCCTGTCTCGTTTGGACTTAAGTTGCCAAACTCAAATGAATTTGCATGAAGGAATTCAAATATAAATTCTCAGGTTATTTCGTAACACCCTACATGATCTATGTATTTGAGATGAACAAATCTCAGTACAGTCCAACGTCAATGTGTAATTGAATTATGTGTCACATCTATATTATGTGCCACGACACATATTAATACTTAACTGTGAATGAACAGTTTAAAAATGTGAATATCTTTCTTTTTTTCTTTTGGGATTAAATTCATTGAACCCTCAAACATTTTTTACAAACTATTCCTGGACAAATTTATTCCAAATGTAGTTGAGTTGACAATCACTAATTTTTGTAACCAGAAGAAACATTTTAACACATCAGTTAAAAAAGAAACAGTATACAGAAGATGTAAAACGCTGCAAAACTTGCAAAAAAACCCCCACCATTTTGATCTATGTGTATATTTGCAGATTTTTGTTTTCTTACCTGCATTACCTTTAACAATAAATGTTCATATATGATGAGTAGCACCTAGGAGTTGATAACAGTTTTCAATTTGAAATGCGAAAACTTTTGTCTTGAATAAATTTTATGTTTTAGGCTAAATATCTATGCAAGCATTGTTTAAAGTGTGCCCAATAATGTGAATTGGGACAACCTCGAATTAAGTAGACATGTATTAAACATTCTCAGTTTGCAAATACGTTTCTAATAACTTTTGGGCAGCGAGCTTTATGAATATAATTGACCATGATAATTGGTTTTCCTTGCACCATGAATCCTAATAACAAGGTCCTTTTTTACAGATGTTTGCACAGAACAGGATTAGGGCTTTGGCAATAGGCAAAAGAGTTTTCTAACCTTTTAAAAATATCTTGCATGTGTGGATTTGGGGCCACAAATTTAACTTAACTCAGTCATATATAGTGGCTTGGAACAAGTATAATATTTTATGCATGTGCATAACTGCAAGAAAATATCGAAAAAGCAGCTGCATATACTGTACATAGAATAAAATAACATTTAGACCTAGGTCAAAAGAAACCTTGGCAAATATGTCTTGAGGGAAACATTTAAGTACTACAAATATAGCAGTCACATGATAACTATAGGTATGTTGCTTAATGTTTCTCATACTTTGTGTGACTGCATAAATGTTAGGTTAAAAACAGGGTCTACAGGAGTGATTATAAACATTTTCTCTAGTGAATTTCTGCCCTGTTTTGTGGGTCTGCATTATTTATTTTGGTTACAGGTGCAAAAGATCCAAAATATATTCCTATTCATATATTCAGTTTTGAGACTGGTGAAAATCAAAATGTACTAACATTATGCTTTTATTAGATTTTTAAGAACTATCTTGGTTTCTTCTCTCCGGTAGTTCATACACATCTGTGCATATGATCCCCAAAATTCTGTGTGCAGGCTTTATTAGTTGTGTACATAAACACATCAATGTATATTCTTTTTTTTTCTCTTCAGAATATACATATTTCTTTGCATCCTGAGCTCTGTGGACACTAGGTTTTTTTTTTTTTTTTTGTAAACTGTGTGACAGAACTCAAGAGTTTAATATTTTGGTACCAAATATGATCCAGAAGCTTTGCCTTCAGAAATATATTTGCAATAATTATCAATTTAAGGAAAGGCTTTAAAACTACAAAGCAGATCCAGTGACCAACACTCTTGATCTAACTCTAGCTGATCCAAAATATATCATAATTATGAAATGAGTATTTCTTGTACACCTCTGTAAACAAAATCAAAATTCGTTCTTCACACTGCTCCTCAGGGCATGTAGAAAACTGTGAAACAGGCACCCTTGTCCTATATGAGTTCTTTTTGGGTCTTTTTAAAATACAAATGTGTGATTGCCATTAGCAGGGTACTATTATTGCTTTAAAAAATTATCAGTCACATATAAGCTAGAGCTGCATACCATATCTGTTTCATTGCAGCAAGACTACAAAAATTATACTGCATGACTAGAGTTATCCACAGGATCCAATGTTTAATCCAAAATGATGAAAGTGGTTTTGTGCAAAGCTCTGCTCCTTTTATATGTGGGCACAGCCAGCATTGTGGCAGCAAAGCACTATTTTCCTCCTCCTCCCCCCAATGTGAATAAAAAGATAAAAATATTAATGTAGAAGATTTTCGGACAGAGAAAAACTAAGTTAAGATCAATTTAAAAATATACCTATTGTTGGAGCAAACCAATTACTCCCCAAAATCTATCCACATGCTGTCACTCTCTAATAATTGCTTGCCATAATATATTCAGTAAAATTGTGCTATTTTAGTGCACGCACCTGCCTCTGTATATGGATGAAGGAAAATAAACAACTAAATCAAACTATATGCCTAAACTTTTTTTAAAAAATAATTGAAATGCATATAAAATCTTGCAGAGTACAAGATACAACCGATCAAAAGTGAAACAGAATAATTTTAATTTGCACATCCTTCCAGAAGTTGCTCATTAGCCCTTGAGAACCAGTTGATTTGCTCCCAGACATTGCTTGATAGAGTCTGACAGATTTCCCTACCTTTTTCACTTTTTGATTAATAAAGCACAGAGCTATCATATTTGGATAGTAAAAATCCAAATAGCCAATATATGGCAACAAAGATACGGAAAACTCTTCCTTGTTGCTCTATAGATTTTGGCAACTTAGACAAAGTAGCTCTAATCCGATACACCTTGTTCAAACAACTATTAAGAGCAGCTTTATCAGTATGCCTACTTGATCACAATACAAATCCTTTTCAAATCCCTTTTTTCTGTTCTTTGTTTGGATTAATGCAGCTGTCTAAAACTAACATAGCTGAAGCATGTATCCTCACTTAGGTTTTCCTCTGAAAGAATCAGGAATGTAAGTAGCAATATGCAGCATCAAACCAAACACTTAAATAAAATAAGGATAAGAATGGAAGCATATTGAGATAGATTTTTTTCTCTTCCTGTTGCAGATCATCTATTATTACTTTGGCTGCTTCTTTATGCAATAATTCCAGCCCAAATGCTTGTGGGCAAGTAGTAATGTAGTGTATAGGTGGTTTTTGACTTACAACAGTTCATTTAGTGATCATTCAGAATTAAAATGGCACTGAAAACAGTGACTTACAAATATTTTTCACATTTACAATCATTGCTGTATCCCTATGGTCAAGTGATCAAAATTCGGATGCTTAACAACTGGCATGTATTTATGACAGTTGCCGTGGTCATGTGATCACCTTTTGCGACTTTTGACAAGCAAAGTCAGCGGGAAGCCAGGTTCACATAACAACTGTGTTTCTAACTGAACAATTGCAGTGATTCATTTAACAATTAGGGCAAGAAAGGTCATAAAATGGGGCAAAACTCCCTTAAAAACTGTCTTACAACAGAAATTTTGGGCTCAATTGTGGTTGTAAGACAAGCTCTGTACCTGATTGTCTTCTGGGCCATAGACACATATACAATTACCTCTCTAATGACTCTATGTAGATCCCCCCACTTTCCTCACTGTGTGAAATTATGGCTCTTAAAATCTAAACACTTATTAGGGGAAGCAACACACCATATTTAGCAGGTTTTACAACAGATCATTCTCATACAGTCCAAAAGTAGCATATAATTACTGTAGCTTGCTGTGTTTAGAACTGAAATGACACACAAGTGTCATCTTATAATGAAACAGAAGAAGAGTCAGGGAGTGGATCTTTGGCAATGCTCATTACAGTATTTGTTAGGAATGTAAGTCACCTAACAGCTATTTGGGTTGGACAATATATAAACCAGGATAGATATTTTAAAAACTGTATCTTTAAGAAAATGCAAAAGTGTAATTGGGTGTGGTTTCTCAAACGGCCATAAGATGGAGCCAGAAACCTGGGTTTTTTAGTCTTAGTCTCAGAAGAAGTCTCAGCGAGTCTCTGTTCTCCTTCTGTTGGAGAATATTTGCCGTTCCTTCTAATTGACTGATATTCCTGGATTTGATGTAAGTCTGATACTGAACTGTTTTTGACACTGGACTTTGTTATTGGATTATCCCTGGACTGAAAATTGACTGACTTACCTGTGAATGATTTTGGACTGCCTGTTTTTGAACTTTGCTTAAACCTTTATGGAAGTAAAAACCTACATTTACTGTACAGTGTATCTGTGTGCTGTGTGTGTATTATTCAAACACTACTCTCAATACGTCTCCCTGTATGCACTCATTCTCCTAATGGGGAATTACCTCAACAGTATTCCTTTTGGGATTTATTTATTCAAATTTATATGGCAGCAGCTTCCCACAAAAAGCTATCTGAAGCATCAGCATTCCTTGCCTTTTTAATATATCAGAATATACAGCTGGAGACAATAGAGGTATTTGTTTGTTTGTTTGTTGTATTAGTGCCTTAATCACTGCAAAAAAACTAGATGGTGTACAAAGACAGAGAAACTATTTAAAATAGGTCAAGTCTAGCTAGGAGAAGTAGTTTGGCATTGGATTAGAAGTCATGGAATTATGAGTTTTTATCCTGCCTTAGTCATCATGCAAGCCAGCTAGCTTTGGGCCAGTCACATTCTTTCTTAGTCCTAAGAAGAAGGCAAAAAATCATTTCTGAAAGTGTTCAACTGCATGGACTTGTCTAGCTGGTTGCCAGAAGTCAAGAATGACTTGAAAACATTCACTTACAAATCTCGCCAACAATTAAAGAAAACACAAACTATCCACATCAGAGAAATGACAATAAAAATAATAGACAATAAGTGGGATCATAAGTCACTCTTTCCCTGGGTTTTTGAAGAAAAAAAAACCCCTAGATCTTGTTGACTGCTAGAATTGGGCCATAACTTCAGGAAAAATGCTATCCTCAAAGGCAGAGGGCAGTCACACAGAAGGCATGTCCTTGGGATCTCAAAGGATTTGAAATTGTTTAGCTGATGGGACCAGGAACAAGTCAACTCTGCAAGCAAGCTGATGAGCAAAAATAATAATAAAACGCTGGCTGTAAGTATTCAGGGCCCAAGTTATGAAGTCCTTTATAGGTGACAACCAGCATTTTAAATTGTATTTGGAAGCCAACTGAAAACTAGTGCAGCTCACTGATTAGTGTGTCACATGGGTGAAAAAAGATTCATCCATAACTATTTGTGCTGCTGCACGGTGGACCTGCTGGGTCTTCCAAGTGGAAGCTGATAGAACCTACTGTAATAAGGTAACTAAGGCATAATGGGGACATACCAATTCAAAAATGAGTACAGTTGGCATGCTAGATATACCTACACAAAGGTCTTTCTAGCCATAGCTGAAGTTGCTCATCAAAGAGCCAGGAAGACTCCCCAAAATTGTGTAAGATCTGGGGTAATTGAACTGAGCTGAAAAGTAGTATTGGAAATTCTCTGGAAATGAATGACCTTTGTATCCTGAGCCACTCAGCCTTCTAGGATGAACTA
Organism: Notechis scutatus; assembly: GCF_049901735.1. Taxonomy (NCBI): domain Eukaryota; kingdom Metazoa; phylum Chordata; class Lepidosauria; order Squamata; family Elapidae; genus Notechis; species Notechis scutatus. The sequence goes on along the minus strand of NC_142009.1, from coordinate 129,546,782 downwards.
GGTTGCTGAGCTAGTTAGGTTGCTGGGTTTTCCCAACCAGACCCAAGAACCTCCAGGACCTAGGAAAGGATCCAGACAGCATTGCCCGTTCAGATCAGGGTCAAGATATATTCTGACAGACCTGGAATTATGCAGTGGTCTCAAGATTAAAGCTTTTTCACCCTGTGGACCAGTCTCAATGCTGTATAGACACCAAAAGCTTTGCACTTAATTAAAACACCCAGATGCAGGCACATCTGCCTTATGGTTGTAAAAATATAAAAGCACAAAAGCCTCAAGTAAGGGAAGAGGAGATTGTTGGCTGGAGATGTTTTTATACATGGATTTCATGATCCTGTGTGTTATCAAAAAGGAAAAATCAGCAGCTGGATGCCCAGCGGGAACAAGCAGGACCCAAGAGAGAGATCCGCTGAATGAATTGTAGTTTTTGAACAACAGATCAGATGTTAGTGCAGATAACTTGACAAAAAGTGCTAGAATCCAAGAAGCCCAGAAAAGAGTTATCTTTCTTTCTTTCCATTCTTCTCCCTAGAATGTCAGCAAGCTCTAAAGTGAAATCACAGAAAGAAACTTCAGGAATGAGTGAGGGACTGAATGTTACAGGTAAGGCAGTGCAAAAAGCTCTATTTGAAACTGCAAGGAATTGTGTATTGATAACTTGCAAAAGTGATTGTATATATTAATTGTCACTGTAAATAGAGAACTGTATATGGAAAATTCATGTCCAGTTTTCCCATCCTCCACCTTAATGATATTGATTGATGCATGACCCAAGCTAACCAATGACTTCACTCACCAATGACTTTAGAGAGAGTTCCAAGTCCTAAAAAAATCCTACAAAGCAAGATTTCAGGCTTCATGTTTTCTATTGATTAACACTGAGTGGGATAGAAGAAGGAGAAAGAAGGAACACCGGTGAAACATAGAGGCAACCACTCCCAACTTTTGGACATGATTCAAAATAAAACTACCATCAATGGTATTATCCACTGGCTAGGAGCAGATAGGACCAAGAAAGACACACCAACTCTATTCTGCTGTTCCCAGAGTTAAAGCACATACCATTACCCAGCTGATTTGAAGTGAATACTAAGTACCAATTAAAGAAGATGAGCATGGGTTTAAAATTAGAGGAAGAAACTTCAATAACTGCATGTATGCTAATGACACTATTCTGATAGCTGAAAATGCAAATAATTTGCAAGCTCTGGTAATGAAAGGAGTATAATGAAAACATTGTTTTTTTCTTCTTCTGTTCAATCTTGTCCGATTCTTGGAGATTGTTTCTGCAGTTTTCTTGGTAAGGTTTTTTCAGAAGTGGTTTGCCATTGCCTTCTTCCTAGGGATGAGAGAGAATGACTGGCCCAAAGTCATCCATTTGGCTTTGTACCTAAACAGTCTCCTGGTTTCTAGCTTACTGCTTTAACCACTACACCAAAATGGCTCTCTTAGTGAAAATACAGGCTAAGGTTAAATATAAAGAAGACAAAACTAATGACAACAAGTACAGCAACCAACCTAAAATTTGGCAATGAAGATACTGCAATAGTGGACAGTTTCTGCCTTTTGTGATCAGTTATTAAACAATGAAGGAACCAGCATACAAGAAACATGCTGCAGACTAATACTTGGTAGTACAGACGTGAAGACCTTGAGAAAGATACTCAGATGCTAGGATGTATCTTTACGTACAAAGATGAGAGTCATGTATGCAGTGGTTTTTCTGTGATTTTCTATGGAAGTGAAAGGTGGACTTTGAAGAAGGAAGATTAAAAGAGGACTGACTGCTTTTGAACGTTGGTGTTGTTGAACTTTGGAGAAGGCACCTGAGAATAAACCATGGACAGCCAAGAAAACAGACAAATTGATCATAGAACAAATCTTACTTGAGGCACAAATGTTGAAACTATCGAAGTTTTTGGACATGTTATATGAAGAGAGTTAGCTCTCTGGAGAGGTGGGAAATGTGGAAGGAAAGAGAAAAAGAGGATTCCCATCAACAAGGGAAGCAGAGAAGACTTGGACTTTGGAAGCAGAGAAGACAAAGGTGGACTTTGAAGAAGGAAGACTAAAAGAGGACTGACTGCTTTTGAACGTTGGTGTTGTTGAACTTTGGAGAAGGCACCTGAGAATATACCACGGACAGCCAAGAAAACAGACAAATTGATCATAGAACAAATCTTACTTGAGGCACAAATGTTGAAACTATCAAAGTTTTTGGACATGTTATATGAAGAGAGTTAGCTCTCTGGAGAGGTGGGAAATGTGGAAGGAAAGAGAAAAAGAGGATTCCCATAAAAAGGGAAGCAGAGAAGACTACACCATTTTAAGACCTAAAGGAGTTGGTAGAGGTTAGATCATCCAGAAAAAAAATCTATGGTAAGTAACTGCTAATTGTTGACATTGACTTAATGGCACGCAATAATAATCTTAATATATTTTGGCACTCTGATTACACTATATCGTTCCTACATGTTATATTCTAGATAGTGGTAGAAAATACCCTATTTTCCATTTCAATATAGCTGAAATGTTTCATGTTGCATACAACCTCACTACAGTATATGTTCTAATATCCTGTAACTGATGAAAAATTCAAGTAAGTTTCAAATTAGCAAACAAATAAAGAAGTTTACTTTTGAGACATAAGATGTGTACTACATCTGTGTACTAGGAGCTTCTAAAATTAGAGTGGAAACAAACTGGATTTCATAATGGAGAAAGAAATGACTGAGAAACCTGAATTTGTAATATGCTCCTATGCATAATGAAAACAATCTAAACCTTAATTGTGTAATTAAAGTCGTTCTTCTAGGAACAAACAGATCATTATCTTCTAATGACCACATACATCTGGTCTTATTTAACTGCTATTCATATCTCACCAAGTTTATAGAACCTATTACCCAGTTTTATTTTCTTTAGTTTTCCTAGGAAGAGAGTTAAATATCTTTTCCTCCAAAAAGCAAAATATGTAACCTTGCCTGGATTTATCATTTGCTATGTCTTAACTATTATGAATTTAAAGTTAGAAGCATCAACATTTTGACAAGAATATAACAAGATGTCAGCTTAGGCAGAATTCAGTGTTGTATGATATAGTGACATTGATTAACTGACATGATCAAAACAATTTTGGCAAATCTCAGAGCGTGTCTTTCATAGTTAAATATGCAAAGAGAGTTCAATTGTGATGATCATATATTAGTTTTTTAAAAAGGGTGTGCTTGATTTTCCTATAAAGATCTGATGTTAAAATGACATCTAGAAGTCATCCTGGATTTAAAAAAAGAATCCTGAATTAGATCAACTAAGTGGGATCACATTTGATATTTTTAATTAGATTTACATTAGGAGATCTGCCTGTTTAAACCTTATGATTCTAAATTTTTAATTGTTGATATCAGCCAAACATAATTAATACCATAATTCTAAGGGACAGTTAGAAGGGGTTTAGAAAAAGCTATCAGTTATATAGATTTATAGATACAGGCAGAGAAGGTATTCAGCAGGTTCTGACCAGTTCTGGAAAACTGGTAAGGGAATTTTTGAGTAGTTGGGAAAACCGGCAAATACTCCCTCTGACTGGCCCTGCCCTATCTATTCTCTGCCTCCCGAGTCCCAGCTGATTGGCTGGGTCTTCTTTTGTTGCCCTGCACAGGAGAACGGAGCTGGAAAGCAGGTTAGTGGGGTGGGGGAGAATGGGATTTTGCAGTAACCTTCTTCCAAGAGTGGGGTGGGAATGGAGATTTTACAGTATTCTTTCCCCTGCTAAGCCCACCAAGCCACACCCACCAAGCCACACTATGCTCACCAAGCCATGCCCACAGAACCAGTAGTAAAAAAATTTGAATCACACCACTGGATACAGGTTGTCCTTGACTTGCGACTGATCACTCAGTGGCTATTCAAAGTTACAGCAGACCCCCCTAAAAGCTACTTATGACCTGGTTTCAAAGATATGGCCGTTGCACTGTCCCTGCAGTTATGTGAATAAAATTTAGGTGCTTAGCAATCTGCCTCCATTTATGACTGACTGCAGAGATGCTATAGTGACCACCATGGCTTTCTCTCCCCCCATCATTGCAGCCGCTCCCAAAATGGCTTCTTCTTCTGGGACAGAACCACGTGGCCAACAGGGAAGCTGAAGGGGAGAGAGGCCTGTTCTCTTTCCTCAACACAATCTCTGGAGCATTCAGGAGATCTTCAGAAGATAAGTGACTGTTGGGTGATAGGAGCTGGAGAGGAAGGTATGGGACCCAGTGAGTCCATTATTTGACAGCATAAAATATAAATATATTTTATACAGGTAATCCTCTATTTACAAACATTTGCTTAGTGACCTTTTGAAGTTACAGAGGCACTGGAAAAAAATGGACATGCTCATTTTTCATATTTATGATCGTTTTTCACACTTGTGACCATTGCAGCATCAGGATCCTCAAGGTCATGTGATCAAAATTTGGACATTTGACAATCGGTTCAGGTTTCTGATGGTTGCAGAATCTTAGGGCCATGTGAATCACCTTTTGCAACCCTCTGACAAAGTCAATGGAGAAGCCAGATCCACTTAACGAACTGTGGCATTAACTTAACGATCGCAGCGATTCACTTAACAATTGTGGCAGGAAAGGTTGTAAAAATGAGGCAAAACTGCCTTAACAATTGTCTCGCTTAGTAACAGAAATTTTGGGCTCAAGTGTGATCGTAAGTCAAGGACTCCCGATATTTAAAATATAAAAGACAGCAAGCCCGAGGTCTGTGGGGACTCAAGGGGAGCACAGTGTACTTCAGTGGTTGGGAGAGATCTTGGAAACCTGGGACAGGTGGGCCTGGGTCTAAGCTAGGTCTCCCACACTGTGATCCACTGAGTGATCTGCTGGATGCTTAATAACCCCATCGGGGAGAGCAGGGATGGGGTTTGTCAAGTGAGATAATCACAGGACCCTCACAACTTGCAACCATAATGGCCAAGTTCCATTATGATTCTAGGTTGAGGCCCATTTGGACGGATTTAAACTATCTGTATTGCAAGCAGTGAAATAATTAATTCTGAAATCCTTTTAAGATAAACTCCTCTCCACTTATCATAGATACTGAAGGAATGCAGTAGAAAAGGAGGTAACACGTAGAAAGAATACTTGTCTTGCACGTTACCAAACTTTTATAAAAAGAGTGGGGAGGAATCACGGGAGGGGTTTCTTATACTGAATCTCTGAAGACTTTCCGAAGTCTTGTGATGAACTGCAAATTATAATTAGCTCCAAGTTGCTTACAAACCACCTTCAAAGGTTGTTGAGAGGAATCAAATCTAAACTATAGAAATCTCATCTTAAATCTTTTATGGAACTTCAATTTGGATTATAGTTGCCAACAATAAAATTACCCAATTGCAGGTGAAAATTTTAAGAGTTCTTTTAATGGTTCCAAGTTGTGTTCCAAATTCTGATATTCTCATAGAAATTGGGTCATGCCCCGTGAAAATAAAAGATAGGCAAAGTACAATTATATTTTTATTTCTGTGATAGTTTTTCAAAAACAAGGGAATATTGCTGTCTGACATCCCAAATAATTTTTATTTAGATACGTAGTTTGAACTGGTAAACCAAAAGATTGATCAGACTCATATTAATCTTGATTCTTTGTTTTCCAGAGCATGACACTGAAATATTATTGTATTACACAAATATCATTTGACAATTCAGTGCAGAAGTTAATGGGAAACACCACAGTTCCATGTACAGCCTTCATCTTTAGAAGCAATTTCAATTATGCTTTTCTGCTCCCTATATATTGTAGCAGTTTACATTTAAAAAAATATGCAATAACTTTTGTGTTGCTGTCAAACTTGTTTTTAGTGGATTTCAAAAGACTATCATGTCTCCCAGATTTTGTCCCTGTAATGATACTGACTTTGAACCTGTAGGTCATGTTTTATTGTGTTATAAATTTTACAATGGATCTTAAACAAGTTCTTTATTAATAAATGTTTTCTGTAATATTTATCACTATATTTTATCTGTTAAACTGTTTTACCATAGGCCAAAATTTAAATTTATCTATAATTTGCTCTTTGGATCTTTTGGCTAATAATATTAAAGTTGAAAACAAAAAAATAATTTTAATAATTAAAAATAGTTTAATAGTGGACATTGCAATACCTGGGCACAGCAGAAGAGAAGAGAAAGAAATGGAGAGAATCACAAAATACAAAAATCTACAAATAGGACGACTGTGGCAAAAGAAAGCAAAGACAGTACCAATACTATTAGGTGCCTTGGGTGCAATCCCAAAACATCTGAAACATGACTTGAACAACATCACCATTGACAAAATCACCATCAATCAGTTGCAAAAGGCCGTTTTACTTGGAACAGAATATATCCAATATCTTAAATATTATTAAACAACATCTGACTATCCCAGGTCTTTGGCAAGGACTTGATAGGTGGTCAAAAATGCCAAATCTAGTCTAAACAACTGACTAACTCTGTGACCCACCATAACAGAATTGAAAATTGGAAAAAAAAAGTAATTATATTCTTTTTCTTCAGAACATGTCAATAATATTTCAGAAATATTTAAGACTATGTTTGTATGTGTGTGTACATATCACAGTTTTTTTTTAATTTATGGAGATTACTTGTAAAAGCCATGAAAATGAGATCAATAACAGTATTCTGAAACAACTGCAGCAAAGTGACAATGAAGTTAGAAGAAAAGTACATTAATCAAGGTTGCTATCGATAAATTTGTCATTTACTGTGGGAATTCATATTAAGAAAGTACCATAAATTTCAATTTCCCTTATGAAGAATGCCAGGCTGAGGTGCGGTAAATCTATGAATTAATATTTTTAACTGACCCATAAAATTGGAGTTAACATTAGGCTTAATTAATAAATTGCTAGTTTTGTTCTCCACCAAAGAGCTGAGTTTTATAAAGGAATACTTTTACAGAAATATATCAATTTCTGAAGATATCTACTGTTGGAAAAAGAACACTGAAGCACGTTGTTCTCTGAGTCCAGTTTTTATTTTACTTTTTGTATCTGTGTGTGTGTGTGTGTGTGTGTGTGTGTGTGTGTGTGTGTGTGTGTGCGCGCGCCATTGAGTCAACATTAATTTCTGATTAATCCCTACAGTTTTCTAAGCAAGATTTTGAAGGTGGTGTTCCATTGCTGCAGTGGTGGGATTCAAATTTTTTTACTACAGGTTCTGTGGGTGTGGCTTGGTGGGCATGGCAGGGGAAGGATACTGTAAAATATCCATTCTCATCCCACTCCAGGGGAAGGATACTGCAAAATCCCCATTCCCTCCCCACCCACTAACCTGCTTTCCAGCTCCATTCTCCTGTGCAGGGCAACAAAAGAAGACCCAACCAATCAGCTGGGACTTGGGAGGCAGAGAATAGATGGGGGCGGAGCCAGTCAGAGGTGGTATTTGCCAGTTCTCCAAACTATTCAAAATTTCCACTACCGGTTCCCCAGAACTGGTCAGAACCTACTGAATACCCACCTCTGTATTGCTGGCTTTCTGGGGCTGAGAAAGAATGACTGGCCCAAGGTTCTGCAGCTGACTTTGCTGTCTAAGCGAGACTAGAATTTAAGATCTCCTGGTTTTTAGCTTGATACTTTAACTGCTACACTAAATTGACTCTCAGTATTGTTTTACTTACGTTCTTAGTATTTGTATTTTAATGTTATGTTTTACCTGTCTACTTGCAATAGTTTTCCAAAAACATTTGGAAGGCACACATTCCTCTACATAAAGCAACATCTGCTCTGAAGAAGAGGCAGTTTCTTTGATAACCTCTAGAAGACAGCAGAGGAAAGGGAAAATAACTAAAAAAATTCACTCTATTCTATTGACAGATGTCTTGTATCAACAGAAGAGCATCTATTGGATAATTCATTTGTCAGTATCAAATTTTATAATATATTGCAATTGTGATACTAGTACTTTCCTCAACTATAAAGAGCTTACTGCTTATAAGCAGTATCCTAAATGACAGGAAGTGACCTTCCTATAATCTTCTCGGCTATCCTTACCACTCTCTGAATGGACTTTCTTTCTGAGGCACTGCATCCACCAACTTATTAAATACTAAGTTTGAACAATCCTATCCTTGTCTAAATGTGTATGTATCTCTCTCCCCATGCACACATACATATAGGCAGGGCTCATACAAAATTTTAATACAAAACATATATAACATACATTATATATTTATTCAAGTGGCAGATGTATTTTTCCCTATTACTTACCCCTGTTCTCTGAACTTCCAAAAAGATTGCTCTTTGAAATGATTTCTCCCATATTGCCAGCTCACTTCCTTGTTCCACATTAAAGTAATGACTCTTGCCATGTCCAACCACAACACTGAAACAATATGGCCTCTGGTTTTCAAGCTCATAGTCTTGGTGAATACCCAAATATAAATTTGCTTGTAGCCAACAGTCATTATTGAGCCAGAGCTGAAAGATATATTTTTGAAGATATTTCATCTAAAGTAGAACAAGAATAATTTGATCCTGTAGAAATAAGTCATTGACGTTTGGGAGTCAGCCTTCTTGCATCAGAATCATGCTGATATTTCACATTGTTAAATTGAGAAATTATAGTGGCTCTCTTTCTTCCACAGCCTCTTTTCATTTTTCCCCCAAAGCAGGAATTTCCAGTTCTAATCAGTTCTAATCTACCTATCTGTTTATCAATCACATGCTAACACCATCCATTAACATCTGAATAGCCTAGATCAGTGATGGCTAACCTATGACACGCATGTCACTTGTGACACGCCGAGGCACTTTGACTGACACGCCTGTTAGTGTGGGGAAAACCTGCACATTTAGAGGCTGCCTGTGCTCTGCTCCAATCCCTGCTCCCTGCTTGTTGCGTGGAGGCGTGGTGTCACCGCTGCCACAAGATCTTTGCAGCAGAGAACCAGTTTTAACCGCCATAAACTGAGGTTTGTCAGTTTCATTACCCCAGGAACGCTACAGGAGGAAAGGAGATCCATGAGGTTCACAGCCCTGTAAGGTGGCCTTCTGATCCCCACATCCTGCACCTGCAGCCCTGAGACCAGGGAGACGAGTTTCACAGCCCTGTGTGATCACCCCAGCCCAGTCCGTCATAAACCAAATTATTGATATTTCTTGAAGTGACACACGACCCGAGGAAGGCTACACTTTTTCCCGATTTCGACACACCAAGCTGAAAAGGTTAGCCATCACTGGCCTAGATCTCTGCTAAAAGAGAAAATGTCCTGATCCTGGTGGCTTTCATTCATTTGATTTGCCCTACATGTTGGAAAATAACAAGCATCAGCATCAGAAAGTCATATGTTGACTAGACTGAGGCACATCAGATTAATAAATAAATTCCTACTGCTGTAACATTTCATGCAGAGGAAGGTGAAGAGGGAAGAAAAGAATGCAATGGTGTGTTCAGATATCCTTCTAGGCAGTTCTCATTTCAACAGCAGAGACAGGCTGAGACCCTTAGTTAGCACCTGTCTCCAAGTGATACATTTATAATCAATATAACTGGTTAGTGGGACTTGACTCATTTTCTGCACACAATACTGAAATTGTAGAATGGGAAAAAGTATGAATATAAATCTTTACTGGAAAATGAAACAATATATTAATCCTGATGCAACAGTATATTCTTGACCCAAGAGATCTACTTTATTTATTTAAAATGGAAAAGGGAACCTTTAGCCCAAGGGCCACATTAAATCTGCACATGTCTGAGATATACTACTGAAGCCTTCTTTGCCAGAGCCTTTTCTGCTTAGCTTGAAAGCAGCAGTCAGAGCATAAGGAAAACTGAGTACCAGCTAGTTAAAAAAAAGTCTAAATATCTTGTAGAAAATGAAGTTTCTCCTTTCAGACTGCTACTATTTTTTAAAGCTGCATAGAAGGCAATCTTAAAATATTCCCGAATAATTGCAAAATAGTTTAAAATTACCACCATTACAACTATAAAGCAGCTGATTTTAATCTAAGCAAAGATACATTCGACAGAACTTCACTGTCCAATTGAAATTAGTGGAGTACAGATGTGATGGAAGGAATGCTAAGTAAGACGAGCAAATCTGTAGGCCATTTCTAAAATGGGATGAATAGTAACATGCTGCTAATTCAGATGTGATAAATACTGCTTAATTAGAATGAACATCTAATTTATGATGATAAAATGACAAATAGCAAGACAATAACATGAAGATACTGTATATTTACACTCATACGTGTTTGCATTAACACTGTTGCTTGGAGCAAACAAAATCTTCATGCTGATTGATTTTAATAAAAAGTATCCTTTTTAAGAAACTACCCATATAAATCAGGTAAATCAAGAAAGCCAAGGTCTTAATTATAAGTTGTAATTACTATTACAGATTACTTTATTTAAACATGTTCATAATCAGGTAACTGTACAGCAGCATTGCTGGGAAAATTTACTATTAATGAAAAACTATTAAATAGTGGAATTACTTAATCCATTTAACTGAAAAAGCCTAAAATATTAGATGTCAATAAGAAAAAAACAGATTTAGTTCATCTCAGTATTAATATTATGTATATACACAGAGAGAAGTGTTGTTCAATGTTGATATATAATGTGCCACTTCTACATGAATAAATAAAAGTCACGTATTATGAATATTTATGCTCTTCACTTCCTATATGGAAAATAATTTCAATATGTTAATTGCAAATATCATAAATGAAATTATATAATGTTAAAAATTAGAACTGAGAGTTCAGTACAATCTATGACCACCATGTTATAATTTTTTTAGAGTGTATGCCTCTCTTTGGGTTAATATTGTTCAATTCATATTTCACCAGCTCAGATTCTGATAGTGTGTGACTTGGCACTGAAAAAAAGTTAAGTAAGATGTTTGCCAAGCTGGAGAAGAAATTGTTCATTTCTACATCCCAGTGTTACATTTTTTTAAATTAGATGCAGTTTATGGACTTGTAGATGTGAAATGATTTTGAAAATGAACTCACACTTGGAACTTTTCACTTGTTATGACAGGACTTTATCCAACTGAAACACTAGGTTTGATTTCTAAAACCAAGAACAAATCAACTTCCAAATTACTTGAAGCCATATTTCCAGTATTTCCAATTTTTCAGTTTTAAAGTGCCATGCTTTTGGAAAAAGGACAGAAAAGAGACTCATTCCTACTTCCAGGCCCCGTTACATGAAGCATATGCTTGCTAACTTAAGGCCAAGGCCTTAGGAATGATGAAAAGGAGGAATTTATGAAAAATTATAAATAGAAACAAAATAAATATTACAAGTTGACCAATCCTGATGACCCTTAATGATAAAGATTGTCAGAATGAAGCTTAACAATATATGATAATGAATAGCAAACTCCAGTAGCAGAGACCTATGTATGTTCATTTAGACTTAAAACGACTTTTACTATTCACTGGTTTTAAAACACTCGTAAAGTAATGATGCAGTAAAGAATCTATTAGTCTGGAAATGTTGCTAATAATGAATGTTTCCAACATTCCTCACCACTGACTACATTGGGGCCACTCAAATTAATAAACTCAGCAAAATTTAGGAGGCAGTAGGCCGCAATTTCTCCCTCCAGATACTCAGTTGTCTGGAATATATTTGGAAAAATAAATTTGCAGTGTTGTCTATTCTATAGATGTACTGTAGCCCCTGTATACATGTTTCTGAATAATACTAAATACTATATGATATGATATTAAGGATTAGAATGCATTCTAGTTTGTACATGGGAGCAGGGGTGGGATTCTACTTCGGACTTATTTGGGAGAATCCCTTGCTCCAACGATCAGCTGGCAGCGAACCAGTTTGCTGTGACGAGCATGTGGGCCTGCCTGCCCCTGCTCTTTCCTGTGCTTTATTTCCTTTTTTTAGAGCACAGCTGATTCGCATGGCAGAGCATTTTGCCACACCACAGCTGCTTTATTCACAGAGACTGCTGTAGAAGGAAAGTATTAGAGCTTTTTAAAATATGGAGCACGCGCGAAACACGCGATCCCCAAATCGGTTGTTTTACTGGTGGAATCCCACCCCTGCATGGAAGGGCTACAAATTATTATTTGGGGAGAGTCATGGGGCAGGGAAGAGAACCATTAGCCATGGAATATTCATGTGAATGTACTAATGATAAGATATGCCAATTTAATAAAGACAAATCATCAATGGGTTTAGTAGAATAGGTGGCATCACCTGGCTGAGTTAGAAACTAGTAATAGCTGGATGCAAGACTAACAGGGACATCAGCTAGAGTAAGAAGTGAAAAAAATATCTCAGAAAAAATCAATCCAAACAACTTTTGTACTGTTATCTAGAAAACTGTTTGAATGTTTATTTTTTTTATTTTTTTTTATTTTGTCAAAAGCTTACAATAGAAATAAGAATAAACATAAGTTTAAATATAAGAAATAGGAACTAATAATTGGGGACAATAGGACTAATAATTGGGGACAATACAGACCTTTTAGGAATGGGGTGAGGTCAATAGAGGTTAGTTTGAGGGTAAAGGAGTGGAGGTTTGAGCAGGTGACAACAGAATCAGGTAGTGAGTTCCAGACATTGACCACTCTGTTGCTGAAATCGTACTTCCTGCAACCAAGTTTAGAGTGGTTTACATTAAGTTTATATCTGTTGTGTGCTCTTGTGTTGTTGTGGTTAAAGCTGAAATATGTCCATAAAGACATCAGGAGTCAACCAATACTTGAAGGACCCTTTACCTCTAGTGGTCAATAGCAGGAGAATTATGGGGAGAACAGATTCCCAGAGATTTAGTGCACTGCAAATTCATGACTGGTAGAGAAACGAAAGACCATAATATATATTGTTGACCTGCCAATGAAAAATTCCACAGCTAGAGAACCTCTACAACTGCCTGCAAAGAGCTGGGGGGAGGGGCAGTTGGAGATATTCAAGGTCCCCCAGGAATTCAATCAAATGGTCTGTGGAGGATACATCAACTTCTCACTCAGAACAGAAAACAGCTTAAAAGAGTAAATGGAATCTTTGAATTTGTAATGGGGAAGCCTTAATCTTTTTTGAAAACCACATTTATCCCAACTTAATTGATTTGCTCTAAGTTTCCTTCATTATCATTTATACTGAAATGTTAACAGAACAGAGGCTAGAGTTGCACACTGACGCTTTTATTTTCAGTTAATATATTCATGAAGACTGACAATTCAGTATTCATTTATTAAAATGTCAAAAACACAAAGTACTGAATCCTGAGCAATTTATTTCCATTTTTCTTCACTCACCAAAATAACATCCAGTGTTAGAATTTGCTTTTACTATGTAGTTTTTAAAATTAACTTTCCCAAAATATCTAGGCAGTCAGGAAGTATGAAACAATACAGAAAATTATGTATATTTTTTAAGAGGTCAACTGATCTATTAATGGCCTCTGAAGCATTCATGGGGAAGCAGCTTTGAAGAGGAATTGCTAATACTCCAAGTATAAAGTTTAATTTTTCATTTTCCCTTTATAAATCTAAAATCTAAAAGGTCAGCAAACAATTTTACATTTTTTTTTTGTAACTTAAGTTTCCAGGAGGTTTTCATCAGGTTAAGTGGTAAAAGAAACCCAGAAAAAAAGAACAGAATGGAGGAGTATTGTTGATATTAACTGTTTTACTGTTTTGCAGTCTTAGATAATTTATTTGAAATATATCATGCAAGGTAGGTGATATTAGTTGTAATATTATCAAGTTACATCCATCCAAATAATGACAAAATAATTGTTGATTTTCCTCCTTTTTTTCTGGAGTTTTCATAATCACACTCGATGAAAAGCTTTTGGAAACTAAGTTTGCAATCATTACACAAATGTCTTGCCTCAATATGAATTTTGTATTATTTTAATGCTGTACAAAACATTTTATTTGAAATGTTCCAATTCAAAATGCTGTGTTCCAATTTTAAAAGCTGTTTCTGGCTTTATCATAAGAATCCTGATATTCTTATGAACTTTCCAGAAATGTTTGAACTATTTTAATTAGTTTTCACTCTCATTGAGATCAGAAATAGAAGTTTTGAAGTCAAATAGGAGAATTATGCATTTAAAGCATTTCAGACTTGAAACATTTTACACATTCCTAATTTTTCTCCATTCCTGATCAGCATGGCATTTTTACATATTATTTTATGAAGATTCCTACTCTGTTTGTTTTTAATGGTAACACTTTACATATATGCATGATTTAAACAAGATAAGTATCTAAATTAAAATAAAAAGCAGATATGACCATGGAACATAAAATCCAAAGCAATCCATAGATGATGTGATGGTTTAAATCATCAATATTATCACATGGATTACAAATGATGTAATTCAGAAAATGTTCTGTCTTTTCTACTGGAAAATCTATCCTGTTTATTTTGATTGGCAACTATTCTGTCACTTCTTCAATCTACATGAGACCCTTTTTCCTGGAAATACCATCAACAGTGAGAAATTTTGCATGAAACATTTTTTTAGGACAAAGCTGAGGACAAAACTACCAGATCAAAGTGATAAAAAAGGGCAATGTCACTTTCGCATTATACAAATCCACAATAATTTACTGTTAATATTGGCTAAATTTATTCTAAGTTTTCTTCAGTAAATAATTAACATAATATTCTATATTGAATATTTTATTATTCATAACTTACCTACCTTGTGAATTTTAAATAGAACCTCACAGAGGTTATACGTTTTTTCAGCTCGTATCCAGTCTAATGTGCTTACCTGTACAGCCAAAAGAAAATGTTATTACAGTTTCATACTTTTTTTGCTTAACAAAAAATTATCCTGCTATTATATATAGGTTTTTTTTTCCATTTCTTTGAAAAATTGTTAATCTATTCATTTGTATACACTAGTTAGCTGAAAGCTGTGCACTAAGTTCTTTCAACAAGAGATGAGCATGAAGTTAGAAACTAGTATTTGTAATGTTTTAATAGGTTTTTTTCCTTTTTAAAAGACAAATAGTGGAAATTTTGGCTCTTAGCTAGATATTCAAATTCTTCGTGTTTTGTTGTTTATGACCATTTTCTCATCAATGATATACTGAGCATTATCTGTACAATCTCAATAATTTCTTTGTACACTCACCGATTCTGTATTATATCTCTTGTTCTTTTTCTCCTTTCACTTGTTTGTTTACCTTTTCATTACTTTTTTTAAAAAATAAGATTAAATCTACAAAATAAAACCAAAACACCCCTCCACATGTACTTTTTTTTTTAAAGCAGAGAACTTGTGGATATATAATTCCACACATTATTTATCTTGAGGTAATAATACTAATTGTATCCTATCTTTATATGGGAAGAACACAAATATAGAGATAAGTGCAAAATTTGGGCCTTAAATATAATTTATGCATATATCCCATTTTTCTTTTGTGAAACTGTGAGTCGTCAAGAAAACTTCCAAGAAGTTCCTAAACTGAACTAGCTGTGTTTGCTTTAACACCGGGATAGTATTATGGATCGACAGATTATTTTCTGGACAAACAGCAACAGAGAGGGCAAGATTCAGCCTATGCTATGTAATTAGCAGAAAATAGGAAAGTTCATTTGAGGATACCCTCCATATGCTCATAGTATGTTAAACATTTTGATCAATCAAGCCATTGATCAAGTTCCCTTTTTTAAACTATTATAGAGATTTCCAGCACTGCTTCAATCTTGTGTCATAGTTTTATACAAGCTTCATTCCACAAACCCTGAATTTTTGCTGAATATGTGCTGTGTTTCTGATAATACCTAAAACCACACGTGGTCATATTTATTCAGATCTTAATTCAGAGTTCAGTTTCTTTCATCATGGTTACAACAGCAGAAAGAGAATTGGTTTCTTTGCTCTGGTACTGCTATTATTAGATATTTTTTTTTAATGCAGAATGAGCCTCTATTAAATAGCTGAAACCAAAATGCTTTCTATAACCTAGTTTTGGGGAAAGTAATGGAATGTCTTCAATTCAGGAACATCTGTGGGGGAGGGGTTGAGTATGGGTCAGAGTATTGCAACACAAGCCTTTTATACGTGTATTCCAATACAGCATGTGTGACCCCAAAGAATTTTGGGGTGTGATGCTGCAGTTCAGATTTTGCCATTCTAATCTCTCTGTATGTCATTCCTTCAAGTTGATCTGTGTTTTGCTATACTTGCTATAGATCGATAGAACAATTTTTTCACTCTCAGAATTGGAGTTGACTCATCTATATTTCCTATTTTATATCAGGCTTAACACAATAAAAGTTTAAAGAATACATCACCTAGTGCATTTGGGGTCATTTTTAATTGCACACTCACTTAAAGATGATCAAGGCTAAAATAAACAGAACTGAGCATATTCTAAGCATTGTATACAAAAATGAATGAAATAGTGAAGTTTGTAGTAGTTATGTATGGTCAACATTTACACTGGTGATGTTTTATAACCTCTCAAGTGAGAAAACACTCATAATACGGAGAAAAAAACTCAATAAGGAAATGGACAGTATATGCAATTTTTTTTTCCTGAAGACTGTCATGCTTTTCCAAGCTTTACAAGGCACTATGCAACAATGTTTGTGTGTGTGCATTTTATGTGTGTATTTCTAGTCACCAAGAAACTAAGAAAATGTAAATCTCCAAATCTGAAACACTAGAAAATAAGCTCTCCTGAATACAATGGGATTTCCAAGTAAGTATGCATATTCAATAAAGCGATAATTCTTCATTTCTGATTTCAGAATTATAGTGTATGTGCCCAAATGCAAATACTTACAGTGTTTCTGATATATAACACTGGTAGAACTCTAGGAAAATGAATAATTTCCTTATATCATCTCTGTAAAATGATTTACAGATTATCATATTTTATAATTTTAAAGGTATTTTTAATATCCTTATTTCAAGGAGCTTGAACTCGGTATTCTTTGTCTTGTTAATGTGTTATTTTGCAAACCAGTGAGACTTGCTTATAAAACAAACCTCCCAGAGTTTTTCCATTACTATCAAATTTTAAATCTTCTAAAAGTAAACATAATTAAAATGAATTAGAAGTGGGCAATGCCTTGTAATAGCTTATTGAGAACATTCTCAATTCACTGTTTTATTTAACACGATAGAGTCTAGAGGTCAATAGTATGAAAGACTTTTGTTGGCAACAAGACAAAAGCATAAAACTTAATTTTCAATCCCTAATTAGCCTCTTGAGCCATCATGGCTGCAAAATAATTGCAAAGACTATACCTACTTAATTCTTGAAAAGTTGTTTAATCCTACAGAGTCCTGTTCAGTCCCGTTTCTAAGAAACACCATAATTTTAACTTCTTACAAAGGCAGAACAGAACCCGATATCACTAAACCTGTGAGCTTTTATAATTAATATACAAGTGAGACTCAATTTTAGTAGTTTGACTGATGGGTGAACAATTCAAAGCATAAGCAAGGCTACATTAAAGTGGTAGAAAAAAGTACTATCTGAAATTAGTAATAATATTTTTTCAAAGCTGATATAAATATATAAATTGATTTTTAAAGGCAGCTCATTAGAATTGTTAAACCTGCAACTAGAGGAATTAATTTAATTTCCACACTGGTTCTGAAAAAAAGTCAAAGTAGGAAACATTAGGTTGCTGTTTATCATCAGCCAACTTCATTGCTTAAACACCTTTTGCCAATTTAGTCTGAGCAAATTACAGATTTACAACTTTACGCAACTGAATTTTTAATTACATTTGCATCACAGTGAGAACATGAATCAAGTGTAAAGAAAATAATGTGAAAATTGCATTCCTAAAACACTTTGAATGCTATTCTGCGACCCACTTATACAGAAGCACTCTTGAATTCCAAAGGCTTCATTTATAGATAAGCTTATACCGAACTGCAAGCTTAACATTAACATTTTATTGGATTCATGTGGGACTTAGTTCTGAATAAATATATGAGAGTTTAGAGTCAAATTGTAGATGTTGCTAGTCAGGAGGTTTAATAAAGGTACTTATTTTGGTTACTTTTATTTTATTTAATTCTGAACTGAGAGGTAATTTTGCACATGACCTGAATTAGTTGTAAATGGTTATTACATTAGTTTTTTGTTGAGAGTGGTCTGATGTGACTCAGGCAACAAACATATTGTGATGATTCATCCCCTAATTTATAAATTGAAATAATTAATAGGAAGAATGGGTAGAAATGTCACCTATTGCATGGGTGTCAAACTCACGGCATCACATTGCTGTCACGTGATGTTTGCAATAGTTTTCCCATTCATGGAGCTGAGATGGGTGTGGTCTGCGTGTGACGCATCTGGCCTGAAGGCTGCCAGTTTGACACCTCTGACCTACAGCAATAGTTGATGCTTATGTAACCTTTCTGCAGGTTAGAGGAGAGCTTGCTTCCTATTTATATCTTTGGTGCTTCCAAGTTAGATTTGGGTCTGGAGTAGCCAGGGTTACCATCAACAGCTGCCTACTTTTTGGTGACTCCTTTCTAACTGTTTTCTTCTGGGGGTGGTGGGGAAAGCTTTTTCCTTCATAGGAACAAAATTCACAAGAGAAGAAGACAACAAGAACCTACTCTTCCTGGATATTGTCATATAGGAAACAATGGCGGGTAACAAACCCAAATATATTGAAAAATAACCCATGGTAACCAAGTGCTTCAAAAGGAGCTGCATTGAATCCCACCAAGCTCAAGGTTGACTCAGCCTTCCATCCTTCCAAGGTCTCAAATTGTTGGAGGCAATATGCTGACTCTGTAAACTGCTTAGAGAGGGCTGTAAAACACTATCAAGCAGTATAGAAGTCTAAGTGCTATTGCTATTATTCAGTCAAGCAAAAACACACCGCAGTATCCCAAAGGAAGCAGGCTACTTATACAACCTCTTCCAATGCAATTGATACTGATGCAACTTTTATTAGCACACAACCTTTCATAACACAGCCATCACAATCCATTAAAAGGATAACTTTGCCATATTTAAAAAACTTATCTGAGACAACCAGTGGACTATTAAAATGCTTTTGCACTGATCACTTGCATACAAACTAATGAAATCCCTAAAAAAAAAACCTCAAAAAAACTGAAAGATGTGGTAACCAGAAAAGAATCAAAAGGAGTCATCTATTATGAACAACACAAGGACTGTAATAGCTACTACATAGAACAAGCCAATACAACACTGGCCAGCAAGCAGATTGTTTCCTGAATAAGTCTCCAGACAATTTATGGGTAGCAATACACTCATATATTTTAAGACAGAAAATTATTAAATGTTCTAAAACTAAAAATTACAAATATTAACATGTAGGCCTAAAATATTTTAAACTATGACTTAATTCTTTAAAATAGTTAACTAAATAGAATAAAAACTTGCTCCAAATCAAATTCTTACCACATACAGGAATTATGTAATTTATCATGTCATGTTGGGCAGATTCACTTTTCCCTTTAACTTGGCTACCCTAACTGCAAAGAAAGCAATCCATGGTGTCACAAACAAGTTGGAACCTTTAAGAGGAAATTCAATTTATTTTTAACATTCCAATTCCTCATATCATCAAAGAACAAAAATAATTAATCATCCCTATATTTAGCTTACAACCAGCATTCAAATGGGTAACGTGGCAGATGTTCTATTTCACGTGGTCTGCAAATATTGGCTCTATCTTATAATGAGATGATTGGGAATCTGCTTTTTTGCATCATTTTACACATTTGCTCAAATCAGACATGAGTAAAGATTATATGATCATCACTTTTTATTGGAAGGACAAATACTTTTCTTCTTGAAAATGGGATGTAATTCTTGTAAGGTCTTTGGTGCTCTCTGAGCTTGGTTAACTTGCAGATGTTTCAACACCCAGGTACCATTACCCACTACCATCAGTGCTAGAAAGGAGTGGGGTTTGCTCTCTGTTTATATACAAAGAGTTGCACTGTCAGTGTGGGAGGGAGTGTCCTTGATTAGGTTGTTGTTTACTGTTTGATTGTCTGAGTTGATAGTTCCTTAGACCAAGCTAAGTCCAAGAATGCTAGAGAATTCTTGGAAGCCTGGCACTCAGACAAATCACATCAACAGGCACATAGAGATAATCAACTTCTACATACCATTCAAAAGAGACAATAAAAAATTAAAGTCCTTAACATCTCCTTGCCAGCAATTATCACAAAGAAGTAAAGATTAACATCAAGATTAATACTAGATCAACAATTAAGCAATAAGCAATAAACTACCAAATTCCTAGATTAGTATTGCTTATTTCAAATAGTAAACGACAGCTTAATCAAGGAACCACCAAGAATACTCCCACCAACCTTGACAGGGCAAGCCACTTGTAAACCCCTCTCCTTTGTAATACTGATGATGTTAGATGGCAGGGTAATGAAATGTCTACAAGAAGATAACCAAGCTCAGAGAGTACCAAGGACTCCATAGTTCAATTCTGAGCTACAAATATTCTCTTCTATTGCATTTAATTCTGGCTAGCCATTTCACTGATTTCATAACCAACAGAACTTCTATGTCCATCTGTCCTTTAACATCTAATATACTTTGACTAATATATACATGTGTGTGTGTGTGTATATATATACATACATACATACATACATACACACACTGTCAAAAAATAAAGGGAACACAAAAATAAGACATCCTAGATCTGAATGAGTGAAATATTCTTATTAAATACTTTGTTCATTACATAGTTGAATGTGCTGACAACAAAATCACACAAAAATTATCAATGGAAATCAAATTTAGCAACCCATGGAGGTCTGGATATGGAGTTACACTCAAAATTAAAGTGGAAAAAAACACTACAGGCTGATCCAACTTTGATGTAATGTCCTTAAAACAAGTCAAAATGAGGCTCAGTAGTGTGTGTGGCCTCCACCTGCCTGTATAACCTCCCTACAACACCTGGGCATGCTCCTGATTAGGTGGCGGATGGTCTCCTGAGGGATCTCCTCCCACACCTGGACTAAAGTGTTCCCCAACTTCTGGACAGTCTGTGGTGTAATGTGGTGTTGGTGGATGGAGCGAGATATGATGTTCCAGATGTGCTCAATTGGATTCAGGTCTGGGGAACGGGCGGGCCAGTCCATAGCATCAATGCCTTCATCTTGCAGGAACTGCTGACACACTCCAGCCACATGAGGTCTAGCATTGTCTTGCATTAGGAGGAACCCAGGGCCAACCGCACCAGCATATGGTCTCACAAGGGGTCTGAGGATCTCATCTCGGTACCTAATGGCAATCAGGCTACCTCAGGTGAGCACATGGGGGGCTGTGCGGCCCCCTAAAGAAATGCCACCCCACACCATTACTGACCCACTGCCAAACCGGTCATGCTGGAGGATGTTGCAGGCAGCAGAACATTCTCCACGGCGTCTCCAGACCTGTCACATCTGTCACATGTGCTCAGTGTGAACCTGCTTTCATCTGTGAAGAGCACAGGGTGCCAGTGGTGAATTTGCCAATCTTGGTGTTCTCTGGCAAATGCCAAACGTCCTGCACGGTGTTGGGCTGTAAGCACAACCCCCACCTGTGGATGTCGGGCCCTCATACCGCCCTCATGGAGTCTGTTTGTGACTGTTTGAGCAGCCACATGCACATTTGTGGCGCACTGGAGGTCATTTTGCAGGGCTCTGGCAGTGCTCATCCTGCCCCTCCTTGCACAAAAGCGGAGGTAGCAGTCCTGATGCTGGGTTGTTGCCCTCCTACAGCCTCCTCCACGTCTCCTGATGTACTGGCCTGTCTCCTGGTAGCACCTCCATGCTCTGAACACTACGCTGACAAACACAGCAAACCTACTTGCCACAGCTCTCATTGATGTGCCATCCTGGATGAGCTCTACTACCTGAGCCACTTGTGTGGGCTGTAGACTCCGTCTCATGCTACCACTAGAGTGAAAGCACCACCAGCATTCAAAAGTGACCAAACCACCAGCCAGAAAGCATAGGAACTGAGAAGTGGTCTGTGGTCACCACCTGCAGAACCACTCCTTTATTGGGGATGTCTTGCTAACTGCCTCTGCTTTCCACCTGTTGTCTATTCCATTTGCACAACAGCATGTGAAATTGATAGTCAATCAGTGATGCTACCTAAGTGGACAGTTTGATTTCACAGAAGTGTGATTGACTTGGAGTCACATTGTGTTGTTTAAGTGTTCCCTTTATTTTTTTGAGCAGTGTGTGTGTGTATGTATGTATGTATATGTGTATATATATATATATGTGTGTATATATATATATATATATGTGTGTGTATATATATATATATGTGTATATATATATATATATATATATATATATATATATATATATATATATTCTTAAAATATAAATATTTTCATATATATATATATATATATATATATATATATATATATATATATATATATATATATATATATATATATATATATATTCTGAGGTTCTCATGGGTATTTGTATGTGGATCTTTGGTTATTCGGGTTTTCTCCCGCGTAAGATTGGAAGTATCTAGGCAACGTTTCGATGAAGTCTCATTCATCATCTTCAGGCTTCTGTCTTCAGCTCTGTGCTTCTCAGAGTGATGTGAGCTTGCAGCTGCTTCTTCCTTTTAACTGCTAGTGGGGGTGTGACTTGATTGGGTGGGGGCTTGGCTGTGTTCTGATTGGGTGGGGTGTGTTCTCATTGGTTGGGGGTTTGGCTGTGTTCTGATTGGTTGGGGGTTGGCCATGTTCTGATTGGCTGGAGGTGTGTTCTGTTCAGGTGGGGGCTTGGTTGTGCTCAGGTTGGTCTTAGTTACTGGGGGATTTGAGCTGGTGAGCTGTGATCTTGCTGTTTGGCTTCGAGTTCGTGGTCGTGCTGCATCTTCATGGTGGGGGTCAGTTCGCTTCATGTATGGCTCAGAGGGGTTTGAAGTGGGTAGTGATGCAGCTGCAGTGCAGCTTCTGGTCTGTGGTCGTGTCTCATCTTCTGTGTGGGTGTGAGTCTGCTTTTTACGTGGAAGTGTGGTGGTGGCATCTTGTGTGGCCCTCGCGGGTGTGGGTCTGGTGTCATTCATCATGTTAGGTACTCGTCTGTTCATGAGGGCGGGTTTCCAAATGGCTGGTAAGCGGGAGGTGTCATCTCTTTTATTCATGCTGTGTGGGCGTTTTTCTATCTCTATGGCTTCTCTGATTATTCTGTTGTTGAAGTGTTCGGTTTTGGCGATAGTTCTGGTATTTTTAAAGTCAATCTCATGTCCTGTGGCTTTGAGGTGTTGGACCAGGGAAGAGGTCGGTTATATACACATATATATTTTCTTAAGTTTTCGCGGGTACTTACATGTATGGTATTCAGCGTTGTTCGGGTATTTTCCCACGTCATAGTAGTTGTGCTTTTAAAGTTGTAGCAACGCTTCGGCAGAATCTCATCTGTATTGTGTACAATACAGAATACACAATACAGATATATATATGTAGATTTTCATGGGTACAGGTATGTAGGTCTAGGTGTGTTCGGGTCTTTTCCCGTGTAAGATTAAGAGTATCTTGGTGACGTTTCAGCGAGGTCCCAGTTGCCATCCTCAGGCTGGTGCTTTTGGCTTCGTGCCAGTGCATGAAGTGGTGTATGTATATATATGTGTGTGTGTGTACACACACACACACACACACACACACACACACACACACACATATATATATATATATATATATATATATATATATATATATATATATATATATATATATATATTTCTTAAGTTTTCGCGTGGTACCACATGTATGGTATTCGGCTTGGTTCGGTATTTTTCACGTCATTGTAGTTGTTCTTTTAAAGTTGTAGCAACGTTTCAGCAGAATCTCATCTGCCATCATCAGGCTTCTGTATTGTGTCCGCCTGTGAGTCAGACTTTACAGTGGTTTCAGATTTAAATTTGGGCAGCCTATTGCTGTGCCAGAATGGTTTTTCTTCATCCTGATTGGTTGGGAGTCTTGGTCTGTGTTTATTGGTCTCGAGTTTGCTGTGTTCTGCTTGATTGGTGTCTCTAATACCAATCAATAATACTAATAATAATACCAATCAAGCAGAACACAGCAAACTCCGAGACCAATAAACACAGACCAAGACTCCCAACCAATCAGGATGAAGAAAAACCATTCTGGCACAGCAATAGGCTGCCCCAAATTTAAATCTGAAACCACTGTAAAAGTCTGACTCACAGACGGACACAATACAGAAGCCTGATGATGGCAGATGAGATTCTGCTGAAACGTTGCTACAACTTTAAAAGAACAACTACAATGACGTGGGAAAATACTCCAACCAAGCCGAATACCATACATACATATATACATAGATACATACATACATACATACATACATACATACATACATACATATATATATATATATATATAAATAAATAAATAAATAAATAAATAAATAAATGATAGGTGTAGTGAAAGTCCTCCACATTAGAGCCATCTGGTAGTGTCCGTTTGGAGAAAATTATGCAACTAGGACTTGTCAAGGTTTTTTTTAAACCATCTGCTCATGTAAGCAAATTGGAGGAAGCATACCTCCAATTATTTGGGTTAACCTGACCCAATAATTAAACAGAATAAAACAATGGGCCTCTGAGTTCATCTTAGAGGGCAATCTGAGTTCAGCTGTGATGGTATGTGGTAGGGAAACTCTTGATGTTCCTAAGACCAAATATAGAAAATGATTTTGGACTGTTTCAATTCCCTTAACTGTTAACAAACCTCTATATTTGGCACTAAAGGTCAGGAAGGACAGCCTCTTTGCGTTAGAAGTCTTCATGATTGGTTTAAGTGAACCTGGATCCTTTTAATTCAACTACCTGTTCAAAATTTAAATACATGCAATTACCTTCAGCTAGTTCCTTTTTATCTGAGAAATACTGAGATAAGGAAAATATCCAACCTGTCTTATTTTATAGGAATTTTAAAATCACTTACACTGCTTCCTTTCCTGCCAAAAACCATCATTTTTGATGTCATACTATTAATTACTAGATTTATAAGATACATCCCTGAATAACAACTGGCCATTAGAAGACATGATGAAAATTCGTTCATCTCTCTACCCACTGACAAATTCAAAATTATTTCAAATAGGAAAGTGTCACATTTTAGATCAAACCAAATCTAAAAACGCTAGTGAGTTCCTGATTTGTGCAAGTTCCTGGAGGCATTATGACAAACCAGACATCAACAGACATAATGATAAAACTCACTGGCATACCATTTAAAAGATAGAGGCAATCAAAAGCCTAGAAAGAAAGGAAGTGGTCTAGAATACATCCTCTCCAGCAGCCAACATTCAATAAGCAGCACAGAGAACCAGATAAACGATCAGGATTGTATACCTCTATATATTTATCTAGGGTCCTCTACCAGAGGCCTGGGAGTTTGAGGTTCTGTACAGTATCTAACAATGCGGCTCTTCTGGACAGAGAGCTCTGAGGTTGTTCTTGGGACATGTTGGAGTTATTTTTCCTGTTTAGGAGTCATGGCCCCAAGTGCTCCTACCACCCATGGGACCACTTTGGACTTTCTTTTCCACTTCCTCTCCTGATCCTCCTTCAGACTCTTATTCTCATCCTCCATGCTTATGTTGCTGTCACCTTATGTTGCTATCACTACTGCTGTCTTCTGGTCCCTGCTACTACCACAATGTCTGGCTGATTGGCTAGTAACTGGTTGTCTGGATCTGGAAGTCCCAAAGGATCTTAGTCTTGTTGTTCTGTGGAATCTCCCACGTAGTCCATACACTGTGCATATGTTCCTGTATACAATGCCAGCTACTTGTTTGTGCTGTTCATTGTATGCTGTTCCTGCTTGCATCTTACACCCGTGTAAGTATTATGTGTTGGACTGTCTCTGAATCCTTTCTGCATAATCTGCTTCTTGCATCCAGTCTAGTGTGGTATCCCCTACTTGTACAGATCTGGTGCTAAGGTTCTTATGCTACTATGATCAATGCCTTGATGCTGTTTTTAGTCCAGCCCTTTCCAGCCACTGATACAATGTCCCAACGTCAGGTATCGATCATCATCTTTCAATGGTACATCCCATACAAAATCTTGTTTATCATGGCACTTCCTGTGCTTGTTCTTCCTTCCATGTCTGCTGTTGCCTCAGACATTGTCTCAAGCTCATCTTTGGGTGCCATCTTGGGCACGATGCCATGAATAATGGACACATTAATGTTCTTGGTTTCATTCAGGACAGAGGCTTTGACACCCTCTTTCTGGCTTGTGTGTGGTCTCTAGTTGTTGGACTAAGTATGGAAACCTCCATACATTGTGAGACCTACCAGAACTTCAGATCAGCAACTTCTATGCCCTCTTTTGGCCAACTCACTATAATGGTAGCATAGCTGACAAGGCATTCATGTTGATAGTGTGGATCTTATTCTTCCCAATGATCTGGTTCTTCAAAACCTGTCTTTTTGTGTGGTGATATTTGGATGTTGCTGTCTTCCTTGTGTCTGTCTTCATCATGGTTCCCATGTGACTATGGGATACCAAGATATTTGTAGTTAGTCCGAAGTTCTGCTATGTGGCTCACTGGTAGTTCCACCACATCAGTCTTAACCACCTTCCCTTTCTTGATTACCATCTGGCCAAACATACATACATACATACATACATACATACATACATACATGCATATATACATATATACATACATACATACATCCAGCAAATTTTGCTTTCCCATGTACTGATTTCTAAAATAGTAAGAAAACAACTACAGAAAAACAAGCAAGCTCCAAGGACACCAAGAACTCAAGAATAGTGCCATTCAAGCTGGCAAATGAAGTTATAATAAGTGAAAATATTTTTAACTTGTGTATTTCTTTTTTTACCCTGTCATGGCAATAGATTCTCACTCAATTATCTACTGCTTTTTGCTCTGGTCTTTAAATAACTTCCACTTGTGGATAATTCTCATATTTTAAAGATAAAGAGAATTATTGAATAATAACAACAAATAACCTTTGTTCATGCAATTTCTTTGCCTTATTAGAGGCAAATACTGTGTATCTATACTTTTATATCTATGTATGAATGAAGAGGTCCCAAACTTTGGCCTCCCAACTACAAGTTCAGTCCTGAAATTATGGGTTTCTACTTTTTATCTAAAAACGTAAAATCTATCCACTATTCTATACATGGTGTCTCTACCAATCTTTTCAACATGTCTCTATTTTATTCCTTCTTTGAAAGTAATTTTGAAAGTGTAGCAATATATCTGATGTAGAGCATCCCTTAACACTGCCTAGTTAATGTTAGTTAGTGGCACCTCAGCTTCAAAAGATCTTACAGAAAAAGTCATGCTTTGCCTCTATACTTGTCCTCACTTTTGCTTTAAAAAGCCTTTGAATTTGATTACTTCCAGCCTTGTTTTACTCTGTTTTACATCATTCAATTCCCTACTAGGGTGATCTGGGTGTAAAATGAGTATGAAGTCAGAATTGAAGACAAAGTGATCAGAACACTGGAAGTTACTTTACAGAGGGTAGGTTTATTGACTGGGAACTGATTAGAAGAATATAAAGAGAGACACTTTGGTGTAGAGGTTAACACTACAGGCTAGAAAGTGGGAGATTGTGCGTTGAAGTCCTGCCTTAACCACAAAGGTCAGCTGGCTGAACGTGGGCTAGTCACTCTCTCTCAGTCCAACTCACACATAGGGTTGTTGTTGTGGGAATAATAGGAGGAAGGCGTGTTGGATATGTTTGCCACCTTTAGTTATGTCTAAAATAAAAGCATGATATAAGTAAATAATTGGGTGAACAGGTGTGCTATGCTATATTATTTCTGAAACTCAGAAAACACAGTCTCTCAACTACCCACAATGCTACTTGTTAGCTTCTCAGACTGGGTCTGAAGAGAGTTACTTCAGACCTTGTGCTTGGGCCAGTGCAGGACCACAATATTAGTGAAAACAATAACAGGTAAGGTAAAGGTAAAGGTTCCCCTCAGACATACATGCTAGTCATTTCTGGCTCTAGGGAGCGGTGCTCATCTCTGTTACAAAACCATTGCTGTCCAAAGACATCTCTGTGGTCATGTGACCAGCATGACTAAACGCCAAGGTGCATGGAACACTGTTACCTTCCTGCTAAAGTGATCCCTGTTTTTCTACTTGCATTTTTATATGCTTTTGAACTGCTACTGTAGCAGTAGGTTGTAGGTTGGCAGAAGCTGGGACAAGTAACAGGAGCTCACTTCATTATGTGGTGCTAGGGATTCGAACCACTGAACTGCCAACCTTTCTGATCAACAAGCTCAGCATCTTAGCCATTGAGCACTGTAAAAGCTAATATTTTCACGTTGTGGTCTGAAACTGAGTTCAGACACTGTTAGCTCTATTTAAACAGTTGAAAGCATGTATTTATAAATGCATGAATGCATAAGCATGTATCAATATGTATGCATATATTTGCAGAAAGAACAATAAGTGTTCCTAATTAGAAATATATTGTTTGGCTTCCATAGTCTTCAAGAAATGCTGCACTATTACTGACTTAATTTATACAATTTAGAGCAAGCACTATTCCTTTTAGGAAAGCAAAACTATCATAACCTTTTGATCATACTCTACAAAGGTAATTTCCATCAATATTATGGCAGCTTCTGTGAGCTCACTCTTAAAAGAACAGATTTTTTGGGATAATGGACTAAAGCATCTAACCAAGACTGTAACCCAAGAAATTGATTAAACCTTTCTGATACGTCAGTTTTGTTTGAAAGTTTCCATTATGATCAAAGTCTCTCTTTTCTGTTGACTGTTTTTAGTGAAATCTTTATGCAGTTCTTAAATAATAGCCCATCAAGTCTGTCAGGGCTGACTCTCTGCTTTGTCCCTCTAATTCTGAATTCTTGAACATGCTGATCTCGGCAAGAAGAGCCCCTTTAATATTTAGTAGAGATATCAAACCATTCCACAAAAACAATTCTGTTTAAAAATATAACTCAGCCTTGAAAAGATCTGTATATGAGAAGAGTTTTCCCCCCTTTGATATTTGAGAGCACAAAAATCATTTGGGAGATGCAACATGGGAAACTTTATGTGAAGGCTCCCCACCTAGCCCAACTCTTTCTCTTCCACCTGCTTTCCATTTCTCAGGTTTTCCTACGATCAGAAATGAATCCAACAGGGTGCTGCAGCTGCCAAAAAAGGCACACAGTCCTAGGTAGCATTAATGGGGGGACAGAATCAAGATCAGGTGAAGTGCTATTACAGGGCTGTCAAATTCCCGGACTGCAGGCCAGATGCGTCATGCGCTGGCCATGGCCATGCCCATGCCTGGTTTAGTGAATGGGAGAAAAGTCCTGTGACATTGCCATGACGACGTGAGCTTGACACCCCTGTGCTAGTACCACTTTATAATTCTTTGGTAAGGCCACGTTTTGAATATTGCAACCAGTTCTGGTAGCCACAATAGGAAAAAAAAGATGTTGAGACTTTAGAAAGAGTGAAGAGAGGAGCAACAAAGACGAGTAGGGGACTGGAAGCTAAAATATATGAAGAGCAATTGCAGGATTGGGTGATATGGTATCAGTCTTCCAATACCTGAGGGGCTGCCACAAAGAAGAGGGGTCATTTTCCAAAGCAACTGAAGGCAAGGAATAGAAGCAATGGTTGGAAACTAATCAGAGAAACCCAACCCAGAAATAAGGAGAACTTTTCTGACAGTTAGAGCACTTATTCTGTGGAATGGGTTGCCTTCAGAAGTTGTGGATATTCCATTACTGGAGGTTTTTATAAAAAGAGACTGGACAACCATTTGTCTGAAATAGTATTTGTGGGTTTCCTACTTCTAGCAGGAGGTTAGGCTAGAAACAGGGGTCTCCAACCTTGGCAACTTTAAGACTTGAGGGCTTCAACTCCCAGAATTCCTCAAAGCTGGCTGAGGAATTCTGGGAATTGAAGTCCACAAGTCTTTTTTTTTTAAAGTTTTATTTGGGTTTTCACAAAAAACAAAATACAAATAAAACATCTTTTTTTGAAAATAGCATGATCCCAGGTTATCACTTCTTCATACAGACACCAAACTCAATTTCATGCTCATTTTTATATTCTATTCCATATCTTATTACCGTTTTATATTTTCTACATAGTTTTTCCACTCTTTTAATTTTCTCAACTTTATTTTAATTATCTCATCTCAATCAGATCATTATATTTATACTTTTGTCTGTCCTGTTTCAATTTCATATTATCTTTTCTTATTAAACAATTTTTTCCCTGTAGTTACCAATTGGAGTATGACACCTTTATATCTTTTAATTTTATCCATTCAAACTCTTATTTAAGCTTCAATGTATAAGATTATAACATTCAATATAATACATAACTTCCAATCGAATTCTGCTTGGTACATTCTTAAAATACACACTATATTCTTAAAAAGAAAAAAATTATATATATGTGTAAATAAAGCACACATTCCATTCCAATTCAATTCTATCATTAATATTCATTAAAATCTTAACATCTTTAACATTTCTTTTCAATTAAATATCATACTTCCTTGGGAACACTTATAAACTTTCCATAGTTAATTCTTTTTTTCCCCATATTTCTCACTTATATTTTTATAAATCATTACTAATAATTAAAAATGTTCCCATTTAATTCTCTCAATCATTTTAATTCATTTATTTATTACCAAACATTCAACTACATTACAGTAAATATTTTATCCATCATTTTAATCATATTTTCTAAAATTATTTCTGTTTATAATATAACAATGCTATCTTATGTACCTTTGCAGAATCCCTTTTGTAATTAAATTTTCACCCATTATCTTTAAACAAGCTTATTGTTACAATTCTTATATCTTTTCGCTGTTTCTCCATTTCTTGTTTCTGTCTTTTACAACTTCTTTTCCTTGCCTTCTTCCCCCTCTTCTTCTCCCTCCCCTTTTTACCCCCTCGTCTCTCTACTTCTAACTCTCTCATCTGTAATCCCCTCTTCTGTTGCTTTCTAATATTATATTTATCTTTCAAATTCTTCTTCTTCTTTTTGGTTGTTTTTTCCTAGTCTTAAACCTTTCACTCTCTTTCCCCCCTTTTCTTTTTTCCCCCCACTTAAAATTATTTGATCATTAAAGATGGCTTCTTCTTTGTCCCAATCTTCTTGTTCTGCAAGCGTTTCTTGTTGTTTCTCATAGTTCCAGATCTCCATTTCTAAGAATTGAAATACGAAGCCAAAAGAACCTCTCCCTTCTTGTGCATCTTCTTTCCATTTTTAAAGTTCCATTTTCAGTTCTTCTAAGAGTGATACCATTTTAAAGACTTTTAAACAACCACCCGGTTAATTTTAGTCATCCAGATGCAAAAACCAAAAATCACCAAGTAATCCAAATAATCCAAGACTGTCTCTTTCTGCTTCTTTTTTCCACTTTTTTTTTTCCTGGGGTTCTATTATTTTGTTACCAAGTTTCAATTAAGATGTATCTTTGAGGAATCTTGTTGAAATTTCACTGTAAGTTCCTTTTAGTTACAGTTCCATTCCTTAGTTCCAGGCAGTCTCCTCCATTTTTCCAGATCCTGCCCTTTTATTCTTTTTTTTTTCTCCTTTCCTGCTTTTAAAACTTTTAAATATCCAGAAATCTTTATTATCCCTTTGACTTTTATTTTCAGCTTAGATGCCTATTAATGTCAAAGTGGATTTTTTTTTCAATTTCTTGCTTAAATCTCTTAGCTGTCAGTATAAGGAAGGGAAGAAAAAAAACCTATTCCTTTCCCTTCTCTCTCTCCTTCGCAGCTTCAAAATCTTCTTTGGGAACAATGTTATTAAATTTAAATTCCAGGGTACCTTATTTGTTGCTTTTGCTGTTTGACCCGGTCAACCCAAAACTTTCTCTTCTTATCTTCCTCCTGCACATTCTTTTCCGGTCGAGTTCTTCTTTGTGGTGGCCATTTCTGACCACCGCTACAATTGCCTTCAGGAAAGGGAGTAATGGCCAGCTGGGGAGGAGAGATGCAGCTCTCCTCAACCCTGCAGGCAGTCTCTCCCTTCTTCACCACCTCTACGGGGTGGCTTAGCCCCAAAACCAGCCGGCTTGGGGCGCTCCAGCGGCGAGCATGGATCGAAGCCTCGCAGAGACAAGGTTTCGGTCTGTCGCTGAAGAAACTCAAACCAGAAGCCCCCAGTCCACAAGTCTTAAAGTTGCCAGTGTTGGAGACCCCTGGACTAGAAGACTTTCAAGGTTCCTTCCAACTCTATTATTCTGCTTCTTTCCATCATTTCAGAACACTGAGGGGGATGTCTTTGTGTCTGCCAAAGATTCTTTGCTTTTTTTCTGCAAAACAAAATATTAACTTTTCCAAGTAAATGGCAGAAACCATTGTTTCCTGCTTTTCTGAGAGACAAAATATTGAGATCAATTCCTCAATAAAAAAGCTTGCTAATCACTAGCAAGCAACTCCAGAAAAGGAAGGAAACTGAAAGAGCTGTAGCAGAATGCAAGATCAAAAGAGAGAGAGAGAGAGAGAGAGAGAGAGAGAGAGAGAGAGAGAGAGAGAGAGAGAGAGAGAGAGAGAGAGAGAGAGAGAGAAATGAATCAGATTTAGATGCCTAAATTAGAATGGTGCTCAAGGGAAGACTGAGGAGTAAATCCCACAGAGAAGATTTCACAATCCAGCATTAATGCTTTGCATTGCTTAAACTCTCCTGCTTTAGCAAATAGAAAGAAGGGAGACCTATTATTTTTTTGGTCAGAATAATATTACTTAAAAATAATTTTAAAAGACTTAAACATCTCATTAGAATTGCCCTGACTAACAAATTATCAGAAGAAACCAGTTCATTTACAAATACCTGGGTTTAGCCATGCTTCAGGAACCAAACATAGGGCCTTGCTTATCCTTAATTAAACAGCTGAATTTTTCCATCCCAATGTGAACTCAAAAACAGAAGACAAAATACAGAAGGCTGGCTCATATAGAATCTGGCAGCCACTGTTTCTAGGAATGTTCTGTAGGAATCTGCCTATTTGTCTTGTCTGTCTGTCTGCATATTTATGCTAGCCTTTTGACTAAATGTTCAGTCTCTTCCTACAAACTAGTATTGACAGTTCTTTGGATAGAGAAGACATGCCATATTTTCTATCCATACACTTACAGGATGTACTCATAAAATCACTTAACAAGGTTAAGTAAATAGGTAGTAAATTGCAAATTCACTAAAACTGGTTAGTGTTATATCTATTTCTGCCTTGGCATTTTGTGGACAATCTAAAGGTTTGGTTAATTTATGATTCAGTATGTTGTTTGAACCCAGGAAACTAGTTAATTCTTACTCACTTAGAGGTACCAAAATTTCCATTGGTGTGTGAAATTTTATGTGCCCAATTTTTTACAACCTTTTTTTAACCACAGTTGTTAAGTGAATCACTGCAATTGTTAAGTGAATCCTGTGCCGTTCCCCACTGATTTTGCTTATTAGAAGCCAGCTGGGAAGGTTGCAAATGGTGACTACATGACCCCAGAATGCTGCATCCATTGTAAATAAATTGCCGATTGCCAAGAGCTCAAATTTTGATTCACCTGCGGATGTAATAACAGTTATAGATATAAGGATTGTTTGCAAGTCATTTTTTCCCCAATGTCACTGTAACAGTCACTAAATGAATGGTTGTAAGTCAAGGACTATCTGTAAAGTGTATTGCACGAACAGACAAAGACTTTAACCAGATAGTCTCACCACTTTGGGATACAATTTCAAATCTCACAATCCTTTAGATGGGGCAGAAAGAAAGAGGAGCTGGCTACTACTTCAATTCTTGTTCAATTGTTTTTACTATTTACCATCTTCAAGCATCTAACAATATCAGAAGTTCATAGGGGTATTTTCTATTTGCCTATCCTATAAAATCTAAGGGCCTGATGAAAATATGGACTTGAGAAGTTTCTTAATCATGGTCTAGTGCTGTTAGGACAACTCACCTCAGGACAACTTGCCACGCCCAACTTGCCATGGCCATCTCGCCATAGGACAATTCACCTTCACATCAATATTGTCAATATTGTTACTCTTTTCTATACTCTCTTCGAATAAATCTTCATCCATACAGATACATACATCACTGGAATCCTCTGATAGTTCAATATATAAATGGACAGCACTGAAAAGTAGTGTGGTTGCATTGATATGACATAAAATTGTGTTTGAGATGGGCGATGGCTTATTTGAATATGCTGTATTCATCACTGTGATTGAAGTTATATCTGACTTGCCTAGTACTTTTTTTTGTTCAGTAGTTGCAGAGGGTGCACTTATATATATATATATTATTATAAAGTATGTTTTCAATTATTGTAGCACAACAGCCTTATTAGTTAGTAGCAGGTTATATATTTCTGATCACAAAACAAATGCTTTAGGAATTCAATTATCAATTCATGCTAATGCTTGCTCAGTAAACAGAAGAAACATATAATATAAATTCGAACAGTGCAATCATTTATATCCACTAAAAAGTAAATATTCAATCTGATAGAGTGTAGAACTAAATTGCTTATTTTAATCATTTTTTTCTTTTCATTTAAGCAGTGATTATAATTCACTAATTGGTCGAGCTATTGTGATACAATCTACTATAATGCCGTTAGTAAGGGAAGTTCACTGCAAAATGAATAGATATTTTGAAAGCAATGAAAAATTCCAGTCAAGACTTGTTCTATCAGCTTTCAGTCTTGGGGTTCAAATTTTGGCCTTTATGGTATTTTCATTGTCTCTACAGATTGCTAACAATGGAGAAAGAACTATGAACCATGAATTCAGAAAGCAATATAGTGTGTAATTGTGCTCAAGAGGTCAAAGTCTTTCTATTGCTGCAGTAGCTATGCTGGTTACACACTAAGAATGAGATACCAGGGTGAATTTATTTTTTCAGTGATTATATTAAATATTGAAACACAATTCTCCTTTTAGTGCCTCAGTAGATACTGGATACTTAACAGTTCTGACTTAGACTGTTTTCTCTTAATAGTTTATTCTTTAAAATGTTGACTTAATCATTCTATTTGCTGTATGACATAAATTCTGCAAAGTGAATTTATTTAGCTATAGGTAGACTCTACGCTTGGCATTATATTCACTGATGATGAGGAGTAAGAATTCTGGAGGGAAAAAAAATCCAATATTTAATTTATCGTCTCTGCTATTTATGAATGTTGCCCTGGGATTCTAGCATCCAACAGGAAGCACGAAGAGCTTCAGCCATCACACAAGAAAAGCTTCCTCAGTCACAGGTATACGGCACAAAAGGGCAGGGACTCGGCAGCCTAAATGTTGATTTGTGTGTGACTGCTGTGATATGAAGTTGTAGACTGCTGAGTTATGATCAATATAAAGAAAAACAGTTGTTTCTTCAGTGAGCTGAAGCCTTGGACTAAAATTCATAGTTAAGAGCTAGGTTTTCTCTTTATGCTTTAATCCTGCCAAATAGATGTCAAAGCTCATACTTCAGATCTCCTTCTGAGGCTTCTCTCTCTCTCTCTCTCTCTCCCTCTCCTCCCCCCTCCCTCCCTCTCTCCCTCTCCCTCTCCTCCCTCTCTCACACACATACAATTTGAAGACTCTGCAGGATAGCTGTAATTATAATGCCTTGAATAACACATTGTCCTACCTTTTAATTAGTTAGCAATATATCAGAGGATCTTGTCTGATGTCTGCAAAACATAGCAATTGTTGGTGAAGACAAATTGTGAAAATGTATGTATAAAAAAATGCACTGGCTAAATCTTTCTAATGATGTTATAGAAACATTCTCCTGGATAGAAACTCATAATTTCAATATACAAATAGGAAATTTCGTTTTTAAATGTTAAAAAAAAGAACACCTAGCTATCTCTACATTGTTTTTAGTTCCTAGTGCTTGAATAAAAATATTATCTACACTGTATGCTCTGAATTACAGTTTTATCCTTGCAGTTACTTGATTTGGGGGGAGGGGGAATATCAAAATATAGACTTGTTCATTTGTTGCTTGAAATATTAGAGTACATAGAAATACGCAACAGTAGTAACAGTGGTTAAGAGTTTTAGTAAGCTCACATATTTTCAAAACTGAATTTAGCGTTTTGTTTATTTTTCTGGCAAAAGATGTATGCTAGGTGACTGTTCCTGTTAATGTTCATTTAGGATGGTAAAGCTCCAATCCATCCCCAGCAAGATCAATGGCAAAAATTCTTTACATTCTTAGTGCCCCTGCTTAACAGCTAAATGAATTATAGGCTCCAGAAGAAAAGGTCTGTTGTGTTGCTGTACTTGTTGCTTTTCTTACATATATTGCTTATCTTATCCTTTAAATAGTTTGTTATTTTTGCATTTTGAATAATGACTTGATTACAATATTTAGTTAAATATTATTTACATAAACTTATACATTAATAACAAAGAGCTATCCTAGAAATATATTTTGAATTTTTCTGCTTCATTAACCTGTGCATGCTTTTCGAGGCATAAGCCCCATTCATTTCAATGGAATTTCCTTCTTATTTGACATACATGGCATTCCCAACACAAGTAAATGCACTTCTAATCCAGTTATAATCTACATAGAGAATTTATCTTGTTTTTAATATATCCTTGTGTTTCTTATAGTGTAAGTAAGAAATGGACTCAGACCTCAACATTGTGTAACTTTCCTTGCAACCATACAAAGGTGATTTGCAGTTGTTTTCTTTCAGCTAGGAGGTTTTTTTTTTTTTTTTTAATTACCCAGTTCAACTCATAGTCTTGGAATTTCCTAACTGCCTCCCTTCCAAGTATTACATAGGGTTGACCCTACTTAGTTTCAAAGATCAGGCAACCACAGCTATCTGCTGCCACCTGCTGATCAATCCTCACACTGGCAGGGATAATGGGTATGAAAAGGGATGACTTTTATATAGGGAAATACCCTTTTCTAAATTGTGGAATAATCCGCCACACCATTTTATTTAACATCCCATTTTATCTTATGCCTTTTATTTAAAAGTATAAAAATATACCGTTACCATAACCTTAAATACAAAAAAATGTGTTGTTTTATAAATTGAAATGTGTTTTTCCCCAAAAAGTTTGCTTTCCTCCCTGCTAATCTACACTTCAAAACCATTTAAATATATTACGAGTACAAACTAAGATTCTAGCTTTGTTTGTATGTAATGGAAACCAATATAACAAATGAAAAAAGTCATTACATTTGGCCAGCAGAAGTGAAGTTTTCCACACTCCTAATCTCATATTATTTATTTTCTTTTTTTATCCTAGACAGGGTTTGATAAGGTTCTAGTTCTCATAATTTTTTTTTAACAAATTTTATTCAGTTTTTCACATTAAAAACAAAAATCTCTTTTTAGTGGACAACATATTTCCAGGTTATCACCTTTACATACAAATATGACAGCAATTATACATTCATATATGCATACTTAATTCTATTATTACCTTTTCCATTCCAAATTTTCAGTAAGGAGAGAAACAAACACATTAATTCTAGCCTCTGTCATTAATCTCAATCGAAACAATTTTTTGTTTCATTTCAATTATTTCAAATATAATCCTTTAATATTTATTTTAAAAATAAACATAAACAATATGTTTGCATAATAATAATAATAATAATAATAATAATAATAATAATAATAATAATAATAATAATAATAATAATAATAATAAAGTTACCAATGTCTCTCCTTGCTTTTAATAGTCTATGTTAACTTATTAATTTAGTTGGTTCTTTAGTCTGTCATATTCCCTTTCCATTACACATTCTTTTTATAAATTCTAGATTAATACAAATTTTAACACTAAAAAAAGAGAAAAAAGTATAGGTTTCCCCCCTTTTACTGCTTTGAGTGTGATACCTCAATGATTAAAATATACCTTTATTCCCTCATCTTGATTCCCAATAAACCAATTTTTTTAAGAAGTTACAATAATAATCATTACATGTTTTCATTTGGATTCTGCAGCATATTTTCCCCCCTTGATTTTTAATAAGATTTATCAGTGTCTATATTACCCTATTTTCTAAATATTTTTAATTGCAGAAATATTCTTATTACCCCGTCATCCCGCAGAATCCCCTTTTTAATTCATCAACCATTATCTCTGAAAAAGCAATTTCTTTTCAACATTTTACTATTTCTGTATTTCTTTATTTCATGCACCTGTTTCTTACTGCTTCTCCTCCCCCTTTTTCCCCCATATCTTTTCTCATTCCAGTTTATATCCCTCTCTTTCTTAATATCTTCCTTTCCCCGTTTCTGCTGGGTCTTTCTGCCTTTCCCGACTTCACAGGTATTCCCTTTGATTGCCTTCTTAAATCTCAACTTTTTAACCTTCCTTCTTTCCCCACTTCTTTGTAGTGTTCTTTGTGTTACTTGTCTATTTAAAATGTCTTCTCCTTGAGTCGACTCCTCCTCCTCTGAAGCTCTTTCTTCTTGTTCTTCAATCACCATTTCCATTTTTTCTAACACAGAGCAAAGTGATTCGCCTCTTTCCTGTAGTAATTCTCTCATATTTTTAAGTTCCATTTTTAATTCCCGAAGAGATATCATCATTACACACTCTTATATTTTATGATCGTTAAAGTCCACAAAAAAAAACAAAAAAAAAAACTTTTACCTTTCTTCTTTCAATTTTCTAAAGTTCTCAGTTATTCCAGCCCAGGGTCTATACCAAAAACATCAATCAATCCCACAGTTAGTCTTTCCTTGCTTTTTCCTTTATTCTGGTTCTGCTTTCACTTTCTAAGATTCTTACTTTGTTTCAATATTTCTTTAATGTTATATCTACACAAGTTCATTCAGAAACAGGATGCTTTCTGTTTTGTTTGAGCTCAAGTTTTTATCAAAAGGTGGCAGTCTCCATTATACAAAGTCTTCACCTTTCCCCCCTCTTTTTTATTTAGGGTTTTTCGAACCTCAATATTCCAGCACAGTCCAGTCTCCAATTTGTAAACATTATTATTATTTTTTGGCAATCTTAAGTCCAGCTTTATTTTATGCCTGTTTATTCCCAAAATATTTTAGTCCAATTTAATTAAATCTTTAGTTCCAGTTTCTTCCTTTCGCGGTTTGAAGCCCCGCTTAGCTGTCAAAATTTTTTTTTTCCCTGTCCCTTTGTAATTTTGCTGCTCACTTTTCTTTTCTTAAAAATTCCATGTTACCTTAATCCTGGGGTACTTTTGTTTAGTTGTATTGCCTAGTTGTCCCGATTCAGATGTTATCCACCTCTTTCTTCCCTCCTGCACAAATCTTAATCCAGCTGAGTCCTTCTCTTCGGGGTGGCCATTTTAAACCACCGCTGCAGTCGTCTTCGGGGGGGAAAAGACCAAGCCCAGGGGGGGAGATGCGGCTCCCCTCAACCTGGCTTGCAGCTTCCCCTTACTCCGCCGCCTCTCCAAGGAAGCTTCAGCCCCTAATCGTAATGATCGGGGCTCTCCAATGAAAGAGCACGAACCATAGCAGCAGAGAGTCACGAACTACGGTCTATCAGCGAAGAGGCTCTGCCTTCTTCCTAGTTCTCATAATTTTCAATACACTTTTGGAAGTTTTCAGAAAGATATTATACACTTTGTGTTTTCTAGCTTTGTACAAAGTCAAACTCTGTAACGTGGCTGGATATGTAAAGAAACCTCTTTGGAGTGTTAAAGCAGCTTCGCATTTCACTTCGCTGTTTTAAAGTCTAGCTCTGGTATGCAGTGAAAGTGTGCTAAATATCTACCTACTTCTGAATATATAACCAGTTTTTCCTTAAATTTACATCATGTTCTTAATTGTAGTGTCTGCAACTCTTCCACAAATACAGCAATTATATACTCTTGTTTTTCATCTTCACAGATTCAAGCAGAGTAGTATCTCTATATCTATCTATCTATCTATCTATCTATCTATCTATCTATCTATCTATCTATCACAATAATAATAAGTTTAGTTTTGTCATTGAAAGGCTTGCATGATTTGCTTATTTATCTTTAAAAAAAGAGAATGTTGATTTCTTAAGTGTGGAAGTTAGACTTCTTTTGATTACATATATCAAATAATAGTTTCCCTAACATTCATAGTAACAAATGTTTTTGTCTAACATTTCCCTACAAATTTATTAGGTTAAAAAATATATAATGAACTAGAAATATTCCAGCGCATCATATTTTTTACTCACCATTTTAGCTTGTCTTTCTTTTCTTTAAACCAGGGCTGACAACCTTTCATTTTCATTAAGCACTTGATATTTTGGGACCAAGGGGCATGGGACAATGGGCACGGTAAGGATACATAATGCGTAAATATGTGGACGGGTCCATGATGGGGAGGTGGAAGTCATGAGTATGTTTTTCTTTAGGAAATTGTGTTAAGCCTTTTTAAAAAACAACAACAAAAAACCATCTTTCATGAACCTTGTTATTTAAGTGGTTCTGTCTCTTAAATCTATGTAAGATTTACATGCAATATTATTTCCTAATACTATTTTTGAGAATTTGTCAAGATGCAATGCAGTTCATGGGGAAAAGGTAAGAAAACCTGCTTATTAAAAAAAGAAAATCTTCTAAATTTGAAGCTGCCATATATCTGCCTCAAATTTCAGTTGAATGGAATTAGTTGGTGACACTTTAGTTTGGTCTGAGGATCTAGCCACTGGAGCGTCAAACTGAGGTGCAAAATAAACAAATGTCCTATGTAATCATCCAGTCCTCATTGATCTCGATGTTTTATGCATGAGAGGGGACGATTAAAAGTGTCTGGAAGAGTTATGGTGAATGTTCTTTACTAAATTACAGTTTGCTTCATTATCCAATGGAAAGTGAAGGGGAACCTTCTAGCTGACAAAAACAATAACAGTCACACTTTAAAAAAAAAAAAAGCTGCTTACCGGTGGTGTGCCGAAAATATAGAACGATGAACCTTTCAGTGCCAGGAACTTGAATGTATACAGTTGGGGGGAGTCTTCTCCCTGGAGCCTCTCATTCACCCACCCCATATGTATCACCTTCAGTGAACAAAAATGTTTACAAATTAATTTCAATTTACTATGCCAGGGGTAAAATATAACTATTCCTGTAGAGCATCTGGTCAATATGTTTTTCACGCATAGATCTATATGCTTTGTCCATAAATTCTGATCCAGCACCTTAAAGTTATTGTAGATATTATAGCAAAGAAATTGCCCCAATTTTAAGGAATGTGCATAATCCTACAATCATGGGAAACTGAACAAACACAGAACAGCAAGACAGATTTGGAGGCAGAAATATACGTATGTTATAGCTACAGAACAGGCGAGGCCAAGTTAAAGCACTTGTGTTGTATGATTAACACATACAAGGACCTAGTTTTATTATTTCTTTAATGAAGAACATTCCATGGGAACTTAAAGTTTTTAGTTCAAAATCGGAATATCATAATATTGGAAAATCTCAGGGGGATCTTCAGCTGATACAACATACGTGGACACTACAAACCCAATAATACATTAAGGCAGAAGCTTATCCACCCAGACACAAAAACCCAGGCACAAACTGAGCAATGTGGTATATGCAGTACAGTGCAGTGAGCCATGTGCAGATCTGTACATTGGGAAAACAAAATAACTACTTCATAAATGCATGGCACAACATAGGAGAACAAATCGATCAGGACAAAATTCAGCAGTCCATCTGCATTTAAAAGACAAAGGCCACTCTTTTGAAGACAGCAAAATTCACATTTTGGACAGAGTGGATCGCTGGTTTGAAAGAGGGTCAAAGAGGCCATCTATGTCAAAATTAATTCTCTCAACAGAGGGGGAGGGATGCAACATCATCTATCTCAAGTCTACAACACAGTCCTTTCAACAGTTCCAAGAAGGCTCCACACCCATTTGCACTACTCAGATGACCCTGATGACACAGATAAACCTCCAGGTGGCCTCAATGACTCTCTAAAAGAATGCAAATGACCAGCTGTCTGGAAGGAGTATTCTCCACCATCCAGTCAGAGCTGAAAAAACTTCTTGGATGAGAAGTGAAACATCTTCAAAGAAAAACCAGAAAGTCCAGTTGCCTCTTGAAAACGCACCTTTGGGGCAACCGTGACCTGGACGACTGAGAATCTCCATAGACATTTTTGTCCAATATTCTACAAATCAACTGCCCACCCAAAAACACAGACTATTATTAGTTTTGAATGCAGAGAAGAATTGGCCACAGATCCATCACTTAAGTTCTTTACACATATGAATTCAAATTAGAAAAAAACTTTTAGAATGTACAGAACTGTTTGATGTGAGCAGTCTTCCTTATAAAGTAGACCAGATCAAGAAAGAGGAAGATTCAAAATTACTTTTATTTATATTGGCTATACTGACATAATCTTGCAACTATGATTGTACTTCCCATCCTCCCTCTTTTATATTTAACTCTGCAATGTTTTAGTAATCCTCCTTCATCCTTTAGACTTAAGCAATGTATCCTTTTGGGTTGCTTTGATAATGGATCTTCTTATCTCATCGTCATTTTCTTTACTCTCCACATGAGCAGCCATGTTCTCCATCTGTACTACACACACAGTCACAACTTCTGTCAAACCCCTTCAGTTCTGCACCGATAAAGCAGATCTGAAGGCACAGTGAAGGTGGGTTGAATGAATTTAGAGAGAACAATTCAAGGAACTCTAGCTCTTCTTTATTATGGTTTGTATGATTCACACATTCAACCAAACTGCAAGCTTCATAAAGTGACCCAGAAGAGTTGCCCTTTCTTCCAAAGAATGAATTTCTTTAGGAATTCAGTCTATAGTGCTGGATAAGGACTGATAGCTCTGTCCTTGGGGCCAATCAGCATAGCTCCAGCTATGCTGGAGTATCTGGTGTTGCTGGGGTTGCCAATACTTTTGTGCAATGGATATGGATCAGAAGAACCACAACCATTTGGCCAGCTCATAGCAAAGCTTGTCACTATTCATGGGTATAAACATTTGGGGGAAAGACCACACTCTTTAGATCAGGGGTGTCAAACTTACATCATCAAGCTGACATCATGTGACGTATCGGGACTTTTCCCCCCTTAACTAAACCGGGCACGGGAGGGATCAGCATGTGACACATCTGGCCCGTGGGCTGTGAGTTTGACACCCCTGCTTCAGATGGATTCTGTCAGGCCAGAAATAAACATCTGTCCCAATTAAATGATATTGCACAGTCTGACTATAGAAACAGCATTTAGAGAAAGTAACAATATTTCTAATGGCATTGAAGGGCTGGGGAAAATATGAGTGATGATAACGTCTTCATTCAAGTTGAAGATTAAGACCAAC
Organism: Notechis scutatus; assembly: GCF_049901735.1. NCBI lineage: Eukaryota > Metazoa > Chordata > Lepidosauria > Squamata > Elapidae > Notechis > Notechis scutatus. The sequence continues at coordinate 129,503,449 of NC_142009.1, read as the reverse complement.
CTTGAAAAGAAAGAAGTGTCTGGAGAAGGAATTTTAGTCCCTATGAAAAATAGCAGTGGGTCTCTTTATAAGGCACATTCTCCTGCTTGACAACCTGACACAGTTTTTGTTTCAGACTTTAGTAGATGCATCAGTCTTATCAGATGTTGTTATATAACTTGTTAAGTGAGGAAGAAGGTCTTGATAGACATGAAATTTATGAAGCCAAATGACACAAGCTGCTTATCAGACCCCTGGCAGAAGATTCAGAAATGAGAGAGAACAGCAAGGACCAAAGCTGAAGAGGCGCCCAAAATGACTTTATCAAGATTGACTGGGCAGTTGCCCTGAAAAATTACAGTTAAACTAGGGAGAGTTGAATAGTCATCAGTTAGGGTCAGCTAATGGGCAGTGTACCCAAAGTGCCTAAACTAATCAGAAGCTGGACCTACCAAACTTTTGTAAAAGGTCCTTGAGCACTCAATTCTTTGGAGGGACTCAGGTGCTGAACACAGGGTTTTTTTTTTTTCCTCCTCATCTGCAGTTACAATTTTGCTTAGACTTCTTTGTTTATTGTTTTTGGTTGTCATTTGTGTGGCAAAGTAGAAACTGACAGAATAAAAAGCACAGATACCTATTCTGGATTTTTGTGCTTTTGAGAGCCAGATCACCAAAGCCAGATAAAGACTTATATGGTAAAATGGAAATGACTAAGGAGTTGCAGCTACAGTATCAACAAGAACGTTCCAGAGATGTACAATTGCCACTAAATATATTTATGTAAGCCTATTAAAGGAATCTAAAATCCCAGCTCTTCCCAAACTTGTCCTGCAAATGTTGAAGGTTCGAAGCAAGTTTCGGTTGGATTTCGGGGAAAAGTGTAATTCTCACAGACTTTCCCAGTCTTAGGATATAATTCATTTTTGGCTTCTAGATGTCATGTATCTTAGTCTAAGTGACACGAGAGATCATCCTAGTCCATGGGTCACTGATTCTAGGAGTTGGCTAAATAAATTCACATGTAAAGACTGGGCACATTTTGTTAGGTCAAACTCTGCCCAAATGACAGGTTAAAAAAAAGAAGAAAAGCTTCCATTTTTGTTTAGAAGTTTACATGTTGAAGTTTCAATGTAATTTTGAGTTCACCTACCATTAAGAATAATTAAATACCTAGAAAAGAGAGCTGTATAATTCCCCAAGAGGAATGTTTTCAACTACTGTACTTTGTTGAAGAAGTTAGATTTCCTGGCATCTCCTTATAGATATCATAGAAGTCATATAGAATAGATAGTTTGGAATGCAGTTAGCAAAGAAGTCAATCTGCAAACTCTGGGAACTAGAACATGAAAACTTAATTATGGAAGTGAGATGGGTGGTACCTAAATTTGATAAATAAAAAAATAAAAAAGACTATAGTGAAAAAAAATACAAAGTAGGAAAGTCCTTACTTGCATATAAGAGACTATCTGTACTGGAAACAGTTAATCTATGGAACAAGAATCCAAGAATTCTAGTTAATAGTAAAAGGAAGGTAAAGGTTGTAACATGAGACTTGCAGAAAAATATCTACTTTCAGGCAAAATCTCTGTAATAAAAGCAGAACATTTCCCTTTGCTTTTCTCCAACTTTTTCTTTGCAGAGGACTGGACACCTGCCCCACTTTGATACCTTTTAAAATTTTTTATCAAGATGAAAAGTATCTCCTCTTTGTGTCACTAGAACTAGTCCTTCCTTCCTTCCTTCCTTGAATGTCACCATCCCACACATCCCCATTGCAAAAATCAGAAGAGAAAGAATTATTTCCTGCCAAGAAGTTCTGCTGAATGTCAGCGACAACATTATGATGCACCATCATTCTGGACAAGCACTTCATCCCAATCTTGATCACTCCCCCTAAGACTCAAGAGTGAGTAGGCAGTGGGAAAGTGTTTATGCCAGCTTGAGAATCAGGGGAAGACAGAAAATATTTAATTCAGCCTCTAGATAAGGCTCCACCGGTTCAGAAATTGCTTTGGCTCTAAAACTCTTTTTGAATTCCATGTGTATGCCCGAAGAGCAGTTGGTAAGGAAAATGCAGCATTTCAGGGAGAGCTATCTTGAAGTCTTTATTATACCTAGTAACCTATATTATTTCCAGGATTTCTTAATTTTATTACATTGTAATCAAAGACTAAACACATCCATCCTGTTTATCTGACTATTTACATAAACTGTGACAACTACTATTTGTGAACTTGTATTCTAAAACTGGAGTTGGCTGCTCAGGTGATGCTTTGAGGAGCTGATTTGCAGAAAGTAACTATCATGGCTGCATTAGTACCTGAGGGTTATCCCTAATGCATATTATTGACAACAATTAATTATCTTTTGATAATCTGAAGTGAAAAAGTATCTGGCTGAAAACTGAAATTCATATTTAAAATGAGATTTATATGTATATTAAGATGAGATCAGTCATCAAGTATCTTTTAATCTGATATTTGATTAACAATGAGCTTGGAAGAAGTAATATTGGACATAAATACTCCAAGGTTTCTATAGTTTCTTTCCATAGTGGTCATGTCTTCATTTGGAAGTTATCCATGGGTTTAACATGTCTGCCTCAACATATGCAATATATAAGTACTCCAACATCATTTGCCTTGCCTGCATATGTAGCCTCTATTCTGCCTCAGGATGATACTATTTTGGGAAAGTTGAGGTTTAGCATTTGATGTACTTCCTGCTAATTATAAAAAATATTCATTCCCTAATGTGAAGCGGGGTAGGTGAGTTTTGACAAGTTCAGCCACCTGTCAAAACATAAACTGCAGGTTGGATGAGGTTTTCTATCTCTCTTGCTTTCTTGGGAAGTCTCATTTCATAGATCATGCATGGTAGCTGATCCACAAGGTGGTTTGGGATTTCCTGGTATAGTAGAAGAGACTCTCCTATTTTAGTTTATGAGGAAATTCATCCCATTCCATCACTAATCTATTGATCCAATCCATAGACTTTCTCTTGATACATCACTCTTTGTCACTCACTCATCTTTCTTGCTCTAATCTTTATACTACATCTGCCTTTTCTTTTCTTTTTTTTTAAAACAAGTTTTATTAATTTTTAAAAACAAACAAATCATCATTAACCATTACATACTTAAACCTTTTTCCATTATAAATTTAACAAGTCAAATAAAACCTTATTTTATACAATATAATTCTATTTTAAACCATTTCCATATGAGCATACAAATACCTCTTATCCAGTTTCTCTTTACTCCTCTTTACTCTTATTCAATTTCATTATTATTATTTCATCTATTTCTTTCTGACTTGGTTACCATTATTCTCATTCTATATTTCTGCAAGGTTCTATTAATTCTCCCAAAAACATAAACACACAACACACAAAACATAAAAAAAAAATCTTTTAGGAAAGTAACTTGGCCCCAGGTATCTCTCTCTTCATGGACTTCAATTATATTCATGCTCATCTTACATGTCATTACTTATTTTATTTACCATTCTAAGTCTTCTATATTAGCTTCTCCACACATTTCACTCTTCTTAGTTCTATCTTAATTAATCCATCTTAATTTGAATCATTATATTTGTATCTTTTGTCCATTCTTTATTATCCCTTTGTCTCGTTCCTTATAATAATAATAATAAAAAAGAATTTCTCCTGAAATCACTAATCAGAGTATGATGCCTTTCTATCTTCCCCCTAAATTAATCAAATTAACATTTAAAATAACACCTAATACCCAATCTGATTCTGCTTGGTACATTCTATGTACTATTTTTTTTAAAAAAAAATAAACAAAAAATAATAAAACCAAAATGATTAAATACATAGTTAAGCAGTAGATCTAAATATTGAATCTTATAACATTCCCATTGCCTTTTCCAAAAACAAATGCTACAATAAAAATTTTATAATAACATCAATACCATAATCTTATTAAACTCTTTAATTAAAACTCAATATTCTAAACCTTCCCTTTAATATTTTATTAAATTTTAAAATCAATCATTACTAAACATTTCAACATTTTAATCTCTTATTAACTCTTAAACCATTTTAATTTTCTATTTCTAATACAATGCTACAATACCATCTTATGTACCTTGCAAAATCTTTTTTAAAGAAATTATACTTTACCCTTTGTCCCTAAAGAAGATTCCTTTTTTCCCATCTAATTTCAAAACTTTGTGGCTTTTCTCCACCTTTTTCCTTCCTTTCTTCCCCCACCAGACCTTTCTACCCCCCCTTCTTCTAGCCTCTGCCTTACTGGCTTCCCTTCTCTGTTGTGTTCCTTTTTCCTTTTGTTTACTATCATTATATTGATTTTGCACCTTATTTTTCCCTTTCTTAAGTGTTTTTTTTAAATCTTAAGTCCTTCATTTTCCTTCCTTTCCCTCTTCCTTCTTTCTTAGTTAAATTCTGAAATTCATTAAAGATGGCTTCTTCATCTCCTTCTTCTTCTTCTGCTGTCTCCATCTGTTGTAATGTTTGTTGATAGTTAGCAAGCGCCATTTCTAAAAAAAGGAAGGCTTCTTTCACATCATCTTTGCCATTTTTTTGTTTGCTCATATTCTTTTCTCAGTTCCTCAGCAGAAAAAGCCATTATAAATCTTTTCTTTTCTTTTTTTCCCCCTTCTTTCTTCTTGCAACAACCAAGATATTTAAAAAAAAAATAGAACAGTCCCAAAGTCATCAATCAATCCAAGCCAAGGCAAAGTTCTCACTTTCTCTTCCTGGGGTAGTATCAATAAAAAAAAAAGAAAGTCCAAATCTGTATCTTAAAGCCTTATTGCAATATATTTCAGTCTTCAAATCCTTAAGGCATCTCCTCCAACAAAATCTTAGCATATAAATATTTTTTTAGTCCTCTCCCTTCCCACTTATCACTTAAAGCCAGTTTTTACCTGAAAAAGACAGGTTTCTTAATATCCACTTGTTAATTCCGTAGGGGAAGGAGAGTAAACTTTCCTTTCAGCACCTCCAAATTGCCGCTTATTTTCTCTTCTGGAAGGTATCATTCAAAAAGCCATAATTTCCAGGAATTTTGTTAAATATGTCTTAGAGTCCTGGGAACCAAGAAAAACTTTCTCTTTTCAAAGGCTTTCTCCTCTTCCTCCTGCGCATTCTTACCCGGCTGCCAGCTTCTTTGTGGCGGCCATTGCAGACCGCCGCTGCACCGTCTTGGGAAAAGGGGGTTTTGCCAGCCAGGAAGGGGGTCTGCAACACCCCCAAACCCCTCTCCGGATCCCCCCTGTCTTCAGCCACCCCTGCAGGGCAGCCTTAGCTCCAAACCCGTCCGGATCGGAGCACCAAAAATGGCTAGCACAGCAGGGATCGCGCAGTATCGCGAATCCCTGCCGCTTGCGAAGCCGACAAACCGGAAGTTTCTGCCTTTTCTTTTCTTACTCTTTCTTTTGATATCTTACTTGCATTTTCTTTTGATATCTTTCTTTTGATATCTTACTTGTCTTTCTCTTTCTTTCTTGTCTGCCAAACCTTGTGCTTTTCCTTGCAGTTGCTCATTCCTCTCTAACAGAAGGGCAAACTCTTTTTTTTACACATGATAAAGTCTCCCATGAGACTACTCGATCTATATAGGTCAGGAACCCACGTAGTGCCTAACTAGCATAATTTCCAGCTAAGATGGCCACTGAGGAGGGTCAATAGTTGGTGGTGTTCGATCGTGGGAAAGAGACTCGAGACCAGTGTGACTTTCAGCTCTTTATTACTTTGTTAAGTCCTGTTCAAGATCTCGGAGCCGCGGCAACCCTTCTTATAGGGATTTCCCGCAGCTCGCAACCAATGACGGCTCTTTGAATCTCCCGCGATCAGCTATGCCAATCGCGGGCGATTCTTAGTGAACCAATCCCAACAGGTTATTTGAACCAATCACCGTACAGTGTCTTTGGACCAATCAGAAGAGGGTATTCCAAGTATGTTAATATGGAACAGGTGGGGGGAAACTGTGCCTGCAGCAGTCAAAAATGGGAAATAGGAGTTGGCAAACCCCAGCACCTGCCCTCATTATCACTACAGTTGCTGCTAAAGCATCACACTGGAGAAAATGGAAAATTTCACTTTAACACTGGATTAGATAAATACAAAGCTAAGTGGGGATAAAAGGAAGGCTGCATCTCGAGGAGTCTCTTGAGAACAATGAAAGACCCAAAGTTTGAGGGAATGTATAGATGTAACCTATGATAGTGAATAAAGAGTCCCATAAATATACAAGAGTGTTCTTCCTGAGGATATCAAAGTTCTCAGAATCACTTTCTCTTACTGTCACTGATACTATGAGAGTAACAATGGGTGTTTTGACATCCAGTTTGCTTTCTTCAATTTCTTCATCTTTAGCTGTTTCTTTCCATATTCATTCTTACCTACTTCATTTAGTTTATTCCACGGTTCTTGCCTTTGAGGTAAACCACACAAGGAAACCAAAGTTATCACTACTAATACAACTTCTATTATAGAGTTACAGTAACAGGATCTTGCAGGTCTGAATGTGCCTCTTGTTCCCCCCTGCCTTTATCTTAAAGAGAACTAGGGAGGGTCAAGTCTGAGATGCTTTGTCAAATTACACCACTGCTTTGACTTAGATTCTCCTATCTGCCCATGGTCATTCTCAAGACTACTCTCACAGCTTATTACACTCTAAGGCTTTAATTTAGCTACATCACAAACACCATTAATGCTCTGAAAGAGCCTCAATAACATGCTGAATGCCATCTGACAGGAGGGGTCCATTATTGGCACTATATCATCCTCGTTTTATGATTGATTTATGATTCCTATCAATGTGATGTTCTTGGTAAAATACAGATGGCTTAATATTGCTTTCTAAAATGACTGCTTGCCTCCAACATCTTCCTAGTTTGCTGTAAACAGGTGCCTGCTTGCTTTAGCTGGACAGTGGGGATAACCTTCACACTTTGACATTATATACTCTTGCCATCTACTCATAGCATTCATCACTCATCCGTCTCAGGAAGACACACATACACACACACACAGCATCACAAGACTTGGGCAATCATGGTGTTTAGAGCAACAACATGAAAATATAAATAGACAAGATTAAGACTGCTACAAAGTCTCCTTCAATACCTGGGAGAGATTCTTGGAAATCCAAAAGATTGCAGTGAGAAAAAGGAGAGATAAAAAATTGTGCAAGCAACAACCTGATGAGAATTAATTAAATGCAGCTAACCTATGTATGTATATATAGGACTCCACTGGAGAACTCTATGATCAAGTTGAAGAACATATTATTAATTCTCCTTTTCTGTTACCCTTTGCATATGAATGTTTCTTTTTTTGCACTATTTTGGAACTTATAAGTATTATTACAATACATATAGGCTGACAAATTAATGAACATAAACATGGGACACAAATAGATATTCCACAAATATAAAATATAGACTTGGCAGGTTTAAGTTCATGTAGTTGAAACAGCAACAATGACTTCATGGGGAGCAAGTTTTATCTTTAAGTGAACAATTAATGCCTTGGCACTGAGTATTACCCTGCAATAAAAATTAAGAACACACAAAAAGCTTGTAGCTTCAGGCTTGTTTGTTTAGTGTATATGTTCATATACAAATGAATACTTCGTGACAGCAATTATGTATAAAGAAAGAAAAATTAAAGAAAGTAAAACTATAATATATTTTGCCTCCCTGGAATGCTGCATATTTTATATGAATAAATAAATAGAAATCAAGATTAGTGAGTGTTCTAAAAAACTTGGTAGGTTAAGAGGCTAAAGTTCTAAAGCTGAGTTAGCATGCTAATTATAAAGTGGGTATTTTAAATAGTTCAAAATCAACTGGTTTAATTGTACACAAGGGCACAAAGTTGATCATTAAGGTTATTATTGCTAAGTTTCTAAAATGACTTTTTAAACTTTTGTTCAATTATGTCTGATTTTTGGAAATGGCCTGGCCAAATCCCTGCAGTTTTCTTGTTAATGTTTTTCAGAAGTGGTTTGCTATTGCCTCCTTTTTAAGGTGGGAGAGAGTGACTGACCCAAAGTCACCCAGCTAGCTTTGTGCCTAAGATGGGACTAGAACTCATGGTTTCCCTGTTTCTAACCTGATGCCTTAACACTACATCAAACTGGCTCTCCAGAGTAATTGATTAGTAAAGGTAAAGGTTCCCCTTGTACATACATGCTAGTTGTTTCCGGCTCTAGGGGGCGATACTGTTACAAAGCTGAAGAGCCAGTGCTGTCCGAAGTCATCTCCAGGGGTGGATTTCTACCGGTTCTGTCCACCTCTGTAGAACCGGTAGCTCTGAAGAGCAGCAGACATAGAACCAGTTCTATGTCTGCTGATGTTTTTGCCCACCCACCCACCTGGACTCTTACCTGATCTTTATTTCCTGATTTTTCAACTTCAGCTGCTGAACGAGCCACAGCTGTGGTTAAAAAAACAAGAAAAAAGGGCTGTTTCAAAGGCTGCTTCTCTGCAGGCAGCTGCTGATGACGATTTACAGGTGCACGGCTCACAGCCTGCAGGGAAGCTGGTAAATCCCAAACCGGTAGTTAACCCTGTCGTATCCCACACCTGGTTGCTCCATGGTCATGTGGCCGGCATGACTAAATGCTGAAGGTGCACAGAACGCTGTTACCTTCCCACCAAAGTGGTCCCTATTTTTCTACTTTCATTTTCACATGCTTTCAAACTGCTAGGTTGGCAGAAGTAATTGATTACTAATAGTATAATTGGGTGGTTTTAATTTAATCTTTCCACTTTCCCTTTCTGACCAACTTTATCCATGAAATCTCTCTTCATTTTATACTCATCAACAGACAATAGCGTTAGGGCTAGAGCTATAATGCAATGGGCACATCCTATGCTGATTGGGAGTATGCATAGAGTGCAAAAATAATAAATAAGACCTCAAGATAACACCCAAACTAAACCTTTAAAAATTAAAGAATTAAATCAAATTGCTATTTCCTCTCTTTCCCTTCTCTTCTTTTGTCTGGGCTGCATAGTTTGCTGTTCAAAGCATCTGTGCTGCATTTGTGTGATGTACAGAGTTCTTTGAAACCACCGGAACAAAGATGGAGTCCCAGTGCAACCCCTGGTTCTGTGTATAAGAGGATCATGACAGCTGGGCTGTAAAAGTTCACTCAAAAGTGTTTATTTCGTGCCTTTTCATCTTCAAATGTGCTGATTGGAATATCTATGTTATGGCATCTCACTCTCTGCTGAGAACAGAGTATTCTTACCTCAAACCATGTAGAGACTCTTATGATAGATCGCTTTCCTGGTAGCTTTTTATACTTTTATGTAGAGAGAACACCCTCTCTGCAGCTATCACTGTCAAATGTGTGATCTTTTTCTTTTTTTTAAGTAAGCATGTGATGCCTATTTCAGTAAATTTGATAATAGAAATGGATTTCATTGTAAGAAGTTCTGCAACTTTCTTATTTTGAAAAAAGAAAAAACCCAAATATAAGATTTCCATCCATTTGATTATGGTAGTTTATAAATTTAATACACATATTTTAATAACTCAGAAAGCATGTCTGAAAATCAAAATTGTACTTATTGACCCAGGAGTATTCCAGAGGCATACAGCTCCTGATTTGGATCACCTGAGTTGGTAGTAATTTCAGCAGGATATAAAAACTTTTTTTTCCAAATCTCAATTTTAATTTAGAGATTGTTATGTCTAGGATTGTAAAAAAAACCACCACCATATATATCCTAAACTGACCCTCTATAGATGTTAATTACTCTTTGATTTTCACAAAACATAGTCTTGAAATTTCTGTGATATATACTAAATCTGGGCCATTGCCATCACACTATCACGTATGAAGTTGTATGACTTCTGGTGTCTTGCAGATCATTGAGAAAAGCTCAATGAAAGGCTCAATAAATTTGCTTAGTGTTCACTGCAACAGTTTTGAAATGCAGCTGATAGGTTGCAAAACGTTTGGGAGCAGCACAGATATAGCGGAACATCTCCATTGGAGATTCCAGAGCTTCTGTTACTTGTCCTTTTTTCTCAGGACAATGCTCTCAGTCAGCATCTTGTAGGTATCTCTGTAGTGGATGTGAATAGGTACGAGGGCCTGATATATGCTGACTATCATGACACACAGAGCAGAAAATTGTGGGTTGAGATGTCATACTTAGGAAAAGTGAAAGCAACTGCTTCATACTATGTGCAAATTATAAAGATGTTACACAACTGCAAATAAGCTTCTCACTATTGAGAGTTAACATGGTATTATTCAGAATGAATTGTGGGCAGCAAAACGGACATATGTGTCAACTAAAAATACTTCTTTTTAGTTGTCAGCAGAAAGGGAGGGGGAAAGCAGCGCATTCCTTAAGGGTTTCAGATAATCACTTTGGCAACCGAAGTTTCTGGCTAGCAAAATTATTACTGGAGAGCATGACTGATGACTCTTGGCTATGGATGTGTCTCATTGGAGAATATACATCCAGGGCATGGGGGGGAGACCAGGGTCAAGGGAGAAATGAATGATGTCTCGGATGCAACCGGGAAACACCAACATGTCAACTTCTAATAAATCAATCTTTTTCACTCTGAGAGATGTGGCTAGAGACTTACAATATGAATGGGAGGTGCATGTTGGAGTCCTGAGAGCATGTAGCTTTTGGATGCTCTGGTATATTTTACCTTAGATACCAATATACAATCCACTCATATCTGCAGCCCGATTATATCATTGACTTTATTCCAACATATTCAGTCCATCTCTTTTCATACTACTAAAACCCTCCTGTTTGTTTGTTTGTAACCTTCAAGTGGGCAAAATGGTGCATCATAGAGCAAGCACCATAGGTAAGTGGTTGCTGCTGGGTGGGGGAGTGAGAGAGGAGGTTATGGCGATGTAGGAGAGGCACTGGGTGGGCCAGGGAGGATGCATGGGGTGTACAAGAGACACCATGGAGATTGGGGAGGGTGAACAAGGGTGTGATGGAGTGCATGAAAGTGCAGTACAAGTTGGAGGGTGCTAGAGGTGCCATATAGCATGGGTAAAGTGTGCAAAAGGTGCTGCCATGGGTCAGGAAAATTATGCAGGGGAGTGATGGAGATTGGGGAATGTGAAAAGAGGGCAAAGTTTGTGAGAGGATGTGAGAGTGGCACAGAAGAGGAAGGGAGGGCGCACAGAGGTTTGTACTTAATTTTGTAAGCTGATCTTGGAGTCTTAGTGGACAACCAGCTAAATATGAGCCAGCAGTGTGTAGCAGCAGCCAAAAAAGCTAACAGAGGGATATAATCGAGATCAAGGGAGGTACTAATACCACTCTATAAAGCCTTAGTAAGACCACACCTAGACTACTGCATCCAGTTTTGGTCACCACATTATAAAAAAGATGTTGAGACTCTAGAAAAAGTACAGAGATGAGCAACCAGGATGATTAGAGGACTGGAGACTAAAACATAAAATGAACGATTGCAGGAACTGGGCTTGGCTAGTCTAGTAAAGAGAAGGATCAGGGGAGACATGATAGCGGTCTTCCAATATTTGAGGAGCTGCCACAGGGAGGAAGGGGTCAAGTTATTTTCTAAAGCGCCTGTAGGCCAGATAAGGAATCATGGATGGAAACTGAACAAGGAGAGATTTAACCTGGAAATAAGGTCATATGATCACATTTTGGGTGTTCAGCAACTAGTCCACATTTATACTTCACTGCAGCATTCTGCAGTTCCATGACCATGATTTACATTTTTTTTTTTCAGAAAACCAGTGTTTACTTCACCGGTTAGAATGCAGTACTGCAGGGCTAACTCAGTGCTCACTCCAGGAGTTCAATCTTGACCGGCTCAGGGTTGACTCAGCTCTCCATCCTTCCAAGGTTGGCAAAATGAGGACCCAGATTGTTGGTGGCAATATGCTGACTCTGTAAACCACTTAGAGAGGGCTATAAAGCACTGTGAAGCAGTATATAAGTCTAAATTCTGTAGTTATTTGGCAAAAACCACATATCAAAACAATGGGTTTAACTGAATGACCGTGCATTCACTTCACTATCATGGTGTTTTGCTTAATGACTGCTCCAGAAAGCAGTTGACTCAATTGTAAAATTGAGTCAGTCATATGATGATCCGCTTTATAATTCTCATACTTATAACTGTAATGAATTGATTCTATTATGGTCATAAGATGATGACTACCTATAGAGGTTATGCAGATATTGTTTACCTATACTAGTGTTTTCTGACTATTGCCTTCCCTCAAGGCAGCAAAAATCTGGCCCCATTAACACTGCTGTTGGGCCCAAACTATTTCTTTTAAGGCAAAAAAAAAATCTGCTAGAAGCAATTACACGCACACAAACACACACATACATTATACAAATACATATACAAATGTACCACATGCATACATAGACACATACATTCATATATGTATGTGCATTAGGAAATCACAGAAATTACAATTTCTAAATACACTGCATTTTCTAAAAAAAATGCAGTACTGTATGAGTTGTTAATAATTCCAGTTAACTTGAAAAAAATATTAGGTTTAGATCTCAAATAAAATAAAGCTAAGCATATTATTCAAAATCAAGTTGTATGGATTCCATTCATGGCATAACCTGATTCAAAATTTTGCCAAGAAAATGTAGCGATGTGTGATGTGTATTTTAGCAATTGAGTCACAAATCTAGCTGTCTCCTAAAATAACAGAGAAATAAGTACTTTCAATTTTGTGAACATTATGATAAAGCATACAAAGCAGACTCAAGAAGTGTTCATATTTGCAGAGCAGGAATGGTAAACATTTGGCAAGTTCCAAGAAGATGATATACGAGTTTAAGCTACTGTTTTGACATTTCATTTCTACACTGAGGCAAATATATGAGTCTTAAAACAACAAAAACCACAAAAGTCTTATAGACTTGCAAGAGATTTGAGAAATGCAATAGATTCAAGAAAAATAGCTGATACTGAAATTTAAAGCAATTATGATAACAAATTCTGCTTTTGTAAAAGTGATCCCATTTGTCTTAGATTTGATTCTGTTCTGCTACATATTCAGGGGATGGACTTACAGCAAGGGTAAATAATAAGAAGCAAATGTTGCAAAAAATAATTCCAGGTATAATTTCTAACACAAATATGAAGAAAATAAGAAACTCACTCATTGTTCTATCTAACTGGGGTAAAAAAAAAACTGCTAATGATTCAGCTAACCTTTCCCGTTTTTTCTTGAAGATGTCAGGAGTTGAATTTGGGGTTATTTATATAAGAACATATGCTTTGTATATACTGAAGTATGGCTGAATGTATATGAACCATACACAAAAAGGTTAAATCATGCCTTTGGTATTTCCATGTGCAACTTTCCAAAACAGGAAAATATACCCATCCTTTGTGCTATGAGAATGCAGACATCCTTAAGCTATGAGAATGAAAGAAATATGCAAACTTTATTTCAGATGCTAATTACAGGTGTCTTCCTTCTTGCATTCAATCACAGTAGTCAAAATTCTCTCATGGATGTAGTAAAGGGTTGATACTGGGAAAAGAGCTAGAATCAATAGGAACTTTAGCTTGTCCCCAGTCTAGTGCCTGGTGTGATGGTGCTGTTAGTAGCTATGAATCCTATTGTCCCACTCCTCAGAGAAGAGAATCTTATGACTTTAGGGACTAAAACATTTTTTTCCCTAGGGAACTAGGCAGAAATAGCCTAACATGCTACCTTTTCTCCTCTGCTTCCTTGCAAGTAATTACTGTGTAAATCTTATCACAACTGTGTTGGGTGTATTAAAAAGAAGAGCACAGAGCCTTGTAATCAAAGACTAATGATAAGTAGAAGACAAAGTTAGGCTAAATAGGCTGAGTTTTTCTCTCTTTCTGTTTCTCCTTGCTGGCTATTTTTTTTTAATGTCTGGTGCAGTGGTTTTCAATCTGTGATCTGCAGAACCAGAGGGGGGGCTATGATGTTGTCACAAGCGGTCCATGAAGGCTTAAAGAACTGTTATGATTTAAATATAGAGTTAAGTCTTGGGGGTTTGTGACCGTGGTCCATGGCCACAAAAGGTATTTAGAGGGAGGTCTGTGGTGAAGAAAGGGTTGAGAACCATTGGGTTAGGGCACACAAAATCTCTGATCTGCTTTTGCATGCAAAGGGAAACAACATATGTTTGATAAATGAAGGTGAATGATTGCTAAACAATTTTGACCATGGTGCTTGCTATGGCTGTTTCTGGGATGGCATCTTTCAAGAAGAGATTGGACTGTGATCTGTCAGAAATGGTGTAGTCTCTCGCTTGGGCGGGGGCTTGGACTAGATGACCTACAAGGTCCCTTCCAACTCTGATTATCTGTTATCTGTTAAGAATGAAGTAAATAATAAAAAAGAAAGCTTTCAAAAGTACTATATTTTCAAAGCAAGTCAACAAACTAAATATCTAATCCTTCACTTGTTTTCTTGTCATTATACCTTACTTATTCTGAGGACATTCAAATTCCATTTCTGTTTAGTGAAATTTTGCTTCCTAAGCTGGCTTATTTCAGGCATTAAAACATACTTTTCCTACCTGCTTAATCTATAAAACGCCACATACTGTTAGGATAATTAGGAGCTTCTCTCTCTCTCTCTCTCTCTCTCTCTCTCTCTCTCTCTCCCCCCCCCCCTCTTTTTAAACCTACTGAAAAAGAAGTGTGAAATCACATATATTTAGGAATAACACAATGAACATCCTACCTGGTCCGAGGCAGAACAGCATTTATTTGCCATTTTCATCTGTAAAAAAGAATAGAAAAAGGTAATAATACAAAATAATGGAAATTATATTGTCATTTACAAGTGTACAAGTGTACAAGTTTACAAGTTTTATTCATAATTGCATGGCTCTCGTAGTAACCATGTGATCCCAGGAAAATATGATAGTGAACTGAGGAGGCATCAACAGGATGCAGCACATTCATCACAACCTGTTGTTATTTCCTAAATTGAAATGTGCCACAGCCAGAGTAAGTAGTAGATTCATAGTCTACTTTTACCACAGTTGTTCAGGGAGGCACATTTAACATAAGTTCCTGCATTCCCCCTGCCCCTCAGAAATAACACTGTGAGATGGGCTGGGCTGAGATTGACCGGCCCCAAATCCCCATTAAGCTTCCACCATGGAGGATAAATTTGAGTCTCTGAGATCCTTGTCCACTACTTAAATAATGCAATGCAGCATTATTTAAGTCAGCAATGGCTCTTTGGCTCTGAGTAAAATCAGAATGCTGCACCTGGATAGCAGAACACAGTTCCTAAGCAACTCCAAAACTCTATCTCATAAGTACCATTTTAACTGAAACAGTTGAGAGCAATCAAATAACTAGGGAGTAGATTGACCCCTTCAATGTTTCACTGCTGTTGTGGATAGTTTCCTCCATTGGACTGAGGGAGCTCCTGCCAATCATACTTGAAAAGGAACTTATTTGAATTAAAATAGGATGCAATTTTCAAAAGAAAAATACAGTACACAGAATAAGCAAGCAGTATCAACCCCATCAGCAACCACAGTGATTTTGTAATGATTGGCAGGCTGTAGTAAATAAGCAGATAAGTATCTCTACTTAGTAAAGATTTTAAAAGCAGGCTGACCTGTGCAAGGAGCCATAGAAATCATTTCATTCAATATCTCTAGGAAGCTGGCATGCTCATATCTATGTGGCTGTTTAAAGGAGTCCAATAAAGCCCATGAGTTTCATATTTGGTCTTGGTTCTATGGTCTGTGGGCACCTTTTGCTATATCCCTTCATACAAATCATAAGTGGAAAAATACTTCATAATTTAGTACAGGCAGTAACCATATTTTTAAGCATTTATTTGTACTGACCTTTCTATAGATAAGTTATGATGCAACTCTTTAATTTATTATGGCTCTTAATAGCACACAAACAAAATTAACTTTAATAACCTGACTTCCCTTAAAAGGATACATTAATCTATCTACTGTAAATCTGAATTGCTTCAACTATGTTTATGCTTGAGTGTAAGTCTATTCATTAAATATTTAAACAAATCTGGTATTTTTAAATGCAAGAATCTGAATTTTAATTAATGCAATACTTCTGATGTGCAACGTTTGAGCCAAGAGACAGTATTAAAATGTCTATCCTGGTTTATATATTTCTAACCCAAATACCTGTTAGGTAACTTATATTCCTAACAATATGCAGTGTAGGTTTTACTTTTATATGATGGTATTTTCATATAAGTAAGATCTGGAAAATTATGGAATCCAAAGAGAAACTCTTGTTTGATTTGCACTATAGACTAGGAAATCCAGCTTAGATCAACTAATCTAAAATGCATGTCAATGAAATTCTCTACTGCCTTTGTTCCTCCAAGGCTACTATATACTGTCCGCACTAATAAATCAGGCCCTGAAAGAAAAGCAGGATATAATTCCAATAAAACAAAAAGAGTTGTTAAATACTACCATTGATAAATATATCTTATATAGTCATAATTTTTTAGCTAACAAATTACAGATTTATTTAATTATTTGTTTGTGAAACCAATTCATCAGAGGGTTTTCTTAGTGCCATGCAAGCTGAAGCTGTACAATAAAATAATCACAATATCTAGACAAAATGGACTGCAACACAGAACTCTACAATAAAAGTATTTTAACAAGTGTTTCAGAGCAATCCTTGCTGAAAATACCATCATATAAAAGTAAAACCTACACTGCATATTGTTAGGAATATAAGTCACCTAACAGGTATTTGGGTTAGAAATATATAAACCAGGATAGACATTTTAATATTGTCTCTTTAAGGGAATGCAAGAGCATGCAATTGGGTGTGGTTTTTCAAACAGCCATAAGATGGAGCCAGAAACCTGGTTTGTTTTAGTCTTAGTCTCAGAGGAGAGTGTGTCTGAGTGAGTATCTCTGTTTCCTTCTTTTGGAAAATATTGCCGTTCCTCCATTTTTCCTAATTGACTGATATTACTGGATTTAATGTAAGTCTGATACTGAACTGTTTTTTGACACTGGACTTTGATATTTGGATTATCCCTGGATTGAAAAAACTGACTGATTTAACTGTGAATGACTTTGGACTGCCTATTTTGAACTTTGCTTAAACCTTTATTGAAAGTAAAACCCTACATTTACTGTACAGTGTATCTGTGTGCTGTATGTGTATTATTCAAACACTTCTCTCATATACGTGTCCCTGTATGTGCTCATTCTCCTAACGGGGAATTACCTCAACACTGACTGGTTATGGGCCCAGACCATACCAGGCTCAGATAACTGAAAGTTAGTGTGAATGCACAGTACTGTATACAAACAGCTGTTTACTGTTTAATTGTGGGTTACTATCCTGATAAAGATGGCACAAGTCACTTCAACAAGTCTGTCACTGATAACCCGGTTGGATGGAACAAACTATGTTTCCTGGTCTATGAAGTGCACTCTACTTCTGCGTAAAGAAGGTTTATGGAATGTAGTTCAAGACCCACCGGATGTAAATGCTTGGAATGCAGCTAATGAGGATGATGCCAAGAAACTTGCTGACTTTAAACAGAACAACGAACGAGCTCTTTGTATAATTGGACTAACACTGAGTGACCAGCAGCTAGTCCATATTCGTGGAGAAGAGTCTGCTGCTAAGTGTTGGGAGAATTTGAAGAGGATTTATGTTCATGACACTGTAGGTGCACACATACATCTTACACGTAAACTGTTTAGAGCACGTCTTCTGAAAGGTGGAGATATGTTAGCTCATTTAAACTTCATGAAAAGAACTTTTCAAGAGCTACATGAAAAAGAACTAATATTTTCAGAGCTGCATCAAGTTTACATCATTCCTTCCTCATTGGATGAAAGTTATGATGATTATGTATCTTCACTGGACGTACTGCCCAGAGATAAACTGACATTGACTGAAATAACTGGAAGGTTGCTAGAAGAAGCAAGAAGACGGCTGGATAGGGACCAACTGAGGAAGGAACAACCACAAGAAGAGGATTTATCTTCAACTGCCTATACTGTTAGGAAATGTTTTTCTTGTGGGGCTAGGGGACATATAGCTAAATTCTGTAAGAAAGGAAAACAATAGAATACTAGTAAACACCAGAAGGCTAAGAAGAATGCTAGTTTGGCTATGTCTAGCAATTCAACTGTAAACCATGATTTGTGGGTTGTTGATAGTGGAGCATCACAGTGCATTACTAAAGATAGAAAAAGGTTTGTAAAGATGTCCACGAGTAAACAACATGTATCATTGGCAAATGGATGGAAGCTTAAAGCATCAGGTGAAGGTACTGCATATTGTTCTTGTATAAACAAACATTTAACTATGTTATATGTACCTAAACTAAAATTTAATTTATTATCAGTAAAGGCTTTAGTTAATCTTGGTTATGAAGTAACCTTTAAGGCAGATAACTGTATAATAGAGAAAGAGGGTAAAAGTGTTACTGCTACTTTAAAAAATGATTTATATGTGATATATGATGACCAGTTGAAGATGGCTAACTCAGTTTATAACAATGTTAAGCCACATGATGAATGTATACATTTACTGCATAGATGTTTAGGGCACATTAATTTCAAAATGCTCAAACAAACTGTTGAATTGTCAGAGGGAGTAAAATTAAAACCCCGTAGCAAGTACTTAAACTGTAATGCCTGTAATCAGGAGAAAAGCAAGGTTACTCCAGCAAACAGACTGAATGGGTTTAAGACCAAAGAACCTTTAGAGGTTGTTTTTGCTGACATAATTGGTCCTAAGAAACCAAGTTTAGGAGGTGCCTGTTATATTTTGAGTATTATGGACCATTACTCACGATACAGTTTCTGCTATCTTATGAAAAACAAAACAGAAACATTCCAACATTTCTTTAACTGGCTAAGGTTTTCTGAGAGAAAAATGAAAAGTAAAGTAATTACTTTAGTAACTGATAATGGGACTGAATTTGTTAACAAAAGATTCCAAACTATGTTGAAATTGGCTGGTGTTGAGCATAAATGTTCTGCACTTTACAGACCACAACACAACTCATTTATAGAACAAAGAGGGCAAACATTACAAGCCATGGCTCGCACTATGTTATCTGATTCAGGTTTACCTGAAACACTGTGGGGTGAAGCCATAATGTGTAGCAACCATGTTTTAAACAATGTAGTAAATACAACAACTGGAGAATTACCATTCACTCCTTGGCATGGCAGAAAGCCAAATTTAAGTTACCTACACACATTTGGAGCTCCAGCATGGGTGCATATTCCCTCACAAGTAAGACTGAAAGGGCAACATAGAGCTAAGAAATAATTTTTTGTGGGTTATGAGGCCAACCATAGATCATTTAGATTTTGGGATCAAGGCACAGCTCATATTTATTGTAAGTGCTAGTGCAAAATTTCTAGAGCACGTTGGGTGGGATAAACTGGAACAGGAATCCAGCAATGATATTATTATTGACACCCAAATAATCCCTAAAGATGATATCAGTAAACCACAAATAGCTATTAAAGAGGAAAAACAGGAGGAAGTAGAAGAACAGGCACAGGAAGAGGTAGAAGAACAGGAGCAGGTGGCACAGGAAAGTCCACCAGTTAGCCCTGTATTACTAAGACGTTCAACCCGAGTAACATGACCACCTGATAGATATCAGGCTAGTGTTGTATGCCAAGTGAACACAGTTCCAAGTAATTATAGTGAACTAAAACTGTATCCTGCTAAGGATCAGGCTGCTTGGCAGAAAGCAATGGATAAGGAACTGGAATCATTAAAAAGACTGTAGGTATACAAAAATGTTAAGTTACCACCAGGTAAACATGCCACCAGATGTAAATGGATATATAAGCTAAAGACAGGTGTAGATGGGACTGTTACCCATAAAGCCAGGTTAGTAGCACAAGGGTTCAATCAGACAGCAAATGACTACGATGAGGTGTTTGCACCTAGTCTGAAAGCTACCACATTAAGGGCAGCATTAGTGTGGGCAGCTAAGGAGAAATATATTATAAATCATTTGGATGGAGAAACGGCATATCTGCATGCACCATTGCAACACACTATATATTTAAAGAAACCTTTAGGTCTCAAAAATGATAATACTGATAATAATGATTGCTGGAAATTGAAAAAGAGTCTTTATGGTTTGAAGCAATCAGGATATGAGTGGAACCAATGTATAGTTAAAGAATTAACTAAGATAGGCTTTGTAGCTGGCATGGCTGATCCATGTTTGTTTAAAAAGGAAAGTAATGGTAAGATTTCATTATTGTTATTATTTACTGATGACATAGCATTAATCACCAAAACTGAACAAGAAGCTACTGAGATAATTTCACTATTGGAAAAGAAATTTAAAATAAAACAATTAGGAGAAATCAAACAATATCTTGGTTTAAAGATAGACAAAACTAGGGGAGGATACAAGATCTCACAGGCAGAAAAAATTAACCAATTACTAAAAAGTTTTAAAATGGAACTTTGTAAACCGGCTAAAACACCAATGAGCCAGGAGTTTAGCCATAGTGATGTTCAAAGTCCTATTTTTGATAAACACATTTATCAGTCCTTGATTGGTAGTTTATCTTATCTCAGTAATTGGTCAAGGCCAGATATTGCATACTGTGTTAATCAATTAGCGAGATTTTACGCTGAGCCAACTGAAAGGTACTGGCAAGCTGCTAAACGTGTGTTAAGATATCTGAAACAGACAATGCATTATGCATTGTGTTTGGAGCCGAAAGATGAACTGAATTTGACTGCATATGCTGATGCAAGTTTTGCTACAGACATAAATACACGAAAATCTACATCGGGTACTGCTGTATTATTGGGAAAAGCATTGATTGGATGTTTTATTAGATTATTATTATATTATTAGATCTATTAGACAGAAACTTCTAAATTTATCAACAATGGAGGCTGAATTCTCATGTTTGTCTTTATTATGTACAGATTTAGTTTTGTATAAGCAATTATTAATTGATATGGGAATTAATGTAACAGATCCTATTGTTATTTATGAAGATAACCAATCAGCAATACAGATGGCTTCAAATAGTGCTGTTAAAACAAGAACGAAACACACAGATTTAAGATATTTAAATGTGAGACAATGTGTGCAAAGTAAGATGATTAGGCTAGAATACTGTATGTCAGAAAACAATATAGCAGATCATTTTACAAAGGCCCAAGGCTCTATAAAGCATAAGGCGTGCTGTGAAGATTATGGACTTAGAATGTAAGGTTGTATATATTATCTTACCCAAAAGGGGAGAATGTTAGGAATATAAGTCACCTAACAGGTATTTGGGTTAGAAATATATAAACCAGGATAGACATTTTAATACTGTGTCTTTAAGGGAATGCAAGAGCATGCAATTGGGTGTGGTTTCTCAAACAGCCATAAGATGGAGCCAGAAACCTGGTTTGTTTTAGTCTTAGTCTCAGAAGAGAGTGTGTCTGAGTGAGTATCTCTGTTTCCTTCTTTTGGAAAGTATTGCCGTTCCTCCATTTTTCCTAATTGACTGATATTACTGGATTTAATATAAGTCTGATACTGAACTGTTTTTTGACACTGGACTTTGATATTTGGATTATCCCTGGATTGAAAAAACTGACTGATTTAACTGTGAATGACTTTGGACTGCCTATTTTGAACTTTGCTTAAACCTTTATTGAAAGTAAAACCCTACATTTACTGTACAGTGTATCTGTGTGCTGTATGTGTATTATTCAAACACTACTCTCAAATACGTCTCCCTGTATGCACTCATTCTCCTAACGGGGAATTACCTCAACACATATGAAATTACTGACTTCACAATTCTCAGGGTTGTTAACCATAAAGTATCAAAAGAAACACTGTAAGATATTTTCACAGGCTATATATACAAATACAAAAAACAGCAAACAGAACTTGATTCTGAGTAGTAGTAGTAATAGGGTTAGAAGCTGCCCAAAATGACAATGTAAGTTTTTTTAAAATTCAAGATAAATAAGGAACAAGTAAAAAATAGAGAACAAGATAGCAAAAGAAGTATATATCTTACACAGATATATTTGGAAGTATGTCCCATATATCAAACATGCCACCATTGTAGAAGACGTTGCCTTTGTCTTACAATTGTATATTATGACAATGATTAACATGTTAATTTAAAAAGTTAGATTAAGAACTGCCTTTTTTACAGCAAATAAAAAGTAAAACATACGTTCTTCTGTCATTGTCAAATGCACATTCCCATCCTAACTAATTTATGCTCTACAAACTTCACTGAAAGCTACACTGGAGGTAGGAGTGAAGGAGGGTCTCTAATAAAGAAAATCTTCTTCTTAACAAGTCACATTTGGCTTGGGAGGAAAATTATTTATTTAAATATAATAAATATTTATATTTTATTAAATATATTTTTATATAATATAAATATATATTGATTATCTGTGGGTACTATTGATACTTCAGACAATGTCTGTTTTGCTTTGCTTGGGAATGGGATTTTCTATATTGTAGGTAAACTATGTGTTAGACATGTGTTAGACATTGAATTTTTGCCACCCTGATATCAAAATGTAGAAGAGGAACCAATTTTAGATTTTCTAGAATTCTTCTGGATATTTTTTAAAAAATACTATTGTTCCTTTAATCCTTAAATTTTGTCAGCTGACCTCTGCCTTAAAGAAACCTTCATTTCCCAAAAAAGAAATGTAGTGAAGTTACTGATAAGCAGTACTGACAATAAAGAAGCTTGGAGCAATAGCTCCTTTATAAATAATGAACTACACCAGAATGCTGCATTCATATTAATCAGCTGGGCAATTTCTCTCAAAGAAAAAGTTTTTAGCTCAAACTGGGCAGGAATTCAGGTTGATGTGGCTCATTAAAAAGGATTCCCTACAGATTGATTTTTACTATACATAGTATTTCTCCTGCATCACTGTTCTATCTTTCTTATTCAGCTATTTCAACTTTTTCAACACGAAAATAGTCAGAGCAATCTGGTTACAACAGAGCAATACACGATAGGTTCCCAGTTCACAATGGCACAATCAGAATAAAAATTACACCAAATGCATTTGGAAATGAAACCTTTTTGAAAGCCACAAGCCTTATGCTTCAAACCTATTTTTAGAAATATATTAATTGTGCTCTAATACTTCTCAGTGAATAAGGTCATAGGTAAATAACTGATGACCCAATTCATGAAAATCCTTTCTTTAAAAAAATAATAATAATGATACTGAAAACACATACGGCATTTGGCAACAAATTGCATTGGAATCAATGGGATTAAGCACAGGCAAGTTCAAACTAGAATCACATGATAATGAAAAATAAATGCAATTTGATTTGATTGTGTCCCTCAAGTACCAGTCATACTCTCCAATGAAAAATTATGTTGCTACGAAAGAGAACTCAGATCAAAGCCTTCTTTAACATAGCATCTGAGATGCCTTTAAGAAGCTCCTAAAGGCAGGCGTAATTTTGGTTCCGATAACGTAATTCTGTTTTCTGAGGTCACCCAGCTCAAGGTATAGATAGACCAGCCCTTAAGACAGATTTGTGGAATTTTCCACCATCCGTGAAACAGAAAGGCATGGGCTTTCAATTAGAAACTGTTTCTTTCAAAACAGTCTGGCTAACTGCTGTCTTTTGCTCATGTGTCTTACTTTTCAATGGAAAAAGTTTTTCCTTGCCAGAAGTACAAAGTCCAAAAGAATCCAAAATGATTGATATGCTGTTCTTGAACTTACAGGCTCTTGGAGAGAGAAAAAAAAGCTACATGTACATGGAGCTGCTGCCTGTGCTGAAAAGAGCAGCACTGGTTTTGTCCACATGGTTTATTGTTCTCGCCAGATTCTTTGAGAGGAGCTGCTCCTCTTTCAAGTCATCATTAAACATCTCTGTAGATCGTCAATTTTCGTAGGCTCTTTCTCCATCTATGACATTTCGTTCAATGTTTTTCTCATTTAGCCTTACCTACGTGTGAATAATTAGGACACAGGTATGCCCTTGTTCCTATTGCAGTCTAAAGAATTAAGCGAGTTTTACTTGGAATAAGAAAGGAGAACATTTTGCCAGCAGGTGCTGACAGTTTGGCAGGCAGCCAAGGATACACCATATGCTGCTTCCCACTCTGAAAATTCAGTATTACAAAATTGTCACACAGTAGTCCCCCAGGAACCCCGTTGTGCTAGCCATTCTACAAGATGCAGCTATTCAGTCCCACAGCTAGACCAGCTGTTCCTTCTTTAGAGAGGGTGTGGGATTATTTATTAATCCCATTTTATTCAGTGGCTAAAGAGCCTTGCTCCCATTGTATTCAACTAAGCAGTGTATGACATGCTCTAAACAAAACCCAAGCAATCTGCAGTCTGCAGGAGGGCTGGCTTTGCTAATGTAAATACTTACATTCCAACTACAAATGTTACAAACAGAAAATATGGGATGTAGCACGGTAGCTAATTATTTGAATAAAAAATGGCTTCTCCCAATCAGCAGGAAGGCAAAGTAAACTGGACAGATTAAGTCTTTTTTGAGGGGGAGGGAGGGAGGAAAAACCTCTTTGAACTGTACTATCATGAGTACGTAATTGGGATACAACCAGATTCTGGATGGCGGATATTTATTTACAGGTCACAGGAATTTAGGGAAGGAATATACAAATTACAACTGGAATAAATTCAGTATAAATACATTTTAACTAGAAAAAATAATCTCTGTAATGCTTAAGGACTATACAATGTGTTTTATTCATGGAAATCTACTTCATTATCAACTCTTTTTAAGAAAAACTGAAGAAAACTTAATACCAGCTGATATATCCATGGTATGAATCAGGTAAAGTGTGTGAAGGTGTGTGCATCGGGTATATGAGAGGTGTGGTGCGGATAAATGACGGTGAATGAAGGGCAGCTGTGCAGGTTGATGAGAGAGAGCATGTGTGTGCAAGAGCCATGGCGGAGGTAAGAAAGAATGCAGTGCAGGTTGGGGAGGGTGTGCCAGATTATAGGGTGGGATGGGTGTTCAAGGGTACAGCAAGAGTCGAAAAGGGGTTGTGGGGGTGCAGTGTGAGTCAGGAAGAGTACATGGATACATGGGGGTGCACAAATAGCTGGTGTACCACAAGTGCAGAGGGGCTGAGAGAAGGTGAGCAGGTGGGGAAGCCAGCAGGGAATGTAGCAAATGATAATCATGTGATCGCAGAGTCATGCAACCATTTGCAAGTGCAAACTGGTAGCAAAGTGCAAACTGGTAGTAATCATATGACCATGGGGTGCTGGGATGGTTGGAACTCCGAGGACTGGTCATAACTACCATTCGTTCAGTGCCGTTGTAACTTCAAATGGTTTCTGAATGAATGGTTGTAGACCAAGGGCTACTTGTAGAGAGTAAGCAGCGCAATGTATCTTTCAAATACACCCAACTATTTATTCCACACCTAAACATACCCTATTCAATAAAGCACTCACAATTTAATTAAACTGTTAATAATACAAATGATCAGAGTAGCACAGTGTAATCTGATTTTCAAGAAAAAAGCTTGTCTTCCCTGTATAATGTTTCTCCCAATCATAATGGACAAGAACAACTGAATAATGACAAAATAGATCCAATTTCTTGATCTCATTCTAGCTTATTTTACTGAAGTTGGGAGAAAGTCATCTGAGTAAAGTAAAGTTTGCATGCTAAAATTAAGTTATGCATTGAAGTTAATCATCTCTAGCCTGACAGACGGGCTGTGTGCTTTTGGTAAGAACTTAGGCACAGGAGAAAGTCAGGTAACATCTTCACAGTCCTGATAAATTGATTGTATGTATTTATCAGCCACGAACCATATGTCATAATTTAGAACAGGTTCCCAGTGGATTGGATTCTATGATAGTTTTCTGATGAAAATTGCCTCTTAAGAAGCCAGGGAAGGGACAGCCTCAGTACAAAACCAGTGTAAGATCCATATTCAAAAGAGTGATGATTCAGAAGACAGTTTCCTTCCAAATTAAAGCAAATGGTTTATAAAAAAATGAAGGTCTGATATACCATATATGTAGCGTGGTTCTGATATACCATATATGTAGCGTGGTATATGAAATAATGTCTATGAATATAGATAAATAATGAAGTGCATGAAAGAGAGAAGAGACTTCAGATGTTATTTTGAATAATATTTACATGCGAAATAAACACAACAGAACCTAGACTATATACATATATATGTATCTGGAAAACAACATACATTTTGTAGTGTCAAATCACTGATGTTAGTTGATAATGCTCGCAGCCAGTCAGCACTCTCCTGCGCTGAACAAAACTGAAGTATCCCAGTGCTAATTCCATCGAGGGCCAGTACTTCAAATGCATTAGATCTGCAGCAAGAAGAAATATATATATATATACGTATATGTGTGTGTGTCTATACCATCAAAGAAGCTATATCAGCAATTCTTAGTCTTCATCTAATCCCTACAAGCTAGCAATTATGCACTATAATTCTAGGGAAATGGGAATATAGAGCCACCATAGAGCCACAGAGTCAAGTTATGTAGGTTCTGTATGTGGTTTCTACCAGAGAATTATGGGAGGTTATTTTTAGTTATGTATTCTTATTTTCAGATTTCAGAATGGTGTATGGTAGTTTTTAAAAAGTCCTACATGGGCCAGGAATATCATACAGGTGACTGGGTGGATCATACAAGCTCATTTAGCAGGTATCTTTGCAAACGTATTTTGTGTTCAGCCATTCCAGATCTCACTTCTCGAATTAGCCTTTTATTTGAAGCTATTGGTCTATTGCAGACATATATTACTGACCTATTGCAGGATAATGTTTCTGGAACTAAAGGACAAGTGGCAGGCTACAGATCAACTTTCAAACTTTGGGAAAGAAAAGAAATTCCTATATCTATTTTATTTTTTGTGTATTTAACAATCACTCCCTGTGCATTTAACAAACTTTTCTTTGGTAATTTGTGCAAAGCTTCACAAATTGGAATACATAGGAGCACAAATAAGCACTTATAGAAGATGTGTCAGGAAGAACTGCATGGCTATAGTGAAAGCCACCTCACAGCAATTAGGAAAACTGTAAAAGACAAGGTCACTTTAATAAGTCATAGAAAGAGATGCTACATTTGGGCTTCCTTCGGTTCTGAAGAATCTCTTCAAATTGAAATCTTAAGCATTACAGCACCAAAAATATTTGGTGGCATCTTTGAGGAGGCTGTGAAGGGTACAGTTAAGGTTTTGAGGAAATCTGAAAGTTTTGCAATCTTAGTTTACTGCCTTTCTCTTATTTCCCATCTATAATATGGATGCAGTGTAGAAATAAAATAAAAAATTCTTTTAAGATAAATGAAAAAGAACAAAACAATTATTTGCAGAACATTTAGTGTCATATAAAAGTGAAACATGACTGAGTGGATTTCTATGTCATATAGCTAAGTGACAAGTAATTGCCATGGGATGATTTGTGCATTGCTGCATGTAAAACAGAGATCAATAAGAGAAATGTGATACAAAGTGATTTGGTACTGAAATAAGTAATCAAGGAGAATCATATGGAAGGATGTAGCCCTTCTCATTCCGTATCATTTAGATAACAATCAGCACATTGAACTGCACTTCAGTAACAAGCCAGAATCCAGGGCTTACTAAACTTTACTGGAGTAATGTGAGATTGAAAACAAAAAACAAAAAAACAAACAAACAGCCTGCTTACTGAATATTGCATTTGGAATAGCTTGGAAATACTTTTCAAGCAGTGCATTACAGACAATAGAAGCCAGATCAGAAGCCAGATTTTTGGGTAATGCTTATTGCACAAATACATCTGGGCATTTAGAACCAACCTTTAGAACCAAGGTTAGGTCCAGAAATATTTCCAAATTTTTTGGCTTTCAAGAAAACTGAAATCCTATCCAGAAAGCTTACCTTTTCTCTGTTTCAGTTTTGCTAACTAACAGCATTCTTATATTGGCTAGAATAAACCTCAAAAAAAGTGGCCCACATCCAGTCCATTTCTGGCTCATTTTACTGATATAGTTTTGCTGTCTTCTTTTCTTCTTCTTCCTCTCTGGGACTGATAAGAATATCAATGGATATTATCTCTACAATGAATACAATGAGTACCTGGAATACTCTCAACTCCCCAAAGTTTAATATACAGTATTGGTTAAAAAGCATGGAAGGTAAGAGATACTCAAAGAGCTCCTATAACTTGAAAGCAAAAGGCTCAACTAGCAATCTCTCTGTCACCAACTGCCTCTCAGACCATCCCAAAACAGCATCCCTAATCTTCAGCTTGGAAAGCCTGAAACAAAGTCATACTCAATTACATCGAAAAGCTAAAAAATGTTGAGAAGCTAAGCAGAAGCTAAAGGAATGCTTTCCCTCCCACCAGTTTTCAGTCTAGTTCATTCCCTAAGGTGACCAACCATTACAAAACCCAGCTTTGAACACAGAGGTTTATCCCTGCAATACAAATTCCCAGTTAAGGAGGAGGATTGGATTTAATTCCTAATACAAGTAATATAGTGGATATATATGTGTGTGTGTATGTATAGTGGATATATGTGTGTGTGTGTGTGTGTGTGTGTGGTGTTCAGCTTTGTTCGGGTATTTTCCTATGTCATTGTAGTTATGCTTTTAAAGTTGTAGCACAACTACAATGACGTGGGAAAATACCCAAACAAAGCTGAATACCATGCATATATATATACATATACATATGCATATGCATATGCATACACACACACACACACACACACACACAACACACATATATACGGCCTTCCAAAAATACACAAAGAAGGCATACCTCTCAGACCCATAGTCAGCTCCAGAGGAGGACCACTACAAAACCTAGCTAAACATTTAGCAAAACAGCTACAGCCCCATGCTGAAACAGCAGCTTCACATGTACAAAACTCATACCACTTCTTGGAAATGATCAAAGATCTACATGTGGAGCAAGAAGATCTGCTTGTAAATTTCGACGTGGTTTCACTATTCACTCAAGTCCCGATAAAAGAGACCCTTGAAATCATCAAAAATAAATACCAACCAGCTAAACACCTAATGGAACTAACAGAACACTGCTTAACCAACACATATTTCATATACAAAGGACAAAGATACAAACAAATTGAAGGAGCCCCTATGGGATCACCACTGTCACCCGTCATTGCAAACCTGTTCATGGAAGAATTTGAATCCAGAGCCCTGGCCAATGCCATCCACAAACCCAAACTATGGTTAAGATACATCGATGACACATTTGTGATTTGGCCCCATGGAATAGAAAACCTAAACAATTTCCTAACACACCTAAACAGCACACACCCCAAAATCAAGTTCACCATGGAAACGGAAACAAACAAACAACTACCATTCCTAGATGTACTAATCTACAAAAAAACAGATGGCACACTAGGACACACCGTATACCAGAAGAAAACACACACTAACCGCTACCTCAACGCCCAATCCCACCACCACCCAGCACAGATAAACTCCGTGGCTAAAACACTAATTACCAGAACCAAACGCCTGGCAGACAAGACACACATTAAGACTGAACTATGCTGACTAAAGTACTGACAGCCAACGGCTTCCACAAAAGCAAAATCACCAGCTTGATCCACAAAAACACACTGAAACATAATAGAGACCCAGAAGATGAACAGACCCATGGAACAGCTGTCCTGCCCTACATAAGAGGTACTACAGACAAAATTAGTAAGGTACTACACAGACATCACATCAAGACTGCCTTCAAAACAGACAGAAAAATAGCAGCCATCCTTAGAAACCCCAAAGATAAAATTGACCTGGAAAACCAAGGCATATACAAAGTCCCCTGTGCATCATGCCCAGCCACATACATTGGACAGACCAATAGAAGAATAAGTACCCGCCTGGATGAACACAAAAATGCAGTCAAAAAGCTGGAACACACTTCCTCACTAGTCCAACACATGGAAGCCACAGGTCATAGCATCAACTTCAATGGCACCAAAACCCTAGCCACTATAGAAAACCCTAGCCACAGAATCATCAGAGAAGCCATAGAGATTGAAAAAAGACCAGGAAGCATGAATAGAAGAGATGATTCCACCAGGCTGTCAATCATTTGGAAGCCTGCACTCACAAACAAAAAAATCTCCACACCACAAGCCAGGCAAACACCTGGGCACAAACAGATCCCCCCTGATACCTCCAGCTCAAACACACCCCAACCAGGCACCCAGATGAAACCCAGCTTCCTAACTAATGATAGCCGTCCATTTACCCGAAGCCAAACTGCACTAAAGGCCTCCAATAAAGTAACACAATGCTGCCAGCCAATCAAGATACAAAAAGAGCCAAAAAACAGACAGAAGATATTAGAAACACCAATCAAGCAGAACACAGCAAACTCCGAGACCAATAAACACAGACCAAGACTCCCAACCAATCAGGTTGAAGAAAAAACCATTCTGGCACAGCAATAGGCTGCCCCAAATTTAAATCTGAAACCACTGTAAAAGTCTGACTCACAGTTGAACACTATACAGAAGCCTGATGATGGCAGATGAGATTCTGCCAAAACGTTGCTACAACTTTAAAAGCACAACTACAATTGCGTGGGAAAATACCCGAACAAAGCTGAATGTCATACGTACGTACATACATACATACATACATACATACACACACACACACACACACACACACACACACACACACACACATATATATATATATATATATATATATATATATATATATATATATATATATATATATATATATATATATATACATGGTCTTTAACAGCAGCATACATACTAGCCACTTACTTGCTGGTTTTATACAGAATTGATACAGCATAGCTTAATGAGCCAAACAAGGTCATCCACGGTTTTTCTAACTTTAAGGAAATGCTGCTTTCTAGATTTGGATGTTTGATGCCCAATGTTCCAATTTTTGGTGATTTTATTTCATTTTTATCTTTATATAATTCTGCTGTCTTCTTTTCTTCTTCTTCCCTGGGATTGCATCTGCCATATATCATGCTTTTGACTTTTCATTTCTCCCAATAAAATGTCCCAGAAGTAGATTTGTGATTCAATATATATCCCTCTTTTCTCTCATTATGCCTATAAAAGTTATGATAAATTATCTTGAGATTTCAGGTCACATCTAATCATATTTCACCCCGCTTATAATATGTGAATCAAGCATTCTTTTCATCCCCATGCATCCTCACAGGCAATATGGATGCCAAGTCCCTCAGCTCATCACTTCCTGATGTTTACTGCAGCTGCAATGTATTTTTCACACTTATTTGATCAATTCCTTTGTCTGTTTTGGTATCCAAAGTATCCATTTATGCTCATACACTTCAGTAATCAGATAAGCATTTCTCTTCTGCATATGTTATAGTGAAAGGAAATAATTCTTAGAACAAGACCACATAGTCAACCTGTAATAAGTTGTTTAATTAATATTTCATGCCTTCTAAATGTATGCCCCTACTCCACCTCAATAAATTATATCTGGACCTATTTCAACCCATTCCAAAATAATATAAACAGCAACAATGAAACTGATATGAATTGAATGAATATGAACTGGATATGAATGAAATGAATGAAATATTTTCCTTCCATAATAACTTTAAATATATCTGGTAAAAATGTCAATTCAGCAAATTGCCAATACATGAAAGAAAGGCAACTTAGCTCTTACCTGCAATGGATAGAATATTAGACCACAGAAAAATAAAGGTGACCAAATAGTTTGATTAAATCTCACTGAACTGTGAAACTGCTTTTAAGAATTGGATACATGAGTTACAAAGATAAGTATATTTCTAACAGGAGAAAGAACAATCAGTTGGTGGGCATACTAATAACTATTATTAGGCTAAAAAATCAAAGCTGAAAATCAAAACATTGAATCTCAGAAACAAAAACAGAGACAATATATTCACCAAAAGTGGTAAAGATGTCAGCTTAAGATATATTTATTTAGAAATTCTTTGACTATTTACCACAATAAAAACAATGATTTAATTTTTTTAAATAACGGTTTTCTTAGCACATAAAACTAAGGAAAAAAATGAGTAACTCCCCCTAATGCCACTTATTTAATGTGTTGCTCATACACTGCATTTATCTTAGCTTTCTAGCCAGCTTGATAGGTCAATGTATTCAGAATGAAGATCCAACATCTGTCTCTTGGTTTTTTCTTAGCCATAAAATTACTAACCAAATCTAGATTCATTTCAAAATTATCAGCTTGCCCAGCCATTTTACTGCAGATTAATTCTGAACCCCATTTCCCAAAGGACCCTGGTATTGAAATGCTTCATTGAAAAGTTATTCTCCTGTTTTCCATAACTAAAATATAAATGGTCAATTACCTGCCAAAAGCTTATTTCCCTGTGCTATTTGCTTGTATAAATGTTATTTACATTAATTAATATAATTATAAATAATGCCACATATATTTATGCACTATCCAAATACATTTATGCATCTGCTTCCCACTGTGTGCAAGACTCTATCAGTAAAATATGAATTTCCCTTCTCACTGTGGTTTATTCCCCCAGTCCAAAATCTATCCTAAATGATTTTTTTAGACTTTTTTCCCCATTGTAGTACAATCTTTTTCCCCACTTGATTATGGATATTTATGGAAAAAGAAATGACAGAATATCCAAAGAAGATTTTACAGGTATCAGGATACGCAAAAATGCCATAAATAAATTGCAGACAAAACCATTTTGATGGGAAAATTCCATCTTTTTCCAAAGAAGAGAGGCTATGTATGACACAACCTGCTATCCATTGCTTGACAAGTATGTACACTAGTAAAAATGTAATTGAATAATTAACTCATATAGTTAATCAATCAATATCTTTTAAAGCAGTTGACAGCTTTAAAATTTGGTACTTTTTATTCTGCTTTTCAGCTAATGTGTTTATTGTAATTCAAGCTTTGTCTAATTTTAGCAATTTATTTTCTTTTTCAATGACACTGAGCAAACATGGTACTTTCTTGTTGCATGGCCCATACCTTGAACTAACAAACCTGATTCCTGACACACTTTGCTGAAAATAAAATTATAAAAGTAATATTATACCACCCATGCACTGGTTGTAGTAATCTTTTTGGCACTGAAGGCCCACATGTTGACTAACTATACCAAGATAGGCATAAATCAGTGGGTATGATATGGGATATATTCAATTATGAAGGTAAAGGTTCATTCTCCGAACTTGTAGGTTGGTTTCCAAACTTTTTGTTACCAGACTCGATAACATCTTCAACAGAGTTTAGGGGATGTCAGTGTCAGAGTTCTTCTGTTTATAAGGACTTTATGTGGTCAGTAGATCTTGTGATGGGTCAAGTGTGAGTCATCAGTGGGAGTCTTGTGATGGGTCAAGTGAAGGAAGGTTACATCAAATGAGGATCATTGGGAGGTGAAGTGCTGGTTGGGTGGGGCTGGCATGGGTTGGTTGAGGATCGGTGCTATCACTGGTTGGCTGTGGGATTTGGATTCTGAGGGGTTCGTAGGCTGGTTGTAGATCCATGTGTCTGTTGATGGAATTGCTTGTGGACTGCCAGGCTTGATGAACTCACAAGCGTGCTAGATGGTAGCGTGGCCGATTATTTTTGTGTGGCTCCAATCAAAGTGATGCTGTTCTATGTCAATAGAGAGTAAGGATTTGGGATCATGACATTTGACTGCCAGCCAGTCTTTGGGGATCCTGGTTAATTTAATTGACATGATGTTTGTCCCACATAGAATTGGTTGAAATTGTTAGAGTTACAATATTCAATTATTATTGTGTTCTGATAGGTTTTTTGCAAATTATTTTACATAGAAAAAGATAATGCTTTTCTTGGACAGAACTCAACTCCTGTTGGTTCCATGTACATGCCATTTAGTTGTCTTGGCAGATATAAGAGGTTTATCACTGTATTCCTTCAGATTGATTTTTTTCCAACTTTCCAGTCTAGACTTCTCTCCTGGAATTTTCCTTCCAAGTAACAATAAGCGTTGTCTTTTCTTATCTTTTTAATGGGCACACACAACAATGCAACACTTGTCCTATTCAATGTTCCTAATCAGAGGCATCCACCTGACCCACTTTTATCATTTGTCCCCCACTTCCCACACTCTGCTTTTTCCAGTAGAAGACATCCCTAGTAGAAGAGATTGGACAATAATTTGTTTAAAATCATATAGGGATTTCTGTTTGAGCAGGGGGTTGGACTAGAAGACCTTGCAAATTCATTTCAATCCTTCTATTCCATTCCATTCCATTCCAAGTACTTTCTATCTCAAACTTTATTCTTGCTTGCAGTTGATGTGGAGATGATTTGCAAGCCAGAAAGGATTTCAGTTGTCAAGAGTGTCACCACTAATTATTCATATGCTTCTAATAAAAGATGTAGGATGATATTGCTGACTGGAGAGAAGGAGGTTATGACAGTCAACAAATTTAATTTAATTTAGGTTCAAGGCTCTTAGAATGAATGAGAAAGAGGAATTAGAAGGAACCAAGGACTGCTCAATCCTCAAGACTTCAGCTATGGGGATCTGCTTTTTTATTGAGCATAAGAGTTAAAATAGTATTTTACAGCCCACTCTTTCACAGTAAGGGAGATGATCATTACTCCAGGTCAAGAGTAAATACATCAGGTCAAAGCAAATACAAATAAAGAGTAAATGATAAATACCAGATGGATTGTGGGACTAGTCATGTATCTATTTAAATTAAATCAATTTCTATAGTGTATATTTTAGGCTGATACCCTTAAGGTTTGGCACTCTTGTGAAGTTACAAGAGTTTTGTTTAATGTTTGAACAATTTGAAGGACCTAATCTATGATGAGTAAATGAAAACTCTTCTAAAATTGGATGACTCTGTATATTATACATTTTCAAGGATCAATCAACTTTTTGATCTCTCTTTGACAGGTTCTTATGATCTTATTTACATGTTTGTAGCTTCACTTTACATTGCAAGAGATCTGAAAATGTAACATCAATAGATGAATAAATTAGATACAAGATGTGCTTCTTCTTCCTACTCTTCCCAGTACTCTGGGTTCTAGCTCTCATTACTCTGAGGATAAAATAAATTATATACAGACATAAAATTAGTATTTCATGTAAGGATTTGTCATAGTAGGTTTTATTTTAATAGATTTTTACAAGACTTCTTATTTAGCTTAAATATTTGCCTCTTGTGACCCTGGATATTGTTCTTTAAAAAACTCATTTACAAATACTACCAGTGCACCTGTTTGGTTAAGTATATTAAGTATATAAAATATAGAATATTTTATAACCTGAGTGATGTTTCGAAGTTGACACTGAGTTGTAAAATGTATCTTCTTGCATCTTCTGTATGAGATACTAAACTTTTTTCACTAATGCAATTTAGTTAATGAAAAATATAATGAATAAGAAGGGTAGCAAAGATTTAGACCATTCTAAATCAAATTATAATAATTAAGAAGTCACTAGGTCAACTTCATGTGAATATTATTTGCTAATGAAAACTGGTTATGGTAGTTTTTTTGCCCCTTCAGTGAAATGAATTCTGATAGGAGTTTTAAAACAGACATGTACTAGCTCATTTAAATTTCAAGTTTAATTAAATAAATATTTATATTACCCAAACAATTTAAATATATAGTGAAATGTAAAGAGAAAGAGAATTTATAGAGAATCTATAAATGCAAATAACAGTGTTTTGGGAACATATTGATTAGATGATTTGATGAAATTAATTAATATAATTTAATATTATATGGCTGTAGCAAACCAAGTGATTATATACCCTATGCCATTATGCTATGGATAAAATCAAAGGAAGTAGAGGTGTAAATCAAAGGAAGTAGAAGTGTAATGGAAACTTAGAATGGGAACTAAAACTAATTTATTTTTGCATAGTTGGCTGTAAGTAAACAAACAAATGTTATTATGGTCACAATGGAAGAAACTAACTAGCCTTCCTGGTAGCCCCCAAGCTTGGTTGTTACTTGCAGGTGTTTCAGTACTCACTCTGTTACCTCGTTGGGCAATGAAACATCTGGAAACAAAGAACCAGGCTCAGGGAGCACAAAGAACTCTATGTTATGGTCATTTTAGCAAGATGTATATGTACATACAGGTAGTCTTCATTTAGGCACCACAATTGGGATAGGCTCTGCTTAACTCTGTCAAAGCAGTCACTAAGTAAAGCCCTAGCTGTGCTTAGGATCTTACAGCCATTGCTTTACAGACCTGGGTAGGTTGTAAATGCAAGGATTGGACATATTTTAAAAAAGATGAATTTTATTATGGCTTATTATAACATAAAGCACAATAATATTTTTTAAAAGGAATGAATGGGAAAAAAGGGGGGAGGAAGAAAAGAAACTGGTCATATACAATAGTTACTTTTTAGCACTGTCATAACTGAAAGGTCAGTGAACAAGTCAGTCAATAAATGAGGACTACACGTACTTCCTATGAAGCAAATATAACCAGAATGGGATAAAGTTTGGGGACACAGCAACTCATTATACAGAAATGACATCAGCTGAGGATCAGATAATAGGAATAGGAAGCATAGGATTTATAAATAAAAACAGTATTTAAAATGTTATAAACCCTAATCACTTTGTTCTCTGCTCTGTTTGGATCAATGTCATTCTATGCAAATGCTAAGCTACTTATGGAAGGAGAGCTATATTCTGCATTATATGCTGCATTTATTGATTTTAAGTCTGCATTGTTTCTAGAACAAAGGTGTTGGGCAAATTTAAAATAATGCTAAAATAGACAAATGTAATCTTCTGCTAATGTACAAACTCCATGTAAACTCTAGAATAGAAGTAGTGTGCAATGCTTTGCCCTAAAGGAATTCCAACTGAAAAAGGAATAAGATGAGGATGTATCTTGGCTTCCCTGATATTCTTTTTGCAAATCAACTCTGTTGTTACCAAAATAAGTAATTCAGAGCATCATCCTCAAAGTTAATCAATATGCATATTGCAACCTTACTGTCTACAGATAATGATTCAATACTCCTATTGCAAATGCCAATTGAATTAATATGAATGTTGAGAGCATTAGATTTAATGTTTTGAGGAAGCACTTGAGAACAATTATACTCAAAATAAATCCTTTTTGCGAAGTGACCTACAATATGTGCCTACATGTTAAATGATCAAACAATAAAGCAAGTTAAAATCTTTCATAGATTTTATATAAGTATAAAAGTATTATATAAGTAGGGTATAGTTTTTGAAAGGTCTGGGATGACCATTTGTCTTTTGTTCTGTTTTTGTATCCAGGGTTGTTCCATTTCTTTGCTTTGAAATCTGTATACCACGCAGAGTTGCTGAGAGGCTTTAGAAATTTGAATTACAAATAAATACAGTACATATTTTATGTTATACTTTTATACACTGTTGTTACGTTTCTCTCATCACTTCCTTTTTTATATCCCGAAAATTACCATCTAGAGTAACCTTCCTTCACAAGAACATTATTTTAATTCATCACCCTCCTCATTTTGATTGTCCTTTTATGCAATTTTCCCATTTTACAATACTGTATTCTTTCCTTAGTTACTATTTCTAGTCTGACAACAGTATGACTCATGTTAGCTTCGGCGTTTCATTTCAAATTAAATCTAAAGTCCCATCACTTCTGATTTATTCCATTTCCAACCATGAAAGGCACATTTATTTGAGAATGTTACTTTAAAAGAGTGTCTGTGTGACTCAAAGCATAGGCAAAAATATCCAGGGCAAATTGGAGTGTGTATGTGTACGTAATTGAAAGACCCAGCTCTCTGGAACAGGCTCTAATGCTGGGAAGGAAAGAGAAGCTGACCACCAGCAGCATGGATGGACATAGTGACAGTGCTGATGGGTGCACTGTTACAAGACCTGAAAGAGCAGGTTAGGGAGAGATCAAACAAAATATGGTTACAAAAAGCTGACACCAACTTGATGCACATTAATAAACGTGCATGTGTGCATGGATGAGAGAAAGAAAAAAAGATGGACCCAGTTCCACATATTATTTTCCTTCAGAAGGCAACTTGAAGGCTGAGGAATTTGGAGCTTCAGATACTAAGCCAAGTCCTGTTGGAAAACCGAGGAAGATTCCATTATTCCTGACTCTGATGTTGAAGGTTTGAACCAGGAAGTAAAGGCAAGACATCCTGGAGTGGGGCGGGGCTGAACTAGTAGAGGGCCAGAGTATGACAAAATGTGGAAGACCTTTGATGAGAGCTGAAGTTTGATCTTCTCTTCCTTCCTATTTAAAATCTACATGCTAAAATGCACAATCTGCAGGTCCTCTTGGACTCACAGTTCCTGCTGGAAGAGCAGGTGGCAGTTGTGACTTTCAGGTTAAATGCCAGTAGCAGTCATTCCTGAACTGAGAGACCTTGTTCAATGTCATTCATGCCCTTGTGATCTGTCTGGATTTCTACAATTAATGGGATGCATCTCCAACAGAAGTGAAGCTTCAAGCTGGGAAATGTCTAATTTATGTTAACCAACTTCTATCAGTTTTCATTCCATCTTCTGAGAGAGTCATTTATTTTTCAAAATATTTCAGTTGCACTGATCAATTAAAATCTTTGTAACAGAAATGTTTATAACACTTCATATCTCAGTAGATCACTACATTAAACAAACAAAAATGTCCATAATTTGTATGGAAGCAACTTATTTCCTTGACCTTTTCCACATATGATACCTAAACAAACTAGCCATTTTTTCATATAATGAATAAAGCCCAATTATTTCTTGATATGTTTAATATATATAATTGATGCTCATTACATAGCTTCTGAGAAAGCCTACATCTTGTTAAAATATTTACAAAGATCCACTATCTCCAAATAAACAACACATGTAGGTTAGGTAATCTAGCCTTTTCACTTTCATATTACAAACCTTAATTTATTTGTTCCAGCTTTGTACCTCGAAATTCGAGCCATTGATAGAGGAACTGATAAGGTATCCAGCCAACGCTTCTCATATTTTGGTTCATTAGCTGTGGGTGAAGAAGGTGATGATGGTGCCTGACCAGAATAAATAAAAAGTAACAGTAAATACAGATCTCATTATGTAAAAAACACAAATATTTGTGGATATGCTATTTTTTGGGGTGAATAGAACACAAGTAATAAGTGTTTAGAAAATTTAGATTGCGTAGAAGAAATAACAATTTCTTTGATCATGAAATATTGATGGGTCATTTCTCTCTATTTGATGCACAATAGTGCTGTTTTATTTTTGTTAAATACATAAACCGTACACCTAATTGGAAAGCCGTTTTATTCTCAATATCTTATTTACTTCATAAGCATGACAATGATTGCAAAATTTTAACTTGCTTTTTTCAATATTTGCAAAAATAGAACGAAAATGTGCATAACATATATTGATGTAGTTGATCTTGAAAAAGTTAAGCAGATTCCAGTTTGGTTAGTGGCTGGTTGGAGACCTGGAAATCCCAGGGCTGAAGTCTAGATTGGGAAGTTGAAAAAAGAAGAGAACAATGGCAAACTGTGTCCATGTTTTTGCCAACAAAATAATATAGATACATTGAGGTAATCACCAGTAGTTGAATATTAATATTACTTGACATAGGTATGACTTTATTCTCTCTCTCCCTCTGTGTGTGTGTGTTTGATTTTTATTGGTTTTCTTTTGGAGTGGATGGGAAGGTAGAGTAAGGAACATGATGCAGCATTAGAATTCCACTGCTAAGACTTGCTTCATTTCCTACATAACAAGTGAATAAGCATACTTCAGAAAACTTGCAGAAAATAACCCTTTTCAATGAATGATTCCTGTTTTCTTAAGTGTTTGTAATGGAGATCAGTTTGAAAAGCTGTACTCTGCTCTTCTTTTTTCTTGAAGCTATGAAGGATTGCAAGGATTTTTTTTTAAAACATACATCTAAGAAAGAGTAAGTGGTTAATTTAAGGTGTTCTCTTATTAGCCACTGAAGAATCAACAAGGTACACAATAAAAACAAGAAATAATTTTGGTTAGGGATTTTAAAAGCCCCAAAGAGAAGAAACCAATAGGCAGGCTTTTCATAAATGTATGAAAAACACCACCTTAATAATCAATCATACCAATATTAAAATTAAAGGATTGAGTTGCAGTCTTTCATTACAGAACATGAAAAATGTCAGATAAGATCTTTGAAGTTTCAAACAAAACTGTGATAGATTATAATAGTGAACAATTATAACTCACTGGGTCTGGGAAATAGCATCTTTAATAGGATACAGAGAAAAAAATATCCTTAGCTGAACAAAATTCTGGTTTATCCGCCATCAAGCCTCTTTTTCTGAAACAGATCAATACCAAATGTCCAACTTTCTCCTTTTCTTTGTTCTGTCAAGTCTCCTTTCACACTGTTTTGTGTTATTCAGCATTGTACTCTTTACACTTTGAAGTACGCCTTTAGAATTAGGCCTTTAATACTATACACCAAATGTGTACTATCCTCTCCACTGTTACAACAATTTTCTTCTTGAGACCCCTGCTTTCCAAAACACTGTCAGTATAACTTAGTAGCACCCTGAACAAAATTAACCGTATTAACCTAATCTTCTATTCTTTTATTCTTGGACTGCAACCATAAATCTTAAAGATTATTTAGTAATGCTTATCCTCTTTGATTCCAACCTTGTTCATGTCCCATTGCTACCTTCTCTTTCTATAAATGGAAAGAGCAACTTTCTATGATGCATTTCAACTCTAAGCCAAAGGCCTATATGTACACTATGGATATAAACATCTGTCTCAGATATATCAAGGCATGTGGTATCATGCTAAATAAATTCAATTCAGAATGAGGATAAGGCATTCAGGTAATTCTTGAGAAACAGCAGGCCATTTAATGACCATGCCAAACAACAACGGACACCCCAAAACTACAACCTGTTTCAAAGTTATGACAGATTCGGTGCTCCTGAGCTCATTCACATTTATGACAGATCATGGGGATGCTGCCGTGCCTGTCTTCTCCCTTCAACCCTCTGCAGCATTTAGGTTTCCCACCCCTCCCATGCCTTCCAGGATCCCTGAAACAGCAGCTGCTTTCTGCATCTACCAGCTGGCCCCAAGCAGGAGGCTGCAAAGCTCTCCACCATCTCTCTAGGCCAGGGGTGTCCAACCTTTCACCTTTCCTGGGCCACATTAGAAGATGAAAATTTGGTTTGGGCCGACATAAAATAAAATAAAATAATTAATTATTTATTAAAAATTATTTATTTTTTATCACGGCCAAATTTTCCGGCCAAATTTTGCAGGGTGGGGGGGGGAAGAAAGCTCGCCCGCCTCGCGCCTACCTCTCCTCCTGCAAATGGCCCGGCTGGATGTGGCAGGACTGGAAGGCGAGGACCGGGAGGCTCGGTGCAGCAGCAGCAGCGGCGGCGGCGGCGGCAGAAGCAGCAGCGGCGGCGGGGCAGAAGCAGCAGCGGCGGTGGGGGCAGAAACAGCAGCGGCGGTGGCAGAAGCAGCAGCGGTGGGGGGCAGAAGCGGCGGCGGCAACAGCAGGAGGTGGCGGAGCAGGACACTTGGAGCTGCGGCTGCCTCGGCACGAGGAGCGCCTGACGGTGCCCGCCTTTTCTGTTGCTGCTTGGCATGGCGCCGCCGCCCGCCTCGCGCCTGCCTCTCCTCCTCCTCCTCGCTGGCTCTTGCACGAAGGTTGGGGTGGGCACTGGGCCGCATTACGAGGCGACCTGGGCCTGCATGCGGCCCGCGGGCCGCGGGTTGGACAAGTCTGCTCTAGGCTTTGGGTAGCTTGCATAAAAGGCAGCTTCATGACCAGCTTCCCAAAACCTTTCCCTTGCTTAATCTCCTCCTTCCTCCAGCCACATTTCTTCAATAAAATAAAACCAAAAAAAGCTGAAAGGGAAGAATCAGTTGATCTCC
This sequence comes from Notechis scutatus, assembly GCF_049901735.1. Taxonomy (NCBI): domain Eukaryota; kingdom Metazoa; phylum Chordata; class Lepidosauria; order Squamata; family Elapidae; genus Notechis; species Notechis scutatus. The sequence goes on along the minus strand of NC_142009.1, from coordinate 129,461,517 downwards.
CTCACTCCAGCCCCTATTAGGTGGTAAAGCTAAATTTGCCCACTGCCCTCCAACCAATATCCCTTTTAAAAATCTTACCTTGACTCCAGGCTGAAGAGAAGAGGAACCAAGCGAGCAAGAAGAGAAAAATCTTTCTGCAGCTTTTTCCCCCGGGAAGTAAAAAGAAAAAAAAAATCCCTAAAAGTTGGGCCAGAAAATTAAGGACTCTGGGTCTTCCCAAGCTTTAGATCTGCCTGACTGCCTGCAGAGGCCAGTTAGGACTTAAAATACTAGACCAATAATGGCTAACCTTTTCGTCGTCACGTGCTGAAAGTGTGCATGCATGTGCACGCACACATGTGCCTGCACCCATAATGCAATGCGCGCATGACCATCCCCACCCCCTGCGCATGTGCATGCAACCCCTCCCATGCGCCATGTGCCTCTGTACATGCACGCATGACCCTCCCGTGCAGCCCTCCCCTGCGCATATGAGCGTGTCTCCCTTGCACATGTCTTTCCCCATTCATGCGTGGCAGATACCCGACAATCAGCTGGCTGGCGGGGGGCGCACATGCATGCACAGTGGCTCTGTTCCGGGCAATGGCTCGCGTGCCAGCAGAAATGGCTCTGTGTGCCACTGCTGGCACGCGTGCCATAGGTTCGCCATCACAGGACTAGACTGTAGACTGCCCTCTTCAGACAGTCAAACACACAGCAAAAGCCTGCAAAGTTCCCAAATCCTCCATTTTCTGGCCAATTTGTAGAAATGACTTATTTTTTTTAACTTCAGGGGGCTGCGGAAATATTTTCTCCCCTTGCTTGCTTGTTCCTCTAGTCTTCAGCCTGGAGTCCAGGTAAGTTTTTTTAAAAGGGGCAACTAGTTGAAGAACAGAGTGAGAGTTTAGTTTTACCACTTACTGGTAATTGAGTGGGAGAGTTCTACAATGTTTTTTTTTTTAAAATTGAAGAAATGTGGCTGGGGAGAAGGAGGAGATTAAGCAAGGGAAAGGTTTTGAGAAGCTGGTTGTGAAGCTGCCTTTTATGCAAGGGGTGACTTCTCAAAACCTAGAGAGGCAGGAGAGCTTTGCAGCCTCCCGCTGGCCAGCTGATAGGCACAGAAACTTAGGCTTAGGGACTGCTGGCAAGACAATCAGCTGTGCCAAGGCTGTCTTGAAAGTCATCCAGAGGGTGGGAAGCGTGGCATATATCTCATGGTGGGGGATCCTGAGGCAGCTGGGCTAGTGCTTGCCTTAGGCCTCCCAGACACTCCCCACTTAATGACCCTTAACAATTCACTAGCGTGAACAGGGATGGCTGTTTTTTTTCATGAGGCAATTTCATTTAACATTATTTTGACTTATGACCCAGATGGGCAGACTCCCTTATTGTTGTAACTGAAAGACTATCTTATGGTCTGTGATCAAACAGTAAAAGCTGCACTTTTCCATTGGTAATTACTAGTCCCTGGCAACATAACCTCACAGTAACTAGAAGAATCATGTAACATTTGCTGCTCTTTCATTACAAACTAATTTACATATGAGAGGCAGCTGCTTTACTTGGCCTAACTGTTGAGCCAAGCTTGCACCTCACAGTGTGTTCAATAGACAATGCTACTTCGCTATATAAATGCCCTTCCCTCACTTAACAAATCGATTCATGTGAGCAACACACCCACACAAATGGAAGGAGGGAGGGAGGGAGAGAATTTTTTTTATAGCAGGGGAAATAATAATATTTTGGTTAGAAAATGGGAAAAAAGAACCCATATGCCCAAAATTGGAATATCAATCTGTTGCCTCCAGAATAGGACAGAATAAGTTTGGAGCCCGGACATTATATTGGTGGATGTATTAGGAAGGGATGATCAAGGAACCAAGTTTTGGTCTTACTGTTTTGGGGGTTTTAATCAGCCACCCAGAGTTGTGGTACATAAGACAGGTGGCCGTACACATTTTAACTAAAGAAATAAAATAAGCAAATATAACAATATTTGAGATGCCTTTATTATAAACATTAAATATTTAAAAAAAATGGATGACTCAAAAAAAAATAACTTGTCATTTCTTGAACTAAAAAAATTCTATCAAGGTGATTACTACAACAATCAGCCGATGTAGAAACATATTGGTACTGTAAATTCCGAGTGTTAATTTTATGCAACTGTTAGTAAGCATTGAACTTTCTGTTCTTTCACCCCACAGAACTGAACAACTTGGTACAGAGGCCCATTTAATGTGCTTTAATATCAGAAATGTCATTATCATTATTGGCTTCATGTATGGAATGCTTGCATGGGGAAAAAATCCCTATCATTTTCAAATATATTTTAACGTTATTGTTATTCTGAAATGTTTAATCTTTGCAATGATCTGTGGCAAGTCTTTCTTCCCACTTACTGTTGGTTTAGTTTTAACACTATTATGTAGAATATTTTTAGAAATCTGTAGTTTATTATGTAAGAATGCTATCTTCCATTTATTTACAATTATGATAGTTTCATATTAAAAAAACCTACAGAAAAACCTTGCAAAGTGCCTTGTAAAATTCTGGATACAATAGTAAACATATATATTAGGTATGTATTAATATAGCAATAGAAATAGCACTTAGACTTATATATTACTTTACAATGCTTTTACAGCCCTCCCTAAGCAATTTACAGAGGCAGCATATTGCCCCAACAACAATATGGGTCCTCATTTTACCCACCTTGGAAGGATGAAAGGTTGAGTCAACCTTGAGCCTGGTGAGATTTGAACTGCAAATTGTAGTCAGCCGCCAGGCAGCAGAAGTAGCCTGCAGTACTGCACTCTAAACACCACGCCACTGTAGCTCATATAAGTGACCAAGTAATCATAGGCATAAAAAATCCTGCTTCTAGAAAAATTCTGCCCACACATTTTCATGCCTGGATGCCCTATGTTTAATGGGAATGTCTGCAACAATGGGGAGTTGTGTTTGATCGAATACATTTGCACTATTTTCTACAATATGATTAATAGGGCACCACATGGAAATTAAATGTGCACAAATGTCTCAAGAATTTTTAAGAGATGTGTAGGATCATATGCAGTAGAACAGTTATATACTGACTTTCCATTAGCTGTACTGATAATACTTATTTGATAAAAAAAAATAGACGAATCTGCATTAATTGTCCCTCTCTCCCTCAAACACATCTAATAATTTGGTATGTGAAGGTCCATCTAAACCAAAGCCTACAGGTTTTGTTCGGCTTAATGCCTTAACTTTATTACTTATAAATTTAGTATGTAAACATTGGACTTTAAAGTTATCTATAACATCCAGTAGTAAATAAAACTATTTTTAAAAATCTGATGGGCTTCAAATTTATATTAAAACATTAGCAAAAATTGAAAAAGAAATTAAAGATTGTATGTTCTTTGTATGATTTTAAAATTCCTTGGTTATATTGTTTTTCCTGAAACTATTTAATTATTTATTCCAATCAACATGGTTGAAAGGTGAAATATTTGCAGAAGTATATCACGTAAGTGAACAAACATTTCATTCAAACAATATTGTAGACATAAACCATCTTCAATATTACTGTCTGTTCTTGATAATGCTTTTAAATAACAGCATTTCTACTGATAATGCAATAACTGTTTTGCAGTACTATAAAATAATTTTCATCACACTGACAGACTTTTGGAAATATATTCTGACAATTTTTGTGAGTAAATATCTAATTGCAAGATTGCTCTGAAAATTTGTGCTGATAGGTGGGTTTCTAGATTATCTGTATTGTATTGTGCACTTAATTCTAACAAATAAAATGATGGAGAGTTTAATATTAAGTTAATTTAGCTTGAGACCAAAAGCCTTATTATTAAAAAATATCCTGAGATATGCTTTTCCTTTATTTTCCTTCATTTCCAAAGCTATATTTAATTTGAAAGAAAAGTTTAAATAATCATATTGCTTGAAATATAAATTTCCCAAACTATAATTAAAGTGACAGAATATTGATAGAATATTCACTTATCTATGCTCATTATTCTAAGGTGACTAAATAACAACATTAATATATTACAAGTTGTACTAAAATAATCTACTATATTAAAACTGAGAAGATGGTCTATATTATTAGATTTAATAACATGTTAAAATATTTAAGTATTTCTATAATATACTTTATGGCTATAGCTTTAGTTTCTTCATATATCTCTTCTTTAAATCACTACTTTTTATTGCTTTTGATTACATTAGCAATATTTTAGTTGTCTTCCATTGTATCTTCTAGTTGTTATGCTTTACTAATAAAATATTTAAATGTTAAAAAGTACTCAAACTGTGTCTGATGATCAAACTATATTAAACATTAACTAAAAGTATTTATTATATACTATTTTAAATTAGTACAGTGAAGTAGTTTGAAAATAATTTAGCAGTTTTCTCCCTGTTGTGGGAAAGCAATAACTCAGCTGCATGCAATAGTTTTCTCAACCAATTTTTTGAAGTGCAGGATTATTTAATTAAATATCCATATTTTTTAACTTCAAATACAAAAAAACCTGTCTGATCTAATAGACATCAGCGTCATACTCTAGAAACTCTTGTAATGTGGGGTGAAGTAATTGCTTTGCTTTTATCTTCAATTTTAGAAGTAGAATATATTTCTGTCTTGTTTCTAAAACAATTTTCTATTTTTCTCTTATATTTTCTGGGTCTTTACAAACTCATTTCTCTCTCTCTCTCTCTCTCTCTCTCTCTCTCTCTCTATCTATCTATCTATCTATCTATCTATCTATCTATCTATCTATATCTATCTATCTATCTATCTATATATATATATATATATATATATAGTTTTAAAGCATTTTTCTGGTAATCTGTACTGTTCTTTATATATGGATTTTATTTCACAGATGTATATTTTGAATGAAAAAAAGATCACAATATATAGAGAAATATGAAAACAGACGAATAACTGCATTCGAGTAAGACACTTTCATATTTTTTAAAAGGCAGATTAAAAAACAACCACACATCCTCGTTCTCATAAACATGATACAGAACAAGAAAAACAAACAGATTTTAAATCCATGCCTTGTATTAATATTCCACAAGTACTACAGCAGTGCAGGAGATGGAATGATGATTCTCTGAAAATGCTAGAGTGGGTTGAAAAAAGACACACACAGGAAATAAAATATCCTAAAGTATACTTGAAATTGATGCCATTTCTACTATTACTTGTTTTTAATTAACATTTCTTAATCACCTCATCCATCGATTGGGATTACAGTTTAATCTGGTAAATGCAAATTTGTGTATTTATGCTTTCAAAAATCAGCTAAAAGGTATTACTTTCTCCGCCAGTATTTAAATCATGGCTTCTGTTCTCAAAGAAATATTCAATTTTCCCTGGATGGAAACTTTTTGTATCTTAAAAAAAGTACCTTATAACTTTTTTACATGGTGAGATGAAATACAAAGTCTTTTGTTGGCATTCCTGTCCCTTGCACCATGTAACCCACCTACGGTATAAGGCATCTTGTGTGAAGTGATGTAGCACATTAGAGGATTCAAGTTCAGAGAGCTAAAAGAGAGTGGCTTTTTCCAAATAATCAGCATGCTTTTTGCTCTCTTCCATTTTCTTCAGTTTTGCTCCAATTCTCTCTAGTCCCATCCAGGGAAAACAGAAATATGTACACAGTGAGCAGCCATTTGTCTCCATAAGTTGAGCTGCGATATCAGATAAACAGGGGCATCTGTTTGTACAGTCCGATGGTCTTCATTGCACTCGCTTTTGTATGTACTGCCCGAACAAGTATTCTCTTTCTGCCTTACAGCTAAGTGCAGTGATAAAGTCTGTTTACAGTATGTTATAATTTGAATTAGAGAAGCAAATTTTTAACGAACTGTAAATACATTACCTAAGAATGATTTACCACAACGTAGATACGCAGATGGTTCCCATTTAGCGCCTGCCTCAGATAGCAACCATTTGAAAATATAATGGCAATTAATCATAATAAATGGTGTAAAAATTATTTTTGATCAATGTTTGCATTTGCAACCAACTGTCTGCACCTGAGACATAAATTGGAATGAGTGAATGCTGGCATTGTTGCACTCTGCCTGCCTGCCTGCCTGCCTGCCTGCCTGCCTGCCTGCCTGCCTACCTACCTAATTCATATAGCCATTCATCTCACAAAACAAGTGACTGGGCAGCTTTTATCTAAATGTGGCAGAAGCAACCAGTGATCCTCTTAGTGTGTGTTTTTCTTTTTCATGTGGTTTGCTTAAGAACCATTTGTAGTTGCTAAATGAGGACTAGCCTCAAGCAGCATGTCCCAATATAGTGTCTTTCTGGATTGAGTCCAATTCACAAAAATAAAAAGTCTAGTCCCAAGACATTGATGTAAATGAAAATTGGTACAAGCAATATGATGATTATATCTCACTCCAAACATTTTGCACTACCTTTGGCAACTGTTTATTATTTATTTTAAACAACAACAAAATATCCTCTCATAATGTACACTCACTGACAGATCTATGACCACTGCCGGCTCTGCTACTGTTATACCAAGCTATTTTTTGAGTATTTTTCAAGATACAGCATACTTATTATCTTTCTGTATCATAAGCTAAGGCAGTTATAGAAAGTAAAATTCAAGTTGTTTCATTTTGTTTAAGAGGCAGATCAACAAAGTAATCCAGCTCAACTTCGGGTGACTTAGACTGACACATTCAGGCAATTTTCTTAGCAAGTTACAGAACAGGTTTGCAACTGCCTTCTAATTGGATATTTTTTTACTTCCCAATATAGACTGCAATATTGGTTTCCATTCACATATTTGCCAGGCCTGATCCTGCTTAGCTTTCTAAATAAGGCAAAGTCAGTTATGTGCTGCCATTATAGCTAGGTTATTAATAATAATATTAATCTACTTACTGTATTTGTTGAGTTTCCATTTAAATGTAAACCACTGTCAAAGAGAGGGGAAGAAGCACGACTACTGTGATCACTTGATGGTCCAGGGGAACCTGAAATGGGTTTTTTAAAAAAGAAATATTTTCTTCTATGTTTGAGTTTATTGCCGTAGGTTGTGTTAGAAAAAACAACAACATCAAATGCATGTAAACAACTTGATTTGTTTATACAAGTAAATATATGATTTCATTAATTTATGTCTTACGTCAAAGATATAAAGTTGGTATTGAAGCTGAGGAATTAAGAGTTTGAAATGCTTAACCGAGTTCAATAGTATATATCCCATTTGCTATAGAACTCAAATTTTAGCCTATGGAGACATATGCCAAATACCTGTACTTCATCTTAATTTCTACACCCGTGGTCTAGAAATTACATCTATAAAGAGTGATTGAAGAATGGCAACATTTTTTGATCTCATCAAGTCAAGAGAAAACCCAACAACACTTTTTAAGTAAATGAAATAATGCAACCCTGAAAAAGACCAAGACCGGTTCTTCATCATTCCATAGGCCAGAACAAGAAATAATATGTTTAAATTACATCAAAGCAGATTTTTTTATTTTTATTTCTGTTCTGTACAGTCATTAACATACTCGTAAATGCTGCGTGGTGATTGGACAAGACGCACGGCGAGCTGATTGGCCGAGCGACCCGCAGTGATTGGCCCACCGCGAATCTCCCGCGATTGGTGGAAACTAATCGCGGGAGATTCAAAGCGGTGTCATTGGCCGTGGCCGCCGCGGCCAAAGCATAAAAGCCGCCGCTTTTCCCTTTTCGAGCCGAGCTGATCTTGGAGCAAATAAAGAGCTGAAACTAAGTCACGGGCTCCGAGTCTTTCTTCCACGACGGACACGACACTGGAGACGAGGATGGGATTCCAAGCCTAAATCGCGAAAGCACGTGTCCGGAGGAAATAAGACCAACGAGATGGCCAGCATCGCCCCACCAGCGCCTTTCAACCCCGCTACTGAGGATTGGGAATCATACACAGACCGATTCCTGATGTTCCTTGAAAGTAGCAACCTAAAGGATGCGAATGGGCAGAAGAAAAGAGCCGTCTTCCTAACGCACTGCGGGCCCGCGGTGTTCAAGATGGCGAAAGCCCTTACGAAACCCGAAGACGTGAAAACGATGGACTGGGCCAATCTCGAACCTTTACTCCGAAACCACTATGCCCCCGCCGTGCCCACCCTCATCAGGCGGCATGATTTCTACCGGAGGGACCAGAGAGCAGGCGAGAGCATCAGCGATTTCGTGGCTGACCTACGGAACCTCGGGGGCATGTGTGGCTTTACGGACATGGACGAGGCACTTCGAGACCACGTCGTCCTAGGGCTCCGAGATCCAGTACTGCAAAGCCGACTAATGGGAAAAGGCGACATCGCCCTCGCCGATGTCCTCGCAGATGCCACCGCGGCCGAAGCAACCCGGAAGTCAGCGGCTCGAATGCGGAGACCCACAGCGACCACCGATACAGGCACAACAACCGAGGCGTGCGCCGAAGCAAGCCTCCGGGAGACCACCACCACACACCATGGCGACCTCGACTCCGGTTCCGACACCACGGACAAGGAAGAGGACATCCATCGACTCCAGACGGAACGAGACCGGCGCGATCGGCGGAGTCGTAAGTCAGGGCCCCAATGCGCCGGGTGCGGAGGCGACCACCCTCGATCGGAGTGCCGATTTTTTGATGCGATATGCCGGCACTGTGACAAAAGAGGCCACATCGCCCGAGTCTGCCGACTTAAGAAAAACCACAGCCCCCGGCGGAGAGAGAGCAGCAACCAGAGACGAGACGGCAACCCCCCCCAGGCCCAGAGACCGCCAATCCGAAAATCGCTGGAGCTGAGAGGGACGGGGGTGCCGAAATGACGACAATCGGCAGAGAGAGGAAACCCACCAGACGGTTGTCATCGGCCATTCGTCCAGCAATGACGCCCGGAAGGTATATGTGGAAGTGAGCATCGAGGGCGAACCATGCAAGATGGAGGTGGACTCCGGATCCTACCTCTCCATGGTTGCATGGCGGGAAATCAAGCGCCTGGTGCCCAAAATCCAAAGAAGGGGATTAGAAAGCCAGAAACTAATCCTCAAGGACTACCAGGGAAATCGCATCCCGGTAGTCGGAACAGGCCAGTTCGAAATAAAATTCAAGGGACGAAAGGCAAAGCTCCCATTGACAATCGTGGACCGAGAGCGACCCAGCCTTTTAGGACTACAATAGTTCGCGCCACTCGGGATTGAGGTGACGGGCATCGATCACATCGGGGAAGCTGATTGGGAGGAACAACTCGCAAGGGACTTCCAGGAAGTGTTCGACGGCACCCTAGGCAAGTACCGAGGGCCCCCTATTTCTTTCAGCCTAGACCCCAGCGTTCCCCCAAGACGCCTAAAACCACGGCGGGTACCTTTCGCACTCTGGCCCAAGATCGACGAGCAAATAAACAAGCTCGTCAGTCAGGGGGTTCTCGAACCAATTGACCACGCCAGGTGGGAGACCCCCATAGTCACCCCAGTCAAGCCTGATGGATCAGTGAGACTATAAGGCCACCCTGCGGGGACTATAAGGCCACCCTCAACTGCGCATTACAACAGAGCGCCTATCCCGTCCCAGTGGTTCAGCATCTCCTACACTCACTGGGGGGAGGCAAGGTTTTTGCGAAACTCGACCTGGCGCAAGCATACCAACAACTGCCGGTCGACGCAGAAACCGCCGAGGCACAAATCATAGTAACCCACCGGGGGGCTTTCCGATGTAAGGGACTCCAGTTTGGAGTCAGTGTGGCACCAGGAATATTCCAGAGCCTCATGGAGAGACTCCTGCAAGGAATCAAGGGGGTGGTGCCCTACTTCGACGACGTACTGGTGTCGGCAGCCAACCAAAAAGAACTGGAGAGCTGCCTGAGGGAGGTCCTAACGAAATTCAAAAATGCGGGGCTGAAGGTTAAAAAGGAAAAATGCCAATTACATACCGAGAGGGTCGAGTTCCTAGGGTACCTTTTAGACCGGCACGGAATTCACCCAACTGAAAAAAAAATCAGAGCGATCAAGGAAGCCCCCAGGCTGAAGAATAAAACGGAACTACAGGCATTTCTAGGGCTGCTTAATTTCTATAATGTTTTCCTGCCCCAGAAGGCGACCACGGCGGAGCCTTTGCATAGGCTCTTGGACAAGGCGGCCCCGTGGACTTGGGGGAAACGCGAGGAAGCCGCCTTCAACAAAACCAAGGACCTACTCACCTCGGATGCTGTCCTCATCCAATACAACGAGACCCTACCGCTAGCTGTCACATGCGGCGCATCACCCTTTGGCGTCGGCGCCGTCCTCAGCCACACGCTCGCCGGCGGAAAAGAAGCACCCATCGCCTTCTTCTCAAGGACCCTCACCAAACCGGAAAGAAACTACAGCCAGCTGGACAAGGAGGCCCTGGCTATCGTTGCCGCTGTCAAAAGGTTCCATGAATACATCTACGGCCGGACGTTCACCATCGTCACTGACCACAAGCCATTGCTGGGAATCCTGGCAGGAAACAGGGCCACCCCGAACATTCTATCTCTAAGAATGACAAGGTGGTCCGAATTCCTTGCCGCCTACAGTTACCGGCTCACACACAGACCCGGTAAGACAATCACCCATGCAGACGCCATGAGCCGCACGCCGCTACCTGACCTGGATACCGACCCAGCACCCACGACGACCACCCTTAGCATAGAGGCTCTGCCCGATCTACCCGTAACCACGTCAGACATTGCCCGCGAAACAAATAAAGACAAACGTCTGGCGCGAGTATTACATTGGGTAGAAAAGGGGTGGCCCGAAAAAGACATCGACGAGACATTCAGGACATTTCGGAACCGGCAAACAGAACTGTCATTACAAAAAGGTTGTTTACTTTGGGGAGATAGGGTTGTCATCCCGGAAAAATTACAGGGAAAGGTATTGGAATTGCTGCACGAGGGACACCCGGGCATCATGCGGTCTAAAGCCTTGGCCAGAAGCTACGCATGGTGGCCAGGGATAGACAAACAGATCGAGGCTTGGGTGGCAGCATGCAACCGATGTCAGGAAACCAGGCCTAGCCCCCCTGCCGCCCCTATCCTGGAATGGGAAACCCCCAGGGGACCATGGTCCAGGATTCACATAGACTTTGCCGGACCCACAAAAGGACACACCTTCCTCATTACGGTAGATGCTTACTCCAACTGGTTGGAGGTAAGCAACATGAAAACTACCACCACAGAGGCCGTTACCAAAGAACTCAGCAGGCTGTTCGCAACCCACGGCCTCCCAGACGTCGTCGTATCCGACAACGGGCCCCAATTTACCTCGCTAGAATTCGGAAAATTCCTAGCAGAGAGGGGGATACAACACGCATTAACAGCGCCGGCACATCCGGTGGCGAACGGAAGGGCGGAACGGATGGTTCAATTTACAAAAAAAACAATCCAGAAAATAGAAAACGGGGAAATCCAAGACAAAATAAATAAAATGCTCTTGATACAACACATAACCCCGAACACAACAACTAACAAAAGCCCGGCAGAACTATTAATGGGGAGGAAATTAAGGTCCCCATTAGACAGGCTGCACCCCACATACAACCCAGAAAACCCCCCAAACTCCTCAAGCAAAGACCGAACATTTAAACCAGGCGACACAGTATATGCAAGGAACCTTACCGGGGACCCACTGTGGATACCAGCAACCGTAACCCAAGTGACAGGTCCCCGCTCGTACCGTTTACAAACAACCGACGGACGAGCATGGAAACGACACATCGACCAATTAAGGTCAAGAACTACCACGGGAAACACAACCGACACGCAAACAGACACAAACACATACCCAGAAAAAGAAGGGGACCCCCCCAACACAAACCAAGAGGGGAGGGAAGACCCCAATAACCAACCCACACCAGAAAGAAACTGGGAATACTCACCAGCAAACAGCCAGCTCGAAGCCTCACCAGGAAGAAGCAGCCAGGCAGCTCAACCAGCCCAGAAAGACCAGGTGGGAGCGGCAACAACCGCAGCTCAACCAGCCCGGGTAGACCGGGAGGGAGCTGCGACGAAAGGCCCGGCTCACCCTTCCAGGCGGTTCCATCGACGAGGCAGAGAGCAACACAGAACCCGACCGAACCGGCCGGGAACCAAGCACCAACTAACCTGCGCAGGTCAAGTAGGCAAGTACGAAGCCCCGCCTACTTACGGGACTACGTTACGTAGGACCATACCAAGAGGGGAGGGGTGTTCTGTACAGTCATTAACATACTCGTAAATGCCGCGTGGTGATTGGACAAGACGCACGGCGAGCTGATTGGCCGAGCGAGCCGCAGTGATTGGCCCGCCGCGAATCTCCCGCGATTGGTGGAAACTAATCGCGGGAGATTCAAAGCGGTGTCATTGGCCGCGGCCGCCGCGGCCAAAGCATAAAAGCCGCCGCTTTTCCCTTTTCGAGCCGAGCCGATCTCGGAGCAAATAAAGAGCTGAAACTAAGTCATGGGCTCCAAGTCTTTCTTCCACAACGGACACGACAATTTCTATCCTCTGTCTTTTTATAGACAGAAGCTGGTGCAACCATTCAGGAAGAAATAAGTATTCAGTTTTATAGCCGTTTGTTATAAAGGTCAATTCTACACAGGGACTTCTTCTGATATTATTGCATGTCAGCAACTACATGATCAAAAAAGCACCTTCTACACTTTATTTTCATCTGTTACTGATTCATTTTTCCTTTATCTTTAATATTTCTTTTTATTTATTTTGCCAAATAAACGAACCACCCTAAGGTCTCAGCAAATGTAGCAAGACAGTAGGTTCAAACTCATTCAGGAGCTTGTAGCTAAAAAGGCAATAACAGTCAGCACTTCAACAGAATATCCCATCTTTTGCAGGCCTCCAACTTTAATAATAAAGTTACTGGACAAATTGCAACTAGAGTACTAGAAGTTAATGGACTGAATACTAAATGTTATTGGATAAATTACAACTGGGATACATTCTTTGACAACCGTTTTGAGAAAAGAGGACAATAGTGACACCGTACTGAAAATTCAGGCCAGAGGATTTGTTTTGGAGACTTATTCAGAGAAGTAAAAGGATAATAGATTTCTAATTGCACTGCCATTCTCACAATTGGATTAAAAAAATATTCTGAAGGGGCTTTGTGAGAATTGCAGCATTTACTTAATTCTGTACAATTGGAACTAAATCTATTTGTTTTTAAACTCAGATAAGGGGTCTATTAAAATCAAGCAACCTCAAACAAATATATGATATATATCCAGTATATTGCAATTGAAGAACTATTTCTAAAGCTTTTCATACAATACTGACAAAATGGTCTGTCTGACATTAATAATGATGCTTATGATGGAACCTTTCCCAAGAGGCTACTTTTAATTCCTTACAATTAAATTCAGAATTTATGCATAGCTGTTTACAACTAAAGAGAGAGAAAATACTGAAATACTGTTCATCCTTCACTCTTTTTATAATTCTTCCTGTATTTTGAAAAGAAACATAATTAGCTTTAAAAGCTTCCGGTACAAATCAAGTTTCATAACGTTTTAGCAATTTAATAGCAATTTTTACCCCACTTTAATGGGTTATGTTTCTTGGGATATAATGATTAAAAATGAATTTGATGCAAAGATTATATAGAGACCAAAGTACCATTGCATTCAAAAGCAAAGTTCCATGGCAATCAAAAGTATACATAAGATGATTCACAATTACAGCATTATAAAAGTTAAAATCTTGATTCTCATGAAGCTATCACATACGGTTCTGGGATAGACAATGCAACAGGCTGAGCATCTTTGAGATTGCTAAAGATATAGATTCTGCCCATCAAATTTAAGAGCACAGAAGATGAGTTTGTTTATTTGCTTATTTATTTATTGGACATATATGGCCACCTATCTCCATATGAGACTCTAGGCTGCTAACAACAAAAATGCCTTCTAATCACCTGTAGGTATTGAAAGATGGTGACAGGAGGAACCCCCAGAGTAAAGAGTCTCTGTGAGAGCTCCCTTCTTCTGGAACAGCTTGTCTCTCAAGCAAGGGAGTAGGTCCAACTTTCCAGGCCTTCCAGAAGCTCATTAAAAATCTGGCAGGAATGTTATCTTTAGTTTTCCAAGGATTAATTATAATTTAACTGTCAAAGTAAACCATATTTGTTGTATTGTACAATATTACCAAAGAAGTAGTGCAAGATTGGAAAATAATTGTGGACACACAGAGCCTATAGAATTGCCAAAGTCAGGGACGATTGAACATCATCATCACAGTACTGTTCATTTTTACTGCTGCATTGGCTGCAGCTGTTAATTTTTTTTTATATGTTTAAAGTTGGTTGACTGAAATGGTTTATAAATGTATAGATAATTCTCTATGGTGAAATCCAAACCTCGCAACAATCATGAGGCAGCATTTTCTTCCAAGGTTACGTGGAAAACCCATTATAAAGATAATTTCAAGAAACATGGCATAAGTTACCAAAATGGATCTATTATGGCATAAGTTCACATGGTACATAATTCACATAGTTAACCAGAATATATTTTGGTCCAGACATTGCAAAAAGTATTTGGGAAGCACTGAATAGAAGCTGCTCACATATATCTATATACAATGTGTGTGTGTGTGTGTGTGTGTGTGTGTGTGTGTGTGTGTGTGTGATATTATATATGTGTGTGTGTATCCTATAAATAAATATTCTACATTTACAATATCGCAAGTATATTTGGAGACATTGGGCAAGAGATAGTGATTACATATACAATATATTTTAAGAATATTGCACATGAAAGTAATTTTCATTTTTTTTTTGAAAAAAATTACCATTATGCTAAATTGGGCAGACTGATGACAAAATAAAAATAAAACTGAAACAGAGTAGGTACACCTCCTGCCTCTCCTTCAGCCTCCCTCAATTCTCCCAAATTTGTTCTAGAATATTAAGAGGGATGCAATTATGATAATGCACAGTATATAAAAAGTTGAAAATTTTCTGTTGCTTCTTGTTATATTTCTTAGTGGCGAGTTTCTCTTACGATACATAGCTTTTCAGTAATTAATATTTCTCCCCTTATTTTTGTATGTGTGTGCATGTATATGTGTTATTTAGAAAACAGGGCATGTATTGATCTATTGTCTTCTTCTTTAAAATAGTGCTCAGAGTGGACAGCAGTGTCTAAGTTTGCCTTTTGACTGACTAGGAACAATTCTGTCCAACATAGATCCTAGATATACCCATTGGGCAGGGGGAGAGGTCTACTTCCAATTCTCAAGGTCACACTGTCAAAATTGGTAGGTCATCTGAATAGCCTGCTTAGTCACTAAAATTGTCAGAATTTTATATTTCTTCTCTGATGCTTTCTGAACCTGTCTCTTTCTCAAGCATCAGGTCTAAGACAAAATACGAACATCCAAGAGCATATTTGCAATATATTCATGCCATGACAAAGCTATATGACACAATGAAAAAAGTGGATGCTCCACACCCTAACCCTCACTCTTAAAAATAGAGTAACCTCCAAATCCTGGCCAAGGATATTCATTTTCCCCCATCCTCATTTCAGAGGGCAACTGCTACTACAGACAGGGCATGTTTTCAGGGTTCCAATAAATGGCATTGCTGCCAAATAAAATTGGTTTGGCAGTTACTATGGGAGAAAGTAAATACCTCAAGTAACCAGGCCCTGTGTCATGGGTCTTTCTAGGTAACAAGCAGTACCTTGAATCCAAGATACCAATATCAACTGGAATTTGTTAAAATATATCTTTTAATTTCAAAAACGGGAAACTACCAGATTAAGTAACATGTCAGTTATTTCCAAGAATGTCTAATTTCTAAATGGGCAGTTACAGCCTAGTCTTAGAGGAGAAAAAACAAATCATGTTATATGGGCATAGTAAGGAATGTCCTATGGTAAGAGTTGCCTATTTGCTTAAAATTCTCATAGTATGAGCTAATTGACAAGTGGCCTGGCTTAGTTTAGGTTATGGTAAACTTGAACATCACAAGCTTTTGCTGATGAAACTGCATGCCTATATACAGTATAGGCAAGAAAAACTAAACTCACAGGTATAGACTAGGTGGTACCTGGCTCAAATGTAGCACCTGTGACAGGGAACTAGGTGTCCTAATAGACTGTCACTTAGGTATGAATCTGAAGTTTGCTGCAGCTGCCAAAAAAAAACCCTAATGCAGTCTTAGGTTGCATCAATACAGGGATAATGTCAACATCACCTGAAGTGATAGTACTGCTTTATGCTGCATTGGTGAGACCACATTGGGAACACTACACCCAGTTCTGGTCACCAGAAAAAAAAAGATTTTGATGTTGGTTCATGTATACCAACTAAAATATGTCTGTATATGTTGGTTATGCAGGTACTTCTTGACTTACAAAAGTTCATTTAGTGACATTCAAAGTTACAGCAGTACTGAAAAAGTGACATCGCCATTTTTCGCAGTTACAACCTTTTCAGCATCCCTATGGTCATGTGATCAAAATTCAGACCCTTGACAATTGATTCATATTTAGGACAGTTGCAGTGTCCTGGGATCATGTGATCACCTTTTGAGACCTTCTGACAAACAAAGACAATGCGGAAGCCAGATCCATTTAACAACCAGGTTACTAACTTAACAACTGCAGTGATTTACTTAAGAACTGTGGCAAGAAAGGTTGTAAAATGGGGCAAAATCCACTTAACAAATATGTCTCACTTAACAACTTAAGAAATTTTGGGCTCAATTGTAGTCGTAAGTCGAGAACTACCTGTGCAGAATACCAGTCCAGGGAATCAGTTTAGATGTGCTATGCCAGCCACAGCCTAGTCAGTTGGGAGCTTACAAATTGCTATAAACAAATAAAGAAATATGAAAGGGGCAAAGATAAATTTTAAATAATACAGCATTTTGATCTACAAGCTTTCCTTAAATAAAGTACTCGTGAAAGATGCATTAGGTATGAAGAACTGTCTATTTGTTATGAGAAATATTGCACCAGAAAACATTTTATAAATATCTGTTAATTCCGCCTTACCCAATGGGAGCTTTAGAAATGATGGTGCTTCCCTGAGGTATTGAACGGTGATGGCAACTTCATCGCCAGCATTTCGCAGTAGTTGCACCTGTCAGTGTGATAAATAACAGCTACTTTATACCAAAGAACCAGCCGCAGAGAGCAAAACAATCTACATCAAAAAGCTGCATCTAGATGTGTCAGAAATTCAATATTCAACTTTATTACTGGAACGAAGATTATCTTGAGGATCAAACCACAACAATTATAAAACTTAACTATATCTACTACCAAGAAAGAGATGAAAAATTAACAATGTGAAAAACATTCTTAGTTCCTGCACAGCAAAAAAAACCAAATGCAATGCTTCAAAACCATTTCTTATGTAACAGAAGACAATCTAGCTAAAGGAAAATGCTTTAATTTCAGTGTGGGATTGAACTAATCTAGATGTATGCTTATATTTTTAAAATCCCAAATTTATGAGATTTAAAAATTCTCCACTATGGTTAGATTATTAAATTCTGGCAGAATCTACAGTATGCTTCTGGCTGCATGCAAAGAATATAAGAATGCTGAGTTACAGTTTCCTATGCTATTTCCTATTCCTAGAAATTTAACATTTGGGAACAAATAATATTAATATATATTAAATATTAATGGTTTGCCAATCATTTCAATAGTAACCTGACAGAGACACATTTGCAGTGAGGTAAAATCAAACCCAGTTTGATTTCACATTAAATTATAGAGAAGTAAAAATAGTAAATACCCAAGTAGAAGATTCTTAAGAAGCTACTTTATACCAAGTGTGTGTGCATGTGTGCGTGTATGTGTGTGTATGTGCGTGTATGTGTGTGTATGTTCCCCCTCCCATCTATACTTAATCCTTTATTTAAAAATAAAATTTCACTTTGAATTACTGGTTAGTAGCAAAAACAATGAGCACTTATGATGATATTTATAATATGACTAGTAGTCCCATTCAATTGGCAGCAAGTGCTAGCCAAGTATCCTCACTTAATCACACAGAGTATGCTACTGCAAAATGTATTGTATCCTTACAGAAGGAACTTCTTTTTTTATTAGTGAAAAGTCCCAGTTAACATATCAGACCAAACTTGATAACCTATCTTATTACTGCTCAACCAACTGTTAAAAGCAATGATCAGATTTCAGATTTGCCTTTAAAATATGGGTAATCCAGGCATATTCATGTCTATAACTCTGTCTCTTAAGTATTTCAACTGACTATGTGTTACACTTCTTAAAAGAACATCCAGATTTAGATCCAGGATAGTTACCTTGAAGTTCTTAAAATCTTTTCTGACTATAATTGCCTGAATCCCTACATATATATTGAAATATTAGCTTCTTTTTGGAAGTTGCCTAGTATCTGGTATGATTGTTGTCCTGCAAAATGTTGTCATTTAATTAAAAAAAAACCAAGCATAAATGGGGCTTCTGGATAAAGACATTTGATGTATTTCCTAATATAAGGGCTCTTTTTCTCAAGACAGAGAGTACAAAACACACATTAAGCTAGGCAATGATGGCAACCTGTGTTACTGGAAATGAAAATGTCAGTGTAATATAAACTATGAGACAGTACAATTATGGGGAATGGCCCCAGGTAGACCATCTGTAAGATCTATATTTCTACAAAAAGAAAGAGGGATTCATAAAAAATGCAAACCCACAAAAAGAGTTAAAATGAAATAAAACTGGCATTTGAATACATATATATGGACAAAGACCATCTGGGAAAACTATCATTATATCATCAAATAAACTAGTGTGGAAAAACTGGTAATTCAATAGAATCCCAGTGCATTGATTTATCCCTTTATAGCAAGATAGGATAGGATAGGATAGAACAGAATATAATTATTTATTGGCCAAGTGTGACCAGACACACAAGAAATTTGTCCCTGGTACATAAGCTCACAGTGTACATATAAACAGCAAATAATAGGTCATAGGTCATAATCATAGTTTCAATCATTAATCATAATTACAAACAACAATGGATAAATCATAAGAAATCAATAGAAGATAGTAGAAAAGATGAGATGAGAAATGAGACAGTGCTGTGGGAATTAAGTGTTCATTAGAGTGATGGCATGTGGGGGGGAAATATCTTTATGTCTGGTTGTTTTGGCATACAATGCTCTATAGCGGCATCCTGAGAGGAGAAGTTGAAACAGATTATGTCCAGGATGTGAGAATTCTGTAGATATTTTTTCAGCCTTCTTTCTGGTTCTTAAAGTATACAGATTTTCAATGGAGGCAGGCTGGTTGCAACTGTTTTTTCTGCTGTCCTAACTATCTATTGAAGTATGTATCTGTCATGTTTGGTTGCTGTGGCAAACCAGAAAGTTATTGTGATACAAATGACAGACTCAATAATTTCTCTGTAGAACTGTATCAGCAGATCCTTGGGCAATCGGAGGTTTCTGAGTTGAGGCAGGAAGAAAATTATTTGTTGTGTCTTTTTAATGATGGTTCTAATGTTATGTGTCCATTTCAAGTCCTTGGAGATAATAGAAGTTCTGAAGGTCTCTACTATTAATCCTGTGTTACCTAATATTGTAAGAGGTTGTAGAATAGGAGAGCTTCCTCTAAAATCTATTTTCATCTCTACAGTTTTAAGAATGTTCAGCTCCAGATTGTTCCAGCTGTACCACAGGGCCAGTTGAACTACCTCTTGTCTATATGCAGACTCATTGTCTTGAATGACACCAATGATGACTGTTGTATCATCTGCAAACTTCACTACTTTAACAGAGGGATCCTTTGAAATGCAGCCTTTAGTACTGTATATATAGAGAAGAGTAATGGAGACAGCACATAGTTCTGTGCTAATTGAATGGGTGTTCAATGTGATTTTCCCTCGCTTCATCTGCTATTTCCTAATCATTAGAAAGCTTATGATCTATATACAAATGTGGTCAGGTACAGCTAGCTGAATCAGTTTAGAGATGAGAATTTCAGGAATGATGGTGTTGTATGCTGAACTAATAATGTAATATTTTTTATTATATTGATTGAAAATTAAGTATCACCATGACTCTTTTCTGAATATTGCTATCTACAGTATATTGCTTCTTCAATTTGACTAGTTGATGGTCGAGTTGTTCATGTTAATTTCAACCCCACAAAGCCAGGAAATCAGTAGCTAAGAACAGCATCTCAGTAATAATGTTATGAAATGTAACATCTGCAAAGCACAATTTCCCACCCCCTGCCTATGGCAACTTGGGAGCAGGTCATGGAAATTTCATGAGTTGACAACATAAAGGACTCAAACTTTACTACACAATATGAAGATCCTCATTACTTTTACCCATCTTATTCAAATGCAGGTTTTGACAAACAAAAAAATGTGTTGCATAGTGTAAGTGCACACGGTTTAGGATGTTGTTTGAGATCATGTGAATTTTTTATTTCTATTGGCAGGTCTTCATTTTGGACAAAGAGGAAGTTTGAGGGAAAGTTATACTTGAAAAAGAACCGTGTTGTTACTGTATTTGTAATTTGGCCTTCTACTCAATATTTGCTTTCTACAAGTCAACCTATGAGATAAATTTAATTAAAATAGGTTTGTTTATTTCTTTGTGGAAAAGTCTTCTGTTTTTATGAACCACCTTTGACTTCAAAATTATATTTTTTTCAACAATTTCATTAAATATTATATTATATAAATGAAATTACAAAAGATACATTAAAGAAAAATTGAAAAAAAAACCATTTTATTTAAAATAATAAAAAAGTGCAGAAAAACTGAGAAAAAGATAAAACAATGAAAATAGAAAAATAGTAAAAGGAAACCTGCCCTTCATCCCCAGCAAGTATAGTTAAGATTAAAAACTTATCACTACATCCTAAAATAAATGCATTACACTACTTAGGCACTTCTGAGCTACAAACCTTTGCCCATATGAACCAACCTGCCTGCAAACTCAACTTAGAAGGTGCCAGAGGTTGGTAAAAGGTGAGTTGTTTGGACTTGCAAATAAAACACATTTACAAACAGCAACTCAGAATAAATTTGTTCCTAAGTAGAACACTGTCTATAAAATCAAACAACTGTTCATTCCTTACTTTCCCCCGGTTTCTATGAACCCATCTTTAAAACCTCACCTCTTCCAAATAAACAGTAAAAGGTAGGGGTTATCAAAAATGACAATATAAGTATGACAAATTGTATCTTACACCCAATCTAAATCCAACCTTTATCTCCCCCCCCTTTCCTCTCTTTAAATAATACAAATTCAATTCCACTAAAAAAAAAAAAAGCATTAATAGAAACAGCCATTTTCATCGAATACCAATCCCAATCCCGCCAAGATAACAATTCATAACAACCTTGGTCAAATAAATTAATTTTTTTTCTAATTTCTGCATACAGTCTATTACCATGTATTTCTATCATAGCTAATTCCCTTTGCAACATAGATATTCTGAGAATACTGACAATATTCCAGCTTCAGAGTGAAATTGACTTAGCCTTTCATAATTTGATAAATTGCCAAAAATTTTAGTGGATCGTTAAACTGTAATGGCTATTTCATTGAACTTGACGGGTTAAAGAAATATTGTTTTCTTTGCAAATCTGAATAATTAGATAGCAGTATAGAAATATGTGAAGTGCTTGTCTAAAAATGGAACAGAGAAAAAGTAAATATATCTATTTTCAGCATTTTTAAACTTGCTGTATGTGAAGCAAATTGTACTAGATTAGTTTATAAATTGACATAAAGGATGCCAAGTTATAAGCTCAAGGGATATGTTTCTTCTAAGAAAGATGACTTTGAGGCTGCTGGGAATTTGTTATTTGTGATAAGGAGTTGTCTTAACTAAAGGAATATTAGTATGCCTGAACATTCTTTTACCTGTGAGGAGAGGAATTTGCTACTGATTTGTTGAATCATTTTGATATCTGTTTTGGTCAATTCTTTATTTGCAAAAAGTACAAAAATTTACAAAAAGTATTTTATTTTTCCATGATTCACTTGGACACGTCTTTTGTATTCTGTGCAAGAAAAAGATTAAATAATTGTACATTCTTCTGGTATTTTCCAAGGAAAAGGTCATTGATTTAATTGGATAATTCCTTTGGATATAGATGGATTTCACCTGGATCAGGACCTCTACATCTAATTTAAAAGGGAGGGGGCATGCAGCGCTACAAGGGAAAAGATACTTTAACACAGAACATTTGGGCAACTCCTTAAGCCAATTGTGCCTTGATACTTGTGCAACTGCACAATCCTGGGAAAAGACATACCTGCTTTAAGTTGTTGCCTATAGATACAGTATGATACAGTACACTTAATTCAGTAGTGGGATTAAAAAAATTTTTTACTACCAGTTCTGTGGGCTTGGTGGGCATGGCAGGGGAAGGATATTGTTGGTTCTCGGAATTACTCAAAATTTCCTCTACCGGTTCTCCAGAACTGGTCAGAACCTGCTGAATACCACCTCTGACTTAATTCACTTATTTGTGCATTCTGAACCATCTATTACAAATAATTTATCCTTCCTTCATCCCCCCTCCCTTTTCCAATCTATTTATATCATATGTATTGTCTGTTACATTCTATATTTTTCAAAAGGTCTGTTCTCTTATCTGTTTAGCACAATAGGAATGACATGGCATTTTCAGCGATATAAGGAATTTAAATGTTTAATTCTACAAAGATTCCTTCTGTTCAATATCAAGTATAAACAGAGGGACATGGAATGCACATGGGATGAAGAAAATAAGGAACACTTATTTCACATAACATTGAATAAATTGGATGGTGCATTAAAACAATTCAGGTTTTTTTGGGGGACAATTAACTCTAAATAGTATGGGAATTATAAGACAGTCAATTCGTTTATAAATGATTAAAGTAAAGGTTAAAAATTGCTGGTAGAGGTATGTTTAATGAAAAAGATATTTATTTTCTAACCTTTCCAGACTGACAAATGTGGCTTTCTGAACTTCATTAATATCCATTTTAAAGATGGAATGAATTGATATTTTCTCTCTAGGCCATCAACATCACCTAATCACTTTGCCCCTCTCTTTGCTAATGTTATGGTAATGAAGCCTTCAAATCTGCATCTGAAGCTTTTTAAGTTTCTGGGGGAAATAGTGTAATTGAAAGTACAGCTCTCAAGCTCTTTTGTGAATAACCAAGCAAAAAAAATAAAAATTCACATTAGTATGCTGTAGCAACAAGTTATAATTTTATGGTAAATCATGCCACTAATTATAATTTAATCAGATAGCACAGAATAATTCATTAATTTAAAAACATCATTTACAACTTTTTGCTCAGTATTAGTAATTTATGTCATGATAATAAAGCACAATTTCAAATTAGTCAGTCTTGGTAAAAGCAGATCCATACATGATATTTTAGATATCCGTATGGCCGTTGACATTTCATTGTTGGTATTTACTTCAAATGAATAACTTTAGGCTGACCTCAGCCCTTTCAGGAAGGCCAGGTCAGGTAACAAGACTCTGCAAGGACTACAGAAACTCCATTTTATTGTTAAGAAATGTAATAACAGAATCTTGAAAGCTTGATAAAGATTCAATCTTCCCTTCTTATCCCCAAGAGGATCAAGGCAGGGCAATCTTGAGTTCCTTTCTCACCCTGTCATTTCTTTCAGCAAGCTGGTTTTACATAATTTTTTGAATTTCTTCTTCAAGGTAATTCCCATAATCCTCTACAGATGATTTGAATGATGTATCCAATCAGTACTAAGTTTTATATGATACGCATACAAAATCATTTCAAAGAGCAGGGTTGTTAAACTCGTGGCTCACGGATCAGATGCATCACATGCTGACCACACCCATGCCCAGTTTAGTGAAGGGCAAAAAGTCACGATATGTCACATGATTCCATCATGATGATGCAAGTTTGACACCCCTGTCATACAGCATCCATAATCATAAATGAAACAAACAAAATGTTAAATGTTATTATATTTATGTAGTTACTTACCAAGCCCATCTAAATTATATTAAAGTAACCAAAATATCTTTACAATCCCCCAGGCACTTTTGAGCACTCCTAATGTTTGGAAATTGAAAATTGAAAAATTTGACACATCTTAACAGGGAAATGGCTATTGTTGATAAACTGGTAGACTGATTTACCATGACTAAAAAATATCTGTTAACAATGAGACTGTGAACTTAATAGGATTATCTCTTCTCAATTCCCCTACTTCCAAAGATAATATGTGTTTACATTAAATGTTTAATTATTTATTTATCATATTTAAGAACTGCCCATCTCCCTCACAGACAGACTCTGGGCAATTTACAATAAAATATTAGAAAGCATAAAAACAGTATATAAAATTTAACAATATCAAGAAAAATGTGCATTAAAAAAGACTACCATATATACAAATATTATCCCCAGTTAAATGCTGATTAATATATTATAACAATATTAGTTTCTCACCCCTTGCAAAACAGGCCCAAAGAATTTTAAATTACTTTGAAATAGCAATAAAACATTGATATCATTTATAAAAGGAGTGGTGCCAAAGCATTCCATCAACTCTACATACACTACTTCATTCCCATCATAGCAACAGCACTTAGATTTATATACCGCTTCACAGTGCTTTACAGCCCTCTCTAAGCGGTTTACAGAGTCAGCATATTGCTCCCAACAATCTGGTTTAGAAGGATGTAAGACTGAGTCAGCCTTGAGCCCCATCAGAATTGAACTTCAAACTGTGGGCAGCCGGCTGTCAGTAGCCTGAAACACTGCATTCTAACCGCTGAGCCACCATGGCTCATAATATAGCCCAATGCTTATGGGGAAGCTTATTGAATTTGGTGAGATGGGCAGATAACCTCTTTTATGGGTCACTAATAGTTTAGTCAATCGAGGAATTGTCTATTCAGCTTAATTTTGGGAATTTACAGTATTGTCATTAGAGCAATTATATCCTACCCTAAAAGGCATTCAAACTGTGTGGTTCTGCCTTTTATGAACAGCCATCAGCAGGAAAGAACAATAAATATCTTGCAGCTATAAAACCTTGGTTAAATAATCATGAAAGCTGTGGAAAAAATGTGGACGGCTAGGATGTTTCTATAAAATCAGACAAATGCAGGCAATGGTATTTCCTCTGACATTCTATGGAAGTGAAAGTTGAAGAGGCAGAATAGAAAAATTATGGACTCTTTTGAACTTTGATGCTAGGGAAAACACCTGAGAATAATATGGTCAGGAAAACAAGCAAGCAAACAGATCATGAAACAAATCAACCAGAGATTTCACTTGAAGCACAAATGACCAGACTTAAATTATCTTACTTCAGAAATATTATATGAATAGCTAGGCTTCTGAAGGAGGCTTTAATACTGGGAAAAGTAGAAAGAAAGAGAAGACAAACAGCAGCCAGATGGGTGGGTTTGGTTACAGTGGAGATGAGTGAACCATTTGCACACCTGAAGGACCAGGTTAGGAATAGATCATCATGTGATTGCTAAGAACCAACGGCAATTTGATGGGATATAATCAAATAATCACTGTTGGAAATGACTACAAACAAGGCAACATTCACAGCTTAAGGTATGCAAGTCTGCCATCTTTTCACTAACCTAAGAAAGTATAGAGTGTCAATATTATAAATGGACACCCAATCAATTATTTCTTTATAGTGCTACTATATATCCAGTATTCTAAGTGGTACTTCCCAAATGAATGTGTTTTCTATACATGGACGTTAGTAATGGCCAAACAATCTTATTCTTGCCAATGCAATATTCCAATTGATAAAGTCTGTATATCATTAGTCTTCAAAAAGAGTGGGGGAGGAGAGACAGATTTAAAAACAACAACAACTAGCAATACTAGGATGATTCTAAAGCAGATAATTAGCAATTATTTTGTAAATAAGCTGAATGAAATGCTGACTATGAGAAATCTTCATGGATTTGTCCCAAACAGATTAATCTTAGTTCTGCAGTGACAAATAAAAGCCAATCTCCATTATAGCTAAATGGGCAGATCATGTACAAAAAAAATGAAAGATACTAATGTAATATGTATGTCAAAAAAATTCTAATGGGGAAGAGATGAGTTACTTTTTAAAAGACCATAACAGAACAAAGCATCTTTATATGTGCAAAAATGTAAAGTTTAACCAAAAGCATACATTGAGGCTGTAAGAAATATATGAAAGTACATCCTCCAACTGAAAATAAAAATTAATAAATTTCTGTTTCTCTATCACTTCAAAAGAACACTATATTCAGAAATTCCTTACTCACTAAAACTGGACATTTGATTCATTTGATACCTTAGGATTTTAAAGTAGACTGATGAAGACTCACACAAATTTTATTCTGGGTATTGAAGTGGACACAGTACCTAGTTGGTTGGTAGCTAAGAAATATCAACAGCATCAACACTGTCTTTGTTATAAATGGTAATTTGTTGGATAATACCATAGTTCCTTTTTGTCAACTTTTGAGATAGTTTGTCCTCAAGCACCAACTAATAATGAAATTAATTAACCTCTGTTTTATAAAGGTTCCTTTTATTTCTTATTCTAAATCAAAAGGCAATAGCAATCACTTGCTAAGGATACTATTAACCAAAAGACTCCACAAAAAAATGAATGTGCTCTCATCATCCTGGTATGTCGCTTTCTGCAGAAAGTGCCAGCAGCATTTGGGGTAGTCTGAGAGCAGAGTGATTGGTAACACTAAAACAACAACAAAACAGCAAAGCAAAGAATGCTTTGCTATTAGTAACACAATTATACCCTTAAATGTTCTAAAAGGTGCATACACATCCATAGATAGAGATGATAAATAGAGATACTGCTGCAAGATGCATGCAGAATTTACAAGCTTGCTTGATCCTATTTCATAACCTGCAGCCTGGATTTAGAATGGAGTTAGCAAGCCAAAATGTGACAAAAATGTCTTTGATAGGAAACAAAATGCTATACAGTTTGAAAATAGGAGGGGAGATTGAATTGACAACAGCGTAAAAAGTTTGCATACTAAGCCAATGGCCATAGATTTTATATTTCTTTTTTGTCAGTTAGGGAATTTCAAAATGCTGCACCCTCATCTCCAATGGCTGTGATGCCAGGATACATTAGAAATTTTCTTGACCAAATGTCTTTTCTAAAAGGACTACAATACTCTTGTCAGAACAAAACTAGGTGGAAAGAAATTTCCAAAAAAGTAAAGGAATCATAGTTTCTGTTATATTTCAATACACACGGAATAAATTCCAAATGCTGGGTCTTTATTTTGCAAAAGAGATGTTGAAAAATATTGATAAGGATTAAACAACTCAGGCTATAAAATCCACCATGGATTTCAGTCAAAGCAAATATAGGGTCTGTCCAAAATGGATTCCATCAAAGCACAGATGGGCAGCAATGAATATTATCTGCCAATGTGTCTACTCAACAATGTGCACAAAGAAAAATAAATATGGAAAGAAGTATTGAAAAAAAGGTGTGCATATTTCTCTCTCTCTCTCTCACACACACACACAATTATATTCCCTTTTGGAACAAGCAACATTTTACAAAGCACTCAAGAGAGAGTAAGTATTAGTAAGCAAAAGAAATTGAAAGAGATAAGCCAAAAGAAAAAGAAATGTACCTGATTTAATTTACCACAATACCATTTATTGTATTTTTCCACCTTCGTATTCCTTCCTTCCATCACATCCATACCCACTTCATCAACTGCATTTTGTTTTCAAAACATCATTAATAAACTTAATTATCAACACAATCTATTCACTACCTTCTGAATCTCAACCTTCCTCCTTCTCTCAATCCTTATATTCTTATTTCATATGTTTGTCTTGCAATTTCTTGCTATTCCTTTTTTCCGTAAGATCAAACAAGCTCAATATGCATCTTTCTTTCACTTTTGATTACAATTCATGTTAATTCATCAACCATCATTTTCGATCACATCTTTTTGGGTTGTACTACACAAACTTAAATACTTCATTTCCACAGGAACTATCTTTTATGTTTCTTCTGACGCACCCAGCTCTCACTTTCCATGTAACAGTAGGAGCACCTACAATACATTTTTGTTTCCTTGACCAAACATTCATTCTCAGAAAAGACCACGAGACCCATGTTCTTTCAAGCAGCATTTGCATGTCTTAATGTTTCTCCAGCTATTTTCTCATCTTTTGAAATCTTTTTTCCAAGGTACAAACAATTAATCTCCTAACTTTTTTTTTCATCAGTTAAGTATAACTTAATATGCTTAATTCTTCCAATTACACACAACTAATTAGGAATTTATTTTCAGGTTTGTAGTTATGCTCCTTAACATTTAGTCATTTTATCTTCGAAATTAGAGCTTTCTATAAGCAATGATAATCATCCTATGAGTCTCTTACAGCATGGATGTATTAGTTGTAAGATTTGATCCATATATTTAGCTGATAATTATTTAACAGAATAGTAATAGCAATAGCACTTAAACTTTACAGTACTTTCTGAGCAATCTACAATGTCAGCAATGAACACTAAAACTACTTTTATTTAGTTTGGCTAGTATAAGAAAACCTTGAAAGTCTGATAGTGCTGTATGTACTCTTATACAGATCATCCTTAGGCTATGATTGCTCATTCAATGATTGTTCAAAGTTCTGACCGTGCTGAATGAGGGCAACTTATAACAGGTTCTTTGGGAGTTGCGGTGATCATGTGATTGTAATCCAAGCACCTGGGTGCCCAACTCAATAATAACATCTTCACAATGAGCCACCATCACATGATCACCATTTGTGATTTTCCTGAAAGCAAAATCAGCGGGGAGGCAGCAAGGAAGGTCGCAAGTTGTTCCCACTGCTTTTTCTCCCGAGGAGCCCTGCTATGAAGGACCTCATAGTCCACAGCCCTCCTCCATTCTGAACTCCATATGGCATAATTGTATAACTATCGTGCATAACTATTTTTTGTAGGAATCTATGCCTATGCACCACTGTAACTTATAAACATTTATATAGGCATTTTTCTTCTCTTTCTGCAGGTTAGGCTGCCAGCAATCTTCACTGGTATTTTTACCCCCAACCCCCCAATTGTTTTAAGAAGGAAATAATAAAAAAATGATTTTGCATTAATTGCTGATTTGGCTTTCCTTTCACAAAATCATTTGATTCAGTTCATAATAGAATAACGCTGTATATATTGTTTCAAATTTTAATCCTTGATAATAGTTACTGTAATCATTTTAAGTGCTGATAATGTGACTAAAATTATCATGAGTTGGGCATGACTTTTGTTCAGTTATTAAGTTTTTATCATGTCAAATGAAGTGATTTGTAGCAAAAAAAAGCTTTTTTTAAAAAGGATTTTTTTTTTAAAAAAAAACTTTCTTGCAATGTGATGCCATGCAGTGTTATTTGTTTTCTCTAAAGAAAAATGTTAATGGTTGCCATAGCAGAGATATTACAGAAATTATAGATAATGAACCAAAATAAATTCCTATTGAGAATTGCAAATATCACTTTCAAAAGGAAGTGACTCTGATATGAAATTGACATTCACATTGTTTTATTTTATAAATACATTTATTATTTATTTTATATATTTATTTATTTATCAAATTGATTTGCTGACTATCTTGCGGTTCAGGTGACTCTTATATTACTAAAAGAGTGGACGTACTTAAAATGAAAGTGTAACTACTGTATTTCAGCTAAGGATTGTGAAAGTATCATTTGAGAAGTGATTATTGTTAAGTTTGGAGAATAAGGAGACCAGACATCTGACCAGTGACTTCAACTCTTTAATAATAACAGGAATCAGAATGGAACAGAGCAATACTATGGGCAGCAGTAACCCTTTTATAGGGTTAGCTGCTGCCTTATTAACCAATGAAAATGTGCAACAGGTTCCAACTACTGACCAATAAGGACAGTCCCAAAAGTGGCCAATCAGGGACTGGTTCTGGCCCAATTCCAAGTTGTTGTATAAGGACCAATCAAGTGTGCAGGTTTTCAACCCCTAATTTGCATTTAGGTTATTCACTTTTATTGATTCACAACACCCCTCCCCCTTGGGTTCCGTTTGAGGGGAGCTGTGATAAAATCCTCAAGATAGGCAGGCCGTTTGGTCTGCCTGGATGATTTCCGAGGCTCCACCGGTTTTGTCCAATGTCCGGTTCCGTGGAGCGTTTGGATGACCATTGTTAAGTTCTATTTCGCTGCACGGCGATTCCGTGCTGCATTCACTGTGGTTGTCTCTGCTGCTGCGTGTTTCTTCGGGGTTTTGCAGTTCGTTTTCCCCCGTATTAAAGTTCCCTGAAAACATCAACTCCCTCCCGCTTCACGCCCGGTGCTTCGCTGGGCTGTAGGGCTCCCGTTGACCTGCTATTAGTTGTATCAAAGTCAATTCCTCGATACTCCCTCCCCTTGAGTTGTTGAACCGGGAAGTCATGGCCGCTGGGTGGTAATCTCGATCGGAGTTGGTCTATGTGGCGTTTCCACACCCTCCCATCGTCTGTTAGCAGGCGGTAAGATCTAGGCCCGGTGAGGTGGGTAACGGTTGCGGGTATCCATAACGGGTCGCCGGAAAAGTTTTTGGCAAAGATTAAATCGCCTACCTTAAATTCCCGGCATTTGCTGCTGGAGCCGAAAGGTTTTTCTGGTGCAAAGCGGGTGGAGCCGGTCAAGGTGCGATCGTATTTTCCGCCCCATAAGAAGTTCAGCGGGTGTTTTGTTGGTCACGCTGTGGGGCGTGATGTGCTGCAATAAGAGGATTCGATTGATTTTCTCGTCGATGTTGCCAAATTCCATTTTATGCAGGGTCTTTTTCACAAATTGTACCATGCGTTCTGCACGTCCATTCGCCGCAGGGTGCGCGGGCGAGGTCAGCGCATGGCGGATGCCCCGATCAGCCAGATATTGTTCAAAGGGCAGTGCAGTGAACTGCGGGCCGTTGTCCGAGACCAACACGTCCGGAAACCCGTGCGTGGCAATTAGTCTGTTTAATTTATTAATAACTGAGTCGGTTGTAGTTGTGTGCATTCGATGAATATCGAGCCAGTTAGAATAGGCGTCGACAGTAATCAGGAAAGTGTGACCTTTGGTAGGCCCCGCAAAGTCAATATGAATACGGGACCACGGTCCCCTCGGTGTTTCCCATTCGGTTGGGCTTGCTTTCGGTGGGCGTTGCTGACGTCCTGGCAACGTTGGCACGTAGCGACCCAGGCCTCGATTCTTTTGTCGATTCCCGGCCACCAAGCGTAGCTGCGTGCGAGTGATTTCATCCGCACAATGCCCGGATGTCCCTCATGCAATACTGCCAGCACAGTCTGTTGTAATTTGGCAGGGATTACAACTCGATCGCCCCACAAGATACAGCCTTTTTGGGAAAACAGCTCGGTTTGGCGGGCTTTGAAGGGCGCCCATTCAGGTGCAATTTGGTCCGTCGGCCACCCCCGTTCAACCCAGCGTAGTATGTGTTGCAGAACTGGGTCACGTTTCGTTTCAAAAGCAATGTCTCTAGCCGTCAAAGGTGGTGCCTGTAGAGTTTCAATCTGTAGTATTGAGAGGGTTGGGGCTGGATCCACAACAGCGTCTGGGAGCGGTGTTCTGCTCAATGCATCGGCGTGGAGAATCGATTTCCCTGGGCGGTGCTGCAAGGTGTAGTTGTAGGCCGCCAGGAATTCAGCCCAACGAGTCATTCTGGGGGACAATATATACGGGGTTGGTTTATTACCCGCAATGATCCCCAGTAGCGGTTTATGATCAGTGATTATTGTAAATGCACGGCCATAAACATATTCGTGAAATCTTTTAACTGCAGCAACAATAGCTAAAGCTTCTTTGTCCAGCTGACTATAATTTCGTTCAGCTTTAGCTAAGGTTCGCGAAAAAAACGCGATGGGGGCTTCTGCTCCATTTGGTAACACGTGGGCCAGAATTGCCCCAACCCCAAAGGGTGATGCGTCACACGTGATAGTGAGCGGCAGAGTCTCGTTGTACTGCATAAGTACTGAATCAGAAGTTAGCAATTTCTTTACTTGTTGGAAAGCATGTTGTTCCCGTTGTCCCCAAACCCACGTTGCTTTTTTGTCTAATAGTCTATGCAATGGTTCAGCTACCGTTGCTTTGTGGGGTAAAAACACATTATAGAAATTGATAAGTCCAAGGAACGCCTGTAGGTCTGCCTTGTTCCTAGGAGTGGGTGCCTTTTTAATTGCTCGTAATTTGTCTTCGGTGGGATGAATTCTTTGGCTGTCCAGGAGGTATCCCAAAAATTCTACTTTTTCGGTACATAAGTGGCATTTATCTTTTTTTACTCTGAGGCCTGCATTTTGGAATCTTCATAAAACCTCTCTGAGTCGTTTTTCTAAAATGTCTTTGTTAGGTGCGGCGATGAGTACATCGTCGAAATATGGGACAACACCTTTTATCCCTTGTAACAACCTTTCCATTAAGCTCTGGAAGATTCCAGGGGCGACGCTTACTCCGAATTGGAGCCGGTTGCATTTAAATGCGCCCTATGTGTTACGATGCTTTGCGCCGGCTGTGGTTGGGTCTACAGGCAATTGTTGATACGCCTGGGCTAAATCTAGTTTGGCGAAAACTTTCCCGCCGCCCAGAGAATGGAGTAAGTGTTGCACTACCGGTACTGGATAAGCACTTTGCTGCAGTGCGTGGTTTAATGTGGCCCGGTAGTCTCCGCAAATTCTTAGGGACCCATCAGGCTTGATAGGCGTTATTATTGGGGTTTCCCAACGGGCGTGGTCGGTGGGTTCCAGTACGCCCTGCGCTATCAGCTTATCGAGTTGTTCGTCGATTTTAGGTTTTATATAACGGCACCCACGCGCTTAAGGCGGATGGGTGCTATTTCAGGGTTCAAGTTAAACGAGATTGGGGTCCCCTTATACTTGCCTAGTCCGTTCGCGAAAACGTCTTGGAATTCTTGCACGAGTGCTTCCTCCCAATCGACGCTTTCTGCCTTGTGGACTCCGGCTACAGTGATTCCGAGCGGCCTGAACCATTGTAGGCCTAGAAGACTAGGCCTGTCTCGATCCACGACAGTCAGTGGTAGAGCGACGGTGCGGTCCTTGAATGTGACCTGGAATCTGCGGGACCCGACGACAGGAATTCGGTTGCCCTGGTAGTCTTTAAGTATAACCCTCTGAGGGTTAAGGTCTTGGCGGCGAATCGTTGGAAGGAGCTGTTGGAGTGTTTTCCACGACACCATAGAGAGGGAAGATCCCGAGTCTACCTCCATCACGCAAGGTTTGTTTTCGATGGCGACCTTTACTCGGATTTTCCCGGCATCAAGGGATGTAGCGTGGCCTATGGTGATTGTTTGGTGGGTCTCTTCCCGCCTGGCTTCCTCACGCCTGGTGGAAGTGGTGGACGGCTTGTTTCTGTAGGAGTGGTTCACTTTTTCTCGGTGTGTGCCGAAGAATCAGGAAGACTGGAATTCGGCCTGTCGGGGTTTGGAGTTCTGTTTGCTTCTGCAAACCTTTGCGATGTGACTGCGTCTCCCGCAATGGTGGCAAAGTGCGTCAAGGAATTTGCAGCTGGATCGTGGGTGATTCACTCCACAGCCGGCACACGGTCGAAATGAGTGTTGTGAGGACTGCTCTCTCTCCGTTCGAAGTCGGTTGACCTCTTCCTCATCGCTGTTGGACGGGGACTCTAGGTCTTCGTGGTGAGTTGATACCGGGTGTCTCTCTGAGCGAGGCGAGGTATCAGTGGCGAGTTTACATAGCGGTGTGTTGGTGCGGCGCATTTGGGCTGCTGACTTCTTTGTCGCCTCTGCTGCTGAGGCTTCTTTAAGGGCATCGGTGAGGCTGATGTCCCCCTTAGCCATAATTTTGCTCTGGATAGCGCCGTCTTCTAGGCCCAGAACCAAACGGTCCCGGAGGGCTTCTTCCAGGTCGGCGAACCCGCAGAGGCCTCCTAGGTTCTTGAGGTCCGCGATGTAATTGGCAAGGCTTTCGCCCTTCCGTTGATCCCTCTGGTAATATTCGTGTCTTCTTACTAGGGTTGGTATGGAGGGCGCGTAGTGAGCCCGTAGTAACAGCTCGAGGACGTCCCAGTCCATTTCTTTTACCTCTGCTGGCTTGGCAAGCGACTTTGCCATTTTAAACACGGTTGGCCCACAATGCGTTAGAAAGATAGCTCTCTTTTTGCCGGTTGTTGCATCTTTCAAATTGTTAGTTTCCAGAAACATCTGGAACCGATCCATGTAGGCCTCCCAGTCTTCGGTCTCTGGATTGAATGGAGCGGGTGGTACGGCACCGCTGGCCATGTTGCCGTTGATGGTGCGTGTTTGACCACGTGCTCTGTAGGTTGCTCTGTAGGTTTAGTCAGCTCTTCGGTCTCCGCATCCCATCCTCGTCGCCAGTGTTAAGTTTGGAGAATAAGGAGACCAGACATCTGACCAGTGACTTCAACTCTTTAATAATAACAGGAATCAGAATGGAACAGAGCAATACTATGGGCAGCAGTAACCCTTTTATAGGGTTAGCTGCTGCCTTATTAACCAATGAAAATGTGCAACAGGTTCCAACTACTGACCAATAAGGACAGTCCCAAAAGTGGCCAATCAGGGACTGGTTCTGGCCCAATCCCAAGTTGTTGTATAAGGACCAATCAAGTGTGCAGGTTTTCAACCCCTAATTTGCATTTAGGTTATTCACTTTTATTGATTCACAACAATTATACCCAAAATAAAAAGTGAAAACATGAAAATATATGTGAGTTTGATACAGGCATGCAAAATAATTAAGACAGGGTAACCAAAGAAAGATCCATCAAATCACTATGCAATACAATTTGAAAGCAGCATGAAATAATGATTTAATCCAAAGGAAAGAAGAAACGGAGGAACCTCATTTATCTCAGATATGAGTTTCACAATAGGGATTGTACTAAGAAGACCTAATTACTCATCAATGCATTTTAAGATGTGAGCTTATGATAACAATTTTAAGTTCATATGAAGGGATAGAATTCTTCAGAAGCCCAGCAATGAAGTATTAAGGTTTTGAAAATCATGGTAGCAAGGCCTAGCTGTTGCACTATACGCTAGCAACAGGTTTTGGTTGGGTGTAATTCAGGGGTGGGATTCAAATTTTTAACAACCGGTTCTGTGGGCATGGCTTAGTTGGGGGGGGCGTGGCTTGGTGGTCATGTGACTGGGTGGACATGGCTTAGTGGTCATGTTATTGGCAGGGTGTGGCCAACTCAATCGAGGCACGCATCTCCTCGCCTGGCCTCTCATGACTGTGGGGATGATGCAACAGTTGTAAGTGTGAAAAATGGCCATAAGTCACTTTTTTCAGTGCCATTGTAACTTTGAATGGTCACTCCACACAAGCAAAGTACCAGCAAAGGAGGGGAAAAAAAACTCCAGAGAAGTTCCTGAGACAGGAAGTCTAGTCCTGCCAAGAATGTAATAAGGGTTAACGGAGAGGCAGTTTCTGTAAGCAACACCAGCATGTTTCCTTTCTGCCTTCCTTACAGGATTAGGCCAGTAATTTCTTCTAATAACCAGTTCTCCAAACTGCTTAGAATGTTAACAACCGGTTCTAGAGAATAGGTGCGAACTGGTAGAATCCCACCCCTGGTGTAATTCCACTTTTTCTGTATTATTACTTTACTTGTTACACTTTTATCTTGTCTTCAATAGGTGGTGAACTTACCTAATATTCCATTTTCCTTCTGTTTTCCTGTGAGATGAGTTGGGATGAAAGACAGTGACTAACCCAAGATCACTCTGCAGCTTTCATGGCTAGAGCAGGACTAGAACTCAAGTCTCTTGGTTTCTAGGTCACCATCTTTAATCATTACACCAAACTGCCTTTAAACTCTTACTTACATTATTCTAGAACAGGGGTCTCCAAACCTGACAACTTTAAGTCTAGTGGATTTCAATTCCCAGAATTCCTCAGCTACCATAGCAACTATGGAGAATTCTGGAAGTTGAAGTCCACAAGTCTTAAAGTTGATATGTTTTGAAACCTCTGTCCTAGAATTATATCAATAGAATCACCTTTCTGTCCCATTAACCCAGCCAGCATTTCACCAAACTTGTTAGATCATTAGGTATATTCAGAAAACTCAGCCTTTTAGGATTGACCAATTTCATAGTTTCCTGAGCCCTGCAAACATGAAATGGCACATTGATGGTGCCATATTATTATCAGTGTTTTATCTGGTATACTCTTACAGGTGAAACTCAAAAAATTAGAATATTGTGCAAAAGTTCATTTATTTCAGTAATGCAACTTAAAAGGTGAAACTAATATATGAGAAATATGCAAAGCAAGATAGTTCAAGCCATGATGTGTCATAATTGAGATGATTATGGTTGACAGCTCATGAAAACCCCAAATCCATAATCTCAGAAAATTAGAATATTGTGAAAAGGTTCAATATTCTAGGCTCAAAGTGTCCCACTCTAAGCAGCTAATTAAGCCATAACACCTGAAAAGGGTTCCTGAGCCTTTAAATGGTCTCTCGGTCTGGTTCAGTAGGAAGCACAATCATGGGAAAGACTGCTGACCTGACAGTTGTGCAGAAAATCATCATTGACACCCTCCATAAGGAAGGAAAGCCTCAAAAGGTAATTGCAAAAGAAGCTGGGTGTTCCCAAAGTGCTGTATCAAAGCACATTAATAGAAAGTTATGTGGAAGGGAAAAGTGTGGAAGAAAAAGGTGCACAAGCAGCAGGGATGACTGCAGCCTGGAGAGGATTGTCAGGAAAAGGCTATTTAAAAGTGTTGGGGACTTTCACAAGGAGTGGACTGAGGCTGGAGTCAGTGCATCAAGAGCCACCACACACAGACGGATCCTGGACATGGGCTTCAAATGTCGTATTCCTCTTGTCAAGCCACTCCTGAACAACAAACAATGTCAGAAGCATCTTACCTGGGCTAAAGAAAAACAGAACTGATCTGTTGCTACTGATGAGAGCAACTTTTGCATCTCATTTGGAAACCAAGGAGCTAGAGTCTGGAGGAAGAATGGAGAGACACACACTGCAAGATGCTTGAAGTCCAGTGTGAAGTTTCCACAGTCTGTGTTGATTTAGGGAGCCATGTCATCTGCTGGTGTTGGTCCACTGTGCTTCATTAAGTCCAGGGTCAACACAGCCATCTACCAGGAAATTTTGGAGCACTTCATTCTTCCTTCTACAGACAAGCTTTATGGGGATGCTGACTTCATTTTCCAGCAGGATGTGGCACCTGCCCACACTGCCAAAAGCACCAAAAGTTCATGGTTCAGTGACCATGGGATTACTGTGGGATTAATCCCATGGTTCAGTGACCATGGGATTACTGTGCTTGATTGGCCAGCAAACTCACCTGACCTGAACCCCATAGAGAATCTATGGGGCATTGCCAAGAGAAAGATGAGAGACATAACACCAAACAATGCAGAAGAACTGAAGGCCGCTATTGAAGAATCCTGGTCTTCCATAACACCTCAGCAGTGCCACAGGCTGATAGCTTCCATGCCACGCCACATTGAGGCAGTAACTGCTGCAAAAGGGGCCCAAACCATGTTTATGCTTACACTTTTCAGAGGTCCGATATTGTCCTATGTACAATCCTTGTTTTATTGATTGCATGTAATATTCTAATTTTCTGAGATTGTGGATTTGGAGTTTTCATGAGCTGTAAGCCATAATCATCACAATTATGACAAATCACGGCTTGAACTATCTTGCTTTGCATGTAATGAGTCTATCTCATATATTAGTTTCACCTTTTAAGTTGCATTACTGAAATAAATGAACTTTTGCACGATATTCTAATTTTTTGAGTTTCACCTGTATATTTAAGTGAAGTTTAAGACTTTATCTTTCCTGGCAACAACAATCCTATGAAATTGATTAGGATGATGCAAAGCCATGAGCTACTGAAGAGAGGATTTTTAGATTGAACCTAGAACTCCCCTGAATCATTCAGGGGACATAATTATTACCTTTATAATGTTTGATATCCATCTGGCATAATCAACAGCTGTCCTTGGCTATTCTACAATTCTTGCCCTATCGTTTATCCCACTTGCTTCATGTTTCAATTTCCTTGTTCATTTTATCTTGATTCCTCCTTCTGAGTTGGTTGCCTTTTAAAAATAATCTGAAACCTGCTGCTCTGTTATATAAATGGAAAATATGCATGTGGCTCTGCCGTTCTTTGCACTGTATTCCTAAAATTTGGTTGAACATTTTTAATAATTTAAAGCTTAAATTGAACCAACCAAATGGAAAAGAGCCCACTCCTGAGAATATGTGATGTCCCTTGGACATATCTTCTATGGCTCTCAAAGTCAAATGATCTATTATAATCAATTATGTAGCTCAACAACAGAAGAATAATAGCATATGTGGGATTAGACTTTTAAATCTACACTTGGTAGAGAAACTAAGAATAGGAAAGAAAAGGACAAAGAATGGAATATAAAATAAAGTATTGTATATAGCATTGGGATTTGTATTCAAAATGGAAGCATGTTTTCAGCTTAAAGTTCAAATTAGTTGAGATAGCCTTTTCTGACCTCCATTTTCCAGATGGCTGGAACCCAGCAATCAAACTTTTGGGTTTTTG
This sequence comes from Notechis scutatus, assembly GCF_049901735.1. Classification (NCBI taxonomy): domain Eukaryota; kingdom Metazoa; phylum Chordata; class Lepidosauria; order Squamata; family Elapidae; genus Notechis; species Notechis scutatus. The sequence goes on along the minus strand of NC_142009.1, from coordinate 129,422,904 downwards.
GATGCTACTATTTAGATAGGTAGTTGGAGCCAATGAATGAATTACTTTATTCAGTAGTGAAATAATGAGATGTTGAATCTTGCCTCTCTTCTCTCCTATGAAATGCAACACTACTTCTAAAATATGAACTCGGTGTCTTAACAAAAGACAACAAAGATCATGTAGTTAAAAGCATTTTTATGATTAATGCTTTTTATTAACCATTTCTTATATTTTTGTTGTTTTTTCCTTTTTCTGGAGGATAAACCATGCTTTGTTGTGCTTTTTGCATGTGCTATGTCACTACATGGAGGAATAGAAAGCTGAGCACTAGATTCCATTTAAATGGGGGGGGGGGGAGTGATTAGGCCTGAAAACTATATGGGTGTATGCTGTGAAAACCAATCAAAGTTTTTGTAATTTTCTGAAAAATACGTAACAAGAATCTAGGCAGCACTTTATAACATAGCTGGGAAAGAAAAAGAAATCACTGTGCAACTTACCACTTCTTCATGTGTAGCACCTTCTACACTTATGCCGTTAACCTAAACATCATAAAGGGATTATTTGAAACATTAGGAAAATAATATGAAGCATTTAGTATAAGCATTAACAAGTAACATACTTTACAGTAAGTGTATAGAATCAACTGACCTGTATTACGGCATCTCCAATAAATAGCATTCCTGACTGGTCTGCTGCAAAATTATAAAAAAAATTACAAATTACTTGAGAGACTTAAAATGGTTTATGCTGCTACAAAATTGTTGTTTTTGTGAAAGTTGTTCCTGAAACAGCATCACAATAATTCAATAACTGAAAAAATGGTATCGTTTCTAATAAAATTATGAAAGCTTCTTTTCATTAACAAAAGATTATCCTTTAAGAACACAATTATGGTTTCTCACTAATGATAGATTTCATTAAAATATGAAGGAAGCATGATTCTTATTTTTTAACAGCATTGGTAATATCGCAAAGTAGGAATTCTGCTTCATTTCTTCTTCCTGAAAATATGTCCATAGAATGTAAAAATCAAAGGAGATGCGGTAGGAATTTAATTAAGTGTGAACTTGAATCCAGTCCACCAAAGTATTAGTTCAGCTCATAATTTGCATCGTTTCTGCAAAATATTGTGAATGCCAACTCATAGTGTACTGAAGAAGCATAAACTGCTCTACTACTTATTGAAAGGATAACACTCTTGTTTCATAGGCTACATCATATGAATATAAATTTCCATGTCTTTAAATATTTTTATTGAATATTTCTATAATTGGGAAGGGAATGAATTATTGAAAGCTAAGACGGTCAGTTATTATCTGTGAAGAATAAGTGGGATATGTAAAAGTTTTAGTAATTGGAAATTTCTACACAAGTTAGAGACAAAACTATATTGTATTATTATTTATTGAGATGATATACAGCCCATATTTTGCTCAAGTGAATCAGGACCATTTACAAGAATTAAAAACACAGACCCACAATGTATAACCCCTGAGGCCCAAGGATAAACCATATCACTTGCAAAAAGCATAACAACAACACAGCGTATCTACCGACTTAAATGCCTGAGCAAACAGATTTTCAATGCCTCGTGACAGCTTAAAGAGTTGGGCCATCTGAATATCCAGGGTGTTGCTGTTCCATAGAGTAGGGGCTGACATTGTCAAGACATGACTCTGGAGTCCAACAAGATGGCCTTGTTTAGAAGGACCCTGGGGCATGCTTTATTAGCTGTGATGGGGAAAAAGTTGAAACTTTTGGGAGAAAAGCAACCCCATAAATAGTCTGGCCCTATGCCATGGAGGGTTTTATAGGTGATAACCAGTATCCTGAATTGCACTGGGAAACTTACTGGGAGCCAGTGCAGCTCATAGAGATAAGGTTTATTGTGGTACAAAAATGCCAAAAATTGCCCATATTGCTGCATTATGGATAGCTGCACCTTCTGAGTGTTCTTCAAAGCACAGCACATCTCTCTTTTTTTTTGTGCCCTGCACCTTTCCTCCCTGTGCCTTATCTATATCCTAACAGATGTTGCAGTTTCAATTATCCTGGGCATGGTGAGGAAGGCTAAATATCTGGATTCTGTCCTCTAGGTTGAGCAACTCCCAGAAAACTTCGGGTAGTTACCTGTTCAATTACAGCAGGAAAAAAAATTACCTGAGAATTGCTACATCCACACTGAACAGCAAGCATCCAAATGTCTGAATGGTATTTAACAACTAAGTATAATGTTTCTATTTGATTGAAATGTTTAGCAGAGTTTCCATTCTTTATCTTTTGAAAAACTGGAGAGGACATGTTTCAGTACAGACTCTGCAGTTGCTTAACAAAAGGGACAAATGATCTGTGTGTATAGATTACAGATGTAGATTATAAATGTATCTGTATGTATACATGCAGGATGAGGAACTTTTTATTTAAGATTTACATGACCAATCATTTATGAGTTGCTGCTTTTATTTTGAGGAAAACAAGTACATTCTGTACTGTCTGGATGGCAGGGATTTATAATTAGTGCCCTCTATAAAAAGATTGCTCTTTATTGTTCTTTTGCTTTGATTTTCTATATAAAGAATATTTTTCCTAAACATTTAAAAAAATGGAGAAAATTATAATCCAAATAACATTAGTAAGGTTTAAACCAACTATCTCACAGGAAAATGACTACAACTGAACATATAATAAAAGCTAAGCTGCATTGTCACTAATGGTTAGCAATTTGCTGTTCCCTTGTAGTTAAAACTACTACGAATATTGTTGTAATGTTCTAATGTGAATGCTTGAGTGTTTTGTAGCTAAAATGGCAAAATAAATAAAGATAAGCAAAGAAAGCAACTGAAGCTGTTACACCAAATCATATAACCTTCAGCAGGCATATGATAGAATATAGGGCTCCTCTCTTAATCACTAGGATATTATTTTTCTTTTATTGTTTATTTGTTCTTAACCCACCTTTATTATTTTTACAAATAACTCAAGGTTATTTGTGGATATTTAAACATATCCATCAACACAACTTCATCCTCCTCCTACTTTCTCCACCACAACAACAATCCTGGGAGGTGAGCTGGGTTGCAAGAGAGTGTGCGTGGCCCAAAGTCACTCTGCTGGCTTTAATGGCTAAGGCGGGACTTGAACTCATGGTCTCTTGTTTTCTAGCCTGGTGCCTTAACCACTACACCAAATTGGCTTGTGTTATCAATATACAGCAATATGTTGAGTTATACAGATAGTCCTCCTTTAATGATTGCCTCTTTTAAAGACTGTTGGGAGTTATGATGGTGTAAAAAAAACACCTAGCTTTGCAACCAATCCTCATATTTATGACTGTCACAGCATCACACAATCACATAATCATCACTTGTGTGTTTCACAACTAAATCCCCAAAAGCAGAGTTAACAGAATATACTGAAGCAAGTTGTAAGTGATGTTGTAAGACTGCTATTCACTTAGCAGTTGTACACTGAACAACACAATTGCTGATCCCAACAGTGAGGACTACCTATTATTATTTGGGCAGAAACTTCCTGTAAGCTTTTTGTGATTATTTATGTATTTATAACTAAGTTATTGTGGGAAAGCTTAATGGCACTTTAAAAATCAAGCAAGCAAGCTTTCAAATCTGTAATAACATTTTTTAACATTTCAGTATTAATAGCGAGACAACAAAACAGAAGGTAAATTAGCCATCTGACTAATATATTCATAACATTTTACCTCATTCTTATGAATGACAAAACTGAATTATACTTTGGCTAGAAACAAATAATGGAATAATACTGGCAGAGGATACATATTTTAGTTCACACTGATTGTAAGAAGACGATCCAAACTTTACTTTCTTGTGTCTAAACTTTGATTTCAAGAAATGTACTTAACTACTGTTGTTTATACCCCAATAGCTCCATCTTTTTCAGTAATGACACTTCCAGTTTGATTAGAAGCTTCCTAAAAGCTTGTTCCTAGTGTCTCACTCTGAAATCCTAACGTTTTAGACAGCAAGGGAAGCTTTCTTAAACTTGACAGGAATTGGTATGAGCGACAGAACTAGCAATCCTCCTCCTTCTCTTATTTCCCCACTTCCAATGTTTGCCTTTGCTCCACTTCAGTACCAGTGATGGATACAAGGCAGAACCGGTGATATAAGGATGTCGCAAGAGGGGATGGGACCATGTTCCTAGCCTGCTGATCTTTTGGTACTAGGAGAAATGTTACTTTTATGACCAAATTAGGTCTACTGGAGGTTTGACACACTCATCTGGACACATTAAAAATAATTTAAAAATTGTGTCACTGAATTTCAAGAGTTTAATTTGGTGTGGGTTCAGAGATCACTAAAAATGAATACCAGGAACTGCAACCATGAGGCGCGCTCTGGTTTTCTGGGAAAGCCATTATGCCTTCAATAGAGCTCAGAAATGGGGACGTTAGATATGGAACACAGAGTAACGTTGTGTTCATGTTCATTCTTTGCTTTTATCTGTATGACTAAATCTGCCTTTGGAAGGGTGCCACAGTGGCACTAATGAGGGAGATCCAGGATCTCTCCTAACCCCTTATATCACATCCCATCCAATTTCAGGCTATTCAAGTGAGACTAAAAGTGGGAATGAAGGTTTACCTGCCAGGAATATAGAGCGGCTTGTTCCACAGAAGGTATCACAGATTAATAGAATGATGTTCCTCTTGTGATTTCTTGCTACCTCTGGATAATGGAAAAACTCATGCTGCCAACCTGATCATTTTATTTTAAATGTACTTTATCTTGTAGCTGTGTCCTGTTTTTTCCCAGATGGCACATCAATCAAAACATAGCTTCACAGATTTTATTTTCAGCCTCGCAGTTAGTGTATTAGTACGGTGTTCAAATATAAGCTTACTGTAGCGTGTGATAAAATAGACGATTTGCAATACCAAAATATTAACCTGAAATAGCACTAAGGGAGAAAAGCAAGAAAGGATTAGGGATTTAAGTCCTTCAACGTAATAAACTCTGACCACACAATGGTGTACAAAGGACCTTCTTAAATGATTTATAAACTCCTAAAGCAATTGCAGTTTATTACACATATTCCACTCTTCCATTAGGCAGCCCACCAGGGCTTACAAGGCTTCCCTGATCAAGACCACTGCCAAGGACAGGCCTACAAATTAGTTAAGGCCATAATGGACTCTAAAGCAATAACATATAAATGATAGAAATCCTACTTTCTCTGCATACACAAGACCACCATACTGTAGCTGATAAAGACCAGTTGTAATTTTCTGTGTGCATGTGTGTGTGTGTGCACAAATGAACACACAGAGCCATTTTGAGACTTAAAAAAGGCATGACTCTACTGCAGTAAGGTAGAATAATCACATCTTTAAGGTTTGTTTGTGCCCTACCCAATGGTGGCATTCAAATTTTTTTAATACTGGTTCTGTGGGCATGGTGTGGCTTGGTGAGTGTGGCTTGATGGCTGTGGCTTGGTGGGTGTGGCAGGGGAATGATACTGTAAAATCCCCATTTCCAACCCACTCCAGGGGAAGGATACTGTAAAATCCCCATTTCCTCCCCACCCCACTAACCTGCTTTCCAGCTCTGTTCTCCTGTGCAGGGCAATAAAAGAAGACCCAGCTGATCAGCTGGGACTCAGGAGACAGCAAATAGATGGGGCCAGTCAGAGATGGTATTTACCAGTTCTACGAACTACTCAAAAGTTCTGCTACCGGTTCTCCAGAACCTGTCAGAACCGGCTGAATACCACTTCTGGTCCTACCCTATTCTAAACAAAGATGAAGTGAGGTTAGTTTGAGGGAAGGTTTTTTTGTCATGATTCCCTCTTTCACAGGACTGTGCCATCTTTTCTGCATTTCCCCTTTTCATTCCTCCTCTACATCCAAGGTCAACTCTACATACTGTTACACCAATTGCATCCCAAAGTTTTAATCAACAAAAAATAAATACACCAGTTAAGGGGAAATTAAATCCTCCCATTCTCATAGTGAAACATCTGTGTCAATTGTCTGCTGTTTCCATGACCCCTTTCAAGATACCATAGTTAGTTAAAGGCTTGACTAATGCGTTGTTTGATTATGAACCTATCTAAGATTTTCACAGAAGTAGGACATATTTTGGGGGGCTTTGCTTTGCTTGCTGAAGCCCTTTTCTTGAATACGTGAAAAAATATTTTTACTTCCAAACTGCATGGTTCATAACTTCTTGGGAATTGTGATTTCCTTTACCTCTCCTATTTTAAGATCAGCCATTCAAAAAATTCATTATGAAAATTAAAATGGTTGCTGCTATTGATATACTTTCATAAAGCTCTCTCCAAAGAATAATTTGTATTTAAATGCCATTATACAGCTTTTTAGTTAAAGCAGACCTTTTCAAGAGAAAATGATGATCTTCTGGGTAGGCTGGGCAGGTTCTCTATTATATTTTCAAATGTAATGCCTTTAGAAATTCTCCCAAAGCTTTTTTTTCAGTTTTTAAGCCTTAAACTTAAATACATTTACTTTTTAACTATAGGATTCCATGGAACCAATCCTTTTGATTTGATTTATTTTTAGTTCACAACTCTATTATTCCAATAAAGTATTTTGTAGAAAGGAAATAAAGCTCTTCTTAAGCAATTATAAAGTATTCTTAACATCTGAAAATAGAAAGGTTAGTATAACTTACACTGGCATGTTAACACTAGAGGTAATGGGCTTACTGAATTGAATAACTTGACAGAATCTACTGAGTTTCATAAAAGGATAAATCTTCTTAATGGTTTACTGGAACTAGATGTCAACAAAAGAACTTAATATTTCTTGCTTTAAGACAATACAAAGAAGTCATGCAGTCAAAAGCAAAGGAATGTGCACACAGCCAACAGATAGAATGTTCTTCGGTGCAATAAAGTAGGTCAAAAATTATATTTTGGGAAAATTAACAAGTGAAAACCATTCTATTTTTCTTTCATAGTATTTTATCGTCCCATGAATGTCTGCATTTTGTTCTCACTAAATATAGTTTTCTACTATATCTTTTCACAACTGTAGCTCACTAAGTAACTGCAATGCCCCATATGTAGACATGAGTTTTTGTGTAATAAATATTTTTATAGATGATTTGTCTGTTAAATATACAAAAACTGAGGAAAACTGATTTTGGCACAGTATACTAACTGTACAGGAATTTTGGGACAGACCAAAATGTGGCATGTGAGTCAGAACCAGGAAGTAAATGAAATGGAATGTAAATGAAATTCCAATCATGAACTTCCATCTATTTTGCTGTGTTCTACCTCAGGTGTTGCAGCTCCTGTGCATCTGATTCAGAGGTGGTATGCAGCAGGTTCTGACCAGTTCTGGAGAACCAGCAGTGGAAATTTTGAGTAGTTCAGAGAACTAGCAAATGCCACCTCTGAATGGAGATTTTACAGTATCCTTCCCTGCCACACCCACCAAGCCATGCCCACAGAACCGGTAGTAAAAATTTTTTGAATCCCACCACTGATCTAATTGTCTCCTGAATCTGATCAGAGCTCATTCATTTACTGCTTCAGGTAATGGTAATCTATATTTGAACGCAGACTAACCAATTTCTGATATGTGTTAAACTCTATGGATGTTTCTCAAAGAATATGGAATTTGCTATAGCTATTAAAGAAGAACTTTTAGCCTATGTATGAGCCTTCAATTCAGTCATGACTCCTGGCAAGTGCCTAGACAAGTCAATACAGTTTTCTCAGCAAGATTTTTGGAAGTGGTTTGCTGTGACTTCTTTCCTAACATTGAGAGAGAATTAATAGCCCAATTCACTGAGCTGGCTTCATACCAAAAAGGGGACTAGAACTGGTTTCTAGTTTGCTGCCTTCACCACTAGATCAAATTGGCTTTGAGAATGACTGTAGATACGGGAAAATATTCGAGTTTTGTCTGTATGTAGTGAAATGAGGACGTAAATAGAAAGGACTAGTCTATACATAGACTGGTAAAATTTTAAATTAAGGAATATGCTATACTTTCTAAGATTTAGATTGGCCGATTATATACCAGGCTACCTAATTAAAATCATATTCTTACTGCACAATCTTAGAACATTTACATGGAAGTATGTCCTACTACAGTCAATGAGACTTATTTGATAGTAAGAGTATATGTAGAATGATAGACATGAGTCCTGGTTTTAAACATCCTTTGTATTTTTGTGCATGTACAGAATTGGGAAATGTTTGGAGGATATTAGAATAGTAGTATCCTGTTTACATTTGCAGAAGCTTCTAGAGTTTCTCTCTGCCCTCCTTACACTTTAAAATTGTAGCCTGGATCATGTCCTAAATCAGTCTTCTACAACCAGTTTACTCTCCAGTTGTGTTGGGATCACTTTCATAATCCTTACTCAGGGAAAGATGGAAATTCTAAGTGCTGAACATTGTGGAGGGAATAATAACCTGGAAAATCATGCTCTCAGTAATAAATATGTATACTCTTATGCATTTGTTTTTACAGTATATTTTAATTCCCCTCTTAACACTGAAATACTGTAATGGTTCATATTTGAGTTCATATATTAAACAACATAAATGGGAACTGGTTCAAATGAAAATGTGAAACAATTTTACAAACTTGCTGTAATCATACTGTAATAACAAAATCCCACTCAAGCAGACTGAATAGACAATGTAAAGCTTTATGCAATCTTACCAAGTAAGCAATAAATTGACATTACTTTTTAATAAGGCAGGTCACTTTTTTCCAACAGAAATTACACTGCTAAACAGCTAGCATTCATCTTATTCTCTCACATTAGACAGTAGCATACTTTGGTGAATTAAACACATGATACTGGGTCAGCAAAGATTGTGGTTTTTCTTAATTGCCTGACTTTTATGATAACCAGAAGCATAGCAATATTTAGAAGCCTGCGATGCATGTTATCCCAGAGAAAAGCATCTGCTATATAGTTTACACTCGTACAACAAACACATACAAATAAATATGCCAGCAATAAAATACCCTAAGCTTCTGCTTCATAACAAGCTTCTTTCAACATCTGAACATTACATGGTTTAATCAGGTTGGACTGGAAAACTATGTAGACAACTTATTATTTTTTTCCTGAAATGTGTATTTGTTCATATCATATTACTTACTTATTTATTTAGAAAGAACTTAAGGCAGCAAACATACCTAATATTCTTTCCTCCTTCTATTTTCCCCACAACAGCTACGTGAGGTGGGATTTGGGCTGAGTGAGAGTGAACGGCCCCAAATCACCTAGCCAGTTTTTAATGCTTTTAAGGTGGGATTAGAACTGAAAGTTTTCTAGCCTAGTTCCTGAACCACAAAACTAAACTGGGTCTTTTTGGTTCTACTGTTACATTTCAATGTCATATTATATATTCTTGTTATATATTGTACGTATTATTTTATTTTTTCTCTTTATTAAAGAAGAATACTTTTTTTCCAGAAGCTATTTTTATGCCTTGTCTTAATATACTTCATCTCTATGGATACAATGTTAAAGGCAACAAAAACGATATAGGGAAGCATTTGTGATAAATTCTTGCCTCTAACCCTTGGGAGGTGGGTGAGTGAATTAGATCTCACGTCTAGACCCAACTTTGAAAAATCTCTTATGGAAGAGCAATATAAGTTATTGGATATGGAACCACAGCTCATTTGCTCATTTACTCCCTCTATCTACCCATAGACAAAAACACCAGATTCATGCAGGAATACAGAGAGTTTCACTGTCCCTCCTACTCAGGAGTCACTGTATTGTTCTCTCTTCCTTTTCTCCATACTGCCACTAATGGTTGCAAATACAGGTAGTCCTTGACTTACATTTAATGACCGTTCGAAGTTCCAATGGGATTGAAAAAAAGTGACTTATGATTTATGATGGTTGCAGCACCCCTGTGGTCATGTGATCAGAATTCAGATGCTTGGCAATTGGTTCATATTTAAGACAGTTGCAGCATCACTAACTTAACGATTTCAGTGAATCACTTAACAGCTGTGGCAAGAAAAGTCATAAAATGGGGCAAAACTCATTTAACAAATGTTTCAGTTAACAACAGAAATATTGGCCTCAATTGTGGTCGTATGTTGAGGACTACCTGTATAGTGGGTGTTGCTGGGCCCATGTTATAAAGGAAGCGGGAAGGTTAATATATATCTATTTCCTGCCGATCATTGTAGCAAGCAAAGCACTGTAATCAGCTGACTGCCAAAATCATATTTTCTGGATCTGACAGTTGATTGGCATGTGACTAAAGGCCCCGTAATGCAAACTAAAAACAAGGCGCTGATCACAGGGAGCTCCACAACATTTTAGAGTGGCCCTCTTTGTTTGGGTAAACTAAGAGACACTTTGCACGTGGGTAGAAATATAAATAGTGCTCTACAAATTCATGAAAAGAATGTTACACAAAATATGGCAAACCATTTTTCCACCTTTTCAGAATGCAGGACATAGAACAATGGATTTAAATTATAGGAAACCAAGAATTACAGGAAGTCCTTGACTTACAACAGTTCAATTAGTGACTGGTCAAAATTACAACGGCACTGAAAAGAGTGACTTATAACCGTTTTTCACAGTTAGGACCATTACAGCATCTTCATGATCATGTGATCAAAATTCAAATGCTTGGCAACCGGTTCATACTTATGACGGTTGCAGTGTCCCGGGGTCATGTGATAATCTTTTGCAACCTTCTGACAAGAAAAGGCAATGAGGAAGCCAGATTCACTTAACAACCAAGTTACCAACTTATCAACTACAGGCTAAATCTTTTGGGTTGTATTTAATTTAGATACCTTCAGTGAAAAGGAGATTTGATTCACTGGCCTAAATGGCCTCTTTCATATTTTTAATTTGAAATGCATAAGAACTGCAGCTAGAAAGCACAGCCTTAGGCATATTCTTATTTATATCAAGAATTTGTAAATAGAAAACTGCTTACTAAAAATGGGGACATCACTGGAAAAATGAATAGAGTGGAAAGAGTGGAAATCTAGAGAGTACAAAGTAAATTGGGGAGGGCATTAGCCAGGGATATCACATTTTCAGTTTAAAGATGTGCCTAATTTAGTATATCATTTTCATGTAATATATGATTCTTTCTTGTCTACATTCTTCTAACATTTATAGGTGGCTTGCTGAAAATTGCAATCTTCTGTCTCAGCATGCCCTGATTAAGAATAATAAAATTCAGTTTACATCTTAGCAAAAATGAGCTTGCTTTTTCACAGGATGATCAGAGGAAAAACCCTGTGCAACATGTTCTTTATTTTTCCTTTGTCAGCCTGAATCCCTCAAAAACTGAACAAGGAAGGAAGATGCTTACACTTTAGGAAAATGTTAACGTAATTGAAGAAGACTAAAGGAAATAAATACAAACATAGATTGTCCTCAACAATACAACTTTACTTCTTAAGCAATCAGAAATCAATATGTCAGAATAATGTAATAAGTTTCAATAAAAATGTTTTTTCTTTAAGCATCCTTCTGGGATTTTGGTATTCTTTAGAGACCATACTTATTGCTTCTTTTAAAAAAACAAAACTTATAGACAACAGCAACAATTATTATGTTGCTAATGCTTTCTTTATACTCTGAAATTTTGTCTGAAATTTGGGTTTTTTTTTCATTTAAGCTTTTTTCATTTGTGTTCATAATGGTAACCTTTGTGTGTGTTCTTAGAGTCTTCTAAGCTTTTGGGGATTTTTCGCAAACACTCAAAGATGTTCGTTCATTTTATCACATGAATGAACAAACAAAAAGATTATTTTTGTGGCTTTTGGAGACCCTTTGACCAAAATGTAGTAAGAACTAAGAGCAGTGTTCTACCATTTTGAGGGAGAAAAACTATAGTGGATACCCCACAGTAGGCATAAAGCCCAGCTCTTGGGAACCCCCTCCTTATTCTCTATATCAGATGTAGCCCCATTAACTTTGCAACTTCTGAACTCCTAAAAAGTTTAGGCATTGCTGTTGGCTATTAAAAAGTTGACTACCCTCTGATTAATATATTTCTTTTTCCAAAGTTGATAATAATTACTTTGGGCAGATTCTACACACAACATATTCCTTAATTAATTTTATGTGGTATTCCATGCAACTTCCTTATGGTACAGTTACGTCCGTCACTAAATTGCCCTCCTACTTCACAGAATGCTTCACAGTGAGAAGATGATAAGTTTCAACTATACATTTATAGAATTTGGTACATGTATATGTGCATATGTACGTGTATGCTTGCTTGAATAGTGAATGAAAGCTGCAATTATCTATTCTGAAAATGAACTGGCATGTAGAAATGTAAAGCATGTCCATTCATTTTTCAGGCCGCTTGAAAAATATATAAAAACCTCCTCCTATAGATTAATATTCTGTTCAAACCTAACAGTTTTAATAAATTTCATTCATGTACATTAGCTTTAAAAATAAGTGAAACATAATTGAGGCTGTAATAGAAGGTTGATCAATTTATACTAACACAAAGTAACGATTTCCGGTGGCATTTTCATCAAAGATGGATCGGAGACCACGGTTGTGCACAGTTTCAATCCGTGCTCTGCAGGTCGGAGGGTTCCAAACGGGACCAGATCCACCCTAGAGGGGTGGTGAAAGAGGGGGAGACTGCCAGCTGGGTTGAGGGAAGCCACATCTTCCCTTTCTAGCTAGGTATACTCCCCTCGAAGAAAGGCAGTAGCGCCAGTCTTTAATGGCTGCCCTGAAGATAGGAAGCTATCCTGTAACTAAGTTTGTGCTGGAGCAGTGAAGAAGTAGACAGCGTGGAGACCAGGCATAATATATGGACATAAAGATACCCCGGAATTAAGGTATTAAATTTTTTTCGAAAAGGATTGTTGAGATATTCCCCGTTAGGAGAATGAGTGTACTCAGGGAAATGTAGTGAGTAACACACAACCAGCATACAGATACACTGAATAGTAAAATGTAGGTTTTACTACCAGTAAACGGGTAAACAAAGTCCAAAAAACAGTCCAAAAAATACATGGTTAAAGCAGTTAGTATCAGTCCAGGGATAATCCAAAAATGAAGTCAAGTATCATGAACAGAGTTCAGTAAATGGAGTTTGCTAACAGTTGCAAGACTCACAGCAATCCAAGAAGAACGATGTTCAGGCAAAAGGCAACAAGGAAATGCAAGAAGAAAGAAACCAGGTTTCTGGCTCGATCTTATGGCCGTTGGAGGAACCTCAACCAATCACACTTACAGCATTCTCTTAAAGATACAGTATTAAATAACTAGGCTGGTTTATATATTTCCAACCCAACTGTTAGGTGACTATCATTCCAAACATTCTCCCCCACATTACGTGACATATCCCCAAACAGCCTTGTTTCCAAAAACTACAGCAGCCCCAAACTTTACGCCTTTGGGTGGGACAATAGCTGGGCGCCCCCGGCCCCCCCCCCCCCCGCCCCCCATATAAAAAACACAGTTTAAAATCCATATCGAAGCGCGGCGCCGCCATCTTCCCTTTCCAGAAAGCTCCCCAAAGCCTGCCCATCTTTTACAGTGCCTTTGGGCTTTTCATGAAATGATCCCCCCCCCCAAAACACCCCCCAACAACCCCGCCCCACCCCCCCCCCCCCCCACCCCGGGGCCCCGCCCCCGGGCTTTCATCTGCAATGTTATTCTCTGACATGCAGTACTCCAGTTTAATCATTTTACTTTGAACACATTGTCTCATATTCAGATATTGTAGATCAGTGTGTTTTGATCTTGCCTTTATGGTGAGATTGGAAGCCATCTGAATTGCTGATTGGTTGTCTTCATATACAACAATAGGTTCCTTTACATTAATTCCCATGTGTACCATTAGTTGTTTATAACATACTAAGTCCGTACATAATAGAGATAAACATGAGAATTCAGCCTCCACTGTTGATAAGCTTAGATGTTTTTGTCGAATAGACCACCATCCAATTAACGCCTTTCCTAATAACACTACAGTACCTTACGTTGATTTACATGTAGGTACGTCTGTAGCAAAACTTGCATCGGCATATGCAGTTAAACTTAGTTCATCCTTAGGCTCTAAATACAATGCATAATGCATTGCTTGTTTAAGATATCTCAACACACGCTTAGCAGCTTGCCAGTGTCTTTCAGTAAGTTCAGTGCTAAACCTAGATAATTGGTTAACACTATATGCTATATCTGGCCTTGACCAATTTTTAAGATAGGATAAGCTACCAATCAAGGATTGATAAATGTCTTTATCAAAAACAGGACTTTGCACATCACTGTGGCTAAACTCCTGGCTCATTGGTGTCTTAGCCGGTTTACAAAGTTTCATTTTAAAGTTCTTCAGTAACTGGTTAATTTTATCTGCCTGTGAGATTTTGTGGCCTCCCCTAGTTTTATCTATTTTCAAACCAAGATACTGTTTAATGTTTATTGTTTTATGTTTGATTTTAAATTTCTTCTTTAATAGTGAAATAATCCCAGTAACTTCTTGTTCAGTTTTAGTGATTAATGCTATGTCATCAGTAAACAATAGCAACAATGAAATTATACCATCACTTTCTTTTTTGAGTAAACATGGATCAGCCATGCCAGCTACAAACCCTATCTTTGTTAATTCCTTAATTATACACTAGTTCCATTCATAGCCTGATTGCTTCAAGCCATAAAGACTCTTTTTTAATTTCCAGCAATCAGTTTTGTTATCAGTTTTTATTCCTAACGGCTTTTTAAATATATAGTATGTTGCAATGGTGCATGAGGATATGCTGTCTTCACATCTAAATGGTTTATTGTGTATTTATTCTTTGCTGCCCACACTAATGCTGCTTGTAATGTGGTAGCCTTCAGACTCATCGTAGTCACTGGCTGACTGATCGAACCCTTGTGCTACTAACCTGGCTTTATGGGTAACAGTCCCATCTACACCTGCCTTAATTTTATAAATCCACTTACACCCTATGGCATGCTCACCTGGTGGTAATCTTACATTTTCATATACCTCCAAACTTTGTAAAGATTTCAGTTCTTTATCCATTGCTTCTTGCCAAGCAGCTTGATCCTTAGCAGGATACAGTTTCAGTTCATTATGGTTAGTAGGAACTATTTTTACTTGGCATACAATACTAGCTTGATATCTATCTGGTGGTCATGTTACACGGGTTAAATGTCTGGGCAACTCAGGGCTTACTGGTGGACTCTCCTGTTCCACCTGCTCCTGTTCTTCTACCTCCTCCTGTGCTTGTTCTTCCTCTTTAATGGCTACTGATGGTTTAACTATCTCATCGTTAGGGACTACTTGGGTGTCAATAATAACATTATTGTTGGATTCCTGTTCTAGTTTCTTCCACACAACATGCTCAAGAAATTTAGCACTAGCGCTACAGTAAATATTAGCTGTACCTCAATCACAAAATCTAAACGATCTACGGTTGGCCTCGTAACCTATGAAAAATAATTTCCTAGCTCTATGTTGCCCTTTCAGTCTTACTTGTAAGGGAATATGCACCCATGCTGGAGTACCAAATGTGTGTAGGTAACTTAAATTTGGTTTTCTGCCATGCCAACAAGTGAATAGAAATTCACCAGTTGTTGTGTTCACCACATTGTTTAACACATGGTTGCTACACATTATGGCCTCACCCCACAGTGTTTCAGGTAAACCTGAATTGGATAACATAGTGCGAGCCATGGCTTTTAATGTTTGCCCTCTTCGTTCTATAAATGAATTATGTTGTGGCCTGTAAGATGCAGAACGCTTATGCTCAATACCAGCCAATGTTAACATTGTTTGGAATCTATTGTTAATAAACTCAGTCCCATTATCTGTTACTACAGTAATTACCTTATTTTTCATTTTTCTTTCTGCAAACCTTAGCCAATTAAAGAAATGTTGGAATGTTTCTGTTTTGTTTTTCACTAAATAGCAGAAACCGTACCATGAGTAATGGTCCATTATACTCAAAACATAGCAGGCACCTCCCAAACTGGGTTTCTTAGGACCAATTATGCCAGCAAACACAACCTCTAAAGGTTCTTTGGTCTTAAACCCATTCAGTCTGTTTGCAGGAATAACCTTGCTTTTCTCCTGGTTACAGGCATTACAGTTTAAGTACTTGCTACAGGGTTTTAATTTTACTCCCTCTGACAATTTGACAGTTTGTTTCAGCATTTTAAAATTAATGTGCCGTAGACATCCATGCAGTAAATGTATACATTTGTCATGTGGCTTAACATTGCTATAAACCGTTAGCCATCTGCAACTGGTCATCATGTATCACATATAAATCATTATCTAAGGTAGCAATAACACTTTTACCCTCTTTCTCTATTATACAGTTATCTCCCCTAAAGGTTACTACATAACCAATATTAACTAAAGCCCTTACTGATAACAAATTAAATTTCAGTTTAGATACATATAACATAGGTAAATGATCATTTACACATGAACAATATGCAGTACCTTCACCAGATGCTTTCATCTTCCATCCATTTGCCAATGATACTTGTTGCTTACTCGTGGACATCTTTACAAACCTCTCTCTATTTCTAATAATGTACTGTGATGCTCCACTATAACTACCCACAAATCATGGTTTACAGTTGAATTGCTAGATATAGCTAAATTAACATTCTTCTTAGCCTTCTGGTGATTACCAGTATTCTGTCATTTTCCCTTCTTACAGAATCTAGCTATATGTCCCTTAGCCCCACAAGAAAAACATTTCCTAACAGTATAGGCATTTGAAAACAAATCCTCTTCTTGTGGTTGTTTTTCTCTCAGTTGATCTCTTTCCAGCCTTCTTCTTGCCTCTTCTAACAATCGTCCAGTTATGTCAGTCAATGTCAGTTCATTTCTGGTCAGGAATTCCAGTGAAGATACGTAATCATCATAACTTTTCTCCAATGAGGAAAGAATGATGCAAACCTGATGCAGGTCTGAAAAAATCAGTTCCTTTTCATGTAGCTCTTGAAAAGTTCTTTTCATGAAGTTCAAATGAGCTAACATATCTCCACCTTTCAGAAGACGTGCTCTAAACAGTTTACATGTAAGATGTATGTGTGCACCTACACTGTCACAAACATAAATCCTCTTCAAATTCTCCCAACACCTAGCAGCAGACTCTTCTCCATGAATATGGACTAGCTGCTGGTCACTCAGTGTTAGCCCAATTATACAAAGAGCTCGTTCGTTGTTCTGTTTAAAGTCAGCCAGCTTCTTGGCATCGTCCTCATCATCTGGATCCCAAGCATTTACATCCGGTGGATCTTGAACTGCATTCCATAACCCTTCTCTACGCAGAAGTAGACTGCATTTCATAGACCAGGAAACATAGTTTGTTCCATCCAACTGGGTTATCAGTGATAGACTTGTTGATGGATCTTGTGCCATCTTTACCAGGACAATAACTTACAATTAAACAGTAAACAGCTGTCTGTATATGGTACTGTGTATTCACACTAACTCTCAGTTATCTGAGCCTGGTATGGCCTGGGTCCATAACCAGTGTTGAGGTATTCCCCTTTAGGAGAATGAGTGCACTCAGGGAAACATAGTGAGATTGATGTTGAATAACACACAACCAGCATACAGATACACTGAATAGTAAAATTTAGGTTTTACTTCCAGTAAACAGGTAAACAAAGTCCAACTAACAGTCCAAATCACACACGCTTAAAGCAGTTAGTATCAGTCCAGGGATAATCCAAAAACGAAGTCAAGTATCATAAACAAAGTTCAGTAAATGGAGTTTGCTAACAGTTGCAAAAACTCACAGCAATCCAAGTAGAACGACGATCAGGCAAATAGGGCAAAACAGGAAATGCATGAAGAAAGAAACCAGGTTTCTGGCTCCATCTTATGGCCATTGGAGGAACCTCAACCAATCACAATTACACCATTCTCTTAAAGAAACAACATTAAATAACTATGCTGGTTTATATATTGCCAACCCAACTGTTACGTGACTATCATTCCTAACAAGGATTACAAAGCAGCGACCTGAGAGAGAGAAAAGAAAGGTGGAAATAAATGTAAGAGGATTTGAATTTTGACAGGAATTAAATTGAAGGAGGAAGCTGGAAGAAAATTTGGATAAACATATGATTTTGGCACTAAATAGGCATAATTAAATGTTGAACTTGAATGTGCCAAAAAGAAATAATTAATAATTTGTACTTATTGAATTATTGAAACTTAAAAGCCACAAACAAAGGGGGGAAAAGTGGAAAGAAAGGATGGAACTTGGACGTAACAGAGAGCGCCACCTAATGGTAAAGGAAAAATTTTAGCGACTTTTTAAAAAAGTGCCTGGTTTTTTTTCAAAATTGGAACTTGATACAAAATAAGAGGAACTTTGTTACAATAAAATAGAAAGCCTGAAAAGTGGAAACCGAAAACACAGAATATTAAGATAAAAGAAAGAAGCGTAAAGAAATTATCTTGGGATTGTTTGGTGATTTTGATACAAATTTAAATTTATGGATATTGGATGACTTTTGAAAAAATTTAAAGAGGAAGTAATAAAAGCTGATTGTTGGAAATAAATATCAAAGATGCTGGTTGAATTAAATTACTGGACAATTGGTTTGGACTTAAATACCAAAGAAAGGGATAAAGAAAATATGAAAAAAATGTATAAACATGGCAGAACTTTTCTTGGAACTAAAAATGGAATTAAGAAACATAAAGGAAATGTTATATGAAAGAAACGAATCGTGCTGTATTGCCTTACAATTAATAGAAATGGCGATTTTGGAGAACAAAGAACAACAAGGAGTGCCAGAAGAGGAGGAGCTGATCAAAGAAGAAGCCAGCTTCAATGAACAAATGGAACAACAAACATTAAAATGAAAGGAAAAATGAATGGAAATTAAAAGTTGGAGGTTTGAGGGGACAATTAAAAAGGGAAATGTTTTGAAAACCAAACAAAGAAAAAGGAAACAGCAGAAATGGGAATTACAGAAGAAAATTTTAAAGAGGGAGGAGGATAAAAATTTGAGTAAGAAACGGAGAGAAAAAATGAAGGAAAAAAGAGATAATAAGAGGAAAAAAACAGAAAATAAGGAGATATGGAAACCGAACAAAAAGGATAAGAAATTATTTAGATATAGAGATAATGGGTAGATAAAGATTAATGAAAAGAGATTCTGCAAGGTAATGTGTTGTAATATATAAGAATGTAGTTTTTAAAAGGTCATGGAACTGATATATTTTTTTATTAATTGGTTTTTTTTAAGGATTATTGTTAATTTATATATGAAATAAATGCAAAAACTGGAAGCTATGATAAGAAGATGAATTATATTTAATAAAATAAAGAATGCAGTTAAAATGAATTATGAGGATTCTAGTGAAAAGACTAATATCAGTTTCTACAATTAACTGAATAGATCAATATATTTGAAATAATAAATGAGTTAGAAAGTAATTGAGGGAAAGAATACCAGGCAGAATCTTTTTTGTGTGTGTGTGTGTGTGTGTGTGTGTATTCAACTTTGTTCGGGTATTTTCCCACGTCATTATAGACGTGGAAAAATACCCGAACAAAGCTGAATACCATACATGTAAGTACCCGCGAAAACTTAAGAAAATATATACATACACACACACACACACACACACGTATATGTGATATATAGTAGTTAGGAGATTATTGTTATTAAACTAGAATGTCATAATTATACAGTGATTATATTAGGATAAACTTTGATTATGGATTAAACAGGAATAAATTGAAAGATATATAAGATTAAAAGGTGGCACACTCTAATTGGTAATTAAAGGGGGAAATTTTTGGAATTATTAGATGTAAGATGAAATTTATTGAATAATGAAACAAAAGTATGTGATAAAATTGCAAATGTAACAGATAAAAGTATAAAGGAATCATGAATTTAGAATAAAAAATAAGAATGTTAGACTATAAAACAAGATATGAGAATATTTAAAGAAAAAGGAATTAAGTTAAGATATAAATTGAAAATGGATTTGATAAGTGTACAGAAAATAAGAATATTGGAGTAAATTTAAAACGGAAGTAATGATATGATATAGAATTGAATGTGAAAGATAAATATATACTAAGATTATGTTTGTATTGAAGTGTAAAAACTTGGAACCACACTGTTCACGGAAAGAGATGTTTTTAAAATGTAACAATAAAAAGTTTATTACAAAAAAAAACACCAAAAAAGAAGGAAAGTAACATGTACAGGAATAAAGAGAGAAACGCAGATGGAACTCCTATTGAAAGTACTGAGACAATTATATTTGTCTTTGTTTAATTGCCTATAAAATTGGGACTTTGAAGTCAATCTGCTTGTTACTTAGAAAATTGAATATCTTGGAAAAGTAAATAATACAGTGCTCTGTAGATGGAAAGCATCAATAAAATGGGCCAAAAATAGCCTTTTCATTTTCAGTTTGAAATCAGAAAATTGATACAGCAGAAGTAAATAAATGAATAATAAACCAAATTAGATGGGCGGACAAATTAAGTAGTTTTTAACCTTTAAAATATTTAAATTTGTTGCAATATATATCAACACTTAATTGTTACACTTTTATTGCTTATGCAAATAAATAATTGTTTTACCTGCTTGGTCTTTAAGTATTTTTGATATAACAACAGGCACTTTGTGCTCGGCACCACCCTGAAAGAGACGATAAAAATAAAATTTGTTTTATGTGTGATATGTTATAAAACTATGTAATTATAAAAATATGCATACCTTTATACTTAAGCCCAAGCCGCCAACTGGTTGTCTACGAAGTTTAACGGTTCTGTGCTTTAAAAAATGGTAGAAAAAAATAAATTTAGGTGAAAATTCAATATTAGATGTATGCTTAAGAAATTTATTCATATACTTTGGTTTATGCAAATTCTTGATCTAGAAAGTCAAAAGAATAAAAATATGGCATTTAATCAATACTAGTCTCAGTACATCCAAAAAGTTTTTGGGGTTATTGATTGGTTAAAGGCCATAGTGTGGTGGTATGCAAGCTAGATTAGAGATTCTAACTTGAGCATAGTTGCTGTAAAACTGGACTTTGGTTTTGCTACATATTACCAAAGCACTCAAAACTGGTGCAGGTATGATTATGACCAATAATCCAATCTATTCTTCCTATATCTTACTAAACAAAACTTATGTGAAACCCTCTGTTGACCAACATCATGAAGGGCAAAGGAAGTCAACATATATGAATTTGTTTGGTAACAGTTATAGCTTTTCTTTTTAATTGCTTTTTTATTTTATTGTACTTACAATGTTTATGCAGTGGTGTGAGCCAATTGTTAAATTTTGGGGAATTATGCAAGCCAATTGACAGTAAAGCTGAACTACTAAACAATGCCTAATGTGTTGATTACCTGCTCTGGGGCTAGCAACATGGCAGCAGCAATGAAGTTGGCAAACATTTACCATTTACATTTACCATTTCATATATATATGAAATGAATAGATGGTGGAAGGAGGTAACAGATCTGAATGAAAGGGATCTGATTTTGCAGAATGGAAATAAAGGCAAAAAAGCAAAGTGGGGAAAGCAAATTGTCAGAGAAAAAAATTAAAGGATTCATCAGAAAGTATGAACTGGTGTCATGTATGCTTATGAAGTAGGAATTCATACATTTGTGAGAGTTTTCTATTATGCTCCAGTAAATGGCAAAAATGAAAGAATAAGGGATGCGCTTTTTGTAAAAAGAAGAAAGTGAACAGGTGGCTTGAATAGATGAGAAATGAAAGGCGGGTGTGATAGACAAGACAAGAGACATGAACAAAGATATCTGGCTATTCAGAAATCGAAAAATGAAAGGGCATGTTGACTTTCAGTAATTATCTGCTTAAAAACATGTGTTTAAGCATAAAATGTTACCATGCATATGCATGGAGAAGGAAAGCACAGGAAAACATAGCCAATTTTATTGGTTATAATGAAAAAACTGAAGAAAATTAGTGAAATTAATATTGCCCAAACATGCACTTTCCCTTCTTAGGTTTGTACCGCTGTTGAAAAACCCAAGCCTCTGCTGCTTGCACTAACTCTGCAACTTGAAAAATTATCTTGGATTTTTATAATCAACAAGTATTACCTATGCCCTCAAAATTGTTCACCCTTTTCTCCAAAGCCAAGAGGTTACTCTTGATACATTCCCCTTCCAGCTCCCTTGCTCAAGAGGAACTTGCTGGGTTATCTGACCACCTCTATTTCAACTGCTGTACTTCATGCCAAGTCTACCAGTAAATATGTTCTCATCCATAACTGGATTGTGGATGATAGAGCAGACCTGTTTTGCATCACCAAACCTGAGTGGGCGAAGAGGGGTAACCAACATTGAAATTGAGTTCACTTGATGAGATCCTCAAAGAAAAAGATGAGTTATTTAAAGAAAAAGGCAGTGTATGAATTGATGTACACACCTGGTTGAATCAAGAATAGTTTGTAAGGACAGAAAAGTATGGAGAAGTACAGTGAATAATGATAGAAATTAATTTTACTTTCTTTTTCACTTCTGATGTTATTTTTTTTTTTGGCTTATGCTAGCTATGTGTGTATGCTAAAGGGAAAGAATTATATTCTCTGTTTGGTGCTTGAAATATAGAATGTTTTATAAGAGAAAGTGCTGTTCAAGTACTTGTCTACTGAAGTTTTTTTGATGCTCCATTGAGAGTTCAAACCGTTTCTCTATTCAAAAGTTGAATAGGAGCTTAATATATCATTCAGATATATTAAATATGATATGCCAAGCACATGTCTCATTAAAAGAGAAAGAGTTGTGATATGAATATTATAGAAACACAGATGTGTGAATTTGATTAATACATCTTTTTAAAATATTTTTTCTTGGCCTTTAAACTGTTGAAGAATTAAAAATGCAGATATTGTTTCCAACGAAAACTCGTACTTGGCTCTTTCTTCTTTGAAATCTTTTACACACTGGATTTAAGTTTTTAGTCTAGATCAGTTCTTCTACCACTTCCAGTTGACTGCTCTCCTAGTGAACTGGTGTTCTTTTCATTTAATTCATTCCTTATGGCTAATTTCTTAGTATTTTTTGAAGAAAGTACATGTGATAAAAATCTTTATGGACTGTTCCCATGCAGTCTAATTCATATGTAATAGCACCATGCATTTTTGACACTTTATTCATGCTCAGTTTTCTTGAAATTTGATATAATAATAGAATATGAAATGACTCATTTTATTAATTGACATTAAATATTATATAATTTAGCAACATGCTGAGTCCAGTTCTACCCACAATGCCATTTCTCATCACTAAGAACAGACACTGTTGGATAGATCAAGATTGTTCTTAATATTGCACATGAGACACATTCCTTAGAAGTTCCCTAAAGATGGACTGCAGCATGAGTCCAAAAGCTCAGAAGATTAAACCTCTTGATCCAGTGACCGATACAGATTGGATCTTGCAACATTATCCTGGGACACTTATATTTGTTTTTAATACTGTTCTTATCATACATATTTATGCTTTTTAGAAGTTTGCTTTGTTTCCAAGAAATTTCCATACGTCTAACTAATTATATAGATAACTTGTGCCAAGTTCAATACACTTCATACAACGTTATATAAGTGAACTTGCATTCATAAAACTGAACAAGCTATTGTGCTCTTCCCTTATGCATGTCCTCAAATGGGTAGAATTGAATTGTTGGATGTGATGGCTTCAAAGGGCAAGAGGCAGAAACTTAGAACATTGAAAAAACATTGTAACCCATTTCATTGCATATGAAGAGAAATAGACAAGATCAGCTTAGAAAAAAATTCTTTAAATTTTAAATAACATTTTGTATTGACAAAGCAAGGACCACTTTGCATAATCAGTTCCATACCCTGTATTCACTTATAAAACAAGGAACATATGGATATAATTATGTTCTCTTGGATCATAGTCAACCTTTCTTCCAACATCAGACTCCTATGAAATCAGTAAAATTTAAACAAAAACCTCTATAAATCTTCTGTATTTATAAAAATTTGGAGACTGTCCGACTCTGAGCAGTCTACAATTACAATTAAAACATTTTAAATAATTTTGTTGTAGATTTAGAGCAAACCAATTGTTCCTTCTTTAAACAATGAATAATGATTTTTGTAATTAAGGAAACATTTTTGAAGGCTGTTAAATACCTTTTTTTTCCCGTTCAGTTCACCAGTGTGCTTTAGACTGGTGTTTCCTAAACTTTTTTCATCTCAGAACATCCCCCCTCTTTTAAGAATTATGGAGGACTCCACAAATTTTTCATTTGTATTGGTTATATTTGTTGATATTTACCATATCAAAGATTAAAATTGATGCATTCACTGCTTCTACTGCTTCTCATGATTATTTGATGGGATTTTAGTACGGTATTATTTTTCAACATAGGCTTACTAATTTTGATTTCAAGGTTCCCGGAAAAGATCTTGGGGGACCCCAAAGATCCTAGGACCACAATTTTAAAAAACACTGCTTCTGAATATTCAGCTATAGATTGGAACCATAATGAATGAAGTTTGGTTATCAGTTCAGTCAGGTTGACCAGTATTTATGAGACTATATAGCCATAATGTCCATGCCTGAGAAAGAAGAATGGTTCTGTAGGTGATGGGATTGGATGATATCTGATACTCCTGCCATGTCCCAAAATCACTACAATCAGTTCTACAGATGCAGCTTGTTCCTTGCCATAGCACAATTTGGAGACCACATATACATATTCCATGCATGTGTGTGTATATGTATATATTTGTGTGTGTAAGATAAAATATATGAAATAAATAGAATTAAGATTAGGCAAAATGTATGATTGCTTTTCCTACATTGCCTGGAGTTCAGCAAAGGTGTAGCTGGGCTTTTATAGCAAAGTTATATACATATACGTGGTTATATTATTGTTTAAGCTCCATGAAAAAAAATAGAAGTAAAAAGGTTAAATAACAAAATGTAGGTGGAAAGTGAAGAACTCTCATAGCATATTATATATGCAAAACAACCTACCTCAGAATTATGTACAGCTTTTATGAATGCTAAACAGGAACTTAATTCCTTTTGTACACTTGAAACAGAATATTAATTGAATTATACAAAATAAAGATACTGCGAGCAAATGGGAAGAACTTATAAGCCTTTTGGCAGAAATATTTAAAGTAATATAATATTATGCCTACTTTTAAGCATGGCTATATACAATTATTTTCTCTCTCTTTTTCTCTCTCTCTCAATTTTTATTCTCAGTTGTAGAATGCTAAGTCAAATTAAGAAACCAGGATGATCCCCGCCCTCTTTCTCTTCTGGAAGTAGATAAAAACTCATCTCTTCCAGACAGCCTTTGAGGATTAATTGTAACCAGCAGTACCAAATAATTGCTAATTTAATTTTAGCCCATTTTATTAATATTGAAATTGGAAATTAGGTTGTGGATTTTATTGATTTTAATGCTGACTTGCACAGCATTAAACTATATTTATACAGTAAATTCTTTACACAGCCTAGTCTCTGCTACATTTCTCACAATGCATGAGAAATAAAATATATTCAACATTATGTGAAATGTTTCATATAATTGTGCCTGTAGAAGTATGCCTTTACGTGTGTTTCCTTTTGAGTTACTGGTGATGACTATGGCTGGGTGTATGCAATACACTTGGTCCTAAAAATAAAGGAATCTGCGGATTTTCTTGACTTGTCATAGCTGACTTTAGGGAACAGTGCTCATCTCTGTTTAAAGAGCCACTGAGCTAGCACTATCCAAAGATGTTTCCAGCCATGTGGCTAGTATTACGTCCCAGAGTGATGTTATGTTCTCATCAAAAATGATATCTATTTATTTACTTGCATTTGTATGCTTTTGAACTGCTAGGTTGGCAGGAGGTCAGACAAGGATGGGAGCTCACCCATTGTGCTGCGAACCTAGGCTGTCAGTTTTCCAGCCAGCAAACCCAGAGTCTTAATCAGTGAGGTTTTGCACTGCTCCCAACTTCGTCCTAACTCCTGGTTTATTTGTTTATCATTTAGAAATCACCCATCTCCTTACACAAACCTATTCTGGGCAATCTACAAAGACATAAAAATCTAAAAACTATATATAATGAATACAGTTAAAAACAAGAATAAAATAATTAAAATGATGGGAAGGGGCTTCAGGGTTCTGTGGACCCCAATTGAGTAAGAAGAGCCAGGTCTTCAAGCATTTTTACAAAAGGTCAGGAGAGTCAAGGGCATGTTCTGACTGTAGAATGGATGGAAAAGGGGATTTGATGTATGGTCCGGGTAGTAAGGGGGGGTGTCATGGGCTGTTTTACCTTTCAACGTAGTATCAAAAATGTTTCTTCTGTAAGCCAAGAAGTTATGTTTTTAGGCCCTGCCATATGTACACTGATTTTCCTCTCACATAGATGCTTTAGTACAGGGCCCCTCAACCCTTGAGCCATGGACTGGCACCGGTCCGCAACATACCAGCAACCGGCCCGCACAAAGAAGCAAAGCTCCATTTGTGGGATGCAGGCAGCATGCAAAGCCACATCCTCTCTGGTCTGTGGAAAAACTTTCTCCATGGAACTGGTCCCTGGAGCCCAAAAGGTTGGGGGCCACTTCTTTAGTACATCATAAAAAACAATACCAATCAGTGCGGCTTTGTCAAAGGCTCTAGTATTACAGATTCTGAAGTTCAAAGGCCTATGGAGAAACACCGAGAAAAGCAGAAGCCACCACATTTGGTTTTCCTCAATCTTGAAAAAGTCTTTGACTGTGTTCTGCATCAGTTAATCTTAATGTATGTACTCAGTGACTATATTGTTCCTGAGCAACTTATAACATGGGTCAGATGCTGTATACAAATACCAGCAGTTTCATGTCATGCACTGTCAGCCTTTCCGACAGCTTTCCTGTGAAAGTTGGCATTCATGAAAGTTCAGCATTATCACCATTGGTGTTCATTCTCGTTATGGATATTATCACAAAAGAACTTCCTCTATACTCACAACTACCACCAGAGAATAATTGCAGTGATATGCACAAACTGCTTTTGCCAATTTTGCCTGTGCCTCAACATCAAAAATACTGAATATCAGCCTGAGCACTGCCACTGTACAAGTCAGTAGTGAAGATCTAGTGAAGATCAACTCCTTCCATTGGTTTTCAGTAGATCCTGGTCAACACCTAGGATCACATCTACAAAGTGATGGCAGCATCAAAGGTGAAACAGGTTATTACTTGAGGCTTTATACTGTTACAGAGCTTTGGAGCATTCCCATTACTTGGGATGATTGATGTGACAGAATTTAACATTTAAGCTTTTCCTTATTTGTGAAGAGAATGCTATTTGTGAACAGCCAGTCAATTCACCAATTTTGGTTGTGCCAGCTTACACTATGGGGTTACTTTATCAGGTTTCCCTTCACTTCAGTGAAGCAGAGGAGCAAGCCATTTATGAGGAAAGTACCTAAAAAGCAAACTGACCCGTGTATCTCACATTTAATCATTAACTGCATTTGTTTGGTCTTCTTGCTTAGAGCCGACATTGACTTGATTGCACGTAATCAATCACTTATATCACCTCTAGCTCAAAATAGGACAGAATAATAATGTACCACAACTGGATTTAGTTCAAGTTCCGTTTTGTGGAAGTGAGTGAAGGAGCAAACCCCTCTGTGCTTCAAATCACCTGTAGTTTTTTGTTGGGGAGGGAGGGGGCAGATTTTTGTAATACCCACATTTTTTTTCTCTAAATTTGGCTAAAGTATTTGGGGTTATGAGTTACAGACTCTCTACTGTTTTTTCCTACAAGGATCCTGTGTTCTTTCATCAGGTTTTTATGTTTCCTGATTTAATGTTTAATGTATTGAGCTAGGAATACAGAGGTCCAATTTCTAGTGCACCATCAGCCCTGGAAGCTCACTGGGTGATTTTGCACTGTCCCCTTCTCTCAGGCCAATATCTCATAAGATTTCCATAGGAAACACCAAAAGAGGGATTCCAATGCTTACCCTCTTGAGCTTCTGAACGAAAGGCAGGTTATAAATCTAATAAGCAGAACACAATGGTAGTTTCTTTCTGATTTAGCAACCCATGATTAAAACAAAGTTTATTTAACATAAGGTGTGAAAACAGTCTAGAGTCTAGACCCTTCTAAATGTGCTATAGTCACAAATATCTGAATATAACATTTAGCCTTAAAGAATTTCACCATCTTTTTTTTTTTTACATATAAGCCTGTCTTCAAAATGAGATTCTATTGAGCTTTATAAATAGTAGATTGTAGATAATCAGTATTATTTTCAGACATAGTCAATTAGACATGTTCAACAAAAATACATTCTTAACAACTTGATTTAAATTTACTTTTCTATTTTTACCTTTCTCCTCTCCTACAGTATTTCCATCTTTAATAAATACATACTTCAGTTTACATCAAGAACAAAAAATAACTATTTGAGCCATGATAGGAGAAAAATGTTAGTGAAAAACTTTCATGGAGATAATTTTTCCAAACGTAGTATCAAAAATTTGAATGTGCTTATGGATCTGTTTTTTTTAATATGGTAACCCAAAAACATACAACTGCTCTCTCAAGGCTATGAGGATTATTTATGGATATTTGAACTATCACAAAATCTTATAGAAAATGTGCCTGAACACAGAATGTGAAGAAAAGAATAGAGTCGGGCATAGCCAAACAGTTCAAGGAAGTATCAGTCATATTTAACTAGTTGCATAACTCCCTAAAATGTCTGTTTCTAAGAAAGTTATGGAATTTCTTGAATTTGGATTCTTATAAGTACCTTGTAGAAATTCTTCTTCTGATACAATCTTAAGACAGAGGAACTATTTACAGACTTACAATATTGCCCGTCAACTGGAGTCTAACTTGCACACAAAAATTTCCAGGTATCATTCATGGGTTTGATTATTTATCCTCAGAGCTGGGAATGGAAATTCCAGCCTGCAGAGAGCTTTGGAACATATCCATTATTTGGGATGACTGATGTAACAGAATTTAACATTTAGTATTGCTTGAATTTTGAGGTCTGAACAGTTTTGCTGTAATATATGAGTTTTGAAATATTCTGTGCAAATCATCTCTATTTTTATTAATAATTTAAACC
This sequence comes from Notechis scutatus, assembly GCF_049901735.1. Lineage (NCBI taxonomy): Eukaryota > Metazoa > Chordata > Lepidosauria > Squamata > Elapidae > Notechis > Notechis scutatus. The sequence goes on along the minus strand of NC_142009.1, from coordinate 129,393,810 downwards.
TCTCTGCATAGTTTATACAAGCTGGAAACATTAATGACATGCTACCTTATTTTATCCGTTGGTAATAATCATATTCCTTTTGGCTAGATTATTGAACATACACACATACCACAAACATAAATCATCTATTGTGTCCTATTTTATTTTCCCCCTCTGTGATAGTCATTATTCTTTCATAAGTTATTTGGGGGAGGGAAGTTAGGGTGGTTTTTTTTGTATTAATTATACTGCATTTTTTAAATAAGAAAAAAGCAGCTTCACAATATTTTTATAAGATTGCTTCCCCCCTCCCAAAAATGTGACTTTTTGTTTTGTCAGTATTATAACAGAAAATGCCTGTGGTCACGATGAAGACTCAACTTAGCCTATCATAAACAGATGGTGCGACAATTTGCATTTTAAATAGCTGTTTCAGGTGCATCATCAGTCTGCAACTTGCTAAAGTTGCTGAGTTCCTTCCTGAAATTATAGGTGAAACCAGGGGTGGGATACGAAAGGGTTAACTACTGGTTCCGGATTTACGAGCTTCGCTGCCCCCTGTGAGCCTGTAAATCGTCACCTGTAAATCATCATTAATCATCATTAGCATGTCATAAGCACGCTGCCTGCTGAGAAGCAGCCTTTGAAACAGCCCTCTTTTCTTGTTTTTTTAACTGCAGCTGTGGCTCATTCGGCAGCTGAAGTTGAAAAATCAGGAAATAAAGATCAGGTAAGAGCCCAGGTAGGCAGGTGGGCAAAAACATCAGCAGAGATAGAACCGGTTCTATGTCTGCTGCTTTTCAGAGCTACTGGTTCTACAGAGGTAGACAGAACCGGTAGAAACCCACCCCTGGGTGAAACTCGAAAAATTAGAATATTGTACAAAAGTTCATTTATTTCAGTAATGCAACTTAAAAGGTGAAACTAATATATGAGATAGACTCATTACATGCAAAGCAAGATAGTTCAAGCCGTGATGTGTCATAATTGTGATGATGATGGTTTACAGCTCATGAAAACCCCAAATCCACAATCTCAGAAAATTAGAATATTACATGCAATCAATAAAACAAGGACTGTACATAGAACAATATCAGACCTCTGAAAAGTAGAAGCATGCGTATGTACTCAGTACTTGGTTGGGGGCCCTTTTGCAGCAATTACTGCCTCAATGCGGTATGGCATGGAAGCTATCAGCCTGTGGCACTGCTGAGGTGTTATGGAAGACCAGGATGCTTCAATAGTGGCCTTTAGCTCTTCTGCATTGTTCAGTCTCATGTCTCTCATCTTTCTCTTGGCAATGCCCCATAGATTCTCTATGGGGTTCAGGTCATGCAAGTTTGCTGGCCAATCAAGCACAGTAATCACACGGTCATTGAACCAGGTTTTGGTGCTTTTGGCAGTGTGGACAGGTGCCAAGTCCTGCTGGAAAATGAAGTCAGCATCCCCATAAAGCTCGTATGTGGAAGGAAGCATGAAGTGATCCAAAATCTCCTGGTAGACGGCTGTGTTGAGCCAGGACTTAATGAAGCACCAACACCAGCAGATGACATGGCTCCCCAAATCAACACAGACTGTGGAAACTTCACACTGGACTTCAAGCATCTTGCAGTGTGTCCCTCTCCATTCTTCCTCCAGACTCTGGGTCCTTGGTTTCCAAATGAGATGCAAAAGTTACTCTCATAAGAAAAGAGGACTTTGGACCACTGAGCAACAGACCAGTTCTGTTTTTCTTTTCTTTTTTTTAATAAAGTTTTATTGAGTTTTAACAAAACAAATAAAACATCTTATTTGAGTACAGCATTGTTCTGGGTTATCACATTTCCATACAGACACAATTTCATATGCATATTCATCTTATGTATTCAACTTCATATCTTACTACTCTTTTTCCAACTTCTCACTATTTTTCCCTTTACTTCTCTTAATTTTCTTTTATGGTTATCTCATTTTCTTCTTATTCAATTGTATTTCTTTTACCTAAATTTCTATATCTTTTTATTCATTGTACTTATTCTTTCATCTGTCTTGTTTACAATTTCATATGTTCTCTTCCAACATTCTTAAGAAGCAAAATTTCCCTATGATTGCCAATCGAAGTGCAACACCTTTAAATCTTATTGTTATTATCATATGAAATCTCATTAAACATTGAATTTGTGCATTCTAAAATTATAACATTCAAATTTCTAATATATATTTATCATGTAAATCTTATCATTCAGACTCTGCTTGGTACTTCCCCTTGAAAATGTAAAAAGAAAAATTCTAAAAACATAGCAAAAACAATATATATATATAAACATTAGTAAACAAAATAGTTATTCAAAATCATTCTAGTACTGGTATGAGCCTTGTAAATCTTTCATGTTTCTTTTCAATATCTATCAATCTTTGAGAACAATTGAAATGTTTCCCTCCCTTCTTCATTATTACTTAACTGTTAATAAGCATACCATTGGATAGTCATACAGTTTTATCTTATAAATTATTTACTATTAATAAGCAAAATAATTATTCAAATTCATTCTAATAACTGGTATAAATTTCCTTTGCAGAATCCTCACTTTTAACTAAATTTAACCATTGTCTCTGTGTTTTCTAGCTTAGCAAATACCTTTAATCCTAGTATGTTTCCCCTTTTTCTTTATTTCCTGTTTTGTCCCTCATAAGTTCTTTCCCTTTCTATCTTTCCCCTTTTTCTCATCCCTTTTTTATACCCTCTCTCTCTCTAATTTTCCCTTCTGTAGTTTTCTTTTCTGCTTCTCCTTGCTCTTATACTTCTTTTTCAGACTATTTTTCTTTTTGGCTGTTCCCTTGGATCTCAAACTTTTAACTCCTTTCCCCCTTATTACCACTTTGCATTATTTGATCATTGAAAATGGCTTCTTCTTTATCCCACCCTTCTTCTTGCTCTTGAAGCTTTTCCTTTTGCTTTTCATAGTTCAGGATCTCCATTTCAAAAAATTCAAATACAAAGCCAAAGGATCTTCCTCTCCTTTCTGTATCTTCTTGCTGTTTTTTAAGACTCATCCTCAATTCTTCCAGGAGTGATGGCATTTTAAACATTTTTGAACAACCACCTGATTGACTTTAAGTAAAAACAGAAAAAGAAAGAAAAAACCAATGCCAACAACTTTTTTTTTTAATCACCAAATGATCCCAGACTGTTCCTTCTTGTTTCTTTCCTTTACTTTTCCTTTCCGTGGGGTACTGTATCTTTTAATAAGATTTCAGTTACAATGTATCCTCAGGAGTCTTTTCAAAGTTTCACTGTTAATCCTCTTTATTTTTCCAGGTGGCACTCCATTTTTCCATTATTCCAAGTCCCACCCTTTTGCCTCCACTCTTCTCCTTTTTAGAGCTTTAAAATGACCAAAAAAAATCTTTATTCTCCTTTTGACACTTAGATTTCAGCTTAAGGTTGCCTATTAGTATCAAAATAGACTAATATAAATTTCTTTCCATACCATTTGTAATTGTCAATATAAAGGTTAAAAAAGGGTTTTTAACCCCCTTTTCTCTCTCCTTCGCCGCTTAAAGATCTTCTTTCAGAAGTATCCCTCTAGGTACTTTTAGATTCAGGGTACTTTGCTTAGATGTTCTCTGTTGTTTAGCCCAGTCTGTCCTGCTTTCCTCTTTGTCTTTCTCCTGCACAATCTTATCCAGTCGGGTTCTTCTTTGAGGTGGCCATTTCTGACCACCGCTGCAACCGCTTTGGGAAAGGGAGCTTAGACCAGCCAAAGAGGAGAGATGCGGCTCCCCTCCACTCGGCTAGCAATCTTCCCCCCCTTCACCACCTCTACGGGGTGGCTTCAGCCCCGAATCCATAGGATTGGGGCGCTCCAGCGGCGAGCACAGATTAAACTGTGCATGATCACGGATTTTGGTCTGTCGCTGAAGACACCCAAACCAGAAGTCCCAGTCCTGTTTTTCTTTAGCCCAGGTAGATGCTTCTGATGTTGTTTGTGGTTCAGGAGCGGCTTGACAAGAGGAATACGACATTTGAAGCCCATGTCCAGGATCCATCTGTGTGTAGTGGCTCTTGATGCACTGACTCCAGCCTCAGTCCACTCCTTGTGAAAGTCCCCAACACTTTTGAATGGCCTTTTCCTGACAATCCTCTCCAGGCTGCAGTCATCCCTGCTGCTTGTGCAACTTTTTCTTCCACACGTTTCCCTTCCACATAACTTTCTATTAATGTGCTTTGATACAGCACTTTGGGAACATCCAACTTCTTTTGCAATTACCTTTTGAGGCTTTCCCTCCTTATGGAGGGTGTCAAGGATGGTTTTCTGCACAACTGTCAGGTCAGCAGTCTTTCCCCTGATTGTGATTCCTACTGAACCATACCACAAGCCAGGCAAACACCTGGGCACAAACAGACCCCCCGATACCTCCAGCTCAAACACACCCCTACCAGGCACCCAGATGAAACCTAGCTTCCTAATAAATGATAGCCGTCCGTTTACTCGGAGCCAAGCCGCACTAATAGCCTCCAATACAGGAAACACAATGTTGCCAGCCAATCAAGACAAAAAAAAAACCCTACAAAACAGACAGAAAATATTAGAAACACCAATCAAACAGAACACAGCAAACTCCAAGACCAATAAACACAAACCAAGACTCCCAACCAATCAGGATGAAGAAAAACACCATTTTGGCACAGCAGTAGGCTAGCACCAAATTTAAAACAGAAACGGCTGTGAAAGTCTGACTCACAGACGAACACAATACAGAAGCCTGATGATGGCAGATGAGATTCTGCCGAAACGTTGCTACAACTTTAAAAGCACAACTATAATGACGTGGGACAATACCCGAACAAAGCTGAATACCATACATATACATACCCATGAAAACTTAAGAAAACAATATATATATATATATATATATATATATATATATATATATATATATATATATATATATATATATATGGTGTTCGGCTTGGTTCGGGTATTTTCCCACGTCATTGTAGTTCTTCTAAAGTTGTAGCAACGCTTCAGCAGAATCTCATCTGCCATCATCAGGCTTCTGTATATATATATATATGTGTGTGTGTATGTATATGTATATGTATATGTATATAATAAAACACTCATTCCATTCCAATTCAATTCTATCATTAATATTTAGAATCTTAACATCTTTAGCATTTCTTTTCAATTGAATATCATACTTCCTTGTGAACACTAATAAACTTTCCATAATTAATTCTTTTTTCCATATTTCTCTTCACTTATGTTTTTATAAATCATTAATAATAATTAAAATGTTCCCATCCTTTCCTAATTTCATTCTCTCATTCACTTTATTTCATTTATTTATTAACAAACATTCCACTGCATTACAATAAGTATTTTATTCATCATTTTAATCATACATTGTTTCATATTTTCTAAAATTATTTCTATTTCTAATATAACAATACTATCTTATGTACCTTTGCAGAATCCTTGTTTCAATTAAACTTTCACCCATTATCTCTAAATAGGCTTATACTTTCAATCCTTATACATTTTCCCTGTTTCTCTATATCTTGTTTCTGTCTTTTATAACTTCTTTTCTTTTCCTTCGTCCCCCTCTTCTTCTCCCTCCCCCTTTTGCCCCCTTGTCTCTCTATTTCTAATTCTCTCTTCTGTGATCCTCTCTCCTGTTGCTTCCTAATATTGTAATTATTTTTCAAACTATTCTTTTTTTTGGTTGTTTTTTCAAATCTTAAACTTTTCACTCTCTTTCCCCCCTTTCCTTTTTTCCCCCACATAAAATTACTTGATCATTAAAGATGGCTTCTTCTTTGTCCCAACCTTCTTGTTCAACAAGCTTTTCTTGTTGTTTCTCACAGTTCCAGATTTCCATTTCTAAAAATTGAAATACGAAGCCAAAAGAACCTCTTCCTTCTTGTGAATCTCCTTTCTGTTTTTTAAGTTCCATTTACAGTTCTTCTAAAAGTGATGCCATTTTAAACACTTTTAAACAACCACCCAATTGATTTTAGTCATTTAAATCCAATAGCCAAAAATCCAAAAATCACCAAGTAATCCAAATAATCCAAAGCTGTTTCTTCTTGCTTCTTTTTTCCACTTTCACTTCCTGGGGTTCCATTATTTTGTTATAAAGCTTCAGTTAGAATGTATCTTTTAGGAATCTTGTTAAGGTTTCACTGTAAGTTCCTTTTAGTTCCAGGCAGTCTCCTCCATTTTTCCAGATCCCGCCCTTTTATTCTTTCCTTTTCTCTCCTTTCCTGGTTTTAAAGGTTTTTGAGTATCCAAAAGTCTTTATTATCCCTTTGACATTTTATTTTCAGCTTAAATGCCTATTGTTGTCAAAGTGAATTTTTGTCAATTTCTTACTTAAATCTCTTAGCTGTCAGTATAAGGAAGGGAAGAAAAAAAAAGCCAAATCCTTTCCCTTCCCTCTCTCCTTCGCTGCTTCAAAGTCTTCTTTGGGAACAATGTTATTTTTTTATAGTTCAAATTCCAGGGTACCTTACATTGTTGCTTTTTCAGTTTAACCCAGTCAACCAAAACTTTCTCTTCTTATCTTCCTCCTGCACATTCTTTTCCGGTTGAGTTCTTCTTTGAGATGGCCATTTCTGACCACTGCTGCAACCGCCTTCGGGAAAGGGAGTAATGGCCAGCTGAGGAGGAGAGATGCGACTCTCTTCGACTCTGCTCATGGTCTCCCCCACCTTCACCAACTCTATGGGATGGCTTAGCCCCGAATCCAGCTGGCTCAGGGAACTCCGGCAGCGAGCACGGATCGAAACCACGCATGATCACAGATTTCGGTCCGTCACCGAAGAACCCGCCTATGTTCATACTCTGAAGCACCCTTTCCAGGTTGAATTCAAAGCACTGGCCTACTATTTAGGACTAAGGTTTCTCATATAATCAGATAATAGTTGATTCACTATGATATTTAGCAACAAGTTAGATATAGGACAATAGTGGATTTAAATAGTTTATAGATAATCTTTACACATCCATGACTTCTAATCCTAGGCTCTAGGTTAAAATAAACCATTCATGAGGAGTGCCAAAAGATTATGCAAGAGGAGCTCAAGTTTTTCTCAGATCTGTACCTACTATAGAAAATTCTTCATGAAAGATTTGGATATAATCATTGTGACAATTCATGTTTTGTTCCAGAATTGCTATCCAGTAACAGCCCAATTATATAATAATTACCAAAGCATGTATCTTCTTTGAATAATTCCCTCACTTCAGAACACAGTGTGATGAACCTACTTGGTGGCAAAGCAGCTGATCCATTTCCAGGAAATTTTAAAGAAGATTGTTCAATCTTCCTTTAAGATTCTGAAAACAAGGACTCCTAACTGAAATATTACAAAAGTTTTTTTTTTAAATCACTATGAGATTCTCTTTGCTGTTAGTTACAATCTTAACAAATCTAGGACAAAAATCCAGCAAGAAGAACTTCAAAAATTGATGTTCTAAAAACCAGATATAAGACAACTTTCCTTATTAGAATTATTTAGATATGCAAAAAGGCAGTCTATCACCTGGCTGACCTACATACATAATGACATGTTCAATATTTGATTTGAAGCAGGGAAGCTACATTGATCTAGGGTAATAAGTGAAATAAACTGAAATAGGTTAAAAAAATGACAACAGGAAGGAGAATGGTAGATGAAACCAGGGGTGGGATCTGACTGGTGTAACTATAGGTTCAGTGATTTTACATTATGTAAAAAATGTAATTTTACGAGTAAGAATAGAAAGGATAAAAAAAAGCATTCTTGTAATGAAAGGGAAGGAAAAAAAGAGGTCAGGTGAAGGGAAAGAAACAACACTGCATAGAATGAAAATAACAGTGAAATAACAGTCATATCAAAACTTTCTGGGCTTTTTCTTGTAAAAGAAATCATTTTTAAAGTTATGGCTGTTTCTCTCCTTCTTGCTTCCTGTTGCTCTTCTGCCCTTCTACAAATACCAGCTGAGTTGGGGATGAATAAATCATATTCAAACAGACAATTCATCAGCTATTTTTGCACTGCATCAGCCAACCAGCCCTGCATGTTAGCTTTCCAAGGAAAGGAAAGGGGTTGAGGGCCATCAGTTAATTACTCACAACTCCAGTTCACTTGCTGATAAACAAACCTTTAGTGGGCAAAGCCCTAAATTAGGCACAAAGCACAGATTGCAAACTAAGGCAGAAGCCTTGTAAGAATCAACATGGCTCAAGCCAATTGTTCAAATGCTGAACTCTTGAGCAGATCTGATAGAATAATGTCCCAAATACATTTTTCATAGTTACGTCTACATGCAGCGTAGACAACTTTGAAGCTCTGACATTTTAAATGACAATTCCCAGTACACAAAACAGTATGGGAATTCTGGGGACTACCATCCAAAATATTTAAGAGCACTAAGTTAATCTGCCACATGTCTAATAGCTACAAAGGGAAATATACTTTTGCTATTGTTTTCAAATAATTAAACTTTAGTTTCTCTTTGTAGAGTTTGTTATAATGATATCACTTTGAAATGACTTGTTTTAGAATTAGAAATTTTGAAAATTACTTTCAGGAAGTTTTGAAACATAATAGCAATATTGATAACATAATTCAATACTGATGACAATAATGATTATAAGACCCAGTTTGGTCTAGTGGTTAAAGAAGCCTGCAAACTGTGATTTGTGGTCCTGCTTTAGGCATGAAAGTCAGCTAGATTACTTTGGGGCAGTCATTCTCTCTCAGCCCACCTCACCTCACAGGATTGTTGTGGTAGGGAAAATAGGAAGGAGTTCTAGGTATATTTCCCATCTTGAGTTATTTATAAAAACAGTTAACAGTGGGATAAAAAAATATAAAAAATAAAAACCCACCATAAGATTTGAAGCACTTACATTTGCATTGGGAACACTTCCACTAACACAGATGACATCTTGTTTTTGAATTGTTAGTACCTCTTTTGAAAGCTTCAATCGGATTTCATAGGCATTTTCAGATATTTCATCATATAGCAAAGCAATTCCAGTTTTTGTCTGTAAAGCAAAATAATATTAGAGATCAAAATGACAGACTTGTGAGCATGTTTCTTTTCAAAATGATACGGTTGTTTCTATAATGCTAGATGTGCCTATCTATAATAACAGATATTTCTCATCTATTTCTTCAGAGCAGAGTGTTAAGAAGTTACAGAGAGATTTTTAGGGGAAGTATTCCAAGTTCCAATTTTCACGAGTTAACCTACTACTGATACCTAATTTAGTTCTTACATACAAGCAAAATTACATCGCATAACTAATAAAAAGGTCTCATCTAGTTCCATTCACATTTTGACAGAGAAGACCAACTCTTCTATATTGTCTCTTAAATAATTTATGAAACCTCCGCCATTTCCAACGTAACACACTGCTATTACGGTTTCCATTCAATGCTAGGCGAAAAACTATTTTAACCATTTTAGTAAGTGACCTCAAATTCTGAAAATAACATATCTAAATCACCTTGCCATGCAGAAAAAAGAAAGAAAATCTATGTTGCATTACAGCATCAGTGGTGGGATTTTGGGATGTTGAGGTATTTCATGGCAAGAAGATAAGCTACAGAAAATGTTCATCTTACACCCATTACTTCAGCAATTATTGAAACTTATGGCGGAGTTGAAAAAATTAAGGACCATCAGTCCTTAAAATTCCCACTGTCAAAGTATCCCCATGATCACATGACTGTGATCCAGACAGTCAGGTGGCCTGGCTCATGATAACATCACAGTGAACAACGTCACGTGATCACCAGTTGCGACCTTCCCTGCAAAGTCAATTGGGAAGTCAGCAGGGAAGATTATAAATTGCCCCAGTAAATTTCTCCTGCTGATTCCCCCACCCCCCCACCCCAAGGATTCTACTGTGGAGTGTGAAGTCCGTAGCATCCGCACGTCTGCAGTACCATCCTCCCTCCTGTAGCCCTTGCTGACCTGCTCAAGGCCTCCCAGCCTCCCCACAGCACACTCTCACATGGCACCCATGCACCCCTTGTGCTCCTGCCTCTTCCCGCTTAATGACTCACACTTCCTGGGATTATAATGGCAATTGGGACTGCAAAATGTGACATGATGTCACATTTTAAGACTGCGTTGTTTAGCAATGATAACGCTGGTCCCAATAACCTTAAGACCTCTATTAATTTTGGGCAGTACAAGAATAATATACTTGATCCCGCTTCCTTCAGGGTTTTGCAAAACTACTACAGAGGTTTGACCTTAGATTTCAAAACATTTCTACAACCAAAAATTGTTTTATTTAGTATAAAAGTAAAACTCTGGTGGGAAAAAAGCATATCTGAATTAAAACTGAAGAAGATAAGCACTGTATTAAATTTTCTAAAGTAGGATAACATTTTGATATTATTCAGGAAATCAGTAGGAAACAAGAAGACTTATTATCTGATCATTATATTGAAAATACAAGTAGAAATGTCAGGTATCGGCAAAGGAAGCAACGAAGTAGTAAAATTTATTGCATGCTTTTTGATTTAGATAAAGTATATGGTAAACTTGAATTATGGAACATTTTATGTGAATGTGGAGTTGAAGGTTAGTTGATGAATGTGATAAGAGTAGCACAGAATGCAAGTAAAACATGCAGGTGACAATTAGTTCCAACACTGAACCAGGATAAAAAATGTGTAAGATCCCCTTTGTTATTTAACTGGATAGCCCATGGCCAATTGAGCCAACCTTTCAAGGATATTTCCTTACTTAAAATAGAGAAACAGAATGGCCATGGGTGGGGGAACCCCCCCCCCCAAAAAAAAAAACAACAACAACCCAGTGGCAATGTGCTTCTCCACTGACTTTACTTATAAGAAGTTGGCAGGTAGAGGAAAATGGAAGGAGTCAATTTATGGGATAGAATGCTGGCCAAAAGATGGTGGGTGCTATGAGAATGAATGAAAATGAGAATTAAGAGAATGAATGTTTCTTTTAAAATATTGCAAGTACATGGTAGCATACTTTGTCACATGGAACTGAAAACTGGGTATGTCAGGTGAAATATAAAACTAAGCTGAATGTGTTATAAATGTGCTATGTTAAAAATGCATTTTTGTAGAAACAGAAGGGATTGGCTCAAAAACGAATGCATACCAAAAAGCACATCAAGATGGTATGGTCACATAAACAGAACAAATGAGGATCAAACTGCCAAATATATAGCATAATTACTGCTGGCCTTGGGTATGATAAAGTAGAACTTTATGTAAAGGAATTGTGAAAAGGCCCCGAGAGGAGGGGGAAGATTAGAAAAGTTGTAATTTGATGAAATTGATGAGAGATAGATTTTAAAAAATTATGGAGAGGTTTGTTGAATAATGTTGGTTAAAATATATCTTTTTTCTTTTCCTTCTCCCTCCTTTTCTTTCTACTTATCCCAAGAAATAAGAGTGGACTGCTTTTCATTTAAATTATTTTCACAATTTAATAGTTTCATAATGCTGTGAAACTATTCAGATGCTGGCTTAGTCTGGCTGGAAGTTGTAAGGGCGTGGATGGGAAGACACCAGCTACAAGTCAACTGTGATGACCCAGGGTGGGATACAAAACAAATACAGTCACAGAAAACAGGTGAAGCCCCTTTTATTCCTTCACTTTACTTCCAAGCTCTAAATATTCTTGACTGAAGCAAAAAAAAAACCTCCCACACAAATAGTTACAAGAAGAAGGGAAAAAGCAACACAAACCAGGCAAGATAAGGGTTGGAGGACGTCCACAGATAACACACACTTAGAAGGACAACAAACTCAGAGAGAAAGCATAAACTAGAGATATTTCCACACTTTGTTTCCAGCATTCGCCCATATGTAGGTCCATACTCTTATACAGTTGTCACAGCTGCAGCCCATGAAGAGGATCAAGGCCTTCTCCTCCCGAGTAGACCACATCTCTTCCTTATCCTCTCCTCCCTGCGTGCCCTAGGATGGATAGGGGATGGGCCTGGGTCCTCCTCTGACTGCTCAGCCAGCCTCTGCCCTTCCCCAGCATCCTCCACAACCTCCGGAGCCACACTTCCACTTCCTGTCAGCTGTTCCTCCTCTCCCTCAGAGTCAAGCCAGCAAGATAGGGTGGTTGACCTTCTGGGGTCAAGAGAGTTGATATCTCAGACTCTGGATGGGGTAACACTCCCTCATACAGATGGGGGTGCAGAATTTGAGGGTCAACTTGGACTCATGGCCAGGGGGACTTTTGTATAAATCTATCGTGTGCTGACTGATGCACTCTACATGGAGTAGCCCTTGGAAGACCATCCAGAAGCTGCAACTAATCCAGAATGCAGTAGCACATTCAGCTTGGATGATCACATGGTAACATTACTGCTGTATAAACTGCACTGCCTTCCACTTGCAATTCAAAGTGCTCGTTATCACCTTTAAAGCCCTACATAGCAGAGGGTCAGGTTACTTGTAGAACCAACGCTCCCGAATACTGTTTTTAGAAGGAAAGACACTTGCTTTTTCAGGGAATTAAAAAGCCAAAGTCTGCTGATTACTGTACACAAGCCAAAGTACTTTGCCTGTAATCTCAAAACAAAATTGGACGTTGCCATCTCCACTGTGGATGAGCCAAAAGCTCTTTTTTTAGATGAAATATGGAAAGCTTCATCTTATTTGAGTGGTTTCAGAGAACATAGGACCCACTATCTACTTGTAAAGCAATTGCCTGAATTTCAATAAAGAAAAATAATAAATATAAAGAAAAATAAATAAATTTCAATAAAGAAAAATAAATACATTTCAATAAAGAAAAAATAAAAACATATACAAATGTAACATTTAAAAAAATCAGGGGTTCATCATTGAGAGATGTAGGTGTAAACCTGGTTTGAGATTGGAGTCACTTTGAACATTTTGTTTGTTTAAAAATCCTCAAAACAGTTTATAAGAGATTGAAAACCCATAAAACAAACAATCTGCACGTATTTCATGTTTGCAAATAACCATGCATTGTCTTGCAGTCAATAAATAGTTGTAGGATGCATTTACCTCTGAAGGAGGGAAATGGTTCATAATTGATTTGGTTACCCAACTGAGATAAAGAGGTTTTCTTTATGTCCTAACCACGTTTCAGAAATGAGATATTTCATTTCTATACAAACACAAGGGAGAAAAATATCTTCTCCAATATAATCAAAAGTAACAAGTGTACTTTCATCAGAATGAAACTGTAATATGCCTTCATCTTTTATGTGAACAAGCTACACTTTGATGTAGCTTTAGAATAATGAAAAACCATGTCTTCTTAATTTGAAGGCACTGCTCCCATAATTTGGGCACACTATGTGAACAGATATAGGAATTAGAAAAGCATGATTCTGCTTTGCAAAGTCAAGATGACAATGACTAAGGCAGGTAGGCAAGCTCAAAGAGATTACTGGTAATGGCTTTAGAAAAGTTACAGGTTACTAAAAGGAACAGGTCAAAATCCTGCACATTTCTCTGTACATCAGGGGGCACCAACTCAGCAGTATTTAATTAACTAATTGCTTTTATGCCTAGAGAGCCAATGTAGTCTTCTAATTAAGATACTGGACTAATATCAGGAAGATCCAAATTCAAGTATACTTTCATAGACATTCACAGGGTCTTCTTTCAGCCCAACTCCCCAGCACTGTTAAAAGAAAAAGCAGTAGTACGATATACAGTACATTTCTGTTGCTCCTGAATTTAAAAAGTATACATGGAAAGCTCTGGTCATCTCACCTGACACTCTCTATGCAGAGAGAATCACGGCAGAGTGAAAGGGAGGGAAACGGGAAGAGTGGAAGGAGAGATTTACAAAGGAGGCTGGAAGGGAAGGAAGATGCAATGATTATCCTAGCCTGGCTCTGCAAAGAAAGCCAAAAGCAACTTAAAAAGCTCACCGCTGTTTAGCAAGCTGCAATATTTTACAAGCAATTTGAGATTATTTAAAGGCATGAAAATGCCTTTCTCTCTCCCCCACAACCCTTTAATCTGAGTTTGGTGAATGACAGTGGCAGTCTTCAAAATGAAACTGCTACGTCAGGAATTGTGTAATGATAAACAATCAATATGAAATAGATTTATTTCATAAAATTGTAAGATACTGTCATTGTTCTATATGCTATATAAGTTAAATTAATATGCATATTTATTTCTTCCCTAATCATAGCACCAATGAAATATTTGCTCTATTCTTGGGGAGGAGGGTGGGGGTTGCACAAATGTCATGTTAGGAACTTGTGGTAGGTATCAGAATGTGGGATTTTGTTTGAGAATTCCTAACATGCAAACTTAATGAATGCATGTGGAGAGAAATGGGATGATGCAAGCAAGCTGTTCCAAGTTATGCAAATTTCCTCTTCTGAACAGATGAACTGTGTGCATGTAGGGATTATTCAGAGTTGGGTGCTAAAAACACTCCATCCATATTCTCTGAAATCAACTAAGGTGAGGGGCTTCTTGATATATGCTGGACATAATAAATGCTTCATTCTCAATTCTCTAGACACAACTAGACATTAGTAATGTCTTAGAAACTAAACTGTGGGGAAATAAAACTGAGTTAAAATGCTGTGTGTAGTGGAGAGTGATGGAAGGATTCCTGAGGTTTTCAGGAGATTATAGGCTTTTTTAAAAAAAGAAGGGTACAGCTAATTCTTACCATTCATATCTCATACATGATTACATGTATGAAAGTTGTTAGGGGCTGTCTTTATTTATTTTTCTCTTTTAGGTAAGATACACAAATAACAATCTTATTTTTATCTTGAAAACACTTTTTAAAGCCACCTCAGCAGGATTGCTCCCCTTGCCCAGTAAACCTTGCTTCATTTGCACTACAGAAATTTTTCCCCTGTGTCCTCTTTGCACTGAGCCAGGAGTGAGTTCACCAGAGGAAAAGGTGTGAACATTTTGATTTGCAATCCTTAGGATGAAATCGATAGCTTACCTTCATTACTCTTTTACATAAAAATGCAAAAAAATCTACTTAGGAGCACATGATCTTCCAAAGTATTGAGGCCAGTCAATACATGTCCACTGATATAACACCCAATATACAAAAATCCTGAATGGGAAAAGGTAAAATAATCTTATATATGTAGTTCTCAATTAACAACCAGTAACTTATTCAAAATTACAACAGCACTAAATGAGGATGGTTATGACTAGTATTCAAAGTTGCAGCTGTTGCAATATCCCCAGTTTCACATGATCACCATTTGTGACCTTCACTGCCTGCTTCCAACAAAGTTGATGGGGAAGCTAACAGGAGGTCACAATTGATAATCACATGATGTCATGCTTAACAACTGTGCAGGATTTGCTTAATGATCACAACTGGGACTGCTGCTGCAAGTCAGGGTGGTCACAGGATGTTGTACTCTACAACTGTGTCTCTTAGATGGTGGAATTCCCAGTCCCAATTACTCTAATTAACCAAGGACAAAAACTAAAAACTATACATAGAAAAAAAAACCTGAGTTAATAGAGCATAAAGTAAAGGTTCCCCTCATACATATGTGCTAGTTGTTTCTGGCTCTAGAGGCAGTGCTCATCTATGTTACAAAGCCGAAGAGCCAGCGCTGTCAAAGGCGTCTCTGTGGTCATGTGGCCGGCATGACTAAATGCCAAAGGCGCACAGAATGTAGTTACCTTCCCAGCAAGGTGGGCCCTATTTTTCTATTTGCATTTTTACATGCTTTTGAACTGCTAGTTGGCAGAAGCTGGGACAAGTAATGGGAACTCACTCCATTATGCGGTGCTAGGGATTCAAACTGCTGAACTGCCGACCTTTTGATCAACAAGCTCAGTGTCTTACCATAGTAACAAATAAATACACACAGCTCTCAAATAATCCAATATTTGAAAAAGATGATAAACAAATTTCATAAAATACACGGGGCAAAATCTTGCATCTCAAAAATGTTGAATGGGTGTCTTGAGGCTATAAGGATCTGGATGGGAAAATATATATTGAAGTTGAATCCCAACAAAACAAAGTTGCTGATTGTCCATAAACTAGCTGGCTATCTGCTTTGGTAATGACTGTGGATAGGGTTAGGGTTAGCTGTCACCGTCCTTGAAGGAGCAGGTCTGAGAACTGGAGATCCTTCTAAACTTTTGGCTACTGCATAATAAGCAAGTGGAAGGTATGTTTAGAGCAGGGGTGGGATTCAACCGGTGTTACTACCGGTTCGGTGATGTACATTTTGCGCACGGAGGAATTCTGGGAGTGAAAGTCCCCAAGTCTTAAAGCTGTCAAGTTTGAAGACCCCTGGTATAGTGAGTATAGTTTCACTATCCTTTGTAATAAGGATCTGGATAAGTTTCTGCACAGGACAGCTGATGCATGCAGTTCTGCTTTTCAACTTTTCCCTTCTTGTCTCCCCTATGATTTGATCCAGCGAAGCAGGCCCAAAATCTGTTCCCCGGTGTTTTTCTGACCGCACAATGTTTGGTCACTGATGTGGGCATGGTGCAAAGAGGCTGTGGCCTGATTTGGCATTCTATGATTATTTTTTTCAGGGGAGAAAAGACCATGCAGTTTTGGAGGGAAATTACCTGATAAAGTCTGCTAAGAAAATGAGGGGTGAAAAATAGTGGGATGATCAGCTCCCTGACACAACTTGCTTCTTTTCCATCCATTGGCCAGGCCATCTTTGTTTCTCATATTCAAATCAAGCGTGAGCAGGAATTCATACATGATATGGTTGTCATGTTTGCAAACTCTTCCTCTTTACAGCCATACGATAAGCTTCATTTGTTACTTATATCAAGTTTCTCAACTAAAAGGCCTTACAGTATTAAAAAACAGCCCTCGGTTATAATGCAGGCATTAATGCTAATGACATTAGCCTTGGAACAGGAGTGATTAACAGCTGGTTCTCAATCTGTGTGATCTTAATCATGAGAAAGTAAGCAGTAATGGCTTGTTTAATTACAGTAAACACAGTGTGTCACCCGCTAATTAGATATGATTGATTATTGCTAACTTCATTCTCTGCTCAAAATTAGAAGCAAACATTTGAATTCAATAATAAATGCTCAGAATGAACTTTAAGAATGTCAATTTGAGTATAGTAAAATATATTAAAAATAAAAAATGTCAACAATCTTGAACTGATCAAGGGATGGAGCAAAGCAAGGTTCAATTATATTCAGGTATAAACCCTTTCAGATAATAATGACCTTAAAGGAAACAAAAATCACAAACCTGCTCAATGAGAAGTGATGGGTCATAGGCCAGGAGTCAAACTTAACTCTGTCTTAGTCCCAACATAGTGGAACATGAAGTCCTCCCATAGCAAATTATCTCCTTGCTTTTCGCCTCCAAGAAAGAACTCAAAACTTTTGTTTTTAAATGGGCCTTTGATTACTTTGGTGCCTAACTGAGGTGATTGGGACCTCCCCACCCTCTGAGTGTGAGTATATATGTGTGTACTGTTGGATGGATTCACTGGCCAGCCCTGGAATATTTTCACCAATTTTCCAGAAACATCATATTTAGAATATCCTCTCGAACAACAATAAGTATAAAAGAACAAATCATCAACAATTGATGTCCCACCACCTATATTCAAAGTGAGCAAAATTCAGTTCTTACCACTAGTCACATTGATAAATGTGATTATTTAATTAATTATTAATTATGTCATCTTGCCCAGCTAAGTGTGAATAAATTGGCGAGAAACAGTAATCAACAGGATTCTGAAAGTTGGATTATTATTCAGAGAGAAATAATGCCCAGATATTAAATTACTGTCATTGGTCAAAAATGATACTGCTACCCATGGCAGCTAATATAAATGAAGAAATTATTCTGTGGAGAAATGAACATATAGGGGCACCCCACAATCCAACAGTTGCCTTACACTAATGGAAAACCAGCTCTGCAAAGAGACTTGTCCAATTTTCTCTACGGGCTTCAGTTTTCCACTCCTATATCACCATTAGCACCATCTCAAATATGGAAACTTGAAGAGAAGCACCTTTTATTTTTGGAATAAACCCAGCTTTGTTGCATAACTACTGATCTAATCATTTTTAGAAATAGCTATTAGGATATACTGCTTAGGAATGCAGCTTATATAAATAATTTGAAATATGCTAATTATTTATAAGAACAGCACTAAGAATAAGAAAAAAATAGAGAAAACCATATACTCAGTAAGGAAATACTCTTCACTGAGTGGGGAAAAACTGTTTCTATATGAGCCATGGTGGTGCAGTGGTTAGAATGCAGTACTGCAGGCTACTTTTGCTGCCTGCAATTTGGCAATTCAAATCTCACCAGGCTCAAAGTTGACTCAGACTTCCATCCTTCTGAAGTGGATAAAATGAGGACCCAGATTGTTGGGGGCAGTAGGCTGACTGCAAACACTAAGAAAGGACTGAAAAGCACTGTGAAGTGCTATATAAGTCTAAGTGCTATTGCTATGGCTATATATCTACCAATTTGGATTTGATTCTATGCATAACTAGGGGCTCAGCACCACACTGCTCAAATGACCCATGGTTATTTCTGATGGACATCCTTGATCAATTCCCATACAATTCAATTACAATACAATTCATAAATCAGCATTTGCTTTCCCGTTGGAAATATACAGTTATCATCAAATGGGCCACCCGGTATCTTGTGTTGATAACACCTATACTAGAGGAACTCTGTCACACTTCTGAAAACTCTGTCAAGGCTGAGAGTTCAAACTGACTATGTTGGTGGGGGAGGAGGAAATATTCCATGGTACAATATAGTTCTAACTTCAAGACAAATTGCCCAAGATCTAACCTGGGACAGCATAGCACTTCTAAGCCAAATCCAAGAAGGCCTCTTCTATGAGATCTTAGATAAGTTGGCCAAAGTTGGCCATCCTACCATATGTATATATGCAACAGAACAAAAGAATAACAGAATTGGAGGTATTCTAATCCAACCTGTCCAATCTCTTATTGAAAACCTACAATGATGGAGCACTCATAACCTCTGAAGGCAAGCTGTTCCACTGTTTAATTGTTCTACCATTAAATTTCTCCTTAGTTCTAGGTTGCTTCTTTCCTTGATTACTTTCCATCCATTGCTTTTTGTCCTGCCTTCAGGTGCTTTGGAGAAGAGGCTGATCCCCTCTTCCTTGTGGCAGCCCCTCAGATATTGGAACATTACTATCATGTCACCCCTAGTCCTTCTTTTCATTAAACTAGACATATCCAATTCCAGCAACCATCCTTTGTATGTTTTAGCCCCCTAATCATCCGTGCTGCTCTTCTCTGTACTCTTTCAAGAGTCTCAACATCTTTTTTATATTATTGTGACCAAAGCTGGATGCAGCATTCCATGTGTGGTCTTACCAAGGCATTGTAAATGGTACTAACCATTGACATAACATAATCTTGAATCTATCTCTCTGTTAATGCTGGCTTCAAGGAAGGGGAAGAATGTCCAGCCAAATGCTTGGTCATGCTACGTGGTACCTGTAATTTACCAGTAGTCTTCCAGCATTTCAACAACATTATTTTCAGGAAACCAATTTCTTAATCATCCTTCTTTATTCCAAGATATCACCCTTGTCAAAAATCCTTAAGTATCTCTGAAAGCACTGTCTGTATGCCAAGGTGTAAATGAACACGTGCTACTCTACCAACAAAATACCGTACCTAGATCCAAATATTGCCCCTCACCAAGTTTGCCCACTAAAGCAATCTATATACCACTGTTTACTCCATATACAGCATATACTGTTTAATACCAGCTTGCTTATTCTATGCATCTGGTTCCTTATCCACTCTCCTAGGCAGGAAGTCCCTGCATGCAATGGAATATAATCCTGACTCCCAGGAAGGAGGTTGTACATTTCACAGCAACAAGACACACTGAAGTTTTGATATGTTGGGGGAAGAGAGTTAAGACGGCTGTTCTCTAAGAGTTTTCAGAGTATATGTTTAAAAGTTAAATAGTTTGCTTTAGTTTGGCAAGCAAGCGAGGAACAATAAATGAAATTACTTAGAGGAGCCTCTGCATGTTTTTCTTGGGTTTTGGAGTATGATGCTGCATTTTGCAATAATGAGTGACTCAAGAATAAGCAGCAAACACACCTGAACTTGGCTGCCTCTTCATAGGTGCTGGCTGTGCAAACAAAGCTGTAGCTGTGTACATCAGCAGGGAGGGGATTTAAACAGCAGATAGTCCTCAATATTTGGATCTTCTCACAATGTCTGCATTCAGATGACATTTATCCTAGCTTCTAAAGGTGGACCATGAAAAAAGGCGAGATCCAACATTACTCTCTAATTAGTTTATGTCTATGGAGATTCTCAATCATCCAGGTCATGGTTGTCCCAAAGGTGCTTTTTCAAGAGGCAACTGAACTTTCTAGTTTTTCTTTGAATATGTTTTGCTTCTCATCCAAGAAGCTTCTTCCACTCTGACTGGATAGTGGTGAATGGAAGGATTTATTCTCCTAGCAGACAACTGATCCATGATTGCTTCTGTACTGTATAATATTTACAGATAACAGATAATCAGAGTTGGAAGGGACCTTCTAGGTCATCTAGTCCAACCCCCCACCCAAGCGGGAGACTCTACACTATTTCTGACAAATGGCAGTCCAATCTCTTCTTGAAAGTCTCAAGTGATGGCGCTCCCACAATTTCTGAGGGCAAGCTGTTCCATTGGTTGATTGTTCTCACTGTCAGAAAGTTTCTCCTTATTTCCAGGTTAAATCTCTCCTTGTTCAGTTTCCATCCATTATTCCTTGTCTGGCCTACAGGCACTTTAGAAAATAGCTTGACCCCTTCCTCCCTGTGGCAGCCCCTCAAATATTGGAAGACTGATATGATGTCTCCCCTGGTCCTTCTCTTTACTAGACAAGACAAGCCCAGTTCCTGCAACCGTTCATTATATGTTTTAGCCTCCATTCCCCTAATCATCCTGGTTGCTCTTCTATGTACTTTTTCTAGAGTCTCAACATTTTTATAATGTGGTGAACAAAACTGGATGCAGTACTCTAGGTGTGGTCTTACTAAGGCTTGATAGAGTGGTATTGTTAAGCCTGGATTCCCCAACGGGTGTTAAGGAAAGCAAACTAAACAGAATGTGCAGCGAAGTCAGATAGGAAGACAGGTAAATGTGTGAGATAAGTTTTCTAGTTAACACGCAGTAAAAATACAGATACGCTTGTGCTATCAAAAATATTGTTTATTCCATTTAAGAATTATAGCATAGTCATTATAAACAGTCCATTAGTCATATACCAAATTCAGTCAAGTCTTGTCGAGGATACTCTAATTGCAAAGTCCGTGTCGAATAGCCAGTGTCAGTACACATATAATAAATCTGTCCAAAACTTATCTTCTCTCCACTGAGAAATATCTTCAAAGTAATCCAACACTTCTTCTCCTCCCCGATCCAGCAAGAACGCAGTCTTCAATAAGCCAGCCAGTAAGAGCCAGAGAGTGCCTTGCTGCTTATATAGTACTTTTACAGCTGCACCCTTAATTACATTCCTTTAGCTTAAAGTCACATACACTTTATCTGACAAACCATGATTCATCATTTTATTATCTTTACCCAAAACAGTTAGGGTAAAACAATGTTATCCCTAACAGGTATTAGTACTTCCCTTGATCTTGATAGTATCCCTTTGTTAATACAACTTAGGATTGCATTAGCTTTTTTTGGCGGCTGCTGCACACTGCTGGCTCATATTTAGCTGGTTGTCCACTAAGACTCCAAGATCCCTCTCACAGTTACTGCTATTGAGCCTGGTTTCACCCAGTCTATATGTGTACTTTTGGTTTTTCTTGCCTAAGTGTAGGACTTTACTTTTCTCTACATTGAATTTTATTTTGTTAGATACGGCCCAGTGTTCTAGTCTGTCAAGATACATCTGGATCTTGAGCCTATCTTCTTGGGTGTTAGCTATTCCTGCCAGCTTAGTATCATCTGCAAATTTGGTAAGTTCCCCTTCTATTCCCTCATCTAAGTCGTTAATGAAGATATTGAAGAGTACTGGGCCTAAGACGGAACCTTGTGGCACCCCACTGCTTACTTCCCTCCATGTAGACTTAGACCCATTAAGGACTACTCATTGAGTACAGTTTGCCAGCCAGTTGCGAGTCCATCTAGTAGTGGTGCTATCTATTCCACTTTTTTCTAGCTTACTATGAAATAGGTTGTGGTCTACTTTGTCGAATGCCTTGCTGAAATCTAAATATATTATGTCAACAGTATTTTGCTGGTCTACTAATTTAGTCACTGTGTTGAAGAATGAAATAAGATTGGTTTGGCATGATCTGTTTTTAACAAACCCGTGCTGACAGCTAGTTATTACTTTACTTGTTTCTAGATGTTGGCAGATCTGTTTTTTATTATCTTTTCCAGTATCTTCCCGGGTATTGATGTTAGGCTGATTGGTCTATAGTTTCCTGGGTCTGTTTTTTCCCCCTTTTTTGAAGATGGGAACCACATCAGCTCTTTTCCAGTCCTCTGGTAGTTCCCTGGTGCTCCAGGATTTTTGAAAGATATGGTGCAGTGGTTCTGAGATGACCTCTGCCAGCTCCTTTAAAACTCTGGGGTGTAATCCATCAGGCCCCGGTGATTCTTTTCATCAAGATAAGACAGGTGTTCTCTTACTATTTTTTTTGCTTATTTTAACTTTTATTTCTGGTCTGTCTTTTACAGTTATGTTTAGAGAGTTGTTAAGGCCACCTGGAGGTTTATCTGTATCATCAGGGTCACCTGAGATGTGCAAATGGGTGTAGAGCCTTCTTGGAACTGTTGAAAGGACTGTGTTGTAGACTTGAGATAGATGATGTTGTTGACAGAGGGCCGCTCAATTTTGACATAGATGGCCTCTTTGACCCCTCTTTCAAAACAGCAGTCCTCTCTGTCCAAAATGTGGATTTTGCTGCCTTCAACAGAGTGGCCTTTGTCTTTTAAATGCAGATAGACTGATGAATCTAGTCTTGATGGGTAGGTTTGTTTGTTTGTTTGTTTGTTTGTTTGTTTGACAATCCAGTCAGAGTGAAGAAGTTTCTTGGATGAAAAATGAAACATCTTCAAAGAAAAACTGGAAAATCCAGTTGCCTCTTGAAAAAGCACCTTTGTGACTAACTAGCTTATCTTTCTCTAGCCTCATATCCTCCAGATATACTGGGACTCTTAACTGCCAGAATTTCTAGCTGGTAAAGTTTAATCTACTGTTTTCTATTTTTTTTATTAGTGAAATATATAAAAAGTAATACAACAGTAAGAGCACAGTAAAACATTCATACAAACAGCCATTAAAGAACTAAAACTTAAGAAAAAGAAAAGAAATGTATTCATGTAATATTAATATAAAACTAGCTCAACCATTTAATATATTAATTCTACTTTATATCATATAAAAGTCTTTGCTTTATCTTAAGTTTACAATAAAAAAATTACAAGCATTGATAAGTGTGTATGTCTTGAATTCATTAAATGCTTAACATTCTCTTCCTCTACATAATTTTCTTTGCCGAACCTCCATACAACAGAGCCAGTATTTTTCATAAAAGTCAAATATCATGTTTTGGCATAATTCCTTATCATATTTACCTCTTTAATTACTATATTTTTCTCCAAAGCTATACAGGTAGTCCTTGACTTACAGCTATTCGTTTAGTGACTGCTCAAAAAAGTGACTTATCACCTATTCTTACACTTACAACATTACAGCCTCTCCATAGTCACATGATCAAAATTCAGGCAGTTGATAACTGGCATTATTTACAATAGTTGCACTGCCCTGGGTCACGTTGACACCTTTTTGGGTTCAATTGTGGTTATATATTGGGGACTACCTGTATTAATCAGTGTACTGCACTAAACCCCTTGAAAAAGAACCTAAATGGGCATGACCAAATCAATGGCTCATACAAATCTTTTATCTTTTTCTGATATGTATTATAAGTTGCAGCCCATTTTCTGGGCATCAAATTGCAGAACACTATTTCAATTTGATAATAGTACTAAATTGACGTCATTACAACGAAGATCTTTTTGTTATAATGAAAATTTCTCCTTTACACTTTACATATACAAAAGGCATAGCTAAGCTTTTTTTTCCTAGTTTAGTTTTTAGACTCAATCATAGCTTAATCTGAAAAAAAATAATCAGATATTTTGAAACTGGTTGTGGATTGTTTACATTGTATTCTCAGGGGTTTCTTCACATACTTTATATAAAAACGGTGCCTTGAGCATTTACTAGCAGTTTGCCCAGTTTGTAAATCAAACAATAACTCATTTGTTTCTATCTTACAGCTTTCTTGAATTCATAAAGCTTTCACATGTTAGTTTTTATCAACACCAGAAACACGGAAATGGCTGTACTTAAAACAGAAATGCAATATATTTCATTATGGTTGAAAAGTCTATGCCTTGTCATACCTTTTCTTTGTTGTAACAATACAAACAAATAGCATGCTTTTAGAAGAGAAAGTAATATAAGTCTATTCTTGTGCAAATAATGCTAATTGGTGTTTGAAGGACACAACAGCTCAGTGAACTGTGTCATATTATAGACAAATTGACATTAAAATCTAATGGAATTGATGAAACTTGTGATATACACATACATATACACATTCTCTCTCTATCTCTCTCTCACACACACACACTATTTTATATATATATACACACATACACACACACACACACACACACACACACACACACACACATATATGTTTTTTCAGCTTTGTTCGGGTATTTTCCCACGTCATAGTAGTTGTGCTTTTAAAGTTGTAGCAACGTTTCGGCAGAATCTCATCTGCCATCATCAGGCTTCTGTATAGTGTTCATCTGTGAGTCAAACTTTTACAGTGGTTTCAGATTTAAATTTGGGGCAGCCTATTGCTGTACCAGAATGGTTTTTTCTTCATCCTGATTGGTTGGGAGTCTTGGTCTGTGTTTATTGGTCTTGGAGTTTGCTGTGTTCTGCTTGATTGGTGTTTCTAATATCTTCTGTCTGTTTTTTGGCTCTTTTTGTATCTTGATTGGCTGGCAACATTGTGTTACTTTATTGGAGGCCTTTAGTGCAGCTTGGCTCCGGGTAAATGAACGGCTATCGTTAGTTAGGAAGCTAGGTTTCATCTGGGTGTCTGGTTGGGGTGTGTTTGAGCTGGAGGTATGAGGGGGGATCTGTTTGTGCCCAGGTGTTTGCCTGGCTTGTGGTGTGGAGATTTTTTTGTTTGTGAGTGCAGGCTTCCAAATGATTGACAGTCTGGTGGAATCATCTCTTCTATTCTCTTCTGGTCTTTTTTCAATCTCTATGGCTTCTCTGATGATTCTGTGGCTGGGGTTTTCTATAGTGGCTAGGGTTTTGGTGCCATTGAAGTTGATGTTATGACCTGTGGCTTCCATGTGTTGGACTAGTGAGGAAGTGTGTTCCAGCTTTTTGACTGCATTTTTGTGTTCATCCAGGCGGGTACTTATTCTTCTATTGGTCTGTCCAATGTATATGGCCGGGCATGATGCACAGGGGACTTCGTATATGCCTTGGTTTTCCATGTCAATTTTATCTTTGGGGTTTCTAAGGATGGCTGCTATTTTTCTGTCTGTTTTGAAGGCAGTCTTGATGTGATGTCTGTGTAGTATCTTACTAATTTTGTCTGTAGTACCTCTTATGTAGGGCAGGGCAGCTGTTCCATAGGTCTGTTCATCTTCTGGGTCTCTATTATGTCTCAGTGTGTTTTTGTGGATCAAGTTAGTGATTTTGCTTTTGTGGAAGCCGTTGGCTGTCAGTACTTTAGTCAGGGTGCATAGTTCAGTCTTAATGTGTGTCTTGTCTGCCAGGCGTTTGGTTCTAGTAATTAGTGTTTTAGCCACGGAGTTTATCTGTGCTGGGTGGTGGTGGGATTGGGCGTTGAGGTAGTGGTTGGTGTGTGTTTTCTTCTGGTATATGGTGTGTCCTAGTGTGCCATCTGTTTTTTTGTAGATTAGTACATCTAGGAATGGTAGTTGTTTGTTTGTTTCCGTTTCCATGGTGAACTTGATTTTGGGGTGTGTGTTGTTTAGGTGTGTTAGGAAATTGTTTAGGTTTTCTATTCCATGGGGCCAAATCACGAATGTGTCATCGATGTATCTTAACCATAGTTTGGGTTTGAGGATGGCATTGGCCAGGGCTCTGGATTCGAATTCTTCCATGAACAGGTTTGCAATGACAGGTGACAGTGGTGATCCCATAGGGGCTCCTTCAATTTGTTTGTATCTTTGTCCTTTGTATATGAAATATGTGTTGGTTAAACAGTGTTCTGTTAGTTCCATGAGGTGTTTGGGTGGTTGGTATTTATTTTTGATGATTTCAAGAGTTTCTTTTATCGGGACTTGAGTGAATAGTGAAACCACATTGAAACTTACAAGCAGATCTTCTTGTTCCATGTTTAGATCTTTGATCATTTCCAAGAGGTGGTATGAGTTTTGTACATGTGAAGTTGCTGTTTCAGCATGGGGCTGTAGCTGTTTTGCTAAGTGTTTAGCTAGGTTTTGTAGTGGTGCTCCTCTGGAGCTGACTATGGGTCTGAGAGGTATGCCTTCTTTGTGTATTTTTGGAAGGCCGTATAGTTTGGGGCATCTGGAAGATTTTTCTCTTGGGATGATCATCTGTTGCAGGGATCCCCAACCTTTTTGATGCCGTGGCCCGGTACCGGCATCAGCTGGGTGCTGAGGCCCGGTACCGGCATCAACTGGGCGCTGCCATCTTTTTGACGAAAAAGATGGCGCCAGCGCTTCCAGTGAGCTTTTCGGATAGAAATGGCTTTCTACCCGGAAAAGCTCACCGAGCGCTAGCGCCGCCATCTTTTTGATGAAAAGTGCTTCTGGTGAGCTTTCTACCGGAAAAGCTCACCGGAAGCACTTTTTACAAAAAAGATGGCGGCGCCCAGCAACCAGCGGCCCGGTAAGAGTTGTTCCGCGGACCGGTATCGGTCCGCGGACCGGCGGTTGGGGACCCCTGATCTGTTGGATCTCTTTGCTCATGTGGCTGGTTATAATTTTCTTCTTGGTTATTTTTTCAGATATGTGGTTGGGTCCGTGTTTATGGGTTTGTATGTGGAGTCTTGGAGTAGGTCTGTCAATTTTGTTTCGTAGTCTTTTCTATCCATTACTACTGTGGCATTACCTTTATCTGCTGGAAGTATGATTATGCTGCTGTCATTCCTTAAGGCTTGCAGGGCTTTTAGTTCCTCTTTGTGCAAGTTGTTTTGGGTGGTTTGCTTGTGCATAGGATGTTAGTTACTTGGTGTCTTATTCTATCAGCTTCATCTGTATTTAATATAGTTAGGCTGGATTCCACTCCACATATGATGGATTCTGTGGAGATTTAATTGATTTAAGCCAATCAAGACAAAAAAAAAAGCTACAAAACAGACAGAAGATATTAGAAACACCAATCAAGCAGAACACAGCAAACTCCGAGACCAATAAACACAGACCAAGACTCCCAACCAATCAGGATGAAGAAAAAACCATTCTGGCACAGCAGTAGGCTAGCACCAAATTTAAAACAGAAACGGCTGTGAAAGTCTGACTCACAGACGAACACTATACAGAAGCCTGATGATGGCAGATGAGATTCTGCTGAAACGTTGCTACAACTTTAAAAGCACAACTATAATGACGTGGGAAAATACCTGAAAAAAGCTGAATACTATACATATAAATACCCGTGAAAACTTAAGAAAAAATATATATCTATATCTATATCATCTCTATCTCTATCTATATCTATATCATCTATATCTATATCTATATCTATCTATCTCTATATCTATCTATCTATCTATCTATCTATCTATCTATCTATCTATCTATCTATCTATCTATCTATCTATCTATCTATCTATCTATCCGCTCTGATCTTCAGCCAATTTAACAAATACAGACTGAGGATGGCTTCCTATTTTTACACTCTAACCATTCCCAAGTATAGAAGAGCTTTCTCCCTAGCTCGCTCTGTTTTGCCCTCAGCACTACTGGATGGGCAATTTAAGAGGATCCCGATTAACGAGCGGCTATGCCTCTGTGACAGAGCTGAGGAGCATGTCCTTTTATATTGTCCTATGTATAATGCAGGCAGATCTAAGTTACTGTCTCTCCTTGAAACAGACCCTTCTAGACCCAATGTTAGTAATTTGTTCCTATATTGTCTAGGGGATGGCTCCTCATACATCACTTCTCAGGTTTCCAAATTTTTTTTAAGAGCTGTAACCATCAGAGGAGAACACTGTAATTCCCCTTAGTCAAGTTTTTGGTGACCAAGTGTTCATGACTAATTTTCCCATGTTCTTCTTTTGTTGTACTTGTGTTTTGGTCTGTGACCACAAATAAAGTATCATTATTATTATTATTATTATTATTATTATTATTATTATTATTATTATTATTATTATTATTATTATTATTATTACATCCAGATATGGATTTTTTTGCATTAAATGTAAGCAAACAAGTTGGTTTTGAAGCAAATAAGAGTGTGTTTGATGGAATGATATAACCAATACCGACATGAACTGCACTTGACTCAAACAACTGTAACTAAACCATGATCCTTGCTTGCTACTATCTATCTATTCACTAGCTTGTAATCAGAATTAGAAAAAGAAAACAACATCATATATTAATGGAGAATGCTTCTTTAAAAAGAATTAATGGTCATGAATTCATGGCAAACACCCTAATAAAATCTAGAATTTTTCCTTCTATAGTCATTGGAATGATGCTAAGTTGCACATTGTAATACACAATGAGCACAGGATACAACAGTGTTCTCTTAAACTTTGTACAACAGTGTTTTAATATGAAACAAGCTCTTGGATGTTATAGAAAAATATGTAGATAACAAGATGCTTTCCCTGTCCATTCAATTGTTCTATGGCTCCTGACAGGGATGGATTTAAAATAACTAGTAATTAAGTCAACAATAAACCAATTTGACTTTTGATGAATTAATGAGTGTGATAATACATAAACTCTTTAGATGCGCAAAATCAGCATATTAGCAACTATCTCAGACCCCAACTGCAATCATAGTGGTGATTAAAAAGCAATTCTGGGTTCATTGCCACCATTTATAACCTTTGCAGCATCTCTGTCATGTGTCCATCATTGTAGCCATTTAGCATGCATTGTCCTGTGCTTAGTCTTTTTTGTTTGTTTGCCCCCTTGCAGAGTTGTTTTTCTCTACAGTGCATCGCTTCCCCAAAAAAGTGCTAGCAAAATGTGAACAAGTTCTTGGACATCAATTGAAGAGCTGTGCTGGCGCAGTGGTTAGAATGCAGTATTGTAGGCTAATTCTTCTGACTGTCAGCAGTTCGATCCTGGCAGGATCAAGATTGACTCAGCCCTCCATCCTTCCAAGGTGAGTAAAATGAGGAGCCAGATTGTTGGGGGCAACATATTGACTCTGAAAACCACTGTAAAGCACTGTGAAGTGGTATATACCGTTAAGTCTACATGCTATTGATATTAAGGTATTAATTGCAGTAGTTGGGTCACAGCTGCTGCCTGAAATATGTAAGTCCCAAATCAGTTTCAAATATGGGCAGTCCTTGACATACAGCAGTACCAGTACAGAGGGACTGGGGAAGGGCATGCAGATAGGGGAAACTCAAGGCCCAGATTGTGATCACATGAACATTAGAATGCTGAAAGGTCTGGAACTCCAAAGATCTGTTGGAACCACCATTGTCTAGCACCGTCAAAATTTAAAATGGCTGCAGGTTAATGACTACCTATCCAGGGCTTTGTCTGCTGCCTATGAGACCTGCAATGAGCATGCTAGGCAAACAGCACTCTCCTCGGATTGTGTATATATCCCTGCTCTTGCAATCTGTTCCTTTACAATTAATGTAAATACAAACATTAATTTCTCTCTTTCTAATTATTCCAGCACTGGGGTGAGCATTCCAAAGGGCAGAGGAGAAGGGCAAAGATTTAATTTTATACCAGGCTTCCTCATGAGTCAAATTCTGGAAACTTATCCCCCTTCCCTTCCCTTCCCTTTGGGCTCACTCAGGTGTTTGGGCTCCTATCGTTCTGAGGGTAGAAAGCTGAAGTAAATTAGTTAGCACAATTATGATCACATTATTTTTCACTTATTTTTATGTATTTATTTATTAAATTTGCATTGCCACCTATTTGCCATGGCGACTCCAGGCAGCTTACAACATATAAAACCACAATTTAAAATAATAAAACTTAGTTATTTTTTCACTTAATGACTCAGTTATTATCCCAATTGCAATTACTAAAAGAAGGCTACCTGTGGACTTCCTTTCATCTGGGATTTATGCTTCTAAATTAAAAAAAACACTAACATATTTTTATACCTAGGATGTTTGAAAGGTCTTTTATAATAAATAGAAAATCCTTTACATACAATTTATTAATAAATGGGCCCATTCAAAAATATAAAAATCTCCATTTTATTTAAGCACCTATCTAATAGAACAGGAGAATAATAATAGAATAGAATAGAATAGAATAGAATAGAATAGAATAGAATACTTTATTGGCCAAGTGTGATTGGACACACAAGGAATTTGTCTTGGTGTAAATATTCTCAGTATACATAAAGAAAAGGTACATTAGTTAAGAATCAAGAATCACAACGTACAATACTTAATGATAGTCATGGGGTACAATCAACAATCAAATCATCAACACTTTTAAAACACAGTACAATTGGTAGTTTGAGATGTCCATGAAAATACTGTAATAGCTTTAATGAAAATGGTTTAGCTTGACAAGTTTTTTTCCCAATAAAAACCTCTTAAAATGAATATTCCCTGTCAAAACAACAGAAGAGGTAACAATGAAATAGGATAGAAATGGAATATTTAAAAACTAGTAAGAAGTTAAAAGCATATTAAAAGCAGTTTTATAGTGGAACTCAAAACACAAGTGAAAAACAAATAGCAAGAGTGTTTGGCTCTACATAAAAGATTAATAGAAAAATTAAAAGCAGAGCATTCACATGACCCATAAGTAGTTAATTCTATTTAAATTAAATGGAATTGAACAAATCTGAGTAAAAACTATACAGATATGTTATTTTAAATTAGATTTATTTCCAAGACAAGAACTTGTAGATTTGAGCTAAAGCAAAATCAGATGGGCATCTAACCTTCCTCACATTCTGTTATATTAGTTGCAAAACATTGCAACTAATATAACAGAATGCAACTGAATATCAGACCCTTGGAGATAATGAAGCCAAAACAGCTTGCAGTGAATTTATTCAGATCAGCTGAATAATCCGGTCCAAAAGGATTCAGGATGATTTTCTGAATACACTCTTTAATATATTTTCCAACAGAGTTGTCCCTGTCATGTACTAAAGCAGGCATGTTCAACCCATGGCCTGCTGGCAGCATGTGACAGCTGGTAATGCTGTCCCAAAAAATAGCAGGCTTCCTTTTTATTATTTATATACATTAACTACATTATATATTTTATATGTGGCCCAAAACAATTTCTCTTCACTCAATGCAGCCCAGGCAAGCCAAAAGGTTGGACAATCATGTGTTAAAGGGAAGCGGTATTCGAAAGTTCAGTGGGGTCCATTTCTAGTTGTTCTACTCAGCAGATAGTGTTATATAGCTGTATTACTTCTGAAATTTATATTGGCATGTTGAGCATTATATATGTTATTTTCTTCCAAAGAATATTTATTGTGTCATTAACCTGCGATGGTACACAAAATGAATTATTCTTCTCTGATCAGCTTATAGTACATAATGTACCGCATGTGTAATGAATGCAAGCACAAAATAATTAAAGTACAAAGAAAAGGAATAGCTCTAATGTGTAAGCTCCTACATTTAAAAGTAGATGCTTTTCAGATGTTTTATAAAAATGATACATGACAAAGGTTACAACTGGTGGGCAGAGGCATGGATGGGCATTAAGTTCCTGTAGCTGACTATGGTAAACCGGTATCATTTTCTGACCTTGTTGGTTTATGACAGGTGTGATGGAATATATGAATTACTTTGGGGAAAGAGATGCTGCCTAGGAAACGATGAGATAAGGTCAGGAGCCACAGTCACTTAACAATCAGAGAAACAAACTTAGGAAGGACCCACCCTAATGGATCAAGTGATTAAAAATAGGGGCTGGGAAGTTTGTACCTAAAGACTTGCAATGTTCTGACCAAGGCTTCCTGAGACCATAATTAAGCACACACTTAATCCAAACAACACTCTTTTTATTTCAATGCTGGGAATTATGTTCATTCCCAGCCCGTAATGAGTCCCAAACAGTCTCTTGAGATAAGCATTCACCTTTATCTCCTTTGAATTGTTGCCAACAACTAACGTGCCAAATTAACTGTAAAAAAACAAACTGAATGGAAAATCCACATAGAGCTTCAAGGTTTAATCTGAACAGAGCAAACAATATTGCTTCCTGCAAAGGTTCCTGTCCCTTTGCTTCTCCTTTATATCTTATGGGAGGGACAATCACCTCCAAGCCTTCCTCCCGATTCACCCCTTTTGTCTTAACTGTTCTTGCCTTCTGGAAGCTCTGTGCACACGCGCACTGGGAACAGGCTCCCCTTGTTCCTCTGCCTCGCTGCTGTCAGATTCTGGAGGCTCCGGATTCAGCACATAACTCCCAGATGGCCCTGGCCCCATCTCTGTATCAGATGTAGGATCCTTGTCTGAGTCCTCCTGAGACTCCTGGACTGGTCCCTGTTCTTCCCCACTGTCCAACTCTGCTGCCATCTCCACAGGCTGCCGGCAGACCACAACATACAAGAAGGATGTTGCTAGGAATTTGTCCACCAATTAGTTGGGTTGGAAATATATAAACCAACAATGTATGTTTGTAGCTTTAAGACAAAATCACTGTATTGATTTATACTATATTCCGATTGATTGATTATATTGCAAATTACCATAAGAGGGAGCTAGAGATCATAGCTTGCTCTCTCTGATATTCTGTCTCTCTGACATTCTGTCTCTCTGACATTCTGTTACTATCTAAGGTTCTCTGTTGTATTTATTCTGTGCTGACACTTTGATATCTTTGTTTACAGTAAATGACAAAGGCAACTGGTAAGAAGACTTTGTAATTGGATATTCTTTGGACTGTTAAACGTATATGACTTGGACCGTATATTGGACTGTGCTATTTCTTAAAGTAAACTTTAACTCAATTTAGTATATCTCTGTGTGGCTAAATAATTATTCATAACTACTCTAATAAACATTCCCATGTGCATATCCTTGTTACTCAAGGGTTATTCTGTACATATCATAACAGATGTCACCCATCCCAGATAAATCAGCTGGAACCCATGACTAGATGAATGAATTCTACTTTATTCTAAATCTACATTAACAGAATCTTACAAGTCTGAAGGCACAAATTGGCTTGGGGCCCCAATAGGAGCATTCCACACTGGCGATAGTTAGTGGTCTAAGAAGATCCTACCTCCAACCTGTTTATTGGTTCCCAGTTTACCCAGGTTTTTTTGTTAACTTTTAATGTTCAGTGTTTTAACTTTTTAATATTTAATATTTCTGTTTTATGACATAAGCCACTCAAGAGTCACTCAACGGTGAAGTGGACTGCATATAAATTGAATAAGTAAATATTCCAGAAGGTATTACAAAGCTCAGGAAGAGTGGAAAAGAGTGCCATATCTAGAACAGCTACTGTACACAATAGCAATAGCACTTAAGACTTATATACCGCATCATAGTGCTTTTTACAGCCCTCTCTAAGCCATTTACAGCATCAGCATATTGCCCCCAACAATCTGGGTCCTCATTTTATCGACCTCGGAAGATAATAAAGGGTTGGAGGTCACAACTTTAGAATCAGGACAGAGCTTAATAGAAATAATTAAGATTCCTTGCAGACCAGTAAAGCAAAGTTCATGCCCAGGCTGACTGGGGAATTCTGGGAGTTGAAATACATACAACTTAAAGTTGCTGGAAATGAGAAACACTGCATTAATTATTGCACACATCGAATTCACATCATATGCAGGAGACATCTAGAATAATCTTTTCCCACTTTTGTGTATTTGTATACAATGTTTTACAACTGTGGCAAATCAATACAAATTTTTTTTCTCACTAACACCATTATAGATACTTTATTTTCAGACATGTTACCAAGGTACCAGCTGATCTGAAACTACCCTGAATACAGTTGTTCTAACTAGTAGACATATATATTTTCTAAAAAGAGATGAAAGAAGTGTTTTTTTCTTCAATTACACTATTGTTTTAATTACTATGTTTAATTACTATGTTGGGAGTAAGAAATCCATCACTGTGACATCTCATCCAATTAATTCTATTCTACTTGGTAGCAATTAGTGCTGAACAGCTTAGCTCTCACAAGAAAGAAAATACTCGCATTGAGAAGAATTTCTATGGATTTTCTGAAGATTGTAAACATTCTGAATTATTTAAGATGCAAACAAAACCCTTTGGAAAATTGGAGAAGTGGGCAAAGGAAGTAGCATAAGTTCCACTGCGCAAGTCAAGGCACAAAAATAACATTTCTGAAATTCTAATGTTGCATATCTTTCTTTCTGACAAGGGCATACTTCCCTACCGTATTGTAAATGAGCATAACATTGCTTTGTAAAGCTATAATAAAAAGGAGTCACATAAAAATGAATTGTTATGTTCAGAACCCTCATATTTACTAGCATTATCAGGTGTCAGCCAAATCTAGATTATTATCATCATTAGAAGCAGGAATTGGCATGTCCAATTAATTCATATATTAGGAATCTGAACCAAAATCTAGGCATTGCATTTCAATCAACCCAAAAAATGAACATGTTTAGATTACTGCTGTAGATTGGGCCAAAATAGTGTTCCAGGCAATTGTCCATTCACATGACAATGATACCTAAATATTTTCTCTCTGCGTCAAATATAGTGTTGAGAGAAATTTATTCTGCCATAATGAAAGGTGTCCTTCAAAACTACCTCCAGGGTGATGTGTTCCTCCATTACTCCTAAGTGAGAAATTTGCTTAAGGCTGATTTCTGCCTGTAGGGCAATCTACTGCCATTCTTCCTTGGGTAAACAAGAACAAATAATGCCTGAAATAACTCATAATGCATCTATAAAATGAATTATACTACTGCACTTTTTTATTAATGTGAAAAAAGTACTAGTTTGACTATAGCACAGGTGTTAAACTCACCACATCATGTTGATGTTTCACAACATTTTCACCATTCGTGGAGCTGGCACATGATGCATCTGGCCCGTGGGCTGCCAGTTTGACAGCCCTGGACTACAGCAACAACAATAGTACTCAGACTTATATACTGCTTCATAGTGCTTTACAGCCATCTCTAAGTGGTTTACAGAGTCAGCACATTGCCTCCAATAATCTGGGTCCTCATTTTACCAAGCTTGGAAGGATGGAAGGCTGAGAACCTAGAATCAAACTCCTGGCAGTGAGTAGAATTAACCTGAAATACTGCATTCGGACCACTGAGCCATCATGGCTCTTGACTATGCTAAGTCCCTCCTTTTAAAAGTCTCTCACTCAATTCTGCAGTTTCAAGCTTTAGGACATCAGGAGAAATGATGTATCAAAGGAAGGTGGGGGCCTTTCCCCGACACAGCAGACACTGGGAAAACCATGTCAGACCATTGTTATGGCCGTCAGAATGGGATTCATTATTGTTCTCCTGGGAGGATCTCTCAATACACATTTTGCTAATCATCTGCACTGCTCTGGCTAAGAAAATGGAGTAACACTAATAAGATTGAGCGTGGTATATTGCGTTTGGATATGATAAGAACTGAGTAAGTTCACATGATATTGATGAGATGAGAATATCCCCTTTCCTTATTGGGAACCTTGTGGCAGACAATTCTGTAGTAACCTTTAGGACAGGAGTCAGTACATAATTTATTGTTTGTTTCCTTGCTTGTTTGTTTACAGGGATGCATATGCCATTCCTAAACTTAGAGACTCTGAGCAGGTTTCTTGGTGATGCGATGGCTAGGTGGAAGGACCAGAAATTGGAAGAAAATTCCAGAAATTGGAAGGACCAACCATAACAACACAAGAGCACACAATAGATACAAACTCAAAGTAAACCGCACCAAACTTGATTGCAGGAAATACGACTTCAGCAATAGAGTGGTCAATGTCTGGAATACTCTACCCGACTCTGTAGTTTCTTCCCAAACCCCAAAAACTTTAACCTTAGACTGTCTACTATTGACCTCACCCCTTTCCTAAGAGGCCTGTAGGGGCGTGCATAAGCGCACCAACGTGCCTACCGTCCCTGTCCTATTGTTTCTCTTATTCTTTTATTTTTTCTTATATGTACCCATTTCATGTATTCACAACTATGTATACATTTATACTTATTATCTTGTAAACAATTGGCAAATCAAAATAAATAAATAAATAAATAAATAAATAAATAAAATAAATTGTCAGAAAAGATGTTCAAGAACCAGTGAGCTGAAACCAGCCAGCTATGCCCTGTTTTGCCTTTACCTATAAATGTAAAATCCTGACAATCCTGGATTTTTGCCCATCAGGTAAACTGGGAAATTTATGAGACTAGATGCCCAACACTGATTGAGGACTGGAACCCTATGCTGTTCTTATAATGCTATATAATCAATAAACTTGGGATGCTTTTCCAAAAATCAAACCATAGTGTCACACCTCCTTATACCAAATTTGCCCCTTACCCCAGGGCCTCTGGCATTGCAGGTGGCATTGTCATCAATTTCCATTTATAATTTCCAATCAGCATTGTTACATAGCACTTGGTTGGAGCATCAAATCTATATTGTATATACCTTATTTAATATTTCAAATTGTTAACATTTTAAAAATAATTCAGGGTTTTGTCATATCTGTCTATGTCTATCTATATCTATAGGCCATTTTATGTTTCCCCTTAGAGTTGGACTTGCGATTATGAACTTTGTTAAATTACCAATGATAACTAGAAGTACCACTTCAAAGGAATAAAAATCATGTATTTGAGGCAATCATTCAGTTTATTTTCCTAGCAACGGTTTTCAGTAATAACAAAACTGTCATAGAATGATAAATGCTACCACTTAACCTTAACTATCATACTTCCTATGAGGCAAAATATTTTAACATACAATAATTTCCTCAACCCAACTAATATCTACATAGAAGTTGCAAGGTTCAACAATGTTAAATTCAGGTTAATAACGTTATATTGAAGTCCTGGGTTTATTTATTCAAAACTTTCCCAGGTACCTATCATTCTTACAGCATATTCTGTGATTTCATTAGTGATGTATCTTTTGAAGTTTTAATCAATATATCTCTGAATATGAACGTGAATTTCACTCAGATTTTATAAGAGAACTCACCATACCACCACCAGGGGGCATTTTGTTCTTATACTTCCCATTTCCCTCTGAAACTAAAAACAAGACTTTAACTTCAGAAAGAAAAATATAATTCAGGATTGCCTCTTTATCATCATTATCTTATGCATTTGCCTCTACATCAAAAGACATGAAATGGGCATTGATGAGAGATATAGCATGGGCATATTCTTTAATGTACACTTTAAGGTTAGAAGAAAGGAGACTGTGAGTTCTAGTCCTGCCTTAGACATGAAAGCCAGCTGTGTGATTTCGGACCAATCTCTCTCAGTCCAGCCCACCTCACAGAATTGCTAGACAGTATATTCTAGAGCAGTGCAGTAGCCTAGAGCTGGAGCTCTCACCTCACAATCAGGAGACTGTGACCCAAAAGTGCTTTTTCCAAAGGCAACTGGACAGTATTTTTTCTTGAAGACGTTTCACTTCTCATCCAAGAAGCTTCTTCAGTTCTGCTTCTTCAGAACTGAAGAAGCTTCTTGGATGAGAAGTGAAACATCTTCAAGGAAAAACAAAGCATTTTTAGAAAGCACCTTTCAGACAATCATGATCTGGATGATTGAAAATCTCCATAGGCAGGAGGAGGCTGTGAGTTCAGATATTTCTCTCTTTGGACAGAATGAATAATTGTCTGCTGTGAACTCTGCCTAGACATCAGGAAGGGCATCAGCCAGTAAATTCAAGCTCCATCCAGTTGTCCCAACTCCATTCCAATGCAAGGGATTACAGGGTCTTTAAAAGTAAGTGTGTGTGTGTGTGTGTGTGTGTGTGTGTGTGTGTGTCTAATACGATTGCCCAAACCATAACAAAAGAAATACTTTTAATTCTTCATAAAATCACACTTAGAAATATTAAGCTATTAAAAGCTAGTACCTATTAAAACAATCAATATTGTCCTGACAGTTTACTTTCAAAAAAGATTATTAAAAACATAGAGATTTAGTGAAATGTCCAATACATTTTGAGAACATAGGTGGGTATTAGGTACTTCTGAACTTGGTTCTTTGTTACAGTTAGTTGTTCCTTGATTCTTTACTGTAATTGGCTTAGAATTTGTCCTATACAATGTTGGTAGCAATCTTGGTAATCTTTTATGATGCCATTTTTTCTGTCTCTTTCTATTAGGTGAATATACATAATTATACATTATGTCATTTCCCTACATTGATGTTGGCATAATATATTTAAAAATTATTAACATTATATTATTTAAATTGTTTAGAATATTGAGAAATGAACAATAAAAATATTCTATCAGTGTTAACTGCAATTTAGGATGACACTATTACAAGCACAGAATAATTTTGATTTTTCATCTAAAATTGAGTATAAGATTAAAAAGAACCACTACAACTGAAATCAAAATAATTATTACAGATTTTAAATTTAAGATGAAAGTCTCCCTTGCATTGTTATCTTGTATTGTTAACTAAAGTGTGGGTCTGTGTGCATAAAACCTGTTATTAAAAGTAAAAACAAACAGTTGAAATTTAACAATTAATTACCCAAAAAAGGGAAACAAAAATAATAATTAAAAAAAGAACTAATTCCATATTTTTTTTCTTGCTGGGGTGTGCAATCATTTGATTGTCACACATTTCTTTGCAGCCCAAACAAATATTCCACACTGTCTAGTAGTAAAGCTGGAAGCAGCCCTCCAAATTCAGACTTTCTCCATGAAAACAACGTGACATCAGACTAACTGTTATCACCAAAGCACTAACTAAACTTTATCTGCAGCACTTATGATTATCCTTCACCCTGAACCCAGGAAACTTCAAAGGAAGCTGGTTGGCCTGGGAGCAGGATTTAATTTCCTGTGCCCCCTAGTTTTTGAAAACTACAGCAAGCCAACACAACATACAACGTGTGGGCAACATTCAGCATACCAAGCACCCCTGTGTAGCCCACTGACATTTTTTTTTTAAAAAAGTAGCATATTTACAGCTGCTGCTGCTGCTGTTGCTATTTTAAAAGACACGCTGCCAAGCACCTCCAAGTCTCCCTGCTGTGTTACCTAAAACAGGTAATCCAGGTATTTTTTTTGCTACCCTTTATGGATTTTTAATTCATCCAATACGTGGCCCTTTCTCCTAGACAAATTGTGTGGGCCTGGAATACAATAAATCCCCCATTTAAAAAAATAACCAGGGAGATGTGTCCATTGCACCCAAACATGTATTCAATCCAAACTTATGTTCATTCTATAGATTTTAAAATATTTCTATTTTTAATGCTCACCAAGGATGTTTTGATTCTTTTTGTGTTCTTGTAAACCACCAAAAATTCCATGGGGTTGGAATGTGGTAGAAATATAATAAATAAATGAATAATAAAGAAAGGACAAATTGCAATGATTTAAATCAATAGTCTTATGCACTACATTTTTGTGTTAAAGTATGGAAAGAGATTTTTGGAATTTCATATTAATCTTCTAAATGGGGGTGGAGGATCAGTTAAGTCAAAATTTTATTTTACATACATACAAACTAACATTTCCATAAAAAGTACACAACATTCAGATGCACTGTCATTTACACCTATATTTCATAAGTCATTTATAAGATCCCAATGCAGGACGTTTTTTAATTCTGGCTGCTGTTCAAATTGGCCGCTCCTGTAATATAAATATTGCATCAGTATTTGATATTTTATAATAATTATATTAAAATAAATTAATATAATTAACAACCCTATACTTAGAGCCAAATTAAACACTTTAAATTATTTGAATCATGGTACTTTATTCTCAGGAAAATTATGTGAATACAACAGAATTAACTTGTATTTGCATGGCTAGACAATTTAATAACCAGAACGAAGGGTAAATTACTGACTATGGCTGGGATGTGTATTTTTCTAGCAACAGATGTGCCTGTCATTTAACAAAAGCACCTGCTGTCCACCTCAAACTAGCAAGCTTTATATTGACAATGTTTCAGCTAGGATGCAGTTGTGAAGCATACAATAATAAAGTATTTTTCTTCTCTCTCTCTCATTCTCTCCTTCCTCTTCATTCTTGCAGCAATTTCATGAAGGACATTTGCTCATATATACAATTTATGCTGCCAAAATGCAGTGGATGAATATGTATTTTTGACATTTAACAACTCTAAATGTCCTTCCTGTCAAAAGCAATCTACAGTTCTCTAGCATGTGTCAAGAAAGTATGACATAAAAATAAGCTTTTTTTTTTTAAATAAAGGGAAAGCATGCAGAATGAAACCCCTGCTTTTAAACCATGTCTGTTTAAATAGATATGGATGGGTGGAGGGAGGGATAGGCAGGCGGCAGGATGCTCCCGGGGTTTCTATGGAGCTCTCATCAGAAGTCCCACTAGAGAAAGTTGGAGTAGGGGAAACAATAGTTGTTAATTTCATCTTCATCTCAGTCCGTGAGATTCTCTGAAAAGTGTTCTGGAGGACTGCCGAAACTGTAAGGAATGGTCTAAGTAAGGGCAAATCCTTCAACTGCATAGGATTGCTCCCGAAGTTGCCTCTAATTCTTCCTTTAGCTAATGAAATGACAACGAATGCCCGTCCAAATACTGCTGGACTCCAGCTTCCACCATTCCATGCCATTGTCCATATTAGGCTGATGAGAGCTGAAGCTGAACAACATCCAGTGCTTCTGTCTGTGACAAGGCCCAACTCATTCATATCTCATCCTAGGAGTCCCACTCATACAGCAGCCACAGCCATAACATCTCCCTCTCTCTGTCACAACCCTCAGCTGCCCTACATTAAAGATATCATCCCACTGATATCAGTAGGAGATCAGCCAAATTCTGGCAAACAGTCACACAAATATACATTGTGTTCATGTACTTAAGTTTTTTAGGCCCTTCTTTCCAGTGGTGGTATTCATCCGGTTCGCACCGGATTGGGCAAACTGGTAGCAAGAATTTGGCATGGGTTGCCGAACAGGTAGTAAGTTCTGGCTGGCCATGCCCTCGACCCGGTCGTCCTCCTGACATTCGCCTAAGGTATTTCTTTTTTCCCCCCTCCTGACAATCAGCTGCACATACATCAGCTGTGCTGGGATTCCCCTTGCTGAGGCCCAGGAAGGCAAAAAACGGAGGGAGAAGTTCATTGCCGCCCCCCTCCATCTTTTGCCTTCCAGAGCCCCAGAGGAGCCTTAGGGGAGCAAAAACGCCCCCCCCCCCAGGGGCTCTTCTGAGGCTAGGAAGCTCCCAAAATGGAGCTTGGAGGGGTGCTGCATGCCCCTCCCATGCTCTGTTTTTTTTTTCTTCCTGTGCCTTAGAGGAGCTTTAGGGGAGCAAAAATGCCCCCCGAGGCTCCTCTGAGGCTAGGAAGTTGCAAAAAATGGATGGGGGCTGCAAAAAAGCTTTAAAAAGCCACACCCACCCAGTCACATGGCCACGCCCACCAAGCCACGGCCACAGAACCGGTAGTAAATAAAAGTTGAATCCCACCACTGCTTCTTTCCAACCAGGACTTCTACAGTCTATTAAATTTTGCTCTTGAATGACAGAAAACTCTCATATAGTAAAGGAATACCTGTGGAACTCTTTCCTTGCCAAAAGTTTCACAGAATCAAGAAGCTAAAATCCACTAATAGAAAATTGGATCTTTTTGACTAAGGGTTTTTTGTGTGTTTGTTTTTTCCCTTAGTTTCTCACAGAAGCCCATTAAGTTCTTTCAATTCCTGGGCGCCTTCAACTTACTGGAGGCATTTCGCCAGAGCAGGTCTTCTTAAGGGGTCTCAATACTTTCAATTATAGATGATGAGGATGAGGATGATATACCATTAAATTGATTCTGTTAAATTAAATTTTGCTTTCTTTTCTAAAGGGCTTTTTTGGCAGGATGGAGATTTTTAAATAGAACATGTGCTTAGCACAGTGATAATATCACTGCAGTATTTGCTTCCTGAAGAATAGCTTGGTAGGCTGCGTAAGCCAAACAGACAAACACACACACATACACACACACACACCAAATGAACCATTGGGTCACCATTTCAGAAATATTTCCTTACCTACATAGAGAAAAAGAATGACCAAAGGTGGGCAAAAAAGTGAGAACTTTTTATATGTTTCCCCGTTTTGTTTCTTAGTGGGAAACTGCAAGAAGCATCGAAAATCTTATTTCCTATCTTTCCCTCCTTCCTCCCTCCCATTCCACATTGAAAGCTATTGGTTTTCAGTCTTATCAAAAGACTGGCATAGCATGGTCTTTTGGCGTAACATCGCATAATATTCATATCTGCATGGTTTGCCTTTCAAAGGCATTTCTTAAACAACAACAAATATCTACATGACCTTCTCCCTCTCCATATATCTGCATAATAATAAATATAATAGCTCTTAACGTTGAATTACAAGATTAAGCAAATTACTGTCTAAATTCCAAACAGCAGAATGAAACTTGGAGAAAAAGAAAATTTGCAGTTGTAGACTGAAGCCTTAAAAATTAAATCATACAGGCATTATTGTTTGAACAAGAAAATAATTCTACAATGTTAGCAGTATATATTCCAGCAGATGAAAAAGAAATACGAAACAGATGTAACAACCTCCCCCTCAAAAAATGAAACATCCATTCCAAATAATAAATTGCTTCTGTATTTAAAACAAGCTGACATTAATCAGGATAACTGCAGTTCATTTCATGCAATATACAGCAGATGTTTTTCACAGTATTGATTACAATACAGTAATCCAAAATTGAATGAAAAAGATGGGTAGTCATGGAAAAGCTTGTTACAAAAACACTGAAGGCTCCAAATGAAGCCCGTTACCTATGACGCAGGAGATGGATG
Source organism: Notechis scutatus (assembly GCF_049901735.1). Classification (NCBI taxonomy): domain Eukaryota; kingdom Metazoa; phylum Chordata; class Lepidosauria; order Squamata; family Elapidae; genus Notechis; species Notechis scutatus. Next base: position 129,350,651 of record NC_142009.1, on the reverse strand, counting down.
GCAATCAACTAGATTTTAGGCCATTGTTGAACAACTATGCAGTACCACAGAATGTTACTAGACTAAAAAAGTTAATCTCTGCACAACAAATCACTAGTAAACTTACACGGAGCATATTTTGACATATCAAAACTAAAGATGTTATACCTCAATATGAATTTTTACCTGGATTCACTCTAATGCCAGTTTCCCCTACCTAACGGAAACAGCAGGATGTAGGATACAGATAGTCAGAGCATGAGAAAAAGGGACAGAACTTTCCGGATATACATATAAGGGATGGGAAAACCTATAGAAGGCCAACATTCTGAGCCTTCCAGAATGATGGCAATCACTAGCACTTTCGCCAGATTTGAGATCCGTTCCTCCAGCGTGCCGAGGGATTTCCAGAAATCTGTCTTCCTGGTGCAGAAAGTTCTTCTGCTGTTATTTATTATCACAATTTGATTACATTTAGATTTAAACTTTTTATCCCAAAAAGGTGCTTGGGTAGCTTAAAAACAGAAAGTACAACTACTGTATATGCATAAATGAAAATGTACAGGTAGACCTTGTTTAATGATTGTCATGTTTAGCAATTATTTGAAGTTCCAATGATGCTGACAAGTAATTTTACAATCAGTCCTCACATTTACAACTGTCACAGTGTTCTTATTCAACATCTGAGTCCTTTGCAACCAGCAGGCATTTATGACTGTCACACACAGCATCCCATGCTTATGTGATCACAGTTTTCATGCTTCACAACTATGGTCGCTTCCAACAAACAAAGTCAATGGAGAAGCCAAAACTAAAATCACAAGTCACAATAATATGATATCTACCTTAATGGTCTAGAGCAGGGCTGTCAAACTCCTGGCCCACAGGCCAGATGCGCCATGTGCTGGCCCTGTCCCCACCCAATTTAACGAAGGAGGGAAAAGTCACTATATGTCACGTGATGCTGCCATGATGAGGTGAGTTTGACAGCCCTGGTCTAGAGTGACTCACATAACAATCAAATGGGAAGTAACATCCTAAGTCTGTTGCAGTCATGAGATATTTCACTTAGCAATCCACATTTAGTGATGGAGTGGCCAATCTCACCAAGCAAAGCCTAACTGTAGTTCAAATTATATAAAAATCACATTTAAGAAGTATAAAAACCCACATGTATAAATTGAAGACAATTTAATTCAATTCGAACTGATTAAATTGAAGACAATATCTTGACATCCTTTCTGAAAGCAGGAGTTGACCTATTAACAATTCTGAAGAAAGCACAGTCTAAACAATAAAGGAAAAGGCCCCCTCCCACATAGCATGTTTCCTCTGAAGATATTAAAAAGCGGACAGGCTCATAAGAAGAAATGGGTCCCTCGAGTATCAAACTCTAAGTTCCATTGGACTTTAATAAAATTAAATTAATACTTTAAATTATGTTCCCAAAACGACCAACAGCTGATGTAAAGTTGGACTATATGAAATTTTGAGAAGGTGTTCCTGAGCAGCACCAAGTATCCAGCACATTACAATAGTCAGATCATGATACAATTCCAGCATGAATAGTTGCTGTTGGGTCTGATCCACACAAGAATAATGATATTGCACTTGGCACATTAAAGGTATTTCTTCAATAAATGTCTGCAACCTGGAGATCCAGGAAGTGTATAAAACGACGTATCATGATCAGACCCCTTTTAAAGACATAAGAATTTATTTGTCATTACACTTGCAAGTGGGTGCAACGAAATGAGGTGCTCTTCCACAAGTAAAACTGGACCAGTAATAATTGCATCCTCGGTTGATCTATTTTCTTTGTAAGCAAACTGAAGCCCATCAAAGGAATCGGGAAGGCAGGAGATAATATAATTTCGAACTAGCTGCTCAAAGCACTTCATTAAGATGGAAGTTAGTGCCACCGTCTAAAAATCGCTCGGACCATTTGTAGGCAACTTTTTAGGCAGTGGAGCGATGGTGGAAGCCTTGAGACACACAGGAACCACACATTGTGTCAAGGATCGATTAAAAATTTCGGTCCATACCCCAGCTAACTGATCAGCACAATCTTTTACCACCCGACCAGGAATTGAGTCGGGCCCAGCTGACTTTCTGGAATTAACCACCTTCATTGTCTGCCTCACATCCTGCTCATTCACAATGAAGGGAGGCTCTGCTGAGTAAATGATGGCAAAGGGACAACTTTTTGATTTGTGTCTAAAACATTTGCATTAAATTAAGGATCAGGCATTTGAGAAAAAGGAAAGCCTTTAACAACCTAGTAATTGTATTTAATGATATAGAACAATTAAACAATTAATCCATTACTGTTACACATAAAACCAGGAGCATATTACTAACAATAGTGGGTTTTTTTTATTTCTTTCTGAGAAATAAACTCAATGTAATTGAATGGATCAATCATTCAATTATGTATTAGTCAATTTCAGTTTAAAATACCTAAGAGATACAAAAGCAATATAAATGGCTAATATAGTATTACATAAATATTTTGTTTTTCTTGTAGTATCATACAGTGAACATGAAATTTAGAATACACATCACACACAAGCACACACGTAGTCCTTGGTTAATGGCCATTTACTTAGCACCCTTTCAAAGTCATTTATTTATTTATATTTCATGTTTCTAGATTGCCCATCTCCTTCAAGGACAAGCTCTGGGTGATATAACCAACATATACTCAAATGAATTCCTCAGGCTCAATTGTGGCAGTATGGAAGCATCGAATCTCAATATGGCTTCCAAAGCTGACAATAACATACTTCTTATAAATCAAGGTCAGGTTATTTCTGCACCTGGTTGAGAGGACATCTCAAGTTGGAACGGATGGTGATTGGGGCATGTGACGCAATGAGGGGTGCAGGGGGTAGATTTGTAGTTTTTAACTTATTGCAAGGAAACCTGGAACTTTCAGATTTGGGATTTCCAGATGTGCCAGTTTACTACTCTAATAAAAAGAACCTTGCAGAGGATGTCTGTCTTGGAGTTTTGAAGTGGAGGTTTTCTGGAACGCTGACATCTCCTTTCCCAAACTACATCATACACCTTGAACTAGACATTTTATAAATAAGGATCTTCCAAGCAAAGACAAGAAAGCTGGGCATCACTATTTGTAATTCTTCCCCTCTCTGGTCTAATTATCAAAAAATTGGGTCTCAGGTGACAAACAACTTTCTATGAAAAAGTCCTACTTGGGTCTTAGTTTAGAATTTTAAGTAGTAGAAATTGTTCACTGATTTAGGTTAGAAAACTGTGTTTAAACGCCTCCCAAATCTGCCGAATCTTAAATTCCCAAATGTATTGTTATCAGAGCAAAAAAAAAACCCACCCCAAGTATTATAAAAATAGCATTGAATTCATAAATATATCATTTGAGTATACTAAATATAGCAGGGGTGTCAAACTCAAGGCCCGCAGACCAGATGCAGTTGGATCCAACCCATGGGGCTGTCCTGGTCTACTTCCGTTGCTTCAGCCCAGTCTACTTGTGATGCTTTGGCCCAGTCTACCCAATGCAGAGAGGCCAGCGAAGCTTCAGCCCAGTCTACCTGGTGCTAAGAGGAAAGATCAGGCCAATGTAGCTTCGGCCCAGTTTACCCAATTAGGCTAGCGTGGCTTTGGCCAGGTCTACTCAATGCAAAGAGGAAACATGCCAGCAGTTTGGGGAGTGGCATCAAGCTGGCCATGCCCACCTAGTCGGCCACACCCACCCAGTCAACCAACCCCCTGGCCCCATGAGGTCAACCACAGCCCTGAGGTGGGCCTCAATGAAATTGAGTTTGACACCCCTGAACTATAGCATCATGTATGTAAAGCACATATTTGTTGCTAGGCAATACTAGCGTGCCTCAGATGAACATGCAACTATAAACAGATACACAGAAGCTAGAAATTTATATATTAAAAACAATGCAGTGTTATCGATTAATAAATTAAGAATCTCAAAGCTAAATTGTAATTCTGTTCTAATCTTTGTCACACAAGAATTGATAGCCTATTAAATAAATCCAAGCTCAGAAAGCTGTCAATGGAAAAATCAATCTACATGTGCTATACTAGCTGTCTCTTCTGGCTAATTTTATATGGCAATTAAACAATGATCCTATAGATATTTACCTGAGAATAAATCAAACTGAACTCAATCTTATTTACATCTGAATAAGCAGGTATAGTATAGGATTACTTTGTTGAGAATTATACTGACTATAAATTTTCAAGCCTAATAAGTCATTGACAAACCTATTATTTTTCACTTGCATTTTCTGTATGTTTCTTAAGCACATTGCACACTTTCTTTAGAGAGTGTGAACTACACAAGGCATCTCAAATATCTCCTTGAGCAGCTTCTTCCACTGAAATCAACCCACTGAAGATGTTTGTTCTGGGGAAACAGAAGGTAATTCCCCCTTTTTACGAGATACATTTAATGGAGGCTCATAGGCAACGCTTTCTGGTTGTAGCATCTCTACTTCTGCTGAAATTGTTCTTATAGTTTTATACTTCTGGAAATTATTGAAAATGGAGTTGTTGGCAAGGATCTAGAATGGTGCTAGAACAGATTACTGTACTTTTAAACTTTTTTATAATTATGTAATTTTAATTACAACTAAGGGTTTTAAAAAAATATTTTATTACTATAAATCACTAAAAGGGAGTGAGGTGGTTGCCCTCCTTCAAAGAAGTGATGGTGTCTCCCCTCAGGAAGCCTAACTTGACCTAACAATGCTGGACAGCTGTCAACTAGTGTCCAACCTTCCCTTTTAAAGAAAGATGGTTGAGATTATTAAGAAAGCAGATGCAGAAGACTTTGAAAGAAGCAGATTATCTGGATCCATCTCATCAAATTTCAATTGGGAGTGCAGCATGGAAACACCATTACTTGCTGACGACCTTTGAAGAACCAGAATAGGGGTGGTGAATTCACCATTGATCTCTCAGTGGTTTTTCGTGCTATTTATCCCAGCATTTTTCTGCACCAACCACAGAATTTAGAGGTGGAAGGCAGTGTTACACCATGGTTCCCCTTTCTTTCTGTTCAGATCAAATCAGTGTTAATGGAGAGCAGAAAGTGCATTCCCAGCCACTCACTCATGAGAAGCCTCAGGGCTCACCATCCTCATTCCTCCTGTTTAGGAGAGAAAGTTGTCAATGTCCTGACCCATCATCTGAAAATTGTTGGTGTCTGGATAGAGAGAAACAAATCCTGACAAGGATTATTTGAGGATGTTTCACCTTTTGTCTTGAGATTGAGGTCACATTTCTCAATTCAAGACGGGTGCATAATTTCGGGTCCTCCTGAAGTTCTTCCTGCCTGGAAGGCCTTTACCAACATCCCACTTGGCATATCAGTTGCACTTTTTCCTAGAGAGGAAGTCCTTAAAACATTCAGCTACACTTTAGTTATCTCTTGACTAGGTTACCAGAATGCAATTTATATGGGGCTTCCTTCAAAGATTACTGAGATGCTACAGGTGGTCCCTAGTATGCTGATGCAGGCAGTAGTGGCTGAATCACATCACAAGTGTCATCCCTGCTTCACAGCTGCAATGGTTGCTAATTATGGTTGCAATTCGAGGTACTGGTGACTACCTATAAAGGATTATGTGGCATAGGGGATGATTGTTTGGGGGTCATCTATGTTTGGTAGTTTTCATCTATGTGAAGTGAAGTTCAGCACAGTGGATACATTCCAGGTCCCTTTAATCAAAACACCTTCCCTGTTGCAGTGCCTGTCTTCTGGAACTGCATTTTCCTGGAGATGTGAATGGTTCCAGCCAAGAACTGTTCCAATAGTTGTTTAAAATGTGCCTCTGAACCTAGACCTGGGTTAGGATGCCTTTGCTAGTCTTTATCTTATATTAGATAGAGGAAGGGATTCGGAGGTTACTGGACTATAACTATAGGTTTCATTTACAGTACAATGCAGTCCTATAAGTATTGAACTAAACAAACCTTCTTCCTATATAACTCCAGGCAAAATTCAAATTAGAATATCATAAGGACAGATTATTTCATGTATGGTTTGCTTCAGAAAAAGAAATGAGATCTTGCTCCATAAACTATAACTGTAAAGATGGGGTCCCCAACTCCTGGTGCATGGACCAGCACTGAGCTGCAGGATGCCCAAAATTGGGCTGCGCAAACAAGCAAAGCCCCATCTATGGGAAGCAGGCAGCATGCAAAACCATGCCCCCTTCGGTCTGGGGAAAAAACTCTCTCCATGGAACCAGTCCCTGGTGCCCAAAAGGTTGAGGACCGCTACACTGAAATGTAACTATGTGAGATGGCCAGCTACACAAATGAGATTAAATAAAAATAAATAAATAAACTTAATGAGCCACAACTTTATTTATTTAAAATAATAATCTGTTTTGACTCCATTCAAGATGACTTTGCAAGTTTAAGCCACGAATAGTTAAATTAAGCCACTAATAGTTAAGTTAAGCCTATTATCATCCTCCCAAGTGGAGGATCAACCTAGAACTAAGGAGAAATTTCCTGACAGTTAGAACAATTAATCAGTGATAAAGCTTGCATCCAGAAGCTATGGTTGCTCCATCACTGGAAGTTTTTAAGAAGAGATTGGACAGCCATTTCTCCAGAATGATGTAGGGTCTCCTGCTTGAGGAAGCAGTTGGAGTAGACAACCTGCAAGGCGTGCATAAGCGCACCATCGTGCCTACCGTCCCTGTCCTATTGTTTCTCTTATTCTTTTATTTTTCTTATATGTACCCTTTTCATGTATTCACAACTATGTATACACTTATACTTATTATCTTGTAAACAATTGGCAAATCAAATAAATAAAAATAAATAAACTTTGTTATTTTGTTCATTATTCACCTGCATTTCATAATGAAGCAAAGGTGACCAGTATCATATAATGTTCAAAATCCCTGGGTAAGGTTGCAAAAATCTCCAAATTGTTTCTAAATTATAATTCTTAATCTGATAGAAGGTAAATAATTTTTTTTAAAAAACTTCCAGCTGACCCTGTTAGCTAAAGACATATCTATTATCTAGCTAATTCCTTATATCAATGAATTATTTGAAAAGAGAAACATGTCATACCCACAGCATATAAGGAGGCCTGATCTGCAAGTTCTATAATCATTTCTGAGGAAAAATAACATTTTGTCCAAGTTCAGAAAGCAAAGCCTTACTTATACGCATAACAACCAAAAATAATCACTTGATTCACTATAAAAAGCTTATTTTTATGAATCAACATTTCTAAAATAAACGGGGGAAAATTAATCGTTACTCTTCTTAAACAGCTTCATTAAATTTCATTATGTCCAAGACAGTTCTACACAATTATAATATTCCAACAGAAGAAAATATTGAACTGATCCTTGAGCTTAGTTGTTTGCTTAGAAATGTTACATTACTTGACTAGATAATATCAGTGCTCAAGAGCAATGATGTTGTTACCTTGTCAGGTAATGAAAAGCCTGCAAGCAAACAACCAAGCTTAGAGAGCACCGACGACTCCACTATAATATTAATACAGAAAAAAACTGTGTTATTATGATAGATGATAGCTAGCTAGATATGTAATAGAAGTTGCAATATATATCGCAGAATATATATAGAGACACGTGTATGTAAGAGTTTCAGAATTTTTAGTTTTTAATTGGAGCAAATATGTAAACCAATTTTTGGTAATCCCAACAAAGGATAGAAGACCACAAGCAACATTTCTCCTCACTATGGAATAGTTTTCATCTTGATCACGGGTGTCAAACTCACAGCATCATGTTGCCGTCATGTGATGTTTTGCAATGTTTTTCACTTCACGGAGCTGGGGTGGGCATGGCCTGAACGTGACACATCCGGTCCATGGGCCACCAGTTTGACACCCCTGATCTTGATGTACTGGTAGTCATTGTTTAACCTTGTTTAACAACCATTTGCAATAGTGGTGATGAAAAAGTACTTTTGCAACCATTCCATGCAATTATGACCTCCCCTTGAGTATTTTATGTTTTAAATATTGCATACCACCAGGATTCCTTTAAGGTTCAGTAAGGTAAAAATATAATATTGTAAATTAGGTTGTGGATATTATTCACACACAATCCTTTTCTCAATAATATTATGTATGAATTATATAATTCATACACAATGTTTCCCTTTCTGGGATGCCTTCTATTTCTGCAATTCTCTCCTGGGAAATCTGCATACTTCCTCTCAATGTCTGACCTTTTATTTAGTTTCTATCTGCATTAGCTGCATATTATTTTATTTCTGGACTATTTTTTCAGTTTTTGTAAAAATACTAGAAAGCAGCAGAGAAAAAGTAAGCACAGAGTACTATAAGGCAGAAATCATCTCTTTATCTAACCCACAGGCTAAAATGTATGCATTTTTGTAAAATTGATAGATAGCTTATACACACATATTGACTGTAATCAATCATCATTAAATATTATTAGAAAATTAATCTTTAGATTACTCTATAGCTTAGCATTCTGAAGGACAGTAAAAGCTTTAATTTGATATAACTGTACTAAAAACTGGAGGTCAAGGCCACTCACGACATTCCTTTAATTGGCTACTCTGATAGGTAAGGATCTAAATTTCAAATGACTCACTTTCCTTTATTAAGAGCATGAAAAAAGACTTAGGAGTCCTCTGTGTATGTGACAAGGACATAAATCATTAAGTAATGTGAAAGTGATGAACAACAAAGTAATAAAACAAGTCCAATTAATTGTAAAAGTAAGACACCAAAAATGTGCAGAAACTTGGTTTATAAAAAAACCTAATGAGCAGCAGTATCCAAGTACATTAATTTTGGAACCTGACCTTTGTGAATCAATAGGAATGCTATCTTAAGAAACAGTTAATATTTTATTTTATAAGACTAGATGTCTGCAGTCTTAAGCCTTGAGTTAACGGTGGCATTTTAAAAAATAAAGTGTTCTTAGTTATTACATTGAAGCAGAAGGATAAGTCGTGCTTCTGAGCACATCAGATAATGCTGCTATTATTATTATAGGTGATTGCAAAATCAGCCAGATGTTTAGAATGAATTTGACTTTTGTATTCGTCTATTGAGACCTTCCCAAGGAACCAAGGACAGATATTGTTGTTTGATGGTGTTAAAGGTATTGTTGCAGAATGTGAGCAGTTCCAGGTAGGGCTGCCTTTTGCAGTTGACTGAGGCCAATGGTATTGAAATGGTGCTGCAGATGTTTTGGGATTGCATCCAAAGCATCTATTACTATTGGTACTATTTTTTTTTTTTGCTTTCTTTTGCCACAGTCATTCTATTGCTATTTGCAGGTCTTTGTATTTGTGATCTTCTCCAACTTTTTCTCTTCTTTTGCTGCCCCTTGAGGTTGACTCAGCCTTCCATCCTTCCGAGGTGGATGAGGACCCAGATTGTTGGGGGCAATATGCTGACTCTGTAAACCGCATAGAGAGGGCTGTAAAGCACTGTGAAGCGGTATATAAGTCTAAGTGCTATTGCTATTGCCCCTTGGTACTACAACACCCACTATCCAGACTTTTTTTATCTTTCTTGTGGGCAATTGTTATGTCTGTAGTATTATGTGGCACACCCTTGTCAGTTTAAATTCTAAAATCCCAGAGTACTTTAGCTTCTTCATTATTGTGTAAAATCACAGCTGCCCATTCTTAAGATGATGATGGCATCAAGTTCTTTGCAAGCACATAGGATATTATATATGTATCAGTGTAGTATATATGTATATCCAAACAGCATAGTTGTTTGTAATTGACAGGTGAAAATGTTGTCAGTGTGCTGATTTTCTAAGTGCTGTCCAAGATATTTTGGGATGATAACACTGGGACTAACATGACCTGTTTATGCCATAATCCTTCAACTTCAATTTTCAAATCTTGATAATCCTCTCCAATTCCAAATATCTTACAATGTTTTAACCTGCTCATTTTCAATTTTTTCAACTACACTGCTCAAAAAAAAACCAAAGGGAACACTTAAACAACACAATGTAACTCCAAGTCAATCACACTTCTGTGAAATCAAACTGTCCGCTTAGGTAGCAACACTGATTGACAATCAATTTCACATGCTGTTGTGCAAATGGAATAGACAACAGGTGGAAAGCAGAGGCAGTTGGCAAGACATCCCCAATAAAGGAGTGGTTCTGCAGGTGGTGACCACAGACCACTTCTCAGTTCCTATGCTTTCTGGTTTGGTCACTTTTGAATGCTGGTGGTGCTTTCACTCTAGTGGTAGCATGAGACGGAGTCAACAACCCACACAAGTGGCTCAGATAGTGCAGCTCATCCAGGATGGCACATCAATGCGAGCTGTGGCAAGAAGGTTTGCTGTGTTTGTCAGCATAGTGTCTAGAGCATGGAGGCGCTACCAAGAGACAGGCCAGTACATCAGGAGATGTGGAAGAGGCCGTAGGAGGGCAACAACCAAGCATCAGGACCTCCGCCTTTGTGCAAGGAGGGACAGGAGGAGTAATGCCAGAGCCCTGCAAAATGACCTCCAGTGGGCCACAAATGTGCATGTGGCTGCTCAAACGGTCAGAAACAGACTCCATGAGGGTGGTATGAGGGCCCGACGTCCACAGGTGGGGACTGTGCTTACAGCCCAACATTGTGCAGGATGTTTGGCATTTGCCAGAGAACACCAAGATTGGCAAATTCTCCACTAACATCCTCCAGCATGACCGGTTTGGCAGTGGGTCAGTAATGGTGTGGGGTGGCATTTCTTTAGGGGGCCACACAGCCCTCCATGTGCTCGCCAGAGGTAGCCTGACTGCCATTAGGTACCGAGATGAGATCCTCAGACCCCTTGTGAGACCATATGCTGGTGCGGTTGCCCCTGGGTTCCTCTTAATGCATGACAATTCTAGACCTCATGTAGCTGGAGTGTGTCAGCAGTTCCTGCAAGACGAAGGCATTGATGCTATGGACTGGCCCGCCCATTCCCCAGACCTGAATCTAATTGAGCACATCGGGGACATCATGTCTTGCTCCATCCACCAACACCACATTGCATCACAGACTGTCCAGGAGTTGGGAGATGCTTTAGTCCAGGTGTGGGAGGAGATCCCTCAGGAGACCATCCACCACCTCATCAGGAGCATGCCCAGGCATTGTAGGGAGGTCATACAGGCACTTGGAGGCCACACGCACTACTGAGCCTCATTTTGACTTGTTTTAAGGACATTACATCAAAGTTGGATCAGGCTGTAGTGTTTTTTTCCACTTTAATTTTGAGTGTAACTCCAAATCCAGACCTCCATGGGTTGCTAAATTTGATTTCCATTGATATTTTTTGTGTGATTTTGTTGTCAGCACATTCAACTATGTAATGAACAAAATATTTAATAAGAATATTTCATTCATTCAGATCTAGGATGTCTTATTTTTGTGTTCCCTTTATTTTTTTTGAGCAGTGTATTATTTTCCACATGGCTAAGTTGCACAACAGTCATAACTTTTAGTGGTTGTTGACATTTAAGCATTCCTCCCTGAAAATTTCCTTCAAAAACTGCAGCCATGTGTCCTTATGATGCCACATGTAGGAGGACCTCCATGTCTTTTTACCCTTTTTTACTATTCCATTCAAAAGGTTTTTGAACATCAAGTAAGATGATTTTAATATTGTACTGCTATCTTACATGTTGTTTTATTTGTTGTCTTAACTGTGTTTTCTGAATTTATTTTTTGTTAGTAAATGTGTGTGTATGTTCTCTACTTATGAAGCACACAGAAAATGAAATCCATACATTATTTTGTGGTATCTAACATTTAGAATAGAATAGAATAGAATAGAATAGAATAGAATACTTTATTGGCCAACTGTGATTGGACACACAAGGAATTTGTCTTGGTGCAAATGCTCTCAGTATACATAAAAGAAAAGATACATTCGTCAAGAATCATCAGGTACAACACTTAATAATAGTCATAAAGTACAATAAGCAATCAAATCATACTAGGAAACAGTCAATATAGATCGTAGGATACAAGCAACAAAGTTACAGCCATACAGTCACAAGTGGGAGGGGATGGGTGATAAGGAGTGATGAGAAGGTTAATAGTAATAGTAGTGCAGACTTTGTAAATAGTTGGACAGTGTTGAGGGAATTATTTATTTAGCAGAGTGATGGCTTTCAGGAAAAAACTGTTCTTGTGTCTAGTTGTTCTGGTGTGCAGTGCTCTATAGCGTTGTTTTGAAGCAGTTTATGTCCGGGATGTGAGGGATCTGTAAATATTTTCACAGCCCTCTTTTTGACTTGTGCAGTATACAGGTCTCAATGGAAGGGAGGTTGGTAGTAATTGTTTTTTTTTTTCCTGTGGTCCTAATTACTTTCTGAGGTCTGTGTCTGTCTCGTTGGGTTGCAGAACCAAACCAGACAGTTATAGAGGTGCAGATGACAGACGACTTTAATCTTTATGTGTGCACTATTTAATATTTCGAATAGGCACATCAATTCCCTGAATGTTTTCTGGGGAGTCAGAGATAGGATTGAGATCTATTTAATTTTTTATAAGCTTTGACTGATTTTGGACTTGTCAATCCCATATGAACAATGTTAATGCACCCTTCCTCAACTTTATATTATAGACCAAATCTGCCAGGTATATACATCATATTACAAGCTATGTATTGAATTGCATGGAATGTATTACTTCTAAATAATATCAGGTAAGAAATTCTAGATAGAATTGAGAAAAAGATGGTCTTCTAATTCCCCTTCAGTTTCCACAAGGTTTTTCTGTAGCATCAACCTTGAGATCAAGTCCTGCCTTCTCTATGCTCATCGCTAATACCAAGAATACATTTCCGTTGCACTGAGGAAAGTAATATTTTGTGGATATTTTGAAAGAACATAATATATATTTTAAAAACTTTTTAAAATTCTTAATATCTGTTAATATTTCATTTCATTACTTCTAATTATTGCAATCTACATGGCACTACAGACATATATAAAAATGTAAAACTAAATGGAAATTAAAATAGCAAATGTCCAGTAAGTATATTAGGATGGAAGGTAACGTTTTCTACTCATTTTTAAAGCAGAAAATTGTTAGAATTTTAAGAACTCCTTTCTAATCTTTTATCTTACTTTTCACATTGAAGGACAAAACCATAGCCACTCGAAGATTGTTTTGTTCTATTTTCACTTCCCCCCCAGTTGTATAATCTGATAGCAGCATTATGCAGCATAGCCTCTAGGAGGCAGAGGAACATTAATAAAACTTAATTGCCTATCTTGGTAAGAAATTTCACTCCTATCTCAATTCCATTTTCTGTTTTAGTGTTTGTTATCAAATTGTGTTGCAATATCATTATAACTGCAGCAACAGCAATAATGAATTGCCCAAATGTAAACAATGCTGGAGAATTTTATCAGGAGCCTGTGGATATTTCTAAAAGCCTCACATAATTATAAAAGATACTTCTAAGAAAATTTATGAAGTCAGCAGTGGTTCTTTCATGTATGAAAACATAAATGAGATCCAGATACATTTTTCTAATGTGCACATAGTCTGAATTTTAATTTTAAACAAAAGACTCTTGTTAGTATTTCCAATGATTAACTTAAAAATGACACCAGTAAAGTTTTGGTAGAACAAGCATTGAATAGGCAGCTACAAAGATTGACTACAGTATCTGCCCTTTATTTTATTTTGTTTGGGAGTAAATGAAAGAGTGTTCCCACTCAACCTAAGCAGTTCTGAGTTTGATTCATGCTCAGATGAATAATTATTTGAGAATTTTAGACACTAAGCTGAAAAAAAATGTGCCAGGATTTGCCAGGGGTTCCTAAATTCTTTCCCCCACTCCAAAGCAGGAAAAAATTGATCTAGCCAGGATTATTTTTTCCAATCATCTATAGCATGTGAATTTTTTTAAAAAAGGAAGAACAATGACCAGCAAACACTTCTCATCAATTTATATAGGTTTGTTCATAATTACATTATTTGAATCTATTCTGTCAGACACTAGTTCATCTTAATGCTTGTGAAGTTTTGCTAGTTTTCATTTTGTTTTATTGATGTGAAGATAATTCTTGCTTGAATATTGGCCCTCCACTGTGATATAATTGGATTAATTAAATTAAAATATGGGGTTTAGTGAGATAATGGATGCTTATTTTAGAAAGTGATTCCTTCCTACTATGTTAATGAAAGCTATGATAAAAATTTGAATACCATCATTACATTCATTGATATAAACAATTGCTACTTGATATTAAATATACCTTCTATACCAAAGGCTATGAATAGGTTGAATTTTTGGATGAAATTGATAATTTAGCTAATTTTAGTCAGTTTTTTAAACTGAATATTGGAAAAGAAGCTGCTAATTCTAGACTTGCTCTGGAAATAATGAAAATAATTCTCCTGGGTCTTGCAGATGCACAAGTAAAACAATCAATCAGAATGGAGCTGGAAGAGAACCTAGCGGTCTTCTAGTCCAACCCCCTGCTCAAGCAGGAGACCCTATACAATTTCAGACAAGCGGCTGTCCAGTCTCTTCTTAAAAACCTCCAGTGTTGAAGCACCCAGAACTTCTGAAGGCAAGCTAGTCCACTGGTTAATTGTCCTCACTGTTAGGCAGTTTCTCCTTAATTCCAGATTGCTTCTCTCCTTGATTGGTTTCCATCTATTGTTTCTTATCTTGCTTTCTGGTGCTGTTTTGAGGGAGTCAAAATGTGCAAAATGATAGGTAGGAAATCATGATCGAAGTCTTGCCCTAGGGTTTTAGTCACAATGCCACACCTGCAATCTTCCAAATATTGATTCTCCCTATTCAATTCCCTACTCTGTGCTTGATACTAATCTGGTTTAATCTAGGCTACCTTGTGGAGACATAATACTGAATTGGTTTACTCATAAAAACCCAAGGCTGCATTCTTGGAGACCTATTCTTCTTTGCTCAGTGGGATTTTCCAAAATTGTGTTTTTATGGTGGTCTCTCACAGTTTTGTCTTCTGTGGTATTTAGTATATGCACAAAAGTATGATCAGAAGGTATGTATTGTGGAATAATTTTCCTTAGTGCAGGAAATAAAAATGTATGCCCAAATGCATGTTCCATAAATAATTGAGAATGTTTTTGCTTCTGTAAAAGAAGAAAAATACTCCTCAAATTTCTGTTACTGACATTATTGCCAATAGAAAGAATATAAAAATATAACCCAATATAATCTAAATATACAGATGGAATTGTGACTTAGGCAAAGTGTAATGTTTACATTTTTAAAATCTGTATATTATATTTTGAGGTGCATGTGATAAGAAACTGGTATCTAAAGCAGGACAGAGACTCTGGAGCTACACATAGGTAGAATGGGTTAAAATGTTTACAATTTTGATAGCACCTCATACAATTTGATGTTGTATAAGGCAAAGTTTGAATCACTGGATATTCCAACACATTTAGAATGCTGGCTGCCACATTTAGATACAACTGCTATAGTTTTAGAGAATGAATTAAGAAAGTAAAAATCAACAGATTTTATCAATCTATAGCTCCTGAATAGAAGAAGTGCTAGATACAGCAGTATAATAAGTTGTATGTAATATGTTCAAAATATTTCATAAATGAAATGAACATTCATAAGCAAAGCAACTGAAATTTGAATAGAAATGCTTCTGATCATATTATTACATAAACTGGCAATTTATCCCACTAAAATAACAATAACAAGTGGATTGTCTAGTAACATTATTGGAACATTTTCTTTCTGAACAGATCCTAACTATCTACCAATATATATAAATGCTGCTTTATATGGATACCCATTTCATAAATAGCAACTCTGGGCAGCTTTTTTTTAATCAATTAAAAAATAACAGCTGCAATAATATACATAAAGTAGCAGCCAAAAACAGCAACGATCACAACCCAAAGAAGCTAACCCGTCCCCTTTAATTTCCCATCCCTCCCATGTTTAATGCCTTCCAGAATATTAGTAGTGTTCACGCCAGTTGAAGCTTGCGGAGAAAAGCTCTGCCTACTTGGGTCATGCAAATGACGTTCTTTAATAGATGGGAAATGGAGCATTGCTCCTTCTGCTAGACTTATTGGAGTGAATCTAACAGAATCCCTATTATTAATAATAGTGACATAAAAGAGTGTACTGCAATGCTGATTTTAAAGTGTCAAAATAGGACTGTGAGACCCAGATTCAAGTGTTCATTCAGACATGAAGCCTTTTGTTGGGCCAGTTCCTATGCTTTAGCCTACAGGTGAAACTCAAAAAATTAGAATATCGTGCAAAAGTTCATTTATTTCAGTAATGCAACTTAAAAGGTGAAACTAATATATGAGATAGACTCATTACATGCAAAGCAAGATAGTTCAATTTGTCATAATTGAGATGATTATGGTTGACAGCTCATGAAAACCCCAAATCCATAATCTCAGAAAATTAGAATATTGTGAAAAGGTTCAATATTCTAGGTTCAAAGTGTCCCACTCTAAGCAGCTAATTAAGCCATAACACCTGAAAAGGGTTCCTGAGCCTTTAAATGGTCTCTCGGTCTGGTTCAGTAGGAAGCACAATCATGGGAAAGACTGCTGACCTGACAGTTGTGCAGAAAACCATCATTGACACCCTCCATAAGGAGAGAAAGCCTCAAAAGGTAATTGCAAAAGAAGTTGGATGTTCCCAAAGTGCTGTATCAAAGCACATTAATAGAAAGTTAGGTGGAAGGGGAAAGTGTGGAAGAAAAAGGTGCACAAGCAGCAGGAATGACTGCAGCCTGGAGAGGATTGTCAGGAAAAGGCCATTCAAAAGTGTTGGGGACTTTCACAAGGAGTGGACTGAGGCTGGAGTCAGTGCATCAAGAGCCACCACACACAGACGGATCCTGGACATGGGCTTCAAATGTCGTATTCCTCTTGTCAAGCTGCTCCTGAACAACAAACAATGTCAGAAGTGTCTTACCTGGGCTAAAGAAAAACAGAACTGGTCTGTTGCTCAGTGGTCCAAAGTTCTCTTTTCTGATGAGAGCAAATTTTGCATCTCATTTGGAAACCAAGGACCCAGAGTCTGGAGGAAGAATGGAGAGGCACACACTGAAAGATGCTTGAAGTCCAGTGTGAAGTTTCCACAGTCTGTGTTGATTTAGGGAGCCATGTCATCTGTTGGTGTTGGTCCACTGTGCTTCATTAAGTCCAGGGTCAACGTAGCCGTCTACCAGGAGATTTTGGACCACTTCATTCTTCCTTCCACAGACAAGCTTTATGGGGATGCTGACTTCATTTTCCAGCAGGACTTGGCACGTGCCCACACTGCCCAAAGCACCAAACCCTGGTTCAATGACCGTGGGATTACTGTGCTTGATTGGCCAGCAAACTCGCCTGACCTGAACCCCATAGAGAATCTATGGGGCATTGCCAAGAGAAAGATGAGAGACATGAGACCGAACAATGCAGAAGAGCTGAAGGCCACTATTGAAGCATCCTGGTCTTCCATAACACCTCAGCAGTGCCACAGGCTGACAGCTTCCATGCCACACCACATTGAGGCAGTAATTGCTGCAAAAGGGGCCCAAACCAAGTACTGAGTACATATGCATGCTTCTACTTTTCAGAGGTCCGATATTGTTCTATGTACAATCCTTGTTTTACTGATTGCATGTAATATTCTAATTTTCTGAGATTGTGGATTTGGGGTTTTCATGAGCTGTAAGGCATAATCATCTCAATTATGGCAAATCACGGGTTGAACTATCTTGCTTTGCATGTAATGAGTCTATCTCATATATTAGGTTCACCTTTTAAGTTGCATTACTGGAATAAATGAACTTTTGCACGATATTCTAATTTTTCGAGTTTTACCTGTAAATGGTATGTGTGGATAAAACTGCCCCATTGAGCTCCTGGAATGTAGATGGATAAAGCAAACCAATAAATAAAGAGTCCACTAGTGTTGAACAGCTATAATAAATTTGAAATAATAACAATAATTCCCTGAGAAAAGCACTACTGTGACATGATTGTGGGACTTGCGTGCTCTGAGGGAAGTGAAATACCTAGCAGAGATTCAACACTACTGGAAAGATCTCATCACAAGAACCAGGTGAAGAGTAGCTTTCCCATAAACAAAATAATTTACAGATGTAATTTACAGAACCTATACCAGAATGGGTTGTTGCCCAGGTCAACCAGGACTGCACTAGGTGTTGGAAACTATAGACAACTGTTGACAAATGGGCTACAGGACTGAACAAATAGGGCCAGCAGCTGCAGGCCTACTGGAAGAATACCTATGGGAGGGCTATCAAATGCGCAACCTGCAGGCCGGATACATCATGCGCTGCCCACAACCCAGCCCAGTTTAGTGAGAGCAGGGAAAGTTACAATATGTCACAGGATGCTACCGTGACAATGCGAGTTTGACACCCCTGATCTATGGCAAACATACAAAGACTGAAAACAAAGAAATGATGATCTGTTATTATAATTAAGTCCAACAAGAAGAGGATATTTGAAACAAATGCACTAGTTCTAGAAAGAATAACATCTAGAATCAGAAATAACAGAACAGAGGCTAACAAATCAACTTCTATTTATAATATAAAATAAAGTACAGGTAGTCCTTGACTTACAGCAGTTCATTTAGTGATTGTTTGAAGTTACAACGGCATTGAAAAAAGTGACTTATAGCTGTTTTTCACACTTATGACCATTGCAACATCCCCATGGTCATGTGATTTTTATTCAGCTGCTTGACAACTAACTCACATTTATGATGGCTGCAGTCTCCCGGAATCATATGATCTCCTTCTAGGACAGTCAAGAAGATCAGCAGATATGAAGCCCGGTTTGCACAATTTCCAATTTCAATCAAATCACAAATGTTTTTACCAATCCATCAAATGGGGAGACTTCAGTGAATCAGTCAATACCAGACCCCCCAAAAAGCCAGTTCAGTTCTGGGTGCATCTGTGGCACAAATCAGACAAAGAAAACAAAAGTGCAGCTTGGTTAAAAGAGATGGATCAGAATAAAAAAGAAGCTGAAATGAAAGAACTTGGAAGATAAATTGGCAAGGAAGATCAATAAATGATCAGCACCAAGTGAAGATTTTTCTTTGGTTGAAAAATCTTCATTGCCATCAGTTTAACAACATATCCCAAAGACGTGAAATTGAAGATTAGTTAACATCTGTCAAAATCTACCTGCTAATGAAAAAGCCAACAAAAGGGGCAGCCCCAAGCAACTATGGGCCTATTACCTGATTAACAACAACTTTCAAATTGCTAATTGGTGTGGTAGTTGATGCAGTTCAACAGCATCCAGTTAAAAGCAAGCCCTTTCCAGCAGAGCAGAAAGGAAACTGCCCAAACAGCTGAGAAACAAAAGGTCAGCTCCTAGCTGACAAGATAGTTTTGGAAAACTGTAGGAGAAAGGAGACCAACCTGAGTGTAATTTGGACTGATTAAATCAATAGAAATATCAGAAGCTTTGTGCAAAGATCAATGGCCAAATAGAAGCAAAGATGCTGGTCAGTGGTGATAGACTAGGAGAGGTTAATATCAAGAAAGCAATGCTTCAAGGAAATTCACTCTCACCATTACTGTTTGTCATTGAACTGATTCCTTCATAAATAATATTGAACAACTGAGATCAAGGCTAGCAAACTTCAAAAATATCTGGCAGGGTATCCGACCTCTTTTACATGGATGATCAGAAGCATATGTTTCATATGAACATACGAATGGAAACATAGTTTATATGAAACATATGAAACATGAGCATATACACAGACAAGATATTGCAGTGAAGTTTGGACTGGTACACTCTTACCATTGAGACAAGGAAAAGATAGTGAAAATCAAGCCGTCCTATGTAAATAACATCAAGACACTGGATGAAAGTGATCACTAAAATACCTGGCATCCTTCAAGCTGACAACATCAAGCAAGAAGAAGATTAGAAGTGAATACAGAATAACAGAGTTGGAAAGCATCTTGGAGGTCTTCTAGTCCAACCCCTGCTCAAGCAGAAGACCTTATACAATTCGGGATAAATGGCTAAACAATCTCTGCTTAAAAACTTCCAGCGATGGAGCATCCACAACTTCTGGAAGCAAGGTGTCCCACTGATTAATAGTTCTCACTGACAGGAAAGTTTTCCTTAATTCTAGGTTGGACCTCTCTTTGATAAGCTCCCATCTGTTACCTCTGCTCCTACCCTCAAGTGCTTTAGTAGAACTTAAGATCTTCCAAATCTTAAATTTAGAGTTTAAGTTTACATTTGGAAGATCTTAAAGTCCAATCTCAATGGAGAAAATACCATCAAGGCAATTAACACCTGGGCAATTCCAGTCATTAAATACATAGCTGAAATAGGGACTAGTTTCAAGCAGGACGAAAAGCCCTGGATAGGAAGATCCAAAAAAATAATGACAATGAATCATGCCCTTCATTCACACCATGAGCACAGTGACATTGACAGACTCTACTTACCCAGGAGCATAGGTGAACATAGAATGTTGCAAGTACATTACACAGTTGAAGAAAAAGGGGGGGGTGTATTGGAAGAAAATCTGAATGACAGAGAGGACGATGCACTGAAGTATACCCATACCAGGAAAGCTTATTGAATATTGGAGAAATCAAACTAGCCCAGAAAAAAAGCAAAGAAGCTGAAAAAATAGTGGATTACCTAGCTAGCTGCTGCAAAAATATCACAAAGACTCACTTTAAACAATGGCATGACAAATAGCAAACAGATAAGCACTTGCCACATAAGACTTAAAAAATTCTGATAAGAAACATAAAAAAGCCTGGCTAGTGAATGCTGGAGATAACTACCTGAAGACAGCAAAACCGAAGAGAAAGAACTGGAGAAAATCATAAAATATAAAGACCTACAAATACAAGTAGAATGACTATGGCAAAAGAAACCAAAGATAGTATCAATAATAATAGGAATCTTGGATGCAATCCCAAAATATCTGGAGCATCACATGAACACTACCGGTATCTGCATTTACAAAATAACCATCAGTCAATTGCAAAAGGCAGCTTCACTTGGAACAGCTTACATCCTGTAACACAGGGGTGTCAAACTCAAGGCCTGCGGGCCTAATCTGGCCTGTGGAGAGCTTAGATCTGGCCCATAGAGCCACCCTGGAAACAGCAAAGGACCAGCCCAGAGTGCCTCTGCCAGCGAAAATGGAGATCCATTTTCACTGGCAGAGGGTTGCAGGATGCCGTTGGATCTAAAAATGGAGCTCACAAGGGGCACAGGTATTCGTTTTTGCTGACAAGTTTCGTTTTTGCTGACAGAGAGTTGAAGGAGGCCGTTGCAGCCAAAAACGAAGCTCCGGACCCCGTTTTTGCTGGAAGAACACTTGGGCCCCAACAGGAGCCCCTGACATGAGTCACATCAAGCTGGCCACACACACCCTGGCCACACCCATCCCAGCCCCCAAGGACAAACACAACCATGATGTGGCCCCCAATGAAATCGAGTTTGACACCCCTGCTATATCAATACCTTTAATGCTATTAAACACAGCAAACCATCTGCCTATCCCAGGTACTTGGAAAGACTTGATATGTGGATAAAAATGCCAAATCTGGTCTCTATATCTGGCTGACTCTCCAGCTAACCATAAGAGTAATAATGTGTATAAGACTTCCTCTTCAAAATCACTCAAATGTAAACTACTTTAGCACTTTAAGGACCAAAAAATTTATTCCTGTAATTTCCTGAACTAGTATAAAGCCTAAAAGGATTTTAGTAACATGCTTTTGTAATGGCTTTCTACATATATTTACAAAAATCAATACTGTTTTCCTGCCATTTTATATTTTATTTAAAGAAAAAATAGGTGCTACAGAAAGGTACTCTTAGGCTCTCTTGAGTAAGACAAAATTGGCTTTTCGCCTTAACTAGTTACTGTCACAGCAGGAACTTCATTTAAACTGTCAACAAGTTCATTTCCTTCCCTTTGTTCCCTGAGTGCTCTGCTTTATAAACATCTGACAGCATAATGAAGTTGTTTTAAAATTCTGAACCACCTTGAAATCAACCTTGTCCATATGCAACAAGACTTTCCTTTAACTGCATTTGCTGTGTGTTACAAATATACCCCTCTAAAAGAAGTAAGGAAGGAGGAAAATGTAAATATTCCAGTTTGTGTTGCCCGAATACTTGTCTCAACAACACTAATTCCTTCATGTTTTTAAACATATACATACATGCATATATATGAAATACACATTACACTGATAAAGCCATACTGTGAAGTCTGAAAATATTAATAAATAATACATACTAACAGTATTTTAGATCTGGACTTTCTGAGTTTTTCTGCATGGAAATTACAGACCAATCTCCTTATGCTGCATCACCTGTAAAGTCATGGAATCAATTATTAACCAATCCATTATCCTCCACTTAGAGACAAACAACCTACTCTCTAATAAACAATTTGGTTTCAGAAAAAAACTATCCTGTAATCTGCAACTCTTACACTGCAAAAACATATGGACTACACAACTCGATCAGGGCAAAGCAACAGACGCAATCTACATAGACGTCTGTAAAGCCTTTGATTCAGCGGTACACGACAAACTACTACTAAAACTAAAATCTTATGGTATCTCTGGACACCTACATAACTGGGTAGAAGTATTCCTGTCAAACAGACAACAAATGGTCAACATTGGGAGCGTCCTATCAAATTCTGTACCTGTCAACAGTGGTGTCCCCCAAGGCAGTGTTTTAGGACCAACTCTCTTCATACTCTACATAAACGACCTCTGTGATCATATTAAGAGCAACTGTGTTCTCTTCGCTGATGATGTAAAGCTATTCAACACCACAGACAATACTACTACCCTACAAAAAGACCTTGACTATGTATCAGAATGGTCAATCAAATGGCAACTTCAAATCTCAACAAATAAATGCTCTGTCTTACATATTGGCAGAATAAATCAGAAAATAAAATACAAGCTAAATAGTCAAGACTTTGTTGAGGATCCAAACTTTGTCAAGGACCTTCAGGAACTCATCTCTAATGATCTAAGTGCTAGAGCCCACTGTAACTATATAGCCAAAAAGGCATTAAGAGTTGTTAATCTAATCCTACATAGCTTCTTGTCTGGTAATATCACACTACTAACTAGAGCATACAAAACATTTGCTAAACTTATACTTGAATACAGCTCTGATGTCTGGAACCCATATCATGTATCTGATATTAACACAATTGAAAAAGTCCAGAAATATTTCACAAGAAGAGTTCTCCGCTCCTCTACTCATTGCAGAATACCTTATGCCACCAGACTTGAAACTCTAGACCTAGAAAACCTAGAACTATGCCGCCTCCGGTCCGATCTAAATATAGTATATAAAATCATACATTGCAATGTCCTACCTGTCAATGAATACTTCAGCTTCAATCATAACAATTCAAGAGCACACAATAGATACAAACTCAAAGTTAACCACACCAAACCTGACTGCAGAAAATTTGACTTCAGCAACAGAGTGGTCAATGTTTGGAATACTCTACCTGACTCTGTGGTTTCTTCCCCAAACCCCAAAAACTTTAACCTTAGACTGTCTACTATTGACCTCACCCCCTTCCTAAGAGGCCTGTAGGGGGCATGCATAAGCGCACCAATCGTGCCTACCGTCCCTGTCCTATTGTTTGTTTTTTTTTCTTATAAGTATCTATCTCATGTATTCAAAACTATATTTATTCTTATACCTGTATCTTTTTTAAAAAAAAACAAATTTTATTAATTTTACAGACAAACAAAGCATCATTAAACATTAAAGACATTGAACCTCTTTCCATTATAAATTTTACAAGGCAAATAAAACATTGTTTTATGCAATACAATTCTAGTATATCCCATTTCCACTTAAATATTTTTTTAACAAATTTCTCATTATTTCTCTTTACTCTTATTCAATTACATTTCTTCTATATTTATCCATTTTATACTCATCATATTCATATTTCCCTCTGCCTTGTTTACAAATATTCCTCTCGCTTTCTCCCAAGGTTTTATTAAATCTCAATCAGACATACACACACAAAACACAAAAACATAAAACTTCTTTTTAAAAAGTAGCTTGGCCCCGGATTACCTCTCTTTGTATGGACTTCAATTAAATTCATGTTCAGTTTATATGCCATTACCTATCTTATTACCCTTCTATATCTTTATTATAACTTCTCCCCGCTTTCCACTCTTCTTAATTCTATTTTATTTATTTCATCTTAATTTAAATCATTATATTTATATCTTTTGTCCATTCTTTTCAATTATCCATTTATCTCATTCATATTAAAAAAAAAAAATTTCTCCTGAAATCACCAATCAAAGTATGATGCCTTTCCATCGCTCCCCTACATTAACATTTAAGGTAACACCTAATTCCCTATCCAATTCTGCTTAGTACATTCTACTTACTAAAATAGTAAATCCATAAAGTAATTAAATATATAATTAAACATTAAATCTCATAGCATTCCAATTATCTATTTCAAAAACAAATACCATAATAATAAGTTCATACAAACATCCACACAATAGTCAATTAAACTCTATACTTAAACTAAATGTTTTAGACATTCCTTTTAATATTTTATTAAATCTTAAAATCTGTCATTATTAAACCTTTAATATTTTAATCTTTACTTAAGTAAAGATTAAGTAAGTAAAGGTTATACCTGTATCTTGTAAGCGATTGACAAATCAAATAAAATGGAAAAAAAAAAAAGTAAAATTGGTAACTGGATGCAAGGGAGGGAGGGATTGTCCATATATATTTCAGATAGCTGGTTTCTGTGAGCAGAGAGCAGAAACTGTCTCTGCAGCCATTTGCAATCAGCTTGAAGTTGCAGGTTCCATCATACTTTAATAAATGCAGCCCATTAGGACCCAAGGTTTGACCAAATCTCATTTTTTAAAATCACTTTGGAGTTTTACTTTCTTATTGCTGTTCAAAAACTGAAAAAGCTTCAAAGTAACAAGTGTATAAGATGCTGGGTCAGATTCTATTCGGTCTGTTTAAAACAAAAGAACATCACACCTTTCCAGCTTTGTAAAATCTTTATTTTGTAATCTTTTGTAATATACAGTAAAGAGGTGGTTTTAGTGTTCCTTTAGAAATGCTAAGGCTTTGTGAAACTGATTTAAAGAGTGTGAAGTTAATTAGAAAGAGCCTCTTGTGTAGGAAAGCTGTCTAGTTTTACATACCAATTTTTAAAACAAAACCTTGAAGGTCGATTACCAGAGCACAAGATGGCTACTTTAAAGGAAATATTTGATTTATGAGTCTGTGGAGTGCTTGAAATGTTTAACTCTTTACTGGAATCAGAAGTTACTATTGAAGATGAACAAATCCCTCTGGAGAAAACTAAGGTGGATTTCCTGGATTTATAAATGTACAATTGGATGATCATTTAAAAATGGAAAAGGTTTTGTGGGTTACCATTTTAAATTGAAACATAACAGATGTATTGGAGTTACTTCCTGGAAATTACAAGTATACTTGAAAGATACTAATTTTGAGGGAAGAGGAAAAGATATAGATAAAAACAGGAGTCAGAATTTTTTATAGACTTAAGGATGGTTGGGAGGAAGAAAGAAAAATATAAAATTAGTTTATCTGATTATGGTTAAAGAGTTATTTCTGATGATGTTGAACCATTGTCTGGATTGGAAAAAGCTTCTTCAGCTCTGAGAAGTTGGATCTTGGACGAGAAGCAAAATATTTTCAAAGAAAAACCAGAAAGTCCAGTTGCCTCATGAAAAAGCATATTTGGGGACAACCATGACTTCCTGGATGACTGAGAATCTCCATAGACTCAAGCTTATGTTCAAGTTCACTGATGGTTATGCACATAGACCATTTCCCTATTGCCTCATCCTCAGTAACTTCCTAATGGGAGGTTTTCTTGCTTCCAAAAGTTGGATTATACTAGCAATGATTAATGTCAGATCATATAGCTGAGCTGGCCTAAATCTGTGGGATGTATATATAGTATCATCTCAAAGACCAGTGGTGGTAATTTGCAGGCTCCATTCTGATCCCAGTTGCAGAAAATCACTGATAAAAATTTATGCCACTTTAAGGCAGAAAGCATATTAAAAAATGCTTGAAAAACATCTATGTAGGAAGAATGAGTGAAGTATAAACAAATTAAGATTTATGTATTTATGGCTAAAAAGTATGGAATGCATCAAAATATGGTTTTTGGTTTTAAATATTGTTTTAAAGTACATAAAGTTTTCATACCTATAAGGTCACTGCAGGTACATTTAATGAATGATTTCTTTGCAGTAAGTAAACCTGTCAAGTTGTATTAGATAAAATGAAGAGCTTCTGTTAGATGACTAACAAAATAAAACATCCCATGACGTTATTAAGAAATGACAATTTAACCAAGCAATTTTATTCCATTTTAGACATTTGACTTAATTAAACCGGTGCAGTCATGAAGTCAGTCATGACCCAGTCTAAGTAAAATATAATCATATCTGAAAAGCATGAAATTATGCTGACTATAAGCATTACTTCACTTCTTGACATCTATTATGGCCATTCAATAACCTAATTACTAAAAATTAAATTGCAGAATACAGAGTACAGTGAAAATCATTTCAAAGTGAACTCAAAAAATTATTAATTGGCTGTGGTTGAGTTGCATTAAATAGCTATAGACTATACAGAATGTAACATTGATAGGTAAATAAGTTTATAATTTTTGAACATTCTTTTCTGATCAGAATTCATCAAAGTTAGTTGTTAAAGAACCACAATATTCTGAAACAGGCCTAATTCACTGCTGTCAACCACCCAGGCAAACCAGACAGGAAGCAATACTAATTTTACTTTACTGTAAGGCTACATTTACAGAATTTTGCAAGTCTGAAAGCACAAACTTCCTGTTGCCACTTTTAGCTGATGCATTAGAGTGAGTCCTTCCTAAATTTCTTTCTCTAGCTCCTGTGATTGCTTCCTAGTTTCCTGGGCAGTATCTCTCTCCGCCCCATTGCTCAAAATCATCCACACATTACATCTCCATATAGGATGCTCCATCCAGAAACAGAAATATAGGATATGACTTATTGGTGCAGCAATAGTCTCTGTATAATATTTTACATATTTATCATTTCATTTATTTGAATTATGACATCTGGATGTTTCACAAATTACCTTTTGGTAATGCACATGAAATATTGCAAAAAACCTTGAAAGTAATACAATGGTTAGTCTATTCTATTCCAATGCAGTATGTATTTTCAGAATTTTTAAATGTTCAGAATTTAAAATATTAGGTACACAAAAATATATGTCTAGCTTTATTAGCAACAGAGTGAGGGGAAAAGACAATATGAAAGCAAAAAAGCAGACAATTAAAAAAATGAAAATTAAAAAGCATACATTTTATGCATATATATAATGGTTGCAAGGTAACACTATATTACACACTTTCTAAATGAAAGAGGCTCACATGTCCATGACGATACACAGCCAACTCCATATAGGTAAAATAAAAAACAGATGCAAAAGAGATGCTGGCAAAGTGAGATTTAAATTATTATAATAGTCTGGAGTCTCACAAAATTCATTTCCAATTGGCAAACCAGGGCACAGTCACAAATGATCTAAATATAGTCCAAACAAATTTAATCAATATGTAAAAACCCACTAATTTTTGTTTTCGCGGGTACTTACATGTATGGCATTCGGCTTTGTTCGGGTATTTTCCCACATCATTGTAGTTGTTCTTTTAAAGTTGTACAGCGTTTCAGCAGAATCTCATCTGCCATCATCAGGCTTCTGTATAGTGTTCGTCTGTGAGTCAGACTTTTACAGTGATTTCAGATTTAAATTTGGGGCAGCCTATTGCTGTGCCAGAATGGTTTTTCTTCATCCTGATTGGTTGGAGTCTTGGTCTGTGTTTATTGGTCTCGGAGTTTGCTGTGTTCTGCTTGATTGGTGTCTCTAATATCTTCTGTCTGTTTTTTGTATCTTTTTGTATCTTGCTGCCAGCCAATCAAGATACAAAAAGAGCCAAAAACAGACAGAAGATATTAGAGACACCAATCAAGCAGAACACAGCAAACTCCGAGACCAATAAACACAGACCAAGACTCCCAACCAATCAGGATGAAGAAAAACCATTCTGGCACAGCAATAGGCTGCCCCAAATTTAAATCTGAAACCACTGTAAAAGTCTGACTCACAGCACTATAAGCCTGTGATGGCAGATAATTCTGCTGACAACAAAGAACAACTACACGTGGAAAAGCCATATATATATATATATATATATATATATATATATTATATATATATATATATATATATATATATATATATGATGATGGATCAGTTATTGGGTTTTCTCCGCGTAAGATTTGAAGTATCTGAACGTTTGATGAAGTCTCATTCATCATCTTCAGGCTTGTGTCTTCTGCTCTGTGCTTCTCAGGCGGAAGACACAAGCCTGATGATGAATGAGACTCATCAACGTTCTACTCCAATCTTACGGAGAAAACAAACAAGATCCACATACATACCAGAGAACCTCAGAAATATATATATACTTGAGGTTCTCGGTATTGTATGTGGATCTTTGTTTTCGGGTTTTCTCCGTAGATTGGAAGTATCTAGGCACGTTTGATGAAGTCTCATTCATCATCTTCAGGCTTCTGTCTTCAGCTCTGTGCTTCAGGCTTCAGAGCTGAAGACAGAAGCCTGAAGATGATGAATGAGACTTCATTGAAATGTTGCCTAGATACTTCCAATCTTACGCGGGAGAAAACCCGAATAACCAAAGATCCCCTATATATATATATATATATATATATATATATATATATATATATATATATATATATATATATATATATTCTTACGTTTATAGGTATTTATATATATTCAGCTTTGTTCGAGTATTTTCCCACGTCATTATAGTTGTGCTTTTAAAGTTGTAGCAACGTTTCGGCAGAATCTCATCTGCCATCATCAGGCTTCTGTATAGTGTTTGTCTGTGAGTCAGACTAGCACCAAATTTAAAACAGAAATGGCTGTGAAAGTCTGACTCACAGACAAACACTATACAGAAGCCTGATGATGGCAGATGAGATTCTGCCGACAGCTCCATTCAGTCATCAACAAATATTTATACAGTAGTTGGTCTGCTTCCCTATCTATCCTTCCAGTATTGTTAAAGTCCTACCTGGAAGAATCTACATGAGCATTCAAATTGTGTACTGTTTTTTAAATAGGCAAAAATACATTATTGTACTGAATAAAATACCCATTTAAAAACTTAGGAGACAAAATAATGGTGAAGCTATTCCAAAACAGATGTTTAATGACACATAAATAATGTGGGGAGGAAGAAAAACAGCTTGATGATAAAATCCATTAGAACACTTCCATGAGCCTATGGCATAAGACTCAAGCAGACAATTAGGAGAGACTCGGTATATTTTTGCACCTCCTTTCTACCTCAACACCATTCCCCAAGATTTGTGCCATTATTACAAAGGGCTGCTGGAAGAAATATCTTCTACTAGCAAAATTACAGCTGCATGGTTTAGACTACAGTCCCTGCATTTTATTTTCTGGGGTTCTCAGAGTTGCCATCTCCATTATTACTAAAAACTGATAGCACAGTTACCTGCCTTTTTGACTTGGGAAATAAGTCCTAAAATTGAGATATCCAAGTTAAAAAGCAAAGAAGGGTCGTTGGTCTTACCTGATACGCTCCTTCTCGGTGTGCTGAGAGAGAATCCAAAGAATGGGTTAACAATCCCCTTCAAAATCAGCCATAGGTCATGGCCACCATATCCATTCTATATAGAACAACCTAAGAAGAAAATCCTACCATTTGCTCAAGCCCTTTACCAGCACCATCCTACCAGCTGGCAGTCTAGTGGCTTGTCCATGGATACTTGCTATAGTGGTGGAAGTCTTGAATAATTATTTAATAATTAATTATTATTATTACTCAAGTCTTGAACATTCTGCTCCTGAAGAATAAAAAATCTAGCTTTGAAATTCAGAGACCAACACATTTTTTTTGGTACATGAGCAACAGTTGTGATATGTGGTGGCAAACCAGAAATTTGCCTATTGAGAGTACTATAGAGCAGAGGTTGTCAAACTGGCAGCCCATGGGCCAGATGCATCACATGCAGGCCATACCCACCCCAGCTCCCCGAATGGAGAAAACATCACAAAACGTCATAACGGCAACGTGATGCAGCAAGTTTAACACCCATGCTATATAGAGTATTGCCATTTTGCTTTTTTAATTTAAAACTAGGCTATGATAACAACTCATCCAAGTAACAGTTGTGGCCAGAAGATAACAGACCATCAACCTTGAGAGATATAACCTGATCTTGTAAGACATCACTGAAGTTCATTCGATTTTGGTAACATTTTGTGTGTTTCTGAAAAAAAGCCTAATTAAGACACTGGAGAAGCCATGAAAAGATTTCTAAAGGTCTTTCTGTAAAAACTCTCTCTCCCTTCCTCCCTCTCTTTCTCTCCCTCTCTCTCTCTGTATGCATACACATATACATATATATCAAGTTTATATGTATCAAGTCTAAATGTGCATTTTCTCAACAAAAATATACATATTTATTAAAAGTATTTAAAGTGCTTATTTGCCCACTGGGATTGTCATAAAGAAACAAACAAGCAAACAAATAGAGATAACAAAACATTACATCCATATTGTACAATCTGGTTGTCCTCAGACTGATCTGGTATAAAGTTCCAAACCTGGGACTTCAAATGAAAGAAGACAGGCAAAAACCAAAATCAAAATTCTTCTCATTTTTCCCCAGGCATGTACCGTTTCCAGTACTGAGTCAGTCTGTCTGAATGTGTGTGTGTGTGTGTGTACTTTAGATTTTCATCCCATCTTCCTCCAGGAAATCATGACCACTTGATAAAATTGAGGTTGAGTCCTAGTGACTGCATGCAGATAGTTTTCTTAGCAGCATTAAGGAAGCTATTTTGCAGCATCGTTTTCTTCCACCACCATCTCTTATGGACTTCCAAATCTAGACGGTATCCTGGGAATTCCTGATGGGAGGGGAGCTCCAATCTAAGTACTAAACCAAGTACTAAATTCTGTTTAGCCAGTGAGTTGCTGTCACTTAGATTTTTATTAGCAAATACAAAATAACTTGATCAATTCACACAAATTATTTGGGGAAATAAACAGGGTTTGAACTGGAGCAGGATATCCTGAAGATAGTAATTTATGCTCTGATCCCCATCCAGCTGGATGACTACAATGAACTCTAATAGGACTGCCTTCGAAGATGGTCGCCTCTTTCTAGAGCCCCTCTGAAGGAGATATAAATGAACAAATAAATAAATACAGTATCCAAACAATTGCAAGGACAACTCATTAAGTAGAATAACACCTATTTAAAAGTTGCTGCACTATTTGCCAATAAGCTTCTGGGACCAATTCAAAGTTCTGATGATTACCTATATGCACAGCCCTCTCCAATGAAATAGCAAAATCAATCAATCAATCAGAATGTAGTTGAAAGGGACTTTGGAGGTCTTCTAGTCCAACCCCCTATTCAGGTAGGAGACCCCAGACCGTTTAAGACAAATGGCTGTCCAGCCTCTTCTTAAAAACCTCTAGTGATTAAGCATCCAGAATTTCTGGAGGGAAGCTATTCTACCTGTAGCAGTGCCTTCCTATGTGTGATCCATCTGGTCCAATCTAAACACTACGAAAGGACCTCCTAAAGGTCACACCTCCACAGGAAGTATTTTTTAGTATTTATTTGATTTGTCAATCGCTTACAAGATACAGGTATAAGAATAAATATAGTTTTGAATACATGAGATAGATACTTATAAGAAAAAAAAAACAATAGGACAGGGACGGTAGGCACGATTGGTGCACTTATGCACACCCCCTGCGGACCTCTTAGGAAGGGGGTGAGGTCAATAGTAGACAGTCTAAGGTTAAAGTTTTTGGGGTTTGGGGAAGAAACCACAGAGTTAGGTAGAGTATTCCAAACATTGACCACTCTGTTGCTGAAGTCGTATTTTCTGCAGTCAGGTTTGGTGCGGTTAACTTTGAGTTTGTATCTATTGTGTGCTCTTTTATTGTTATGATTGAAGCTGAAGTATTCATTTGCAGGTAGGACATTGCAATGTATGATTTTATATACTTTATTTAGATCGGACCGGAGGCGGCGTAGTTCTAGGTTTTCTAGGTCTAGAGTTTCAAGTCTGGTGGCATAAGGTATTCTGCAATGAGGAGAGGAGCGGAGAACTCTTCTTGTGAAATATTTCTGGACTTTTTCAATTGTGTTAATATCAGATACATGATATGGGTTCCAGACATCAGAGCTGTATTCAAGTATAAGTCTAGCAAATGTTTTGTATGCTCTAGTTAATAGTGTGATATTACCAGAGAAGAAGCTACATAGGATTAAGTTAACAACTCTTAATGCCTTTTTGGCTATGTAGTTACAGTGGGCTCTAGCACTTAGATCATTAGAGATGAGTACTCCAAGGTCCTTGACAAAGTTTGGATCCTCAACAAGGTCTTGATTATTTAGCTTGCATTTTATTTTCTGATTTTTTTTTTTGCCAATATGTAAGACAGAGCATTTATTTGTTGAGATTTGAAGTTGCCATTTGATTGACCATTCTGATACATAGTCAAGGTCTTTTTGTAGGGTAGTAGTATGGTCTGTGGTGTTGAATAGCTTTACATCATCAGCGAAGAGAACGCAGTTGCTCTTAATATGATCACAGAGGTCATTTATGTAGAGTATGAAGAGAGTTGGTCTTAAACACTGCCTTGGGGGGCACCACTGTTGACAGGTACAGAATTTGATAGGACACTCCCAATTTTGACCATTTGCTATCTGTTTGACAGGAATGCTTCTATCTAGTTATGTAGGTGTCCAGAGATACCATAAGATTTTAGTTTTAATAGTAGTTTGTCATGTACCACTCTATCAAAGGCTTTACAGAAGTCTATGTAGATTGCATCTGTTGCTTTGCCCTGATCGAGTTGTGTAGTCCATATGTTTTTGCAGTGTAAGAGTTGCAGATTACAGGATAGTTTTTTTCTGAAACCAAATTGTTCATTAGAGAGTAGGTTGTTTGTCTCTGAGTGGAGAATAATGGATTGGTTAATAATTGATTCCATGACTTTACAGGTGTACCTACAGAGTACACCTGTAGTACTCTGTAGTACCTACAGAGTGTGGGGCAGACAATAGCTTTTTCATTTTAGCCACCATTGTTTTGGAATACTCTTTCCCTGGAGGCATGTTTAGCTCCAGCTTTCATTGCATTTTACAAGACTTTGAAGATAATACTATTCAAGCTCTTTCCTTAGGGGTGACCAACTTTGTATACTGTATTTTGCTGTTATTTTTCTGGCATTTGTTTTTTTTTTTTTATTGCAATATTACTGGGGCAGTTTCAAAATAGTTTAAATATATGATGAAAATGGATTGTTTTAATTCCAAGTCATTTAAAATTTTATAAACAAGGGGGAAAAAACATGTGAAGCCAATGTTGGTTAGAATTTATTATCTCCACAGTTCACAAGACCCAACAATTCTTCTACCCATTTCCCCCATCTGTTTAGCTGATGAGGTATTGAAATAAAATGAACTACAATGTTCTAAATCTAATCAAAGCTGGGATTGCTGCAACCATGTTCAACTTACCAAGAAAGACAAACAATAGATATTCTAGCCAAAGTGAGGCCAAAGCAACCACCAGCCCTCCAGTGCAATTCTGGGTCCAAAGCCACTTTTAAGTGGCAAAACTGTTATTTAAGGTTTCCAACTGCATCTAGAACAAACCCCATTCCCAATACCAGCAGAAATTGTATCTGCATTGAATTGAGCCATAATTTTCTTATCCAAATCAAGTCTAAGTATCCAAACAGTGGTCCAGATCTCCCTCAGTTATACATCATTGTTTAGAAGAGAACAATGGGAAGAATAAGATGATACTTTCAGCACAGTAATAGTATCCATCTGTAAGCGCAAGCTGACTTCATTCAGATGAGGTGAGGGGAAAATCCAAGGCTAAAATTCATCTGCTGAAGTAAGTGGCTGAAGCAGTTTCTATTCCAACACCATTGAATCATGTCAGTGGACCTAAAGAATATGCTCCATTTCTGCAAGGTTTTCATGTGGTTATCACAGTCCTAAGGAATTACTCTCTTAAGACATGCACCTTTATAAATGGAGATATGGGTAGATGTTGGAACTAATGTAAATGCACCATTTCTGATTCATGGCAATGCTCCTTGCTGAACATGTCACCAACACATTTCTATCCCAAAGGTACTTTTTCAAGAGGAAACTGAATTTTCTGCTTTTTATTTGAAGACGTTTCGCTTCTTATCCAAGAAGCTTCTTCAGCTCAGAGCTGAAGAACTGTGAATCAGTCTATCTTGTGTAACTAATTACACACGATGTTACGTAAAGATGCTGACCTGACGTCTTCAACTGAGTTTTTACTTTTGTTTCTCCATTCCTTAGTTAAAATATCATATTATAAAAGAAATGGAATAATCCTATTTTAGCTGCCAAAACAGACCCAGCATTCTGAACTTCAGCACTGTTCAAATATTGTAGAGAAAAACCAATTTCTTGCCCCTAAAACTTTCTCTTTTCAATGTTAGAAATCTATTTTTATGCCTACAACAGTCCAAGCTTCACAAGGAGATGATAAATGAGATTGTATTGATTAGACTGTGCTAAACAGTCTCTGCATTTCAAGGTTATAACATTTGGAGAGTCGGTAAGTCTCATTACAGAAATCTGTCTGCTGACATTTACAAATAAAGAGAGCAGCAAAGGGATTCCAGCATGATTGTGCAACTACTGCATTTTTCTTTTATTGAGATAGAAAATTCGACACAAATAGACAGAAAAGTTAGTAATGAAAGCACTAAAAAGATAAACATTCTTCAGAATGCACATTTTTTTCATTTTTTTAAAAAAAAATCTAATTTCTTTGACATATATCCACTTTCATTTTTCCCCACTTATCCTGGTAAGCAAATTTTGAAGAAAATATTTTGCTATGGTGTATTTCCAAAAATGTCAGTGGTGGGTTTCAAATTTTTTTACTACCAGTTCTGTGGGCGTGGCTTGGTGGGCGTGGTAGGGAAAAGATACAGAGGTGGTATTTGCCGGTTCTCCGAACTACTCAAACTTTCCACTACCAGTTCTCCAGAACTGGTCAGAACCTGCTGAATGCTACCTCTGAAAAATGTAGTGGTAAAATAGTGCAGGGTTGTCTCCTGAA
The DNA here is from genome assembly GCF_049901735.1 of Notechis scutatus. Taxonomy (NCBI): domain Eukaryota; kingdom Metazoa; phylum Chordata; class Lepidosauria; order Squamata; family Elapidae; genus Notechis; species Notechis scutatus. The sequence goes on along the minus strand of NC_142009.1, from coordinate 129,315,338 downwards.
AACAGATGTTGGCTTCATTGATCAAAGAAAACAAAATGTTCAGAACTTTCAACTCCGTGGATTGCTATCACACAGAATGGTATTCCAAATAAAAACGAAAAAAAGAATTATATTGGGATAAGGTTAACTATCGTTATAGTTCACCATGATAAAAAAAAACTTCAAGACACTAATCAGATTTATTTTAAAGTATCTTTAAAATAAAAACAGTAGGGGCAATTTTAATCCATATTCAGCATGGGATATGATCAGGCCAAAATATTAAATAGCATACATTAGACATCAAGCAACAATTGGACCTAGCCAGTTCTCCAACCTTTGTTGCCAGTGAATTCAACAAGTACTTTGTCTCCCCTATGGCATACTTAATAAACTTTAAATTAAGAAGCTGTTTACTCTGACACAATGTCATGCCCTCCCCTCAGTTGTCCCTGAAGGCCAACATAGGAAAATTCCCTGTCAGAAGAGATAATGTCTCTGTGATTGTAGACACACAAAAACAACAGAGCATGTATTCCTCCAGTATCTCTATTACAAATACATTTCCCATAGCCTCATGTCACCATTACTGTATAAATACCCAGAGCACACAGGACAGTTCTACAGGTCCCTTACTGCTTGAAGATACTAATCCTGCCACAGTATGTGCTGTTGGGTTTTGCGCAGCAACACTTAAAATCCATCAGTTGTTGACCTGTGCAATAAACTAGTTTCAATAAGTATTCAGTTTGCTATTTAAGACTGCTTTGTATTGTGGTACATTTAGTTTTCTATATACCAAATTTTATATTTCTCCCTACATCTGTTTAATAGATGTACCACTCCCTTAAGATTTTTTGCCTCTTGTTTTCATATATACTTTATATATTTTAAGGGTTCTTTTGTTTTAAATTAGACTTTTTAAATTTATTTTTTTAATTTTAATTATAATACAACACAATACATCCAACTTAGCTTTGTTATACATATATACATTTTACTTCAACATTTATAATCTCCTTATTTGATATATTAATTACTAGCCTAATAATAACTAATATTTTGACCTTGACTTCTGTTATATAAAAATTGATAAAATTTATTCCATGTTTTATAATATTTAGATTCTCCTTTGTCTTTTATTTTTAAAGTTAACCTATCTGATTCTACACATGCCATAATTTTTCTTATTATTTCTATTTCTGGAAGTATGATTTCATTTTTCCAGGATTGTGCATATATTATTCTAGCCGCCATCAATACATGTAGTATTTGATACATTATTTCCTTCTTAAATTTTTCTGATATTATTCCTAGGAGAAAAAACTTTTCACTTTTAAATCACACAATATATTAGCCAATGTTAGGTATGGGCATCACACACAAACTCTTACATACCTGGACACAATACTGTAATACAGATGCAGAAGAGTAGTGCTGGTGTCATGTCACAATGCATTGCCTTATCTTATCATTTATTTCGAAATTGATACCTGTCTTTATGTGTCCCAGTTTTGCCTCTTTATTTCATCTTGAATTTGCCCTAAACTCACTTTTGGTAAGAAAATGGCTATCTAGAAAGTAAAAGAGCTGTTTTTTGAACTTGGCTATTCAAAGGTTCAGCAATTTTTAAAGAAAAAAGGTTAATCCCAGATACATTATAAAGAATTTATTGTATAGAATGCACACTTCAAAAATGCAACTGTTTTGCATTTTAAAAATTCAGTGAAGAGTAGTACTGCTGTGCAGCAACAGGAAACTGAAGTTAATTCTAGGCTCATCACAAAGGCACACTGAGATTTTGGAGCAGGAGGAGGAACTGCGCCCTAATTATTCACCCCAGAGGAACCACTTTCTAGTCAACCTGATCCAGAGTCCAGTATTTTATATTTTTGCAGCATAAAGAAGATATATTGTTTCATTACTCCCACGTCAAACTGTTACATTCAATTTACTTTTTCAGTGATATTAGAGTTAGAATAGCTTTTACTAAAACAAAAAAAAAAGAAAATCCCAGAAATACTAGAGAATAATCTTAACATTAATTCTGAAATCTATCCAAAGATTTTCAAATTTCTGGAAGTACTTTCATTGAGGCCACCCTAAAATGCTCAAAGCATCTATGCACTAAGTGTTGGACATACACTTATCTGAGAGGGTTGGAAAATATGCCCAAGAACCACCCTCTCTAAACACTGATGCAGGGTACTATGTCATGTACTAAATACAGAGATAAAAATGCAATGTTGATTGCTGGTCTAATTCCATACAGCAAATTTGATTAAAGTAAAATGTTTTAGAAAGCAAAGGAGGGGTTCAAAACATATAGTGCCTTGCAGGCATCTAAGGAACAATATGAATGTCTTTGTTTGCAATACTGAAATGTTTAATTTTAAATTGTATTTTAAAATTATGTATATTTATATTTTGCCAAATTGAACTGACTGCGGAGCAATGAAATACAATTACAGCTGGAATGGCGGCTATGTTTCAGAAGGAGGAGGAGAAGGAAATGATAACATCAATGAAACAAGCAACAATATTAATAGAATGAAAAATAATGGTAATGTTAGCCAATCTTAGTGAACATGGCAGTTCTTATGTCCAAATATTTCCCATAGAAATTGAAAAATTGATTAACTATTTATGTCAACATTTTGAAATAAGATATCCCCTACTGTGGCCTTCAGATACGTTTAAGGATTCATAAACAGTTGATGCAATTGCCTCTTAACTTGTTGAATGATAGAACTAAAAGCTAAGAAAAAGAATCAGAGGTTATGGACACCAGTATTACATTAAAAATCTGTCTGCCATGCTAGAAAATTAGAAATAAAGATAATTCAGTGAGGTCAGTCATGGGTGTGGCCAAATGAGACCTGAGGTCTGTCCATTGGGAAACTTTTAAAAGCCCAGATCTCAGATTTATTAGTAATAGGAACGTGCAAAATTATTTGTTGTAAAATAATTTATTAACTTCCAACAAGAACCAGATTTACATTTTGCATTTTAAAACTGGCAACTGACTGGATTTACAGTAACATTAGTCTGGCTTAGTATTTAGCTGCGGTATAATGTGCAGTATATAACACATTCTATAAGCGTGATTTGCTTTTACTCAACCTGGGACTGTGTTTAAAAACCTGCTGACTCACTTTGATTGTTGTAAGAGCCAGCTCCAAAACAGAAGAGCCCTCCAGAGACAACTTTATTTGTTAGATTAAGTCACTACGGCTGTTCTAAGCCCACTTCTTGAAGAATATGGACATCCCATCCACACAATGGTGCCATTCATTTAGAGACTGCCTGGTTAGTGACCATTCACAATTACAGTTGTAATGAAAATGTAACTATGATCATTTCTCAGATTTACGATCTCCATAGGTCTGTAAAGCAAAGGAAAGTTGAAGTAAGATCACAGTCACAGTTGTGATATGATCTTACACATCACCATACCCTTTTAGAATTTACATCTAGCCCGGCTAACCAGATTCTCGATTAAGAACATATGCACCAATTTGTGAATGTGCAAAAGGAGATTTTGCTCATAAAATAAATAATAAATGTTGTAGACTTTTATTTACCTCTATGCATCTGAGTCTCTGAATAAAAAAACAAGTAAAACAGGGGGTTTCATTAAAAAAAAAATCTTCATGACTCAATACTTAACGACTGATGAACTATCATCATGGGTTGCCTATTCATATATCATTTTTAAAACAAAACAAAACTCACAGTAGGCAAGGTAAAATGGCCTTTCATATACAAAATATTTATGTGCAAACCGCTGCTTCTCAGTCATATAGATTATGAGAAGTCCTTATAATTCATGGCCTGCTAGCTCTCAAGATCTTTTTCTTATTATATTATGATGGCATATATTCCCTGCCATTTCTCCTGTGTGCAGGAAAGAGATCAGTGCAAATGCATGAGGATGCTTGCATTTGGCTCCTAAAGCGTTAAGAGCAGATATGCCACCTTCCTCAGTGGCTTATTTACTGGATTGTAGCAACAGTTTCTATATTTGATAGCATTCAGGTTCTTATCCTCAATCAGAATTATACTTTACCTATCACCACTTCAACTTAATGCCGGTATAATTCTGACTTTGTCTAGCATTTTACATCTTACAAATTCCTAAGCCTTCCAAATGAGTAAGTTAAGATATTTGGAATGCAAAAAATAGAAAGGAATGCTGATATATGCAAATGCACACTTGAGAAAGACAGAAGAGTACGGTTAATTAAGGACTTTTGCCTTTTTTCCCCCCCTTTAAGCATCTAGAGAAAGAAATACATAAGTCCTGATTGTTCAAGCAAATCATAAGACTTCACTCTAAGATATATTTCTGTACTGATTGAACAAGATGGATACTTTTATAGAATACTTTACCTTTAATGCTTAGACTTCCAAAATTCTCATACATTAAATCATTTCAATGTTTAATTATTATTCACTAATTTTTAGAGTTTATATACTGCCACATTCTATATTGATTCTCTTAGAACTGTAAAAAGATGTAAAACCTCAAAATAAAATATAAAAACAAGAATATTAATAAGTATGGGAATGATAAATAAGACAAGTATATCCAAACAGTATCCACTCTTTGATTCCAAAATACCCTATAAATTATTCCATTTTCAGCAATTTCTGAAATGTTAATGATGATGCTAACCTGACTTGATTTTCAAAGGTAGCCCCACATAAATACATTGCAATAATCCAGTCATAAGTGCATGGATTGCTATTGCCAGAACTCCTTGCTCCGAAGCTAGGGTTACTACTGCATCACCTGGAACTGGGCAAAGGACTCTTGTCACAACCTCCACCAGTCTATAAAGCAGTAGCCACGAGTCTAGGACCATGATGGCAAACCGATGGCATGCATGCCAGAAGTGGTATCCAGAGCACACGAGCCTTCACCCCAACTCAGTTCCAGTGTACATGTGCACACGCCTCCCACCAGCCAGCTGATTGTCAGGTGTCTGCTGCGCATGCGAGGGGGCGTGGCGCATGCAGGAGACACACGTTCATGTGCAGGGGTGTGGAGGTTATGGGGTGTCATGTGCACATGCGCAGGGGTGGGGGGTTACGTTAAGGCACTTTCAGCACGCAATGATAAAAAGGTTAGCCCTCACTGGTCTAGGAGATTCTCAAAGGTATATACCTTCAGGGAGACAATTACTCCATGCAAAATTACCACTAAGGATTGCCAAAAACTGCTTCATCAAGGGTTCCCTGAAACTATTACGCAACCACCTTTTCAATCACCTCCTCCTTAAAAAAAAAAAAATACCGAGCAAAAGTTGTCCAGTATAAAGGGATCCAGTGATGGCCTCTTACGGAGGGGCTGAATTAAGGCTTCCTTAAAAGAAAGGAAACAACCGCCTTGCTCAAAGAAAAATTAACCATCGCTAAGACCCACTGATATGACACTTAAACACCCAAGCTGCTTCCCAAGCCAGGAGTAGGGGTGGGTTTCTATCGGTTCTGTCCATCTCTGTAGAACCGGTAGCTCTGAAGAGCAGCAGACATAGAACCAGTTCTATGTCTGCTGAAGTTTTTGGCCACCTGCCCACCCGGGCTCTTACCTGAACTTTATTTCCTGATTTTTTTTTTCAACTTCAGCTGCCGAACGAGGCACAGGTGCAGTTAAAAAAAACAAGAAAAGAGGGCTGTTTCAAAGGCTGCTTCTCGGCACACAGTGTGTTAATGACGATTTACAGGCGCATGGCTCACAGGGGGCAGGGAAGCTCGTAAATCCCGAACTGGTAGTTAACCTTGTCGTATCCCACTCCTGGCCAGGAGGGACATGGATCTAAAGAACGGTGGCTAAATTCACAGTCCTCAGGACAGCCCTGATCACTTCATCAACTCCCACAGATTTTAACCATTCCTGGACAACTAGGCAAGACAAGAACAGCCTGAGCATCCCAGGTATCTCTTCCAGACTGGCAACCAAAGTCAGCATCCAACTGTAAGCAAATCTGAGCATTCTTGTTCAACAGATGCTGAGATACACATCTCTTGAGGTTTTCTGGGTCCTCTTTTACCCAGGAGGGCTTGAATCACCCAAAAGAGGGCTGCAGGACAGCAATCTACAGACATAATAAAGGTGGACTCTTTGAAGCTGACAGAGGAAAAGATTGTTTCCTATAATGAACCCACGTCGGCCGGTCTGACCTCACAAAGTGCAGTAATGATAATGTTGTAACAGTGAAGTTTGATTGTTATAAATGCTGTTCCTTTTTTTAGGCATTGACATATGGTCTCTATCTAGCAAGATACAGACATTCCAGGTTCCAAACATGATTTTTCTTTGATTTGTTTTTCTTGATTCTTGACTACTAAGGAGTTGGTCTGCTAGCCGTGGTTAAATAGCCAGATGTTGTGGAGTAAGAATGATTGATGTTCTTTTTCTAACACCTCCCTCATGTGAGGGCGGGAAGTGCTATCTTAGAAGGGCTGCCCAGTTGCTCTGGATGCTGCCAGACATCTCTACTGCCCCGGGTACTGATATGAACAAACACTGGTCCAATGCCTGCCCATGTGCAGGTTTGCCAGAGATCATCTCCACCTGTTGCTTCACTACTCCCTGCCCCCCCCCCCCACTGCTGGACTCAACAGATTGATTTTGGACTGAGATGATGAGTTGTAGTTGAAGACGAACTGTTCAAAAGAAACATGCAGGGGATGGAACTTTAAGTGGAACAGCTGTTGCAAAGGGATGGCCTCATTTCCTTAGCAGAGCAGTCCTTAATTCTATGGTGTGGAGAACCATTATGGCTGAGACATTTCCCACTGCAGTGGGTGACCAGGAGGTCTAAGTGTCTTGTGCTCTTAGTGACCCCACAACCCCTGCTGGGTCTGCCTTCTTGACTGTCAAAACTGTTAACCAGACTCCTCCACTCAATCTGCCAGGGCCTATCACACATACTGAGATAAACACATCCCTTTCTCACCATGAGTTGGAGACCTGTTGGCTGGCTTCACCTGCTTTGCCCTGTTGTTTGATCTGTTGAGAGGATTTACTGGCTGTGCATGTGTTACGGCCACTTGGAGCCACAGGTGAGAGTCAATGCCAGGTGAGGACCAAAGATGAATGAGCAGCCCTAAAAAGAGCACAGCAGACTATCTCTCCCTGAACACCTCATACCTGAATATTAATATGGTATTTTGTTGTGAATTATCTAGTGTTTGTCCCTGAGTAAAGCATTTATTTCATGCAATTTTGCCCCAAAAGGACATAATCTTGAATTATCATGAAATTTAGCAGGTTTATTGAAATTAAGAGAATCAACTGCTCATTTCTTCTTTTATTATTTAAACACTTTCAGCTATTTCCATGCCTTTTATGAAAAAGATATTATGCCATGTAGAAAATAAAACTTAGCATTAGCTTTCATGACAATGAAACAATTACTGTGGAAGAATCTATTCATTTTTGGAAAATGTATTTTAATGGCACTATAGATTCAGATGAGTAATTTAGAAGCATTTATACCTTAAAATATTTCAGGTAAAATCTTAGTAAAATATAGCTGGATCCAGTCTTAATCATGTTTAGACTAATTATATTCAAACAAATGAAGATTGGCCCAAAACATCTTGCTGCCTGACATAAGCAGCAAGTGATGCCTTCTGCCACCCAAGTCAAAGTAGGTACATAGAACTGAAACCAGCTATTTTGGATATTTATTTATTTATTTTTATTCAAGGTCAACCTCCCCCTACCCCCGAAGAGAAAAGCAAAATATGATCAGAAGAGGTCTGAATGCTACAATGAGGAGCTTAGGACTACATAGAATCAAAGGCTGTATGTTTTCACAGATAGATTAAAGAGGATATTATCAAGAAAAACAATGAAAAATATATTAAGCTGTTAACAAATTAAAGTAATGAATTGGAATTGAAGCTAAAACTTGAAACTATGACTCTCTACTATTTGGAAAGAAATGAATGAATGGAATACCTAGGACTTTAACAGATTTACAATTGAGTAAACTTAAATGAGGCATGACTTAAACACAACTGGAATCCTAAAGTGGATCAGAGTAACCTGTGATACTCTCAACCTTTCACAAATTATTATAAATTGCTAATCTAAATAGTTAAGTGGTAAATTGTTTATTTTTAAATCAAGACATTTAAAAGTTAATCCATCACATCTACCTAGTGCAAACAGTTTGTTAGAAATATAACATATAACATATTTTTATAATATAAATTCTATAGTATTGCATTTAGGACTTCTAGCTGTATTGATAGCTTAGTTTATACCTTAGAAACAGCTGCTCACATTATTTCCCCCCCAAAATACCTTAACTTTATAGTATTGCTACCCATTTATTAACTAGTATCACAAGAAATGAAAGCACTTTATTATTCTTATAAAAAAGAGGGAAGAAGTGTATGTGGTGGGAAATTGAATTTATTTAGGGTCATGTGAAGTTATTAAGAAACTGCTAAATTCAGTTGCTTGGATCCTTATCTTCCACAAGGTCTCATTTCTATTAGTCTTCAATACCTGAAAGTATCTGAAGGTGTGACTACAAAAAGAACCTTCTTTCATCAACAGTTTTGATTCCTACTTTTGAAGCAGGAAGACTAACTGCAATTATTCAAAATTAATCTTACTTTATTTCCTACCGTAGCATTCTACAATTCACTAGAATTTCCACAGCAGCTTTACAAGGTAAAGTAATAAAAAGTCAAAGGCAAATAAACAGCACACAACAGTAAAATCATCACATCTCTATTTCTGCAGGTGAATACTACTATAGCAACCCCAAATTTATCTATTGTGATCACTGCTGAAGAAAGTACCCCAACCACTTTTTATCCTAAAGACAAGGGGAACATATCATTGCTATTACATGAGTTGGGAATCTAAATATCAAATATGCAAAAGCTTCTTAAATAGTTTCTATGCTCAAACAACTCAAACAATTAACTTTATATTTGCTCAAGTTATTAAAGGACCAGATTATGAAAAAACAGCCACCTACTAGTTTTATACAAATGTGCTGTTCTCATCACTCACTGCAATAGACAGGAATTTGATTATTGTATACTATGGGTACAAGTTTAGCCTTGTGGCCTTATGTGTCCCAAGCATCTCTCTGGCTTCCACAAAGCCTTCCAGAAGTGGGGTAGTTAAATATCTGGGCTCTTTATTCCTTTTAGGGAATTGTAGGATTTAATGATCAGACTAAGCTCTTTGGGCTTGCAGATGGTTAAGTCAATCATTAACTCATGACCACCACCCCCTTCTGCAGTCTTATCTAGTTTTAACACTTTGCTTTTCATAAGTTTCACAAAACCTAGCATGAGTTTTTAATCTGACAGGCATTTCACATATCTGCTATTTATGGAAGATATTGGTGAAATTGTCTTCTCCAGGACTGTTGTGTCTGCTTGCTCGGATAAATAAGTATAAGACTATAGAATAGAATAGAATAGAATAGAATAGAATAGAATAGAATAGAATAGAATAGAATACTTTATTGGCCAAGTGTGATTAGACACACAAGGAATTTGTCTTGGTGTAAATACTCTCAGTAATATATAACCTGAATCCCCACAACCTTACCACATATGAACTGTACATTTTATTTTTCCAACCAACCTTTAAAATAAAAAAGATTTTAGATAGAATTCAGTTATATCCAAATCATGGGAAGAAACAGGTAAATTTAGAAGGGATTTTCATTTTTCCAAGGTACGAATCTCAATCTACTTTTTTAAAGTTTACTACGTACAGAATGCAGTATAACAGAGTTGGAAGGTCTTCTAATCCAATCTCCTGTTCAAGAAGGAGACCCTATACCATTTCAGACAAATGGTTGTCCAATCTCTTCTTAAAAACCTCCAGTTGAAGGACCCACAACTTCTGGAGGAAAGTCGTTCCACTGATTAATTGTTCTCACTGTCAGAAAATTTCTTCTTAGTTCTAGTTGCTTCTCTCCTTAACCTAACCAAGTTATGTTTCTCCAAAGTTCTAGAAGGATGCAAAAGATGGAAATGTGGTGCCATAGGAAGCAACTTTACAGCTATAAACTGAGTCAGTCATCAGACTACCAGTTTTGAAACTTTAAGCCACTCTAGAAACATTTTTTTTTATTTTCATGACAAGACAAAAAGTAAGACACCAGAAAAATCAAATGTGACTATTTATTAAAATATCTAATATTTATTTTCTTCTAAATTAAAGCCTTGTTTGACCTTGAGTCACAAATCAAATGACTTTCCTGGTCTCCTGTAGTATAACGAGGGGAAGGAAATAAAGGACTAGATTCATTACTTGGCAGGTTTACCTTGAGTGGTCAGATTATTTTTAGTCAAAAAATCACAGTTGCCTTAAAAATGGAAAAATCATGAGGTTCAAGAGAGGTCCTTAATGTTTACATTAATTTAACTCTATAGTTCTAAGAACCCAAGGGGTTTTGGGAGCTGAACAGAACAGTTGGCTAGCTTAGCCAACTTAGTGTATTTTACAGAAGTAATGGTTAATCTCATATACATTTACATCAATTTCTCATTGTAACTTTTGCCAGATTAAGGACAGTGTTTGTTTGTTTTTTGCTTTAGACACTTACATGTGTGCGCGCACACAAACACACACCAGCCAGTCTTTGTGAAATATGACAGAACATTTTCCTTAGGTTTTACTAATAATGGCACTTTCTCTACTCATTTCTCCACCGTCGCCATTTTTTAAAAATGCTTAAAAAATCATTAGACTGATTTCTATAACATTTCTATTCCTTCATAAAAATCAAAACTTCCTGCAAATTTCAATACAGTTTGCTAAAACATGGGAAATGATAATAGGAGAAAAGAACACTGTTATTAATTTTTTTGAAATTTTTCGCTGAATCCAAGGAAAAGTAGTTGGAACTACCAACTACTGGGGTAATCCAAACAAGACTGGATTATTTTAGAATATCCTGAGCAATTTGTCTAACCTCTGCACACCCAGAAATGTGACTACATGATGTCCTTTAAGAATAGAAAAGGATGCTAGTACAAGTTAGAAGATTATTTATACAGATGCCTTGTATAAATTGTGATTGAGCCAACTATACTATGTATGTTTTGCAACTGAGACTGAAATAAAATGAATCCTCATGTACATTTAGGCTCACTCACAGTCAACATATCCTTGACTTGATTACCTCTTGCATCAAATCTGTACACATTTCTATTTTAAGTAAATAATTTATGAATTAATTTATATGTAATTAATAATTATAAGAATATTTTCTTTTAATTCAATAATAAAACTTTTCAAAATATACATGCATGAACTTTAGATACATGTGTACAAATAAATCCAGCCACCTTATTATTACATAATTAAAGCATTCCATTCTTTTTCCAAGTTTAGAAATTGACTTGGCTTACCAAAGATACCAAGGAGCTTTGTTTACTGTTTCAAATAACAGTTAAATAATGCCAATTTAGTTCAAAGTCAGGTAGGTGAGATAATTTTGTTTGCAGAAAGTATCAGCAATCTAGAATAGTTCATTAAAGAAAATGCATCATTCAGTGTGATATTTGAAAAGCTGACAAACCAAGCCAGCAATTAATTTCAAACAACAATCCTTAAGTGACAAAAGAAGTAATTACTATTATCATTGACACCTCCTGAAGATTATGCGGTGCTTTTGTTAGGAGTCTTGCTACTAGGAACTCACTCAGTAAAGATAAGTAGAAACTATAATTGAAACAGCAAACATTTTCTAGTTCCATTTAATGTAAATAAAATTAATTATAATATAGATGAAACAAAGGCACTTATGTGACACTTTCATCACACTTTCATCACTTTCATTAATCTAAATTCATTTAATTGAAGAAAGATCTTATTAATAAACTACCATTTAAACATGATTTTAAGCAGTCTAATATGTGTCTAAAAATCTTAAATTGATCCATACTCACTTCACCTACCTCTGTCCTCTTTAAGTTACTGTAACAATACACATTTGCCAAGATATAAATGAATACTATTTTTACCAACACAAAGTGTCAGCATCTGAATCTGAAGTCCCTACAGGTCTTTGCAGATAATTGTTTTCTTCATATGCACATCCCTTGAAAAATTAATTGTTGCATTCACTTAACTGAGTCACTATGCTATATCAAATAAAACATATTTTTTTATTACAGGATGTTTCTAATGTAACATATTTTGAATCTAAAAGTACATATATCAGTGTACCATGATTTACATTTTTATACCACATAGATTGAGGTCTTAGAAATCAGAGATTAAAGAGGAACAGAGAAGGCCAGACTAAATAACTGCAACTATAAAAGGATCATACTCCATCACCATATAGACCATATACTTTGCACACAGGAAATCTCCAAATTCAATCCCTAGCATACCATTAAAAGGAGCAGAGAGCAAGTAATATTAACAATCTTTGCTTGAAATCTGGGATAGCCAGTGTTAGTTGGACTAGTTAATTCTTGACTAGCTAGACTCACATTATCTGACCTGGTAAAAGTGAACTTTCTATACTGCACATCATTATTTTTCTATAACCTCAGAGCAGTTATCTAGCAAAAATAAGAACTATTTCCCAATGAAATTCTGAAAATTTCCATAATTAGTTATTTCAGTCCAATATAAGTGATCATTATAGCCACAATTCAATATATTTAATGATCTCCTATTGAAAATATAGACTTAAGCCATATAAATTATATGTATATGTCAGCGTTTAAAATGCAAAGAGTTGATCAACTCTTTACCATTTAATTCCTTTATCTATTATTTGAACAAACGGGCTGCATTTATTATTGGAGGGAAATAGAAACGGAAGAGTCAATAATATAATCATCTCTAAAGACTGTACATGTACAAGAGTCAGTTGAAAAGCCACACCGTTTAACAGATGTGTAGTGCCCATTTAATTTTTTCATTTCTTTCAAGAGAATTCTAAAGAAAATGCACATACTGTATAAAACTGGGTTCATTTATTTGAAGAGTTGCACTAACTTGTCTGAAGATGCAACCCTAAACACATCTAGCAAGTGTCAACAGAGTCGGTGGGAGATGATTTCTAATCCAGAGGGCAACTGTTGATAGACCTTGTTACTCAAACTATAGGGGCTGCCTCCCCCCACCCCCACCCCACACACACACCTTGAGACAGCAGCACAGGGATCTATTTCTCAAACTAACTCCCGCTTGCCCTATTTCTTATCCTCTCTATCTGCCAGGCTCCTTCAGCCGCCGACTAGTGGGAACAAAAAGCAGCCGACCCCCCCCGACCCCCAAAAATAAAAAATAAAATAAAATAAAATAAAAATAAAACCAGGACCGGGTTTTCTGGCTCATACGATGCAAGTGCCAGCCCAGAGAGCTCCTCGCTGGCAGGGGAAAACTCCCGTCTGGGTGTTTCAAGTTCTGTTTGTATCCGAGCCGAACCGGGAGGGGACCTTCGTGGCCATAACTTCTCTTAAAATCTACTACTTTCCCGGACCTGTCAGGAACTGGGTGGGGGAGGGGGCAAAAATAATCATTAAAATCTCCCTGCTCCGTAGGTTTTAGACTAGAAAGACTCCCGCACACCACGCCACAAAAAATTGCCACCCCTCGTTCCCGTCCAAGGGAATATTACCCCACCCCTCCTCTTCCTCCTCGCCTAGCTGCCTCGACGCGCAACTTTGAGAGTTCCCACGAACACCGCAGCGGCGGCAAACCCGGAGGAAAGCGGGCGCCACCTCTCTAGCCAACCTCGGACATGGGAGTCTCCCGCCGAGCCCGAGAGGACCAAGAACAGCCGGGGAAGGGGGAGACGGGACGGGACGGGACAGCGGCGGGGGTGGCAGCGGGAGGCTGACTCGGGCTAGGAGGCGACGGCGGAGAGGCTCGAAGGGAAGAAAAAACAAAGTGGGGGGGGGAGGCAGCCGGGGTACTTGCCCAAGTGGGGACGAGGAGGCTGTCCGGCCGCTCCAGCGGGGCAGGAAGAGTCGGCTTTCCTGCCGCGTTCATTTCCTCCCATATATCGCTCCGAGGAGTGCTGCTTTCTGAACGGCGAACTCAGCCAAGCTCGGGTCAGGCATTTAATTCCCGGGTAGGCACGCAGGCTCTCCCTTTTAGCAGCTTTGCAGGCGGCGGCGGGGCGACTCCGAAAGAAGGAAGGGAGGCAGCGAAAAAGAGGTGGCGGAGAGGAGCGACACAGGAGGAGCCCGGAGGGGGGGGGGAGGCGGGAACCGCCACGGAGCGCTCCGCTCTGGCGCTCACTCCAGGGGATACCCAGCCAGCCCACTCCTTCGCTCGGCTGAGGAGGAGAGAGAGAGAGAGAGAGAGCGGGAACACGCGGGCGGTGGGAACCGCCGCGCTTCCCAGACCGAGAAATAACGAAACGGAGGATCGCGCGCGTCCCACTTTAACTTGTGGTCTCGCAGTTCAGCCGGCTGACTCCTGGGCTGATTTTCCTTCTCGGGAAACTCTCGGCAATGAGTCGGAATGATGCTCAGCCCCAGACTAAGGCTGCTGATGCCTTTGATGGATTCTCTCGCTGGGGCTTCTTTTTCCATGAGGCGAAGGCACCTGTTGCAGGCTGGTCCCCGGGTGGGTGTATCAATCGGCCGTGCTCTCAGTTTCCTCCCTATGGCTTTCTCTGATGTTTGCACAAAGGGATCTTAAACAAACACACCTATTACCTTGTTTGGCCCTAACGTGGTCCACAGCCTTGGTTTTTATCAGAGTTTTGCCCTGATGGAAGCGTTAGATGTCGTGAGGGGAACATGTTTTTCTTCGTCATTTTGTTCTGCTGGAGCTGAATTCAAGCTCGGGACACCAAAGATATAATCCTCCGTTTCTATAGGACGGTGGCGCTTCAAGTAGGAGTCACTGCCCTGCCCTGCCCTACCTTTGGCATAGTTTCAATGCCCACCTTCCCTACATGAGAGAAATGGCACAATGCACAATGCCTTCACTTTGCCTCAGAGCTAACCCTATTAGTTCAGACCCCAACTGTTGCCTGCCATCTTCACCGCTGAGCACCCCTCCCCCATGATTTGCCTTCTCCTTGCCTCCAAGCCCTGCAGTGACAAAAGGTACACAACTGAGGTTGGCCTTGTTGTTTACAAAAAGAACAACCTTTAAATTCTGAAATGCACCATATTATTTTGAGGTTACCTTGTGTTCAGGTGTAAGATATGCTTCATGTTCAGTTCATTAATATGCAAGGTGGAACTAGATTATGAGGAAGGAAACAGACAAACTATCCTTGTTTGACATAACAAATTTCAAAACTTTCACTGAGACTACTGTATAAAAAAATGTGATTTCTTTAAAGACAGGAGGGATATCAAGTTGATAGAACCATTCAGAAATTAATATTTCTAATTTAATTTAAACCTACAAGCTTGATAATCATAGCAGGAGTAGTTAGAAAAGTTATATCACTTTATATATCACAGATTTATAATCACATTTCAACCGCACACCTCCAAGGAAAGAATGAGGAAATCCAATATGTTACCATTATGAACTTTTTCCTCATGTGTATCTAATTGGAACACAAACCTACCTTGGCAAATTCTTTTTTCTGCCATCTCTTCAAAGTGTGTCCTTTATCTGATCCCTGGTGCATATCATCCTCGAGGCAGTTTTAAATTGTCCTCCTTTACTGATACCGTGACAACAATTTCCCTTATTTTGGTACTTTTTGTCATGGATACTGTCCAACACATTTTTTCCAGCGGCCATTTTGTCGTTAGCATTGTCCTAAGTCATTTCAGCATGTGTTCCTATCTCCTTCCATCCTTGATCACTGTCCTCTAGCACATATTGCTTTGGGTTAACCGGAGAGGCCAGATCTATCAGAGTTACCTCTTCTCTTCTACCTGCTACTTCTCCAAGCTGAAGATCCAGCTTTGAAATGCTGACTGGGGAATTCTGGTAGTTGAAGCCCACTAATATTAAAGTTGCCAAATTTGGAGACACCCCCCCCCACATCATTGACTATGACGGATGTTACCAGTACCTTCCTACAATATAAAATACAAGTTACAGCCCACATAGGTCAGTAAAATCAGATGAGTAGTCACTCAATGGAGAAGAATATGCTAGAATTAGCAGCTCTCATACCTCTAGAAAGCTTCCAACACTGAGCATTTTTTCCCCTGCCTGACAAATATGATCAGAATCCTGGTAATTAAATTATTCCCCACTCAGTGTGAATTACACATCTCCTTAACAGCTGAGGATTTTCCTACAAACTAATTTCATGTACAATTTATAACTGGCCTAATGACAGAGGGAGCTGTAGAGTAGGCAATCCCCTTCTGATACAGAGCAGACTAGACATTGATACCAATTTTGTTACATTTCTGAAAGCTAACTGCAATGAATCAATCAAGTGACCACCAACCATGAAATCTATCACTGTTGACAGGAAAAGTGCTCAGCAAGGGACTTTACAGCTAACTTTCAGTTGTTAGCTCAGGATGTGGGCTGGAATAAAAAAAGACTTAATTGACTAAGTTTTAAAGAAACACTATCTGATAGGACAGGTTCATTTGCCAGAATCTTAATATCTGTACTAATCCAACTCTGCAGTTGAGAGAGTAAGACATGATTATTCTCTTTCATTCCCTCTTTTTTTCTGCCTACTCATCAGAACTAGGTAAACAGACCTGTTACTTATCTAAGTAAGCTGAAGATCTATGTTTATATTCTGGAGCAGGGCTCGCCAACCTTTTGAACCTCAGGGACCATAATTTTAAACTCATAATTTTAAATCCCGCGGACAAGAGACCCTGGGAAAATCCCCCCAAAAGTCTGCAGGAAAATACCCCACCCTGTTTTCCTACCGATCAATCATTATTTGGGATCGTAGGATACCGTCTCCGTTCTCGGGGGGGGGTGGGGGAGAGACTTTTGGCTTCATGTAAGGAAAGTAACAGAAGCAGCAGAAGTCTTTCTTTTTCTCCCCCAAATTCCTCCAGAAATGAGTCTTTGTGAGACTTGTCATGCCAGTGCAGCCTTAGGATGCCTTGCAGGGTCCCAAAAACTTTCCTTGTGTGCAGCCAAAAGCAGAAGAAAGAAGCAGAAAGAAGCAGCCTGGTGGCCAGGCGAGGGACATGGGGCGAGTGGGGCAAGTTCCCCCCCTCCACCCTTTCCCTCCTCCCCTCACTACCTCATGTTGTTTGCAATGCAAGCGATGCAAGCCTTGTGTTCCCACGGGCCATGTGGGCAGCGCAACCTTGTGTTCCCACACAGTTTGGATTAATTGCTGTGGGGGTGACATTTCTCTGTGGACCACCAAAATTTTCTTGTGGACTACCAGTGGTTGGAGACCACTGTTCTGGAGAAGCTGAGCACTTCAACATCAGCTTCTTTTCAAGACCTTCCAATTTTTGAAGCATTAACTAGATATCATACTGGTTGGGAAATGGGACATTTTGCAAATAGATCCCCTTAATGTTCTGGATCTGGTGTCTCAGGAAATGAGTCTGTCCCAGGTCTGGAGCCAAATGGACTTGGAAATACAGTTGCAAGCCTTAGTAGATTCTAGCTCCATGGACAACTTCACTGAACCCATTGCTGCACAAAAATGTGCTTCACATCAAACCTGTTCAATCCTTATGGTTGGACTGAGATGACTGATGGCCAATTCTTACCCATCACAGAGCCCACTGCACCTTCCTCTATTCATTGCAGCAATTATCAAGAGTTCCTGCAACATTATTTAGTCTTCATATTACAAGCTCCAGTACTTTTGGAATGGAGTAACTTCAGACTTACAACCAATATATTAACTGGGACCAAGAAGTAGGAGATTTTGTGGAGCCAAGTTAAAGCCCCTAACCAGGGGTAGGATTCTACAGGTTCACACCTATTCGCTAGAACCGGTTGTTAACATTCTAAGCAGTTCAAAGAACCGGTTGTTAGAATAAATTACTGGCCTAATCCTGTAAGGAAGGCAGGAAGGAAACATTCTGGTGTTGCTTACAGAAACTGCCTCTCCATTAACTCTTATTACATTCTTGGCAGGACTAGACTTCCTGTCTCTGGAACTTCTCTGGAGTTTTTTCCCCTCCTTGGATGGTACTTTGCTTGTGTGGAGTGACCATTGAAAAAAGTGACTTATGACCATTTTTCACACTTACAACTGTTGCAGCATCCCCACAGTCATGAGAGGCCAGGCGAAGAGATGCGTGCCTCGATGTGAGGGATGTTGAGTTGACTACGTCCAGCCAGTCACATGACCACCAAGCCATACCACCAACTAAGCCATACCCACAGAACTGGTTGTTAAAATATTTGAATCCCACTCCTGCCCCTAACACAAATACTTCTTGCCAGAGAAAACAAAGCACAAGTTCAGCTGCAAAGTGTCAAATTGGGTAACTACCCCATTACAAAAACCCTTTCTCAGAAAAACAACACTATCAGCTTAGCCATAGAATCTCCAGAAGGCCATAGAATACTGATAAGGTAAGCAGAGCACTAGGGAAGCAAAAGAAAGTAGGGTAACTCTTAATAGCCTACCAATAAACAGTTTGTGCTTCAATATAATATGCCCTGGTCTGCTTTTCAGATGTCTAAATTATTCTATTATTAGGATAAGAGAAACATTGATTCTCCAGTATACAGAACCTCAAGTCTTCACAATCCCACAGCAGTTATTGTGACCTGTTTGGCTTGGCAAATATACGGGCTTAGCTTGATGTGTTTGGAAAGAGAGAGGCATGTTGATTTTGTGACTATCAGGCAGATATTTACAATAAACAAATCCTTATTCTTGGACCTCAGAGTCCTACAAAACCTCAATGTCCAAGTCAAATCCAGAACTGGAATCTATTCAGATTGCTTTATTTCCCTCAGGCATTAGAAGATTTATGAATTATATTTTCCATGAATTTTTGTACTTGTTTACTTGGACAATTTGCTTATTTGTCCTGGCCAAAATCTTTAAGCTATTTTCCTACTTCTGGCACTTACACGTGTTGGCTGTAGAGTGAGTAAAGCACTTATCCTGGGCTGCAGATAAACCAGTGCCTTTTTTGTTCCTGTCAATCTGTCTGCCTGGTGTGTTCCTACTTAATAGTAATAATGTTCAAAGCTGTGTAGTTGGCAGAGGGAATGGTCTTGAGGGATAGGAAGATCAGCTGTTCTAAGACAATGACCAGGGGGAAAAACGCAAGTCCAGTATAGAATCTAATCTGTGAAAAAGAAGAAGAAGGAAGATGGCGACCAAGGCAGCTGCATAGTCGCGCCGCTGGGAGCCCGAAGGAGAGAAAAGTGCCAGTAACTGGGTTCAGATACAGGAATAGAGGTAACAAAAGTAACAAAAATACATAGATAAGGTCCTCGGAATCTACAAAGTAGCAGCGTGGGGATTCGGACGGGGACAGCCAGCCGGTCTGGAGAGAGGGGATCCTGCCAGGATCCAGGAATCCCATTTTGGGCAGCTTCCCTTTGTTGGTTAAGGCGAGCGATCGGGCGAACTGCTGGGACCAAGACAAAAAATTACAAATTCTTCAGCTACCTGCATAGGAGAAAGCTGCCTAGTGAAGTTGTTTAAAAACTTGAGGGACACGACGGGCAGCGAGGGAGAAAAAAATCGGAGGAGACGCCGCTGCCGCTGCTACCGCTTCGCTCCGGAGGGAGAGGGAGGAAAGCCAGAGGAGCAATGGCCGGGAGGATCGCTGGGCGAGAGCGCTCCAACTGTGGCTTTTTCTCTCGACTTCGAGAGTTTTCCCCTCGACTGCTGAGTGGGAATCTGACTGGAGGAGACGCTGCTACCGCTGCCGCTGCCGCTGCTGCCGCTTCGCTCCAGAGAGAGAGGGAGGAGAGCCCGGGGAGCGCCGGCCGGGAGGATCGCTGAGCGAGAGCGCTCCAGCTGTGGCTTTTTCCCTCGACTTCGAGAGTTCGCCAAATTGCTGGTCCGGACTCCATCTTTTGGAAGGGTAAACACAAACAAATAGTTTCCTGTAAACTGTTCAATTTGTCTCTGCTGAATCAAAGTTAGCTTGCAAAAAAAAAAAAAAAGAGGAGAGAAGATTAGTTGGTTTCCTCTGTTCTTAGAAGTGAAGCCCTTTCCTTCACTCGGATAAAAACCCTTTGAACATTGTGTTACAACTTCCTGTTTACAGAGTAATAGCGATCTGCTATTCAAAGAGCAATAAATTCCTCTCATTCAATCAACTACAGCTGCTAGTAAAACAATTAACCCGTTCCTTGCAGACTCTTAATACTACCTCATTACTGTAATCAAACACTGATTAATTCACTACCTCAAAACTTTCAACTTTTCTACCTCAGCACCTATATCAACGATTAGATAATCAATTTCTATAAAATATTTTATTAATGGTTTAATTGATATATTGTTTTAACTGATTAGTGTGATTAGAGTGTTTAGTACAAATAGTGTGATTACTGACTAGTTTAAAAGATCAAAATTCATGTAATTTAATTGAATAGTAAAATCAATGATTTAGTGAATTTAAATGAACAGTGTGATTAATGATTAATGTAATTAATTGATTAGTGATTAGAGTAATTAGTTGCTCAGAAATATTATCTGACTTGATCAGGTTGATTGTTGCTCAGGAATATTATCTGACTTGAGAGATTACTGCAATTGATTGTTTGATGTAATATTGTCTATATAGATTACCCAAAATTGTTCCTTTAATTAATTCAATCAACGTACTATTTTAACAAACCTACCATGCCAAAAAGAAAATCCTACGCCAAACCACAACCTAAAGAGAAGATAATCCCCACCAATGAACCACAAGACTCCTGCACATGCCTTAAATGCTACAAAAATCTAAAGGATAATGAAAACTCCATCAAATGTTCTCTGTGTAAAAAATACGCTCATCATGACTGCTTGGGATTACCTGAGCAAATGATTCAATACCTAGAATCATCCAATGAGTTTCCATATTTCTGCAAATCATGCAGACCCAAACTGGATCTGTCTGAAAGAATTGATACCATCGAAACCATTGAAACATCCCCTACCATCGAAACCATTGAAACAACCCTTAACACCATAGTAGCATCCCTGGACGCCGTAAAAGAAAGAATATCCAACCTTGAAAAAAAAGACACAATGCAAAAACCTGAACATCCAATAGCTACAAACCACATCTCTACCCAACAACCACAATCCGATCCAAAACCCAATCCACAAATAAACACAACCCAGACAAATATTGATATCCCAATCCTCATCAGAGAAGCCGTTGAGCATGAACGTAAACGTCCAAACGCCATCTTATTTGGTCTAGAGGACATCAATGTCAATGATGACATCACAACTGTCCGAAACATCATCAGAGATTATCAAGCATCAACCATCTCCGCTGATGAAATACTTGACATTTCCCGCATCGACCGAGAGCTCAAAAATAGAGACGGCTCTGTGGCCCCACGCTTGTGCAGGGTCATTTGCAAAAATGAATCAAGCAAACGTAAATTCATCTATACTATAAACTCACTCGCCAAAACCAACACCAACCATAAGAATCTCCGTTGCCGCCCTGATCTAACCATACAGCAACGTGCCCGCTCCCGTGCACTCCGCATTGAACTCAAAAACCGTCTAGACAATGGAGAGAAGGACCTGTATATTGACTACAATGCTGACTGTATCAAAAGTAAGCCACGCAACCCAATACCCAGCTTCTACCCTCAACCACAACCCTACCTCAACCGATCCACCATCACCCAAGACTAGGCACGCACGCCCCCAACTACCTCAATTCCAACTACTGCCGGCCTTAAATGCAAACTACTCAATGCAAGAAGCCTCGTGAATAAAATACATGAATTTCTCATCCTCCTAAATATGGCTAACTTCGACATTATATTTGTCTGTGAAACATGGCTCAATGCATCTCTCCCCGACTCCATTACCACAGTAAGAGACTATCATGTTTACCGATCAGATCGTGAAAATCGTCGAGGAGATGGTGTTGCTATATTCTATAAAAAATCCTTACATCTAAAAAATATCCAAGTTACCCAGGAGCTTGCTCTTCCTGAGACCATCATCTGTGAACTATCCTTAAATATCACAATTCGATTCTTACTATGTTACAGAGCACCTGATTATGACATCGAACATGTAAACAAGCTAAATACATTACTAACATGGGCTGCATCCTGCCCATACCCTTTTATCTTTCTTGGTGATTTCAATCTACCTCATATTGACTGGACCCTAAATGATTGTACAACTGAAATCATACACACAACCTTCTACAATGCTATTACAAATCTGGGACTGGAACAACTAGTAACCAACAACACTAGACTAAACAACTGCCTCGATCTCATCTTCTGCAATAGTTTGAATTTAATTTACGGAATACAAACTAAAGAACCCTTTTCCAGTAGTGACCACAATATGATTGACTTTTGTCTCAACATACGTCCACACAAAAATCACCACAATGATGTAATCCCCAATTGTAACTTCAAAAAAGGCAACTATGATCTTATAAACAACGATCTCTCATCCCTGGATTGGCAATCTCTATTCACTGGATGCAATACTGTTGAAGACCATTACAACATATTTTTACTTGAAGTCAAAAGAGTCATCAAACTATATGTACCAACAACAACTCCCAAAACAAAACAAAAAAGCGGATTACCCATATCAATAAGGAAACTTCAATCCAAAAAGAGATCACTCTGGATGAAAAACAAATCTGGTCACGTTGCCAATTTCAAAAACCGATACAAAAATTTATGCCACCAGATAAAGACCGAATGCACCAATTATCACATTAAACAAGAGGAAAACCTTCTAAGCACCAATTCCACCCGTGCTTTTTACAATTTTGTAAACAACAAACTAAAAGACTCAAGGTCCATCCCTCCCTTGATAGGACCTGATGGTAAAGACTGCAACGACGACACCATTAAAGCCAACATCTTTAACACATTCTTCAGCTCAGTATTTGTAAACAGCAATGGATCATGCCCAGTATTTCCTAGCCATACCACAGACAACAATAATGATCTAATACATATCGATTTCACAGAAGACAATGTTGGAAAATCACTACGCAATCTAAAACCATCTCTATCTATTGGACCGGATGGAATATGTGCCTACTTCTTAAGAAAGCTATCCACTGCCATAGCCAAACCTCTAAGCATAATCTTTGAAAAATCTTTCAGGACCAGCTCCTTGCCTAACCTATGGTCACAAGCCACAGTCATCCCCATCTTCAAAAAGGGAGACCCTAGCCTAGTTGAAAATTACAGGCCAATCTCCTTATGCTGCGTCACCTGTAAAGTCATGGAATCAATTATTAACCAATCCATCATCCTCCACTTAGAGACAAATAACCTACTCTCCAATAAACAATTTGGTTTCAGAAAAAAACTATCCTGTAATCTACAACTCTTACACTGCAAAAACATATGGACTCGACCAGGGCAAAGCAATAGACGCAATCTACATAGACTTCTGTAAAGCCTTTGATTCAGTGGTACACGACAAACTACTCCTAAAAATAAAATCCTATGGTATCTCTGGACAACTGAATAACTGGATAGAAGCATTCCTGTCAAACAGACAACAAATGGTCAAAATCGGAAGCGTCCTACCAAATCCAGTACCTGTCAATAGTGGTGTCCCCCAA
Organism: Notechis scutatus; assembly: GCF_049901735.1. Classification (NCBI taxonomy): domain Eukaryota; kingdom Metazoa; phylum Chordata; class Lepidosauria; order Squamata; family Elapidae; genus Notechis; species Notechis scutatus. The sequence goes on along the minus strand of NC_142009.1, from coordinate 129,291,707 downwards.
GGCAGTGTTCTAGGACCAACTCTCTTCATACTCTACATAAACGACCTCTGTGATCATATTAAGAGCAATTGCGTTCTCTTCGCTGATGATGTAAAGCTGTTCAATACCACAGACAATACTGCTACCCTACAAAAAGATCTTGACTATGTATCAGAATGGTCAAACAAATGGCAACTTCAAATCTCAACAAATAAATGCTCTGTCTTAGATATTGGCAAAAAAAAATCAGAAAATAAAATACAAGCTGAATAGTCAAGAACTTGTTGATGACCCAAGCTCTGTAAAGGACCTTGGAATACTCACCTCAAATGATCTAAGTGCTAGAGCCCACTGCAACTACATAGCCAAAAAGGCATTAAGAGTTGTTAACCTAATCCTACGTAGCTTTTTCTCTGGTAATATCACACTACTAACCAGAGCATACAAAACATTTGCTAGACCAATACTCGAATACAGTTCATCAGTCTGGAACCCACATTACGTATCTGATATTAGCACAATTGAGAAAGTCCAGAAATATTTCACAAGAAGAGTTCTCCACTCCTCTACTCGTTGTAGAATACCTTATGCCACCAGACTTGAAATTCTAGAACTAGAAAACCTTGAATTATGCCGTCTTCGGTCTGACTTAAGCATGGTATATAAAATCATACATTGCAATGTCCTACCTGTCAGTGAATACTTCAGCTTCAACCATAACAACACAAGAGCACACAATAGATACAAACTCAAAGTAAACCGCACCAAACTTGATTGCAGGAAATACGACTTCAGCAATAGAGTGGTCAATGTCTGGAATACTCTACCCGACTCTGTAGTTTCTTCCCCAAACCCCAAAAACTTTAACCTTAGACTGTCTACTATTGACCTCACCCCTTTCCTAAGAGGTCTGTAGGGGGCGTGCATAAGCGCACCAATGTGCTTACCGTCCCTGTCCTATTGTTTCTCTTATTCTTTTATTTTTCTTATATGTACCCATTTCATGTATTCATAACTATGTATACACTTATACTTATTATCTTGTAAACAATTGGCAAATCAAATAAATAAATAAATAAAATAAATAAAACAGCACAGTCAATACCCTCCTTAGTTCTAATGAAGATAAAGGGAGGGAAGGACCCATTTATGTTTTTCTGCTTGGAGTTTCAACGCTTTTGTATTGCAGTTGGGTTCCTAGGATCTCTTCCACATTGCCAATGGTTTCCTTCTTCCTATGCAAGAGTAATTCACCAGATGCTCACTCTCCATATCAATTTGGAGTTGCTTTTTCAATATAATATAGGTGGCAAATAAATTTAATAAATAAAATAAGATTATATGATTGTGTAGCCATCACCATAGCCTAAATGACCAAAAGTGAAATGGTGAAAAGTAACTGTGTTTTTAACTATTTAAACCTTTGTTCCTACACTTGGAAGACCTTCAGTACTGCAGCCTTAAGGTTACTCATGAGGCACTTAGGCACTTTGAGTTTGATAACCCTCCTCTGCTCTAAGCTAGAGAAATATACATTTAACTTGCGTGTGTTGGTTACTCTATTTCCTCAAAAGAATTCACAGGACTACTGCTAAAGAATAATCTAGTCTGTTTTGGAGACTTCTCTATCATTTTCTAGGCTTTGCCAATTTTTATTATAAATTCATAAATTTATTTGCTGCATTAATCACAATGTGGATTTAGCTTACCTAGAAGTGGTTTCCTCTAAAAGGAATCTCAGTTATAAAAAATAGACTTTCTTCTCAAGTAGTCATTCAAGTCTCAACTCTTCCTACATAATCAAGTCTCACATCTGTTATATAATCGGATGCTTCCAATTTCACATTTGGAACCACATTTTTGCCATTTTGCTCCAAAGTTTGAGGGCACCATCCTGTTCTTTATCAGGCCATTCCTTATAATGAAATGGAACGGCAATGCTTTATCAGAAGCATTTACCCATCAAAAAGGCTTTTTAATATTGGCACCATCTTCTCAAAGGAGTAAGTCAAACACTCATCACAAGAATTTAGAACATTTTCACAGAGAAGAATAATGCCACCTTAAAATAATATCTTAATGGATATATTAGTAAGACAAGCAGCCAGAGCTTTTAACTGTGGCTGATATCACTTCTAATAACTGATGTCACTTATAGTAACTATATCATTGATATTATAATGATACCATCCTTTCCAACCAACTACAGTTATGACAAACTATCAATAGTTAAATGACCCACCACCAACAAATCCTCCCCATTCCAAAGGCCTCCTTTTTTCTCCAAGTACTGCAAGCTGCTCCCATATCAACTGGATCATGCTAAATTCACATACAAAGTATCACAGAAAGTTCATCATTGTTGGAGACCACATCTAGTTTTCTACCAGATTTGTCTCCTCCACCTAACAGCCATTGGCCAGAAAAGGCAAGAAGAAAAGGCTCAGGAATTAAACCCTGAGTTAGTCGGTCTTCTCTCTCTCTCTCTCTCTCTCTCTCTCTCTCTCTCACACACACACACACACACACACACACACACACACACACAGAGAGAGAGAGAGAGAGAGAGAGAGAGAGAGAGAGAGAGATGGACCCCTGGGTTTTGTATTAGGCAAATTGTCTCTGCATTTGTAATTTCTTTCTTAATTGCAGTAAGGCAACTTATCTATCTTTGTCAAGCTCTTGAGATTTCACTCTCATACCTGATTTATTGTCCTGTCTTAGAGAGAGGTCTGACAGTAGCAAAGCTTCTCCTTTTTCAGTCCTGATAGGTCTGGCCTAGAATATGGTGTGGCAGGGTATTGGCTGGCCTTGTAGTTCATCATAGACCCCTGAAATGGTACAACGACCACTGGACTGAAACACTATCTTGTAAAAAAGCAGGACAACACACTTTGTTCATGTCACAAAGAGGTTTTATTTCAGTTTGGTCTCTGCAGCAATGCTGTCATTATCCACAATGCTGCCTTCTGTTCCCTTTCCAATTCCTCCCTATTCTTGGACATTTAGACACGTAGAAATGGAGAAAGAGCCATAAGCAGATATGGGATCACTGCGTTGGGCAGAGTAGAGGAAGAAGTGTGAGAAGTTGCATAGGCTTCAATCCCTTTAAACTGATCCTGAGCTCAGGATTGTAATCGGGGATGAAGGAAATCAAACAGCAGAATATAATGTAGACAAGAAATGTTACAAGTAAACAAGAGGAAACATTCAATATAGGAGCATAAATATAGGAGCAAATTTCATATTCCTTGAGCAGAAAACCCCAACTCTCAAAAAATAGGTACTGATATTGTCTAGGTGATGCTAGTATGCATTTGGCACCTTCCCAAAGTATCCTTATACTAGCCTCAAGGAATTTCACCTGTCTTCATTTAAATATACATTTTATGTACATTTACATGGAATAAATTTCAAAAAGGCCTTGGACAGATGCTGGCATAGATAACACAAAACCTGAATAAATATTTGAGGATACCTTATCAGCAGCTTGGATCAAATCATTTTCAAGCATATTTTAATAAAATATCATTCTGGTGCTCTTATCCCCAACTGCTTTTCCTTTTGTGAAGGTTAAAGTTCTCCATATCTTTCTTCTTCGAGGAAGAAAGACATTTGGGGAGAAAAAAAACAGCCTGCGGAAAGGTATAAACAGCATATGTTCCTGCTGGGCTTTTGGTTTGTATAAAGTATTACTTTCCTTACTTAGTCTTCATTTTAAAATATAAATATGTGTGTAACATGAATTTGGGCCTGCAAAAAGTACAGCTCTATTTTTAAACAATGAAAGAAAAATAGTTGTTGTAGCATTTGGGAATTGCTTTGCTAGATAATCACACCTGGGAACAGAATCTATTGAACTCTGTTGGACTTATCCTTAAGTAAACATGCAAAATGCTGGATTCTGCTGCTGTATAACCAAGCTGTATAACTTATTACAGACTAATTATATATATTTTAATAGCATTTATATCTAAGATGGTGTTTTATAACATTTAATTTAGACTCATCATGTGGTTCCAATCCACCCCCAACTCTCATTTCTGCCTCCTGTTTCATCTTAAGGGAATAAAGTATACTCTGACTTCCTAATTTACTTTACTATGCAGCTTGGACACCTTCCGCACCACTCTTTATATCCAAATGAAAACAGCAAATTGGAGTTAGAGAGAATTTTGACTCTTTTGATGTCCTGCCCAAAAATTAGTAGACCTAGGTATATGGTAATTAATATCAGGAAATGATATTATGGAGAGTTTTTTCTGTTGCTGATCAAAAGTCTTTCAGCAGCTGCTCTGTGTTTCCTTCCTAATTGCTTTTTTTGTGGCGAGACAAATATTAAATGGTAAGTACAGTCTGGAAGCTTATAAGGAGAGGATTCCCCATAAAATTCCATGATTGAAGGAGTTAATTTCATACCCAGATCACTGAATGGAAAGTATAGGACCACTTCCAAACAGTGATAAGCTTCGTATTTTCAAAGCATTCTGCATTTTTCAGATTTTTAGAATATTTCCAATTACAAAATTAAAGGTGCCTGGCATGGATTCTCAGAACAAATAGCCTCCTTATAAATTGAGCATAGGACACTGGAGATGAGAGATGAAAGTAATGAATTTTGGCAAACCTTGAGAAGGATGGCCATGGAGAAGGAAAGATCTGAAGGTCATCAGTCTTTAAAAAACATAAGAACTGTGTTTGTGTGTATTATATATGAAAATTATTTACCCAGATTTAGGAGTAGAAAATAAAAACAGTGGTGGCATTTGAGTATTAGAAGACCACATATGACCTATGAAGATATGAATTCTAGGTAATAACATATACATCTTGCTAAATGCCTACAGTGATTCTCAGTTATCTAGGTCATGGCTGTACCAAAGGTGTTTTATTCAGGAGGCAACTGGACTTTCTTACTTTTCTTTGAAGATGTTTGCTTCTCATTCAAGAAGATTCTTCAGTCTTGACTGGATGGTGGGGAATGGAAGGATTTATACTCCTTGCAGACAGCTGGTCATTTGCATTCTTTTAGAGAGTCATTGAGGCCATTTGGAGGTTTATCTGTCTCCTCATGATCACCTGAGTAGTGTAAATGGGTGTGGAGCCTTTTTGGAACTGCTGAAAGGACTGTGTTGTAGGACTGTGTACATTCAGAAGTTCTAAGAAGGCCACACACCCACAGATAAAGCTGAAGAAGCTTCTTGGATGTGAAATGAAATGTCTTCAAAGAAAAACAAGAAAGTCCTCTTGAAAAAAGCACCTTTGGGACTACATCCTGCTATACTATCCAAAATAGTATGTCTAACTCCAATATATTGGATGCAAAATGCTAAAAGAGAAAGAGAAAATGAGTACTGTGGGGTGAACATAATCTTAACATTAATATATTTCTGAAAAAAGCAGAAAATTGGTCACAGACTTATTTATCTTCCTACCTTGATGTAATTGTTTTGTTGCAAGTACTGTTTCACTGTCTACTGTTCCAGCTTTTATTATGAAGAATCTTTTTGGGAGTTCAACTTCATAAACAAGGTAACCCAAAGCCTAACCTCTTTTGGAGACTGACTTCCTGGGTTGCAAGGCCAGGGATAATGAAGAAGCAGACTGAGGAAGAGGTGGGCCGATAATGAAAGCTAGAGGCATCAAATGATTGTTTAACCAGTGAGCCAGATCAGCTGATTTTTTTAAAACAAGTTTCCATATAAATCTGTTTCACTGCCTTTTTTCTACTCTGTTGCTTCTTGAACATTGCAGAGGAGGCTAAAGATTGTGTTATATTAAGAATGTGCGTAGGTGTTCTTGCTTGATGAAGCTATACAGAATATTGCATCGAACAAAGGAGAATGTAGTCTACAAAAGCTTAAAGTATGTTAAATTTATAATTCAAGTTTCCAAGGAATAATTCACATTATCCTGAAACAGATAGATGTACTTACCTCTCTAGGAAGAGTGATATCAGCAATTCCATCAATGAGATTTCCATCAGTGGAAGGATTGCTTATGAAATGTTAACATTTCAGATCTCGTCTAATTGATACAATTATATTTATACTCATTGAGCTAAATTTTTTCCTATTGATACACCCAGATGTATTTTCCTTCTTCTATATAGGGAATAGATATCAAAGATACAACATGAATTTTATGTTTTGTTAGCATATCTCATTCTACTCACACTTCCCAGCAAAAGAAAATATATAGTACGAAATATAAATTCAGCATAAGGTATGCAGAAATGAGCACTGCCCAGAGCCCCTGGCTGAGGGAGGAGGGTGGTTAGAAATATGAAATATAAACAAGCAAACGGTTCTAAAAGTTTATGAGACTATTACATATTCCTCCACTACAGTAGAAGAAGAAAACTAGAAAGTTCTGGAAGAAAAAGTACTATTTGCTTTTAAAAATTAAGATTTTTCAAAATTAAATGGACACTTGATTCGACTATAACTTTGTATCTTTTTAAGGATAATCAAATCATCACTCCTTGTGAGAAACCTGAACAATGGTTTTAAATTTAAGATTTAGAAAGCAGGTTAGAAATGCCATAATACAAACAATAACAAAAATATTATTTAATCTATAAATTCTTAAAAGTTTCCTTTCCTAATGTTGGTGAATAGTGTTTTTTTTATTTCTACATCCCTGTTTTGCTTCCTTTCATTTTCCTCTGCTATTTCATTAGCCTTAATTTATACAAGTAAAAAAAATGGAAGTGTTAATAAAATTTAAATAGAAAATAAAGGTCATTTTAAATTATATCGTAATAATAAAGGCTTCCAAAAGGCATTTGCCTTTGAGATAAGTACAGTAATTAATTTTCAGAATGTTTCAACCTTCATATGCTATTTACTTTTCAATTTAAAAACCTATCCGTCAGAATAAACTAGGAGATCATCTGTATGTGTGTGTATATGTGGTTCTATGTGTATGTATCATATACACAGATATGCATATACACAGTGTCTTATCTAAGTATTTTTAATTAAAATGTTAATTTGAATATTTCTGAAAATTGGTTTGCATTCAGTATATACGATGCTTCTGACATTTAAAAATTCCACTGTTATATATAAATATCTTTAGACTGCATACTGTTTATTCTCAGGTACATGGACATGAAACCTGAAAAAGATAATTCTGAAATGAAAGAAAATATATATTGAATGAATCAAATTACCCTCAAGTACATTCTTTAAAAAACTCAAAATATGCCAGAAAGTTTTCAACATTTTGAATCCCTTCAGTTTTATAATAATGTCATACATTATAATCTTTGAAATATCTGTAGCCATAGGAAGCCACGGTTCTGTATCTTAAAATATGGCTTCCTATATTTTAAGATACAGAACCAGAAAGCTCCATCTCTTGATGTCTGCCACCTATGAAAAACAACTAAAGGGGCTCTTAAATTATGTAAATCTGTGTACAATATATATATGCAAATGCTCGCACAAATGTTAGAAATATATTTCCACCACTTATGTGACTCCATTTCTAAGAGTGTCCATGAGAATTTGTTTGTGAATTGCAATTATGCACACACAAATCCCACACTGGGGTACATTATCAGAATCTATATTCAGTCTTCCTAAAGATCTGAGCTTGTTGATAGTCTTTCACCTGGGAATTTGTTCTGTAGCTTTGAATATATTCTCCATGATAAAATATAGCTTAGGTGACTTGGGTGGGTGATGTCTAACTTGAGCTCATTCCTGCCAACTTCATGCACACAACTATGCAGTCATCTGAATAGTAATTTGGATGTGGTTTGTTGACTTTTGCCAGGAAGTTTCTTGAGGTCTTAACTAGCTTAAAGTTCTGCTATGTCCTTGTTGGAAGAAAAATGCAGTCTGGTTCCAAGGTAGGAAAAAGGTGCTGCAAATAAAATGGAGGCTGATTGGAAAGAAGGACTCTGTTTATTGATGAGCAGAACCAACTATGGCATATAATTCTGGGACAGCTGACAAATTGGTTTGTGGAGCACATGGATTTTTATAGGGTTCTGAGATGCTGCAGGCGGTTGTGCAATATAGTGAGCCTGGTGTCTTTGGTGATGAGTTAATCCTATTATGTCCTAAAGGTTGTATCCTGTTCTTAGAATTTGGGGGGAGAGGGATAAATTCTTAATCCCATCAACTGGACCTGAAGGTGTTTTGTTTGTGAATAGGTTGGCTTGGGTTTCTTAATGGGCACAAAATATCCATCTCTAAAGACTTCAGGCATCTGTTGGAGGCTGTTGGGGCTGCTTTCTCATTTTCTTAAGATTTTTCTCCATTTCTCCTTTGGGGAAATATAACATCCTGCCTCTTTTAATATTCCCCAAAATATTTCATTCTTGAAGGGGGGGGCTTCCCACATCCTGGAGAATTGCCACTCTTTACAACCCCACTTAGCTTCTGAGGTTAGTCAAGACTGGCCACATGCTGTCATCTACTGAGACAATATATTTTAAAAGATTTTCAACTAGGTATGCCCAAGTACCAACAGCTATAATATTTTAAGGTTTTATATTGCATTTTAAGTGGAGGTAAACTGCCTAGAATCACTTTTGGTGAGATGGGCAACATACAAGTATAATAAAATATTTTTCCAGTATTCAAATTCCCAATAGCACATGATTCTATCAAAACTCCATCTGGTTTTTATTTTTCAGCTCTGAAAATTCAAAAACTCTGGACAAAAAAAGAAGAAATGGATTAATATGGTGTTACTGTACAACGTTGTAGCTAAAGAATGCACATTCAACATTTTATTCAACATTTATTTATTCAACACATTCAACATTTAAAGCATGAAACAACTTATACAATCACTTCAATGGTTTAATTGAATTTCACTTTAATTTTACCAGCAGCAGAACTGGATAGTTACTGAAGAAAGACAACTGCATGAGCAATTGTCTAATAATCCAGAAATATTCTTTGTGTTAAACATTGGACTAGGAACAGGGAAACCTGAGTTCTAGGCCTATTTTAGGCTTGAAAGCCAGCTGAGTGATCTCAGCCCCTCTCAACCCCATAGAGGAATATTGAGGTAGATGTGAAGAAAGAATGCAACAGCTGTTATGAAAACATCAGTTTAGCCTGGAAAGGCAGGAAGCAGTGAGGAAGAAACTCAGCATTCCTGTTTTGACTGTCTTTGGTTTAAGAGGAGGTAGAGGAAAACTCTGTCCATTTTCTTTTTAGGATTCTGTCATTATACTCTACAAACACACTAACTGTAAACAGCCCAACCAAAGAACCTCCAAGATCACACCCACCAACATGGACAGGACAAGTCACCAGAACAATGGTTCTCAACCTGTGGTCTGCAGACCCCTGGTGGTCCGTGATGTTGTAACAAGAGGTCCATGAAGGCTTGAAGAAATGTCTTGGTGGTCTGTGGTCCATGGCCACAAAACTTATTTAAAGAGGATCCATGCTGAAGAAAAAGTTGAGAATCACTGCACTAGAATATAAATTGAGAGCAACCACATCCCTTACTAGCACTGATAATGTTACTTAGTTTGAGTAATGAAATGTCTACAAGAAAACAACCAAGTTCAGAGAGTACCAAGAACTCTCAGTTGTAAATGTTCCTCCGCACACACATAAATAAGTACAGGTAGTCCTCCACTTACAACCACAATTGAGCCCAAAATTTATGCTGTTAAGTGAGAATATGTTAAGTGAGTTTTCCCCCATTTTATGACAATTCTTGCCAGAATCATTAAGTAAATCATTGCAGTTGATAAATTAGTAACCTGGTTTTAAGTGAATCTGGCTTCCCCATAGATTTTGCTTGTTAGAAGGTTGCAAAAAGTGATCACATGGCCCCGGGACACTGCAACCATCATAAGTATGAACCAATTGCCAAGTATCTGAATTTTGATCACACAATCATGGGGTTGCTGCAAAGATTGTAACTGTGAAAAATGATTATAAGTCACTTTTTTCAGTGCCATTGTAACATTGAACGTCACTAAATGAACTGTTATAAGTCAAGGACTACCTGTATATGCTAGTAAATATTTTCATAATATGATTAAAATTTTCTCTTATTCACCAATGTACTGTACATCTAATTTCTTTGAAGCTTGCAAAAAAAAAAAAAAAACATTTCCCAAGAGATCTGTAATACCACATGTCATTTTGAGAAATCAAGAGGTCTCATTTTTAAAAGGGTTATAATAAATGTAGTTAAACTCCAGGCAGAAATTAAAGAAGGAAGATGACTAGTGTAGCAATCATACTTTCATACAGTTTCTTCATTCTATATCAGTTGATGTAATGCATATCTTTAAAAGTCATAACTTTACTTCAGCATTGCAATAAGTATGACAACCATGAAGCATTTTCGAATTACTTCTTCTAGAAGCAGGTTAAAAATTTCATCTTGGCTATGATTTACATGGATTAAGAGACTGTTGTGTCCTTTCCAATGACCAAACTATGGAATAAGAATATTGTGCAATGTGATAGTAGATGGCCAGCAGAAATTCAATAATTCATTCTTTATGTTCTTTTTTTAAATTATAGGACTTTTCATCAGATGCAAACCACCACCACCCCACTTTAAACTCATCTTCCTTTTGCTGTGTTTACTTCCAGCTCGATATGTAACATATGAACAATACGCCATTTTCTCCTAAATGAAAGCAAAATGGAGATAAAGATAGTTTCTTTAGATGTTTTCTGCTGCTACAATAATCAGCAATAAGGGATTATGATTTTGTAGTACTAAGCTTTCTGATGGCATGGCTTGCATGCCTCCCACACAGAGCATGTAGTTGATTAATAAGCTTGGTCTGAGATAGGATATTAGCTTAATTTATATCCAAGACAAGTCCTGCTCAGGGAAAAGAACTCAAGCCTCACACATATAAATGTTCCCAGCTCAATCTATGGCATCTCCAAATAAGATTGGCAAATCCTTTTGTCAGAGATCCCGGTTAATTACTATAATTTTATTTTTTATTTATTTTATTTGGTTTGTCAATTGCTTACAAGATAATAGGTATAAGTAAAAACATAGTTATGAATACATGGATACATATAAGAAAAATAAAAGAAACAATAGGACAGGGACGGTAGGCATGTCGGTGCACTTATGCACGCCCCCTACAGACCTCTTAGGAAAGGGGTGAGGTCAATAGTAGAAAGTCTAAGGTTAAAGTTTTTGGGGTTTGGGGAAGAAACCACAGAGTCAGGTAGAGTATTCCAGACATTGACCACTCTGTTGCTGGAGTCGTATTTCCTGCAATCAAGTTTGGTGCGATTAACCTTGAGTTTGTATCTATTGTTTGCTCTTGTGTTGTTATGACTGAAGCTGAAGTATTCATTGACTTGTAGGTCATTGCAATGTATGATTTTATATACTATGCTTAGATCGGACCGAAGGCAATGTAGTTCTAGGTTTTCTAGGTCTAGAATTTCAAGTCTGGTGGCATAAGGTATTCTGCAACGAGTAGAATAATAATAATATGCATAACAGATCAATGGTTTATACTCATTATGTTGCAATTCTCTTAGTAGCCATTCTCCCTTGTAACAGGGTTGCTGCCCACTTGCAGAAGTCAACTTGAACATGAAAAAAATGCAAGTGTAAACAGCCAAAGTTTACAAAAGCTAGGTTGATTTGAGGGTTCAACCTTGATGAGACTGAAACTGGTCCCTGGTTCCTCCTGAAATTTCTATAATGGAAGCACATCTCGTCCCCAGCCAGCCACTGGTGCCACGTTCTCCTGAGATGTGCATGTGGAAACCTTGATTCCAAGCACAGGGTGCTCTGATTTAAACCAGGATTTTTCTATCTTCTTATATTGGTTAGATATTATTTCATCCCATGCCTATTCGTTACTATTTAACATTCAGTCAAGGTTTATTTTCTGGCATGTTGCCATTCACTGCATGATATAATTTGGACATTCATCATCAGTCATTATTTCTCTCATGCCATATTATTCTTTTCAGTGCAAAGAGGTGAATTAATTTGAAATAAATAGATGTTTTGGTTTTCATTAAACCATTAACTTGTCTATTGGTTTCAATGTTGGAATTCGCAATGTTAACTGCTGTAAACATTCAAATGCAGGTTTTATGTATAGATTTATCTTAAGTGACCCTTATGTTTTCCATCTTATTTTAAATGCTGCGTTTGCATGCGTTTGTGTGATTGATTTGCCTTGCCAGACAGTACTCTCTGCCATTTAATTGCTACATTATATAAAGAATCTTTCTGATTTGCAGAGAGATTAATTGCTTTTTTGCAAAAGCTTCCCACCATCCCCATTTTGCTGTCATGAAACTGTCAAGCTCCCTGGAATTTGCTCACTTTTGAGGGTGAAAGAGCATCAGTTTTATTCAGAAATGAAATAAAATGAGGAAGAGAAATTTGGGGGATTCTCATCCCTGCCATGGGCACAATTAGACCACACCAGAAGCCCAAATGAGCAATTTGAGAGCTCAAGACTGATAAAAAATCTCCTAGATCTGTATTAATTTGCTTGCAAGTGTCCAGTCATGTTCTGAAGCAATCTTGATATGAAACACCAATTAGTAATCCAAAAGATATTAGAATGTGCTGAGATGGACAAACTCACTCTAGAGCTAAAAGGCAAAGAAGAGTCAGAGTACTATGCAGTATGGGATAATTGGTATAAAAGATTGAATAGTACAAATAAGAATAGTAGAGATAAGAAAAATGTATATAAATGTATATAAATGGATATAAATGTGTGGAGATTTGTATAATGTAACAATGATGCCACAGTGTTGTTAAAAATGAGAATGAGATAGGTAAACTTGAAAAAGCATGATAAAAACAAATTTAGAAAGAAAAAAAAAAGAAAACTACGGTTATGCAACACTTTGTTTCATTTGATTAAGTGATAATTTAGCTGAATCACTACTCAAGGTAGATCCTCAAAGCAACCCCATCATACTCATTCTAAAATACTAAAAGTATCAATTTACACTATTGTTCAACCACAACTCTGGACTTCTAATAGTGGAAAGATGTTTCCAGTCAGCTCTGGAAAGTGCCAAAAGAGACATCAGTTCCTGCCTAACGTTTGCACAAAAGCCCCACCAGCTCTTGTACGTGCCAAATTGGGGTTGCAGATAACACACAGTGACACATCAAGATAAATCCTGTTGCCCCATCACTTTGAGAAAAATGGTATCACTTCTATGGCACAACTTCAAATCAAATCGACTTCTCACAAGCCTATGAAAAAAACTAAGGAGCATGGTACCACTTCCAAGATATTTATTTATTTATTTATTTTGTCAATTGCTTACAAGATAATAGGTATAAGTAAAAACATAGTTATGAATATATGGATACATTTAAGAAAAATAAAAAATAAAAGAAACAATAGGACGGTAGGCACGTTGGTGCGCTTATGCATGCCCCCTACAGAACTCTTAGGAAAGGGGTGAGGTCAATAGTAGACAGTCTAAGGTTAAAGTTTTTGGGGTTTGGGGAAGAAACCACAGAGTCAGGTAGAGTACTCCAGACATTGACCACTCTGTTGCTGGAGTCGTATTTCCTGCAATCAAGTTTGGTGCAGTTTACCTTGAGTGTGTATCTATTGTTTGCTTTTGTATTGTTATGGTTGAAGCTGAAGTATTCATTGAGAGGTAGGACATTGCAATGTATGATTTTATGTACTAAGATCAGACCGAAGGCCTTGTAGTTCTAGGTTGTCTAGATCTAGAATATTATATATAGAATAATAATAGAATATTAGAAATGTTGAAAAATTCTCACTGCATCTTCCAAATGATAAGGGAAAATTTTGTCCTGGTATGGCTAGGGAGACTGATGTCTCAAACCCACCTGTAGGCTGCAAGCATCCCAGTGCTACATTAGCCTGTATTTTAGTGCTTCATAATAATCTTTAAGTTCAGGTCCCTTCCTCTCTCTTTACCCTTTTAACATTATTGTGGTAGTCTTTATTTCCATTTCAGATATCTAGTTAGGGCAGTGAATAAGTGCAGTTTCTTGGTTTTTCAATGGGAGGTCTGAAACAAGTATTTACAAGGGAGAATGAGACACTTGCTTTCCCTTATGACCACAATTGGACCCAACATTTCTGTTGCTAGGTGGGACATTTGTTAATTGAATTTTGCCCCATTTTACCACTTTTCTTGTCACAGTTGTTAAGTGAATCACTGCAGTTCTTAAGGTAGTGACACAGTTGTTAAGTGAATCTGGCTTCCCCATTGACTTTGTTTGTGAGAAGGTCACAAAAGGGGCTCATATGACCCCCAGGGCACTGCAGCCATCATAAATATGAATCAGTTGCCATCAGTTGATCATGTAAACATGGAGATGCTGTAATGGTAATAAGTGTGAAAAATTGCCATAAATCACTTCTTAGTGCTATTGTAACTTCGAACTAAATGAACTGTTGTAAATTGAGGATTACCTATATTTGCCATCTTTTGCCTTTATCTTTTATTGATAGCCCAGAGTCATTGAGAGTCAAAACACATACAACTTTAATCAATTGTTATTATTAACAACACACCCATCTTTCAGCTAATTTTCCTACAATTCTGCTATCCACAGTTCTTTCACAAATGACCAACTCTAAATAATTATAATCTAAATGTCTGATAAATTATGAAAACTTATTTTGGGCCACTTTTTATTGTGCACTGATTGTCCCGGGGCATCAGTGTGATTGATTAAAAGATGTAACATAGGCTACATGGCTATTAAATGGCAGAGGGTACTGTCTGGCAAGTCAAATCAATCACACAAATGTGCCTGGGGCAATTAATCTAGCAGCCCCATGGCATCAGTGATGGAAGGAGCCAAACAGGTCAAAATGATGGCAAGCTAGCTAAGTTCTGTCCCTTTTTTCAATCATACACTTACCTTGACTTTTTTAATACCCCATGAACACTTTGGGATTACCCCATAATTTGTAACCCATTTGAGTATATGCAGTTTTCTCACTTTCATATTTGAAACCACAGTCACAAATGTTTTAAACAAAATTCTGGCTTTATTAGATCAACTCCAATCTTTGTTGCAGGCATAGATCAGCATATATTCTGGTTTTGAGAATTTATATATATAGGAGAGGGGTGTCAAACTCATATCGTCGTGGCAGTGTCACATGATATATTGGGATTTTTTCCCCCTTCGATAAACTGGGTGGGGGCAAGGCCAGCACGTGACACATCCAGCCTGTGGGCCACAAGTTTGATGCCCCTGATGTAAGAGAAGAGCAAGCAGACAAAGAACAAGGGGACAAAGTTAAACATTAACTTTGTCCTTATGTTGCCACGAACAGTCTAAGGATCATGTGCAAAAGTTCAGGATCATACATTAAGTTTCTGCCCAGAAAATTTATTCAAGTTTATACACAAGAATCTAATCAATTAATGGTCAGCACTAAATTTGTTAAGTTTGGGGAATAATGGAGACCAGACATCTGACCAGTGACTTCAACTCTTTAATAATCGTAAATAGAACAGAACAGAGCAAGGCTATGGGCAACAGCAATCCTTTTATAGGGTTATCTGCTACCCTATTAACCAATGACATGTGCAACAAGTTCAAACTTATAACCAATGAGAAGTGTCAAAATAGTGGCCAATCAGGGACTACTTATGGACCAATCCCTAGTTGTTGTATAAGGGCCAATCAGGTGTGCAGGTTTTCCAAACCCTGATTTGCATTTATGCTAGTAACTTTTATTGATTCACAACACCCCTCCCCCTTGGGTTCCGTTTGAGGGGAGCTGTAATAAAATCCTCAAGATAGACAGGCCGTTTGGTCTGTCTGGATGATTTCCGTGGCTCCACCGGTTTTGGTCTAAGGTCCGGTTCCGGTGGAGCGTTTGGATGATCTTTATTAACTTCAGTTTCGCTGCACGGTGATTCCGTGCTGCTTTCACTGTGGTTGTCTCTGCTACTCCGTGTTTCTTCGGGGTTTTGCAGTTCGGTTTCCCCCGTATTAAAGTTCCCTGAAAAATTCAACTCCCTCCCGCTTCAAGTTCCGGTGTTTCGCTGGGCCGTAGGGTTTCCGTTGGCCTGCTATTTGTCATATCAAAGTCAATTTCCTCGATATTTCCTCCCCCTTGAGTTGGTGAACCCGGGGAGTCATGGGTGCTGGGTGGTAATCTCGATCGGAGTTGGTCTATGTGGCGTTTCCACACCCTCCCATCGTCCGTTAGCAGGCGGTAAGATCTAGGCCCGGTAAGGTGGGTAACGGTTGCGGGTATCCATAACGGGTCGCCGGAAAAGTTTTTGGCAAAGATTAAATCGCCTACCTTAAATTCCCGGCATTTGCTGCTGGAGCCGAAAGGCTTTTCCGGTGCGAATGCAGGGTGGAGCCGGTCAAGGTGCGATCGTAGTTTCCGCCCCATAAGAAGTTCAGCGGGCGTTTTGTTGCTCAAGCTGTGGGGTGTGATATGCTGCAACAAGAGAATTCGATTGATTTTCTCGTCGATGTTGCCAAATTCCATTTTGTGAAGGGTCTTTTTTACAAATTGTACCATGCGTTCTGCACGTCCATTCGCCGCAGGGTGCGCGGGCGAGGTTAGCGCATGGCGGATGCCCCGATCAGCAAGATATTGTTCAAAGGGTAATGCAGTAAACTGTGGGCCGTTGTCCGAGACCAACACGTCCGGAAACCCGTGTGTGGCAAATAGTCTGTTTAATTTATTGATAACTGAGTCCATTGTAGTTGTGTTCATTCGATGAATCTCGAGCCAGTTTGAATAGGCGTCGACAGTAATAAGGAAAGTGTGTCCTTTGGTAGGCCCCGCAAAGTCAATATGAATACGGGACCAAGGTCCCCTCGGAGTTTCCCATTCGGTTGGGCTTGCTTTAGGTGGGGCGTTGCTGACATCCTGGCAATGTTGACAAGTAGCGACCCAGGCCTCGATTCTTTTGTCGATTCCTGGCCACCAAGCGTAGCTGCATGCAAGTGCTTTCATCCGCACGATACCCAGATGTCCTTCATGCAATACCGCCAAAACAGTTTGTTGCAATTTGCCAGGGATTACGACTCGATCGCCCCACAAGATGCAGCCTTTTTGGGAAAACAGTTCGGTTTGGCGGGCTTTGAAAGGCACCCATTCCGGTGCTATTTGGTCCGTCGGCCACCCCCGTTCAACCCAGCGTAGGATGTGTTGCAGAACTGGGTCACGTTTCGTTTCAAAGGCAATGTCTCTAGCCGTCAAGGGTGGTGCATGTAGAGCTTCGATCTGTAGTGTTGAGAGGGTTGGGGCTGGATCTACAACAGAGTCTGGGAGCAGTGTTCTGCTCAATGCATCAGCGTGGAGAATTGATTTCCCCGGGCGATGTTGCAAGGTGTAGTTGTAGGCCGCCAAGAATTCAGACCAACGGGTCATTCTGGGGGACAATATATACGGGTTGGTTTATTACCCGCAATGATCCCCAGTAGCGGTTTATGATCAGTAATTATCGTAAACGCACGGCCATAAACATATTCATGAAATCTTTTAACTGCAGCCACAATAGCGAAAGCTTCTTTGTCCAGCTGACTATAATTTCTTTCAGCTTTAGCTAAGGTTCACGAAAAAAACGCGATGGGGGCTTCCGCTCCATTTGGTAATACGTGGGCCAGAATTGCCCCAACCCCAAAAGGTGATGCGTCACACGTGATAGTGAGCGGAAGAGTCTTGTTGTACTGCATAAGTACAGAATCAGAAGTTAGCAATTTCTTTACTTGTTGGAAAGCACATTGTTCCCGTTGTCCCCAAACCCACGTTGCTTTTTTTGTCTAATAGTCTATGCAATGGTTCTGCTACCGTTGCTTTGTGGGGTAAAAAGACATTATAGAAATTGATAAGTCCAAGGAACGCCTGTAGGTCTGCCTTGTTCCTTGGAGTGGGGGCCTTTTAATCGCCCTTAATTTGTCTTCGGTGGGATGGATTCCTTGGCTGTCCAGGAGGTATCCCAAAAATTCTACTTTTTCGGTACATAACTGGCATTTATCTTTTTTAACTCTGAGGCCTGCGTTTTGGAATCTTCGTAAAACCTCTCTGAGTCGTTTTTCTAGGATGTCTTTGTTAGGGGCGGTGATGAGTACATCATCGAAATATGGTACGACCCCTCTGATCCCTTGTAACAACCTTTCCATTAAGCTCTGAAAGATTCCGGGGCAACGCTTACCCCGAACTGGAGCCGGTTGCATTTAAATGCGCCCTATGCGTTACGATAGTTTGCGTCTCTGCCGTGGTCGGATCTACAGGCAATTGCTGATACGCCTGGGCTAGATCTAGTTTAGCGAAAACTTTCCCGCCACCCAGGGAATGGAGCAAGTGTTGCACTACCGGCACTGGATATGCACTTTGCTGTAGTGCGTGGTTTAAGGTGGCCCGGTAGTCTCCGCAAATTCTTAGTGACCCATCAGGCTTGATAGGCGTCACTATAGGGGTTTCCCAGCGGGCGTGGTCGGTGGGTTCCAGCACGCCCTGCGCTATTAGCTTATCGAGTTGTTCGTCGATTTTAGGCTTCAAGGCGAATGGCACCCGACGCGGCTTAAGGTGGATGGGTGCTATCTCAGGGTTCAAGTTAAACGAGATCGGGGTCCCCTTGTACTTGCCTAGTCCGTTCGCGAAAACGTCTTGGAATTCTTGCACGAGTGCCTCCTCCCAATCGTTGCTCTCGGCCCGGTGGACTCGGCTACAGTAATTCCGAGCGGCCTGAACCATTGAAGGCCTAAAAGACTAGGCCTGTCGCGGTCCACGACAGTCAGTGGTAGAGCGACGGTACGGTCCTTGAAAGAGATCTGGAATCTGCGGGACCCGACAACGGGAATTCGGTTGCCCTGATAGTCTTTGAGTATAACCCTTTGAGGGTTAAGGTCTTGGCGGCGAATTGTTGGAATGAGCTGTTGGAGCGTTTTCCATGACACCATCGAGAGGGAAGATCCCGAGTCTACCTCCATCACGCAAGGTTTGTTTTCGATGGCGACCTTTACTCGGATTTTCCCGGCATCAAGGGATGTAGCGTGGCCTATGGTGATTGTTTGGTGGGTCTCTTCCCGCCTGGTTTCTTCACGCCTGGTGGAAGTGGTGGACGGCTTGTTTCTGTAGGAGTGGTTTCCCCATTGGTGGTTCAGTTTCTCTCGGCGTGTGCCGAAGAATCCTGAAGATTGGCATTCGGCCTGTCGGTGTTTGGAGTTTTGTTTGCTTCTGCAAACCTTTGCGATGTGACCTCGTCTCCCGCAATTGCGGCAGAGTGCGTCGAGGAATTTGCAGATGGATCGTGGGTGATTCGCCCCACATCCTGCACACGGTCGGAATGAGGGTTGTGTGAACTGGTCTCGTTCCGTTCGGAGTCGGTTGACCTCTTCCTCATCGCTTTCTGATGGGGATTCTAGGTCTTCGTGGTGAGTCGATACCGGGTGTCTCTCTGAGCGAGGCGAGGTATCATTGGCGAGTTTACGTGGCGGTGCGTTGGTGCGGCGCATTTGGGCTGCCGACTTCTTGGTCGCCTCCGCTGCCGAGGCTTCTTTAAGGGCATCGGTGAGGCTGATGTCCCCCTTAGCCATAATTTTGCTCTGGATCGTGCCGTCTTCTAGGCCCAGAACCAGGCGGTCCCGGAGGGCTTCTTCTAAGTTGGCGAATCCGCAGAGGCCTCCAAGGTTGCGGAGGTCCGCGATGTAATTGGCAAGGCTTTCGCCCTTCCGTTGGTCCCTCTGTTAATATTCGTGTCTTCTGACTAAGGTTGGCACGGTGGGCGCGTAGTGAGCCCGTAGTAAAGGCTCGAGGACGTCCCAGTCCATCTCTTTTACCTCTGCTGGCTTGGCAAGTGATTTTGCCATTTTAAACACGGTAGGCCCGCAGTGAGTTAGAAAGATAGCTCTTTTTTTGCCGGTTGTTGCATCTTTCAAATTGTTGGTCTCCAGAAACATCTGGAACCGATCCATGTATGCCTCCCAGTCTTCGTTTTCTGGGTTGAATGGAGCGGGTGGTACGGCACCGCTGGCCATGTTGCCGTTGATGGTGCGTGTTCGACCACGTGCTCTGTTAGTTGCTCTGTAACTCAGTCAGCTCTTCGGTCTCCGTATCCCACCCTCGTCGCCAGTGTTAAGTTTGGGGAATAATGGAGACCAGACATCTGACCAGTGACTTCAACTCTTTAATAATCGTAAATAGAACAGAACAGAGCAAGGCTATGGGCAACAGCAACCCTTTTATAGGGTTATCTGCTACCCTATTAACCAATGACATGTGCAACAAGTTCAAACTTATAACCAATGAGAAGTGTCAAAATAGTGGCCAATCAGGGACTACTTATGGACCAATCCCTAGTTGTTGTATAAGGGCCAATCAGGTGTGCAGGTTTTCCAAACCCTGATTTGCATTTATGCTAGTAACTTTTTTTTTTTAATTTTTTTAAAAAAAGTTTTATTGATTTTAACAACAAATAAAAACACATAAAACATAAAACATAACATAAGAACATCATCATTCTTCATAAATTTACAGACAGTGTATCGGTTGGTTTATCACTCCTTTTTGTGCATCTATTTCATAGTCATCATAATAATTATGTTACATAATAACTCATATTATCAATCAACAATTATATATCCTAATATCCTTATTAAACAATCATTTGACTATAATTTAACTAATTCATGCTTAAGCGAGATAACTATAATTTAGTTAATTTATAACAAATCGTAAAATCATACCAAATCTATCTTAATATAATATTCTGAAAATATTATCAAAACCAATATATATATATATTCTATTATTATATTGTTTTATCTAACCATTGATAAAAAAGATCCCAAACTTCATAGAATTGTTTATCTTCTTGTTCTCTAATTTCAAATGTCAATCTACTCATTTCAGCACATTCCAATATTTTCTTAATAATTTCTTCCTCTAATGGTATTTTCTCACTCTTCCAATTTCTAGCAAATACAATCCTAGCCGCTGTTAACACATTTACAATCAAATACTTTAAGCTTTTATTAAATGTATCAGGTAAGATTCCCAATAGAAAAATCTCTGGTTTCAAATCTATATGTTTTTTTGTCATTTCTTCCAACCATATGCGAATTCTAGTCCAGTATTTCTTGGCCTCCTCACAAGTCCACCATATATGGTAATATGAGCTAGGGATCTGATGACATTTCCAACACTTTTCGGATTTATTCTTGAACATTCTTGCTATTCTTGTCGGGGGAAAATGCCACCTGTAAAACATCTTATACAAATTTTCTTTATATGCTACTGACATTGTCATTTTATAATTTTGAGACCACAATTTTTGCCATTTTTCTAAATCAATCCCATATCCAAAGTTCTTCCCCCCAAACAATCATTGTTTCTTTGACTTGTTCTTCCTCTAATTTAATTTCCAACAAATAACTATATAGTTTTTTAATCACTTTTTCATCAGCACCTGTCAAAATCCCATCTAAATCAGTCAATTTATCATAAAATCCTTCTGTTTTAGAATCTTTAAGATACCTTGAGTGTATTTGCGCATATGAAAACCAATTCATCTTTATATCTTGTTCTTCTAGCTTTTGCATCGTTTTAAGTTCACCCTTTTCATCCAGTATTTCCCCATATCTAACTGTTTGTTCCTTCTTATAAATTATGGGATAGGAAAAAGCTTCAATAGTTGATAACCAAACTGGAATTTTCAAATAACATTGTTTCTTAATTTTCTCCCAGTTCAACCATAACGATTCCCGTATATAGTGCCTTCTGAAATAACCCTGCGATTTAGTTCCTTATACCATAAAAAAGCATGCCAACCCAATAATAAATCATGTCCTTCCAATGCCAGTAATCTAGACTTTCTTAACGTTATCCATTCTTTAACCCACATTAAATTTGCAGCTTGATAATACAACTCCCAATTAGGAAGGCCAAATCCTCCTCTAATTCTAGCATCCTGTAAAAGTTTTAGTTTTATTCTCGCTTTCTTACCTTGCCATATATACTTCAACACCATTTTATTTAATTCATCAAAATAGTCTTTACCAAGCCTAATTGGTATTGTTTGAAACAAATATAAAATTCTGGGTAAAATATTCATTTTAATTGTTGAGATTCTACCTATCAAAGATAATTGTAGATTTTCCCATTTTTTCAAGTCAGATGCTATCTGCTGTTTAAGTTTAATATAATTATTCTCTTTCAGTGTAGTACATCTTGACGTCAAAATTATCCCCAAGTATTTAACTTTATTCGTAACTTGAATTTTCAATAAGTTTGCCAACTCTTCTCTTTGCCTTAATAACATATTTTTTGTCAGAATCTTTGTTTTGTCTTTATTTATTTTCAAGCCAGCCATCTCACCATACGTCTCTATCTTTTCCAGTAGTTTTAAAGCTGTCTCTAGAGGATCTTCCAGAATAAAGACCAAATCGTCCGCAAAGGCTTGCAATTTAAATTCCTCCTTTTTAACTTTCATTCCTTTTATATTTGTATCCTCTCTAATATTTCTATTTAATACTTCCAAAGTCAATACAAATAACAAAGGGGATAGTGGACATCCTTGTCTTGTGCCTTTTTAATATTGATAGAGTCTGTAAATTCTCCATCTATCATCACTTTTGCTGTTTGCTTATAATATATAGCTTCTATTGCTTGAATAAATTTTCTAGCAAAACCCATCTGTTCCAATAATAATAACATAAATCTCCAATTCACGTTATCAAATGCCTTTTGAGCATCTAAAAATATCAAAGCCATTTGCTTTTCAGGGTGTGCCTCATAATATTCCAAAGTGTCCAAAATTACTCTCATGTTGTCTTTAATTTGTCTCTTTGGTAGAAATCCATTCTGATCAGAATGAATAAAATTATTTAAGTATTTTTTAAGCCTTTCTGCCAAAATTGAAGCAAAGATTTTATAATCTGCATTCAATAAAGAAATAGGTCTATAATTCTTAATTTGTGATGGGTCAGTCCCTTCTTTTGGAATAAGCGTAATATAAGCTTCTGACCATGTTTTAGGTATTTTCTTATTTATCATAACTTCATTCATAATTTCTAACAATATCTTGTAAAAACTTGGTATATCTCATCTATTCCATCCATCATTTTTTCCTCTGTTATTTCCAAAGCTCCAGCCAAGATTTCTATCATTACTGCAGCAAGATCTTGTCCTTTTTCTTCCTCTATATTTTGAAATCTGAGGTAATATTCTGATCTATCCATCTCCCACTTCACCATCTCATTCTTGTTTTGTTCAAGCGTTGTCACTCTGTCATCAATATTTCCAATTTTCTCATCTCTTTGATTGTCTTTCTCTTCTAATTTTTGCAATTTCTCATCTCTTTGATTGTCTTTCTCTTCCATTTTTTGCAGTCTCTCATCATACTTCGCCATCATCTATTGGATATTTTCAATTTTTTGTTCAATACTCCCCATCCTTTGTTCAATACTCATTTTAAGTTCTTGAATTCCTTGCATAACCGTCGTTAGATCCGTTTGTCCTTTATCTTGCTTCGCCATTGTTGAAAGTCGTCCTCCAATTGATGGGGAGGCAAGAGCAGAAGTTGATGCGCCAGAAGGTAGAACTTTCTTACTCATTTGAATAACTCGGAATCTTCCCACTCTTTTAATCCAGTTGGCAGTGTAACAATTATAATCCAATTAGGGAAAGGAAAAACGTAAGAAAGAAAAATCAGTAAAAAAAAAACAAAAAGCCCAAAATTTAAAAAGGGAAAAAAGTTTCAAGGAAAAAAGAAAAATTTCTTTCTTCAGGTTCTTCTAGACCTTAATCCTCAGTTGCAATAGTCAAAAGGAGAATAAAACCCAATAATATTAAAAAAAATAACAATAATAATAAAAGGAAAAGAAAAGAAAAATTCTTCAGGTTCTTCACACCTTAATCCAATTGCGAAATCTCAAGAAAAAAAAAACATAGCCACAAAAAAAGAGTATATACATACAAAGGTAAAAAAAAGCAAAAGTCCCCCCCAAAAAAGAAAAGAAAAAGGAAAAAAGAAACAATATTCTGAGGCTTTCCCTTTAGAGAAAAAAAAAAAAGAAAAATAATAATAATAGTAATAAGCAAAAGTGTACAAATATTACAAAATACTATAGGGTTAAGGAGGAGGGATAAAAGCTAACAACAAGTAAAGCAAAAATCACACTGCATTTTATTTAAACATCCAAGGCTCTTATTATGGCTTCTCCACAAGTTTCAAAGCCAAGCTTCAAACATTCAGTTGATTGTAGAAATCCCAAAGAGACACCTGTGAAAACATTCTCCAGAGTTCCTCTCTCTATCTTATCAACTCAGTGTCCTTGGGAGAGAGTTTCTCACAGTTCTCTCAACTTCAAGTAAAGTATTTTCAAGCCTCTAGTTGGCAGTGTTGCAGAGTTACAAAGTTTCTCAACTCCACTCCCCCTTCTTCCTCCCCCAAAAAAAACCAATAGAAAAAGAAAATATGTATATATATATGTGTATATTTAAAAAAAAGAAAAAATTACTAAAGGAAGCCTCTATTAAAAATATAAACAGTCAAAAAGGAAAGGTAATTATAGAAAAAAACAAAACAAAACCAGTCTGGTTACAATTACTAATCACAATAGAAGTTCGCTAGAAAAAAAAAAGTAAAAAGCCAAGCCTCATTTTGACATCTTCTAAAAAATCGCCACTAAGTCCATCTTATCAAATTCTGTCAAAAATCTTACAGATTCCTTCTTCTTCTAGGGTGTCCTTATCCCAAATAAAAAAAAATAGATCTCACCAGCCGATACACTTTCTCTTTCTTTCTTCTCTTCCTTTCGGAGCTGTCCCTGCTTCAGCAGCTTAATGGCTGCCTCTCCGCCGATGGTAAAGGGGCTTCTTCTGGATCCACCAGGGACTTGCGGTGTCCCTGTGATCAACAGAACGCGCCCCTTACTATCACCGTCTCTACGGGACGGTTTAGGTCCGTTGGGACCGACCAGGGGCGAAGATATCAGCTGTAACTTCGGAGCCCCGAAATTACAGCTGTAACGCGGCGACGTGGCTCCGCCTTCTCCGCTAGTAACTTTTATTGATTCACAACAAAATTGATGCTAGATAAGGGTCAAAGAAATTTAAGAGTGGAACTGGACTTGGATTGTTTGTGGCAATGTAAAGAATATAAGTTGATGGCATGCTTAACTCTGATCCCAGCTCTGCCTGCTCTTCTCATATAATATATTTGCTACTGTAGTTTAAAATGGCTACAACTCAATGTATAAATCAGAGACATTCAATTTTGCTGGAAAGCATCACTGTCTTCGATACTCTTGAGTTTTATTGCTGCAATTTCTTTCTTTCTTTTGTAAGGTTGGAAAAAATTGTATTCAATGGTGGCTAAGCACCAGAAGAAAGTATTTTCATCTATGCAAGATGGGTATCTAGTCCCCGCCTATTCAAAACTCAAAATTCAAAATAATTGTTCAAGAGAAATGGGGGGAATCTGTAGAAATGCAGCAATTTTTAGCATGGGAGAATACAAGTTTTAAAAATAAATTAACTGCACTTGATAAGCGTAAAGCAGAAGATATGGGTAATATTGCTCACAAATATGCAATGAACTTTATTGAGGTTAATTTTCAGTTATGCAGAAAATGTTAACATTTTGATAAACATAACTGATTCTTGATTAAAATCTTCAGGGAATTCCCTGCAATGTGCATTGTACAGTCCAGAGCAATGAGCTGGTTAATTTTGATCAGTGGAACTGACAAACTGACACAAATGATGTTATTTCATTGATATTACTGATAAAACCATTACCAGTAACAGGAAAAAAATTAAGTGTTTCCTTAACATACCACAGACTTGCATCAGTGCCTATGTAATCACTAGCAATGTGCTTTGTTTGCAATTCTGGATATGAAAATCTTAGTCTCAATTACTCTTGATTTTGCAACTGGATTAAATCCAGTTTAAAAACAGCCTTTACCCTCTTATCTACAGAGGTGTAGGGACTGTGTCAGCCTCCATAGCTCCTAGCTGAAGGAAATAGAAAATTAAAAAGGGGCAATGTCACTTACTATGAAGTGGCATGTAAGATGGAACAAGTTGTTGAATTAAATTAATTTGCTAACCTTTGTCTTCTTTTCCACCAAGTGTTATAATTAAAACAAACAGAAGGGGCTTGTATTCAATCAGCCGTTTAATTAGGGAACACATCACCTACACATTTGAACTACAGCACAACTCTCTTGTGCAAATGTATTCTCCAGGCTCCATACATTACAATTGTAACCCTGACTTTCATTTCATACTTGTGATTTCCTAGAGGAACAGCCAATAACAATCCTCTGCAATTCTCTGTTGGACATTTGTTTTTTTTTAACTAAACCTTTCTGCAGTGCATACATTCACAGTTTTATTTGTATTTTGCTCTACATCTCTCTGGCTCAGGTGTATAAAATTCTTATAGAAAAACTACACATGACAATTGCATGTATGCAAATGATCTTCTGGACAAAGAATGTGTGCCAATGTGTAGCATCTCTAAGAAAATCCCAACAAGGACACTGGTAAAATTTCCAAATGGGTAACTCTTTAGGTCTATTACAGTCAAATATAGAAGATCCAAGAATTCTGTGATACTTTAAGGGCTAACAGAACCAATGCATAAGCTTTTGTGGATGCCACATCTCTCTTCTTTTTGTTCTTTATCGACACTGATTAGGAGCTGATTTACGAAAATTTGATCTGCTTCAAACATGTATTTATATTACTTGGTAAAATGATTCACAGCTTAATTTGTTAACTTATGAACCATTTCAATTGAAAACATTTCATGCACTGATTTTACACTGATTGATTTAAAAGCTAGTTTGGGTGTTTGATTTGTCATTATATTGCATGTTTAAGCCATATTTAAATTACAGCTTTTCAGTTTTAAATATGGAAACAAGGATATACAGAAGTAGATGATATAACATTCAGCCAGTAAAAAATAAGAAGAAAGAACAGCTAATTATTTATAAAAGTATTTGTTTTAAAATTGTTTGTTTTACATTTTATTTGGTTTTTTGTTTTGCAGATGGGTGGTCTGTTTTTAACTCTGTAAACTTCAGGGAGATTTTTTTTTTGTAGAAAAAGGTAATCAATCTGAAAAGATTAAGAAAAACTGAAAGAAAAAACTCCAACTGCTAAGCTAGCAACATTTTAAGTACCCAACCATTAGAAATACAAATATTATGCTTATCATCATAATCAAAGTAGGAGACAATAATGCAGCAAATAACAAGCCACATACCATAGTTTATTTTGAAAGAAAACACCAGTATTCTAAACTCACAGTATTTCAATTTACAGTAGCTGAATTCATAACTTGAAATTATCTAGGAAGGAGGATCAGGAAAAATTTGAGCACAGGGAAGGAGGCAGATCCATAAGCCTCTATAAAACTTTGTATTGATTTAGGTCAGGTAAACAAGATTGTAATATCTGATAGTGTTTCTGAAAAAACTTGCTAATATTCACTATAGTTTTTCTTCTAGACATGGAAAAAATGGGTACTTGATGTAGAACATTTAAACTACCGGCAGAAGTGGCATTCAACAGGTTCTGACCAGTTCTGGAGAACTGGTAGCAGAAATTTTGAGTAGTTTGGAAAACTGGCAAATACCACCTCTGACTGGCCATCTATTATCTGCCTCCCGAGTCCCAGCTGATTGGCTGGGTCTTCTTTTGTTGCCCTGCACAGGAGAACGGAGATGGAAAGTAGGTTAGTGGGGTGGGGTGGGGGAGGGAATGAGGATTTTGCAGTAACCTTCCCCTGCCATGCCCACCAAGCCACACCCACCAAGCCACACCCACTAAGCCATGCCCACAGAATCAGTAGTAAAAATGTTTGAATCTCACCACTGACTACCGATATGTAAGAACTGAAGCAAGGAAAAAGGTTTAATATGAAAAAGTCAACAGCTGAGTTCAGATGTGTTTAATTAGAGAAAATCAACTTTCAATAAACTGCTGTCACATTACATGTGTTATGTGTGTCTGCAACCATCTGGATGCATTTATAATTAAGATTCATCTGCCCTATACTGTATATATAAAAGTTCTCAAGGACTATTCATCTGCACCACAATCTTTTATGTAAAGTAAAACAAAATATGTAGAGTTAAAAGAGAATCCCTGCAAACTAAGTCTAAAACTAAGTCTAACCTTCCTTGAATTCCGTTGATCCTTATTTAACTCCAAGCAGGTGCTAACTATTAATTTGAAAAGATTCCTATGCATAGGCATGAGTAGCAATGTGTGGACTTTATCTTTTGTACATGGCAGCTCCAGCCAAGCCAGTCACCTTTCATTGATGGATTATTATGATTTCCTTTCGAAAGGCCTAAACAAAAGAATGTCTTTTTATGGAGATCAATTTTGTAGAGATATCTACTTCTATAACTTTTAATATTTGCACAAACAACATATATTTATCACAATTTCCAACACTACCCAGTATATGCATTCAACTCACTGATTTTTTAAGTAAAAATAAATGTATGCCCTAATATTCAAAAAGTAATTGACATTTATTGATTCTTAATCAAACAGCTACTGGTTTCTCAAGGCAAGGACTCTTGTAATATTACTTGGACTCATTCATATTCAAATCAAATGCAATTCATTCAAATCACACTTTTGAACCAAGTAATCCTATCAAATCAATACACTGTGCAAAATTAATTTAATGCACCTCATCAGGTATTTTTGAATTCATTTGAAAATTTGCACATGTAGACACATATCTTTTTCCAGTTAAATCAGAGATTTCTGAATCAATTCTTTGAACTGAACAGACTTGTCAAATTAATTCTAGTTTTGGATGATTTAATAATCTCTAGTAATTAACAATATTTGTAATGAAATACACATTATATTAAAGGAATCAAAACAATTCATTTTAAAAAATAATAATATCTAGCTCTCACAAAATACCAAGCCAAGATAGGACTGTAGTTTTTGAGGAAAGAAAGCTTTTATAGCCCACAATACAATTTTGCAATTTTTTCCCTTGAAAGTTACTATTCCCAGAAGGAGCTTGCTTGCTTGCTTTCTTGTTTATCATATTTGTATAGCCACCCATCTCACAAAAAACAACTCTGTGCGGCATACAATCAAATAAATTATGTTGGCGAATGGTGGAGCTAACATCAGTCTGCAAGACATAATACACCAGACCTGATCGTGAAAAGCTTAATGCTACCCACTATGCATGGTGATTTAAGTTCTGTTTGTCCATTTACCCTTAAAGTGGAAACTTTTCATTTATCGGAAATAAGTCGTTAAAGTGCTTTTGTGTGATTAATGAAATGTACAATTTATCTGTTCCTGACAGGCAAAATAATTGTTGCATGGAAAATGCAAATGTTGTCGTTAGCTTGTGTGCCCATTTAGAATTAGATAGCATCCTATTATACCTTCCTTACTGAAGTAGAAATCCTCATGTGTTCAAGGCATCATTAATTAATTAATTAATTGCTATTTATGTACTGTGCTTATATCTCACTTTTTCTCTGAAAGCTAAATGCAAGTTTTTCCCTGAGTGCATTCCTACAACTTACTTTCAATATGTAGATTGAGAATGTAAATGTCTGGCCTAAAGACACACCATGAGCTCTGTTCTTAAATGGAAATCTGAACCTGGTCTCAATCCAAAACCTTAACGATTACATGACATTTTGTCTTTTTTAAATGTACATCTCAATCACTAAGTTTTCAGAAAATGTCTGAATTGCCAAAAGTAAGAACAAGTTTTCACAAACCCAATGAGTAAGAATTTTTCATCAGCATATTTATTGAAATGATTCAACATCTAGGTTAATTAGAAAGGCTGGTTTAGCTGATGGGTTGTGCACTTTGATGATTGACAATCCAGCATGGAACTGACAGAAACTTCAAATGTAATAACATTATTATCTTTTGAAATATAGTAACTATATTTCATGAGGGCAATTTAATAAATCCTAGGATTTTCCATTTTCTTTTCAAGAGATCACATGGGATTTAAAGTAAGACTTCCAAAACCTTGCAAGATTTGGTAATCTCATTTTAGGTACCCCAAGGATGGGTGCATGTAAGCTTCATAAGCTGCATTGAGTGCTGGTTTGCTTCCAGTCCAATTCAAGATGTTGGTTATTACCTTTAAAGCCCTACATGGCAAGCGGTCAGGTTACATTCCGAAGAACCATATTTTCCAGAAAGAGAATCTTCTCCACTTTTGTCCCTGCTCTATGGAACATCCTTTCCTCAGAGATGAGGTGGGTCCCCACTCCCCTGGCTTTTCAGAAGAGTTGCAGAAACTTGGTTCTGCCAACTCACGACCAAAATAGAAAATATGTATTGGAGGGGATGATACTTATTAACCCCTGTTGTGAGCAGCTATATAATCCAATTGGAGTTGTTCAGCATCCAGAGTGAATAAAAATGCCAGGAAAAGGTGGTTCTTTTTTTTTAAAGGCGCTAACAGGTGCATTGGACTTATCTGAATCCCTCTGAAATACATTTTCTACAATAGCTTCAAATAGCTGGAAAACATTAATATAAAATTACAACAGGAAAGTCTAAAATGGGGGGGATATGCTTAGATGAGGGAAATGTCAAAATGAGCATTGAAAATTAATGACACAAGCTTTGTTCCTTTTATACATGCATAATGACATCACTGTTCATGTGTGAGGGATAGAACTTATTCTTTCATTCTGATGAAAATTGAAAGACTGAAATGGTTGTTACAGAAGAAGGTTCATGGGCTGCACTTTTTAACAAATAACATATTGCACATCCATATGTTTCTCATAATGTAAAGCTTTAATGTTTTAATGAAAGAAATTTAATTGTAATCACAGGATGTTATCATAAAAAATTATCCAGTACAAATTCAGCGCATCTAATGCTGTTATGGAGAAGAACCTGGGATGAAGTTTTAGAGATACCTTCAATTTTTCTTACAATAATACATTTGTTTCTAATACCCCAAAATTAACATTCATTTAATTTAATTGGCCTCCAGCTAGGCTGTTACATTACAGGTATATATATCTGACGGTTACAGATATAAATCTTGTAGCCACTAATTAAAATTAAATCTGGTTTTCACTGATTTGTAAGGCAAAGTCTTAAATAAGCCAAACAATATTTCATTTTCTTAAGATGAAATATATATTCTTTTTATGTGTTTTTTCTGCTAGGTTAAAAAGCAGTATAAATTCCTTTATTTATGTATTACATTTATATTCTGCCTATCTCCGCAATAAGGAGACTCTGGGCAGCTTACAGATCATGTATACATTGGGCAGCACTTATAAAAGTCCCACTGCATTATTCTTGACTCTGCCTACTCACTGCATATTACACATAATACTTCTTCTTTTACTTCTCATTATTTATGCAGAAATCTTGGCAACCATGTTTTCAGGGAGGATACACTAAGTGAAAATGGCAATTGCACTCCAAGCCCCCTTCTTTTTTGCCCATGTACTGATGTCACACCCTTTGTACAAAGAGACAGATCATTCAGTATGTGGCCATGACCAGCATTTTACTTTTTAAACCCCACTCAATATGATCCGTCTGAATAAATGATCTGCTGACTGCTGTATGTTGTCTCTCCATGTGTTTCTGGGAGGCATTCTAATAGCTTTTGTTTATAGGCAATCCTCGCTTACCGACCACTCATTCTATGACTGTTCAAGGTTGTGATGGCACTGAATGAGTAGTGCATACAAATTCCAGCCAGTGAGGCACCTCCAAGATCACATGATTGTGATTCAAGTGGCTCATACTTATGATGTTTGCAGTGTCCTTCTCTGATGGCTTTCCACAACCAAAATCAATGGGGAAGCTGGCAAGGAATGTTACAAGTCACTTTGATAAATAACCCTGTTACGTTCAACGTAAGTTTCCAATCTGGTCTGCACTTCGAGCAGGAGCTGGAGACTGTTCCTATTGGCTGAGCCATCTGACAGCGAACTATAAAAGGGAGCTGCCAGGTGACATCAGCTGTTGCCTGTTGCCTGTCAGTCGAGCCTTCACAGATAGCGGCTACTGCAGGCAACTTGTTCCTTGTTACAATAAACATAGTTAACCTTCAAGATCATTGGAGTTCTTCCTTTCACCTCCATAAAACTGGCAACGAAGATGGGATCGATGTTGTGAGGCAAATTAGCTGAAGATCCTGAAGTGGTTCGAGGCGTGCTGTATAAATTACCTCAGCCAGCTGACAAGATGTCATCCACTCTGCTGTTCCCGTGTTTCCACCCAACAACAGAGACTTGGTATTCTTATATAAATAGATTTGAGTGTTTCCTAGATGCCACTGATTTGGCAGGGATTTTGTATCACAGGAAAAAAGCTTATTTCCTGAGTTTTTGTGGGGCAGTGGTTTTTGACACCGCAACTGCGTTGTTGGTGACTCAGACTGTTAAAGCAGTTTCCTGGGAAGAACTTCAGGAAATTCTTAGCAACCACTATGCCACCAAACCCTCTAGAATCGTGAGGTGACATGCATTTAGACGAAGAGCCCAAGCTGAGGGAGAGACCATTAGCATGTATATGGCCACCCTCCGAACAGTGGCATTACGGTGTGGATTCAAAGAGCTTGATGACCAGCTGCTCAACTAATTAGTTTGTGGAGTGAGGGACCTCAGACTTCAAAGACGTCTTTTAGCCAAAGGCGATCTTACACTGAAAATGGCGATAGAAGAGGCTCAAGCTGCAGATATGTCCTTCCTCTCTGCGGCTGAGATACAAGGCTTGACTAACAATCCTGGGGCAAAACCAAGCACTACTGTTCATTTTGATGACTTTGTTCCTGACAAACTTTTAGATTATGGCAAGGACATAAATCACCTCAGAGGACAACAACTACCACAATGGAAGGGCTGGGGCCAGAGAACAAGCTGCAGCAACCTACAGCATTACAAGTGATTTGTTTGAGTTGCAGAGGAAATCATTTAAGACCTGCCTGCAAATTCAGAAACGCCATCTGTTTAAACTGCCAGTGCAAGGGCCATATAGCTAGAGTATGCAGGTCTGGCAGAAAAGTAGCCCAATCTCAATATCAGCCTCCATATCAGCTCAAGTTAGATCCCAAAAGTAAAGAGATGAATGCTTTACCATTACCAGAGTCTCTCACAATGAATCACTAAATAGTTTGTCACAACAGTTGTGTACTAGCAAAATTCATGTCACTGTCTCTTTAGAAGGTAAGCCGTGCCCGATGGAAATGGACACTGGTTCATCTCTCTCTCCATCATTTCCTGCAGCACATTGGTTCCTGTGATCTCCAAGAAAAGGCTTCAAGACTGCAATTTATCCCTCAGAGACTACTCTCAGAGGGGCAAAATATTCCAGTCATCGTAACAGGCAAGTTTGCCATTAACTTTCAGGATTTCACAGGATGCCTACCCCTTACAGTAGTAGAAGGCACCTTCCCTAGTTTACTAGGTTTAGATTGGTTTGAGGCATTAGGACTGAAAGTAATTGGAATACATTTCACTCAAGACCAGGACCTTCAATTGGTGCTAAATGATTTTAAAGATGTTTTTAATGGTGAATTAGACCACTGTGTAGGGACTCCAGTTTCTTTTACATTAGTTCCAAATATAACACCAATTAGATTGAAGCCTAGGCGGGTCCCTTTTGCTTTAAAGCCAAAAGTGGATTAGGAGGTGGATAAATTAATTTCCCAAGGGGTCCTGGAGCCAGTGGGTTTCGCAATATGGGAAACCCCTATAGTAACACCAATTAGACATGATGGATCAATAAGATTGTGTGCTGACTATAAGAGCACATTGAATAAGGCTTTGCACACTAATGCCTACCCTGTACCAGTAATTCAGCATTTGTTACACTCAATGGAAAAAGGCTCCATCTTTGCAAAACTTGACATGGCCCAAACATATCAGCAGCTACCTGTTGATGAATCAACTGCTGAGGCTCAAACCATTATTACTCATCGTGGTGCATTCAAGTGTAAACACCTACAGTTTGGGGTCTCTGTGGCTACTAGCATATTCCAATGCCTTATGGAGCACTTACTGCAGGGCATTCCTTGGGTTATACCCTACTTCAATGATGTGTTTATAACAAACAAGACCTCCTTGCATACATCAGAAGTGTCCTGACCTGTTTCCAATTTGCAGGACTCAAATTAAAGAAGAATAAATGCAAATTTGTAGTCAAACAAGTAGATTTTTTAGGCTACCACATTGATGCGAAAAGTATTCACCCTACTGAATCTAAAGTAAAAGCTATTAAGGATGCACCAATCCCTACTAACAAAATAGAACTGCAAGCCTTTTGGGGGCTCCTTAACTTTTATTGCTCTTTCCTTCCACACAAGGCTTTGGTGGCTGAGCCACTCCATAGATTGTTGGATGCACATGCACCTTGGACTTGGGGCCCCAAACTGGACTATTCTTTCTGAGCTATCAAATCGCTGCTGTCATCCAACAGTGTTCTAATTCAATTTAACAGGCAATTGCCATTAGTGCTTTGCTGCAACGCATCTCCTTTTGGGATCGGCGCTGTTCTTGCCCATAGTTACCAAATGGCCTGGAAGCCCCAATAGCTTATTTTTCATGTACCATGTCTGCCACGGAGAGGAATTACTCTCAAATTGATAAGGAAGCTTTGTCTGTCGTCGTGTCAGTAAAAAAGTTCCACGAATTCCTGTACGGTCACCGATTTGAATTAGTTACCAATCATAAACCCTTGCTTGGCATCCTTTCCAGAGATCGTCAAAGCCCCCCAGTTTTATTACCATGAATGACTCACTGGACATTGTTCTTGGCTGCCTATTCCTATACCTTATCATACAGGGCTGGGAAGCACCTTAGCCATGCAGATGTGCTAAGCTGCTGTCCGTTGCCTACCAAAGTCGAAGATCCCATGCCTTCCACAGCAATTCTTTTAATTGACAATCAACAATTATCAATTATGGCTGCAGATATTGCACAATCCTCATGTAAATACCTTGCTTTTCTGCAGGTTTTGAACTGGGTGAGAAGCGGGTGGCTGGAAGGCTCTTTAGATACTCAGTTCCTTCCCTTCAGAGCCAGACAGCATGAGTTGTCCACCCAGCAAGGTTATCTGTTATGGGAATGCCGGGTTGTCGTTCCAAGCCACTTAAGGCCTAGAATACTAGATAGTCTGCATGAGGGCCATCCAGGGATGGCCCGCATAAAGGCCTTGGCAAGGAGCTATGTGTGGTGGCCCGGCATAGATTCCAATATCACCACAAAGTCAAAACCTGTCAAGCATGTCAGTCCTCTAGATCTGCCCCTCCAACTGTTAATCCCGGGGAATGGGAGTCAGCCAAATCCCCATAGGTGAGGGTCCATATTGATCTTGTGGGGCCATTCCAGGGCCATACTTTCCTTATGATAGTGGACTCTTATTCTAAGTGGGTGGAGCTGACCCTCATGCACACTACCACATCTGAAGCCATTATCAAGGCACTAGACCACCTTTTTGCAACCCATGGACTCCCTGACATTCTCGTGTCAGACAACGGTCCGCAATTTACTGCAGCTAATTTTGAGTTATTCTTAGCTAAAAGGGGCATTAGGCACACTCTCGTCACCCCTTATCATCTGGCTTCAAATGGCTAAGCTGAGAGATCTGTAAGGTCTGCCAAGGAAGTTCTGGGGCAATTGGAGGGCGAAGACTGGCATTCAAAACTAACAAAATACTTACTGATGCAGCATATTACCTCCAGTTCAGTTACTAATCACTCCCCAACTGAGTTGTTAATGGGATGAAAGCTTAGGAACAACATGGACAGGCTCCACCCCAGCTATACCCCTACCATTCCATTATATTCATTTTGGAAGGTCCAGTCCTTCCAGGTTGAGGATTTAGTCTACGCTAGGAATTTCATTGGTAGTCCTCTATGGCTACCGGGAAAGGTAATAGAAATTACGGGCCTCAAGTCTTATAAAATAAGTTTACCAGCTGACCGAGTATAGCGCCACCATGTAGTCCACTTAAGGTGTCATTGGAGTATGTCCCCTGAGCACCCAATGGATGGCAAGCAGGCCGAAGCAAGACAGTGAGAAGTCGGGGAGCCTGACGTCCCGACGTTTGAAACTACGCTTGATGAGCCATACCAAGAAGCTGGCCTACCGTTTGAAGTTCTCCTGCGTGAGTCCAAGTCATCCCCAGCAAAGAGTCCAATGTCACCTCTCTGGATACTGTTGGTCCTACAATGGATCCTCCCTCATCAGTGGTGCAGGCTGAACTGCGTAGGTTGGGGCCAATTAGACAACCCTCCATAAAAAACCCCAGCCTTCCTGTACTCATCTTGTGGCATTTGCCTCCGATAATTCGCCAGGAGAGATTAACAGAAGTCTTGTAGGGAAAATTCATTTCTGCTAATTTGCCCCTATCACATAACAATAGTAACTGAAACAAATCTAGTTTTTTTTTCTTACTTATATTTTTTTTATTCTTTCTGTTTTATTATCCTGTTAAGTTTCATAACATGTTCCCCAGAGTAAAAAATAAATATAAAATTTTGATCAAGATTCTGACAGCAAATAAGAGTTCTTTAAAAAAAAAAAAGGGGGGGGGGTTTCTTCCCTGAAGAAGGTTTAAAATAAGAGTAAAATCCCTTCCTCCACAGAACAGTGGCTGTAGCTTTAAGGTGGTGGTGAATTCAAACTATTCTTCAGAGTATTGAGTATATGATCCCTGTCTGTCAAATTGTTTCCTTCATGATGCAGAATAACTGATCACCTGGTGTCCTACTTTCCATCTTTATTCTGCTGCTGCTATATACATAAAAGTAGTGAACAACCAAGAGCCACTCACTTTGGGATTCTTCACGAATATTATCCATAATTTTGATTCCAGTGGTTCTGGAAAATTCCATGTATTTTGATATAGATAAATAATTAAAGTCTTGTTTGTTGTTGAGATCTCTTTCTCTCTCTCTCTCCTCTCTCCCTCTCCCTCTGCCTTCCATTTACTTCATTTGGCCAGCTAAATGTTTTGATGTTTGCTGTTGTTTATTAAATAAACATCAAGTTATATTTCTTGCTAGCTGAACTGAATGGGATATGTACTTGCTCTGATTTCCAATATCAGAAGCAGCTGGGAATCTGCTGGTTTAAATGAAATTGGAAATTATCCACTGTGATTTTTCCACCCAGAGCACATAAAGCAGCATCTCTCTGCAAATCCTTAAACCAAATATATGTTTGTCGAGGCTCATATTGCCCCTGAAGAAAGACAGTCCGATGATCAAGAAAAAGATGCAACAGTTCTAAAGAATGGTAGATAGATGAAATGTGAGAACCCTCTGTTTTTTCTTTGATTCTGAAGCCTTGAATAAACCCTATGAGTTTTCCTTATTTGCCTTATTTTGTGTTCCACTCAAAAAGAGTTGGCAGCTGTTGTGAGATATAAGTCCATCTTATCTTTTTCTGTGGCACCCATTTCAAATTCAAGCACAATTATTAATCTTAGATCAAAATTACTTATCTCATCAACATATAAACATTATCTATTTTATTTAGGATGTTTAGAAACAGTTTTTATTCTAGGATTATAAAGCTGCACAAATACTGAGTTTATCTTCAGTTTGTCCACATGAGAACAAACTGTATGAACTAGATTGGAGGGAGAGACTAACTGGCTCAAAATTACCCAGTGAATGCCATGATCTAATGGGAACTGAATATGAATGTTCCCACGAAGTCAAATCTGACCACATAATATTTGTACTTCATTCCCGATATAGGACATAAGATGCAGGCTTCGTGCAATTCTTACACCTTTTTTTTTTAACAATTAATCTCAGGCTGCTGAAGAAACGACATATTTTTAATTTCATTTCCCCAGAGCTAAAAGAGCTGATTATAA
Organism: Notechis scutatus; assembly: GCF_049901735.1. Taxonomy (NCBI): domain Eukaryota; kingdom Metazoa; phylum Chordata; class Lepidosauria; order Squamata; family Elapidae; genus Notechis; species Notechis scutatus. Next base: position 129,253,903 of record NC_142009.1, on the reverse strand, counting down.
AAATCTAGATGTCCTCCAGATGGCAGCAAAGAGTAGATATTTTTTCTGTATGTCCTTGTTAATATCTAGTGGTCTTCTGCAGTTTTGCAATGCAGATCTGGTAGGCTTTCAAGGTTTGAGGATTATGTGCCAGCCCATTACTCCTTATTGTGGCCATTTATGAGAATCAGTTTGGTGTAGTGGTTAAGGCATCAGGCTAAATACTGGGAAGCCATGGGTTCTAATCCTGCCTTAGGCATAAAGCCAACTGGGTGATCTTGGGCCAGTCACTCTTTCTCAGTCCTAGAAAGTAGGTAAGGGCAAAACCACTTCCGAAAATCCTTGCCAAAAAAACCGCAGAGAGTTATTCAGGCAGTGTCCAGGAGTTAAAAACTGACTTGAATGCAACCATATTCTGGCTTAGCAATGGATGTTTCACAGCCTTACACAACTTGGAAGTCACACAAGATGAGGACAAAGCAGGAGAAATATTTAGTGCTATTAAGATGCAGTGACTATGATTTGAAGATTGGACAGATGGTTGTATGGCAGAACCCATGGGCTGTCACCACCTCCTTCTTCCAAATGTCATAGGTATGCATTTTTCCACCCAAATTCCCAGGCACTAATTGTGGCAGCCTCAAAGCTTCTAAGTAAAACATGGCTTTAAAGGCACAGTTTCTTTGAAGAGATGATTTCAGTGAAATTCCATGGATATCAAAATATGATGACTTGTGGACCTGTACTGCTTAAATGATAACTATATAAAGATTGTTCCCATTTCAATTATTCTATGCCTAGCACCAGATGTTCTATGCATGCAGCTGGCATAAGTTCAACTCAGCCCAGCGGTCATTTGATATCGCAACACAATCTGTCTACTGTGCTCAGCAGTTCCTAAAATGTACATGGCCTGAAATCAAGTGATCAACACTTACATTGTATTTGATTTTCCTGCCTGGAGTTTTAGGATTTTGGAAAACAAATGTCATTCCCATGAATGACAAAAGGAACAGATAAGTTGGCAAAACATTTCAACTGTTAATTCTCCCATTGTTCCCCTGTACCTAAAGTTTACCTCTCTATCCTGAAATAAGAAATACTGTATTTGCTACAGGAATTATGCCCAAAAGACCAAGTTGGATAGTAACAATAACAGTAACAGAGTTGGAAGGGACCTTGGAGGTCATATAATCCAACTCCTTGTTTAACAGGAGACGTAACTATTTCTGATAAATGACTATCCAGTCTCTTCTTAAAAGCTTCCAGTGATGGGGCATCCACAACTTCCGAAGGTAATTTGTTCCACTAATTAATTGTTCTCACTGTTAGGAAGTTTCTCCTGAGTTCTAGGTTGCTTCTTTCCTTGGTTAGATTCCATCCATTGTTTCTTGTCCTGCCTACAAGTTCTTTGGTAAACAAGTTGGCCCCCTCTTCCTTGAAGCAGTCTTTCAAGTATTGGAAGACTGCTATCAAGTCACCCCTGGTCTTGTTTATTCACTAGAAGAGGTATACCTAATTCCAGCAATTGTTCTTCATATTTTAGCTTCTAGGTGCCTAATCATTTTTGTGGCTCTTCTTTGAACTCTTTGCAAAATCTTGACATCTTTTTTGTAGTGGGGTGACCAAAACTGGATGCAGTATTCTAAGTGTACTCTTACCAAGGCTTAGTAGAGTAGTACTAGAATTTCATGTGATCTTGATTCTATCCCTCTGTTAATACAATCTAGGATTGCATTGGCTTTTTTGGCTGCTGCCACACACGGTTAGCTCATGTTTTGATGGTTGTCTACTAGGAGCCCAAGATCCCTCTTGCAGTTACTAGTTTTGAGCCAGGTTTCTCTTAGTCTGTAACTGTACTTTTGATATTTCTTGCCTAAGTGTAAAATCTTGCTTTTAGCGATGTTCATTTTGTTTGGGGCCAGTGAACTAATCTATCAAAATCCATCTATCTAATCTATCCATCCATCTAATCTATCAGAATCTTGAGCCCCTCTATCTAGTCCAGGGGTGTCAAACTGGCAGCCTGTGGGCCGGATGCATCATGCGCAGGCCACACCCATCTCAGCTCCATAAAGGGAAGAAAAAGTCACTTGATAGCAATGTGACGCTATGAGTTTCATACCTATGAGATCCATTTGGATCTTGAGCATGATCAGCTGTTATTTTTAATAAAGAACCATTATTTATTCTCTAATACTATACCAGATCCATCTTCATCCAACTCCATATAGCCTGGCAGAAATTCTCTAGGCATTCAAGCAAAAATATTTTCCTATCTTCCAATGAAGTCCCCCCCACTCCCCCCCCCCAAAAAAGAGGTATGGAAAATTAGGATACCTGAACCAGTCTCAAAATGCACTTGGGAAGTGGACTTCTGTTGGCCAATAGTTTTACCACTTTGGATCTTGCTGCCTTAATATTAACTGCTCTTGATTTCCTGACAGGCCGCTGGACTGATACAAGATTATAGTCAATATTTTATTGCCCAGAACTTTGGCTTCTGAAGCAACCTTGCAGTCCTGCACTAGGATGAGATTTATAGCTGTCACAAAGACCTTTATCTATGTCTGACCTTTCGCAATTGTAATTGTTGATAATGGAGAGCCCTCCCCCGCTTTGCACAGCCACCTTGAGTTGTGAGAAGGAGAAGCTTACAAGTAATTGTAAACAAATAATTATATCAGCTATCATTTCTGTTTTGACCAAAAAACCCTCCTATTCTTGCAGCGAAAGATAAATTTAGAGCACAATCAAATCGCTCTAATTAGTAATGAACTTGAAACACACAGGAACTAATGAAGTGTTGGTAGCCACATCCTGTTCTGCCTATAGAATCAAGTGAAATAATTGGAAGTGGATAATTAGCAAACAACGCTCAGAAATAAAATGGGAACTTGTCTCTATAATTCATCACAACTCTTTGAGCTATGGCAGGAAATATAAAGGAATTAAAAATATCTCTGGTACGCCTCATTGTTCCTGTTAAAAAATGGAACCATAAAAATTAGCACTGATCAACTTTTTTTTACTTTAGCCTTTACTGGTGGGGTAGTAACTATGCTGGTTTCTTAAATGGCTGTATACTTAAAAGCAGATACACCTGTCTAAAGTTTGGGAGGAAGAATTTTATCATTACAGCCATTGACAACGCACTTAGAAATCCTGTAGAAAAAAATATATAGAAATATACAATTCTCTTTGTTGCTCACATCCTTTCCCCATGATTTTTAACAGCCATTTCTAAAGTGCACCAGAACCTTCTGTTTTCCAGAGAAACAAAATAAACATGGATGTTACTTATTTATTTTGCTTTCTACATCAAAACCTGTGTTTATAGTTTCCAGTTCCTGATCATTTGGATTCTTCTTCCTAAGCCTATCTTTCTCTTGGCCACTTTACTGGCTGAAATCCAGTAAAAGGGAAAAAATATTGTCTACTTTTAAATTGTGGGAATTTTGTCAAAAATATTCCAAAAGAGGAAATTTCTTGTGCGTGCAGTATATGAATCTGAATATTTTATTTTAGTATGTTACTATCTTTCTGGATTGTGTTAAGAAAAAACTAGGAATGGTTAAATGTTATTAAGTTAAGAGAACAAGAAATCAACTTACTAATCTAGGATAAAAACAGGCACATCTTTGAAAATAGATTGACCACTTTTGGCAATGTTTTGTCCAGATGCTTCTAACAGCTACTTTGGTTGGTTCAAGTGCATGAATTGAAGAAGATGCATAAACAGCCTGATCATTACCAAAAACCATCTTTTCTAAGTCAAATTCTTCTCAATATAAACATGTCACTGGGGGTTAGTCAGTAGGCTGGTCAGTGCAACTCCCCATTATCAAATTAAGAGCTTATCTCTATGGCAGTACACAAAATTCACTTTCAGCATTTCCAGCAAATGTCACTGTATTCTTACTGTGATTTGTTCCACTATTGGCAAATGTCTGAATGGTATCTATAAAGATGCCATATCCAGAAACTGATTCATACTGTCAGCAATAGAAGTGAAAACTTCTAGGTACTATTGTTTATCATACTGTACCATATCACTCAGTACATTTTAAGAAGGCCATACGGACTAAGAATCCAGTTGTACAGTCTCTTCTTGAATGCTTCTCTGTCAAACTGACCTTTTAGAATAGACCTTTAAACTTCACAGCTCCCCTTTTCCAGTGGTAAAATGACTTATATGAATACACAGAAGGCATGGTGAAAGGTGTACTGTGGAGAGAATAAGCCTGACACAGAATTTTGTTTGCAGGAACCAGTGGCTTTCTTATACAATTCAGAAAAATTCCTCTGTCTCCTTTATATCCTCCCTTCCTCTACTATAGAACCACTGAATCAATTCAAATAGAAAAGTAAAGGAAATTCCCCAGGGTTCCTCAGCTTTGGATTGGGCATTTCACCTGCTATTCTCCACTTGCTGCTGACGCAAGCATCTCTCAGACTAAAATTACTGTACCGAGTGCAAGAAAACTCACCTATTTTGAATGACTTCAAGCAAGTTCAAGCACGCTCTTCAACTATTTACATTCCAGGTTTCCAATATGCAGTTTTAGTGACTTTATTATATCAACCTCAAGAACACCTATTTAGAAACAAGTCAAAAAACTTCTACAATTTATGACCCAGGGATCTTGTTTTAACCATGATAGCCCTCCCCAAAACCTGATATGTTTGGAGGTACAGGTAGTCCTTGAGGTCAACATTTCTGTTCCGAAGCAAGACAGATGTTAAGTGAATTTTGCCCCATTTTAATGACCTTTCTTGCCCCAGTTGTTAAGTGAATCACTGCAGTTGTTAAGTGAGTAACATGGTTGTTAAGTGGCTTCCCATTGACTGCATTTTTGCTTATCAAAAGGTCACAAAAGATGATCACATGACCCCGAGACATTGCAATTGTTATAAATACAGGCCAGTTGCCAAGCTTTCAAATTTTGATCACATGGCTATGCAGATACTTACAATGGTGGTGTGAAGAACAGTCATAAATCACACTTTTTCAGTGCCATTGTAACTTTGAATGGCCACTAAATAAAGAACTACCTGTATACAAGTTTATACAGGGTGGTAATAATCCAAATCCATCAGGAGCTATTTCTTTTAGAAAGTTGCCTTTTTTTACTTTTAACTAGAGCAGAGGTGGGGAACAATGGCCCTTTTATGACTTGTGGACTTCAACTCCCAGAATTTCTGAGCCAAGCTGAAGTCCACAAGTCATAAAGGGCTCATCGATCCCCACCTCTGAAATAGAGGTTTAGATGCAGACGATATTTAGGAATAGCAAAATGGGTCTTTTTTTTTCTGGAGGGCAGAGCTGTGAATCCAACACAAGTCACACTTTCCAAACTATTTGAGCCCTTGGTGGAATGTTCTGGGCAAAGAATGAAAGCTAGGCCAGAGGGATTTCTAACAGCTGTTTATTCAATACTGCCATGAGGCAACTGTAACTCCCTGGCTGATAGAGCTCCTTTTATAGGAAACTGATCAGCCTAACAACCAATCAGGAGAAAGTATTTTCCCGCTCCAATAGAGGACCAGACTGAGAACTTCTACTGACAACTCTGTATACTATACAATACAAAACAGGTTCTATCCCAGTGCCAGTGTTGAAGTAAGATTCACTTGCCCCTGAAAAATGCCTTTAAATGGAATAAAAGGAAGTCTTTATCTCAGCATTATGGCCCATCTGACTATACTTAGCGCATTTCTTGAAATATGATTTCTAGAAGTATAGTTTGATTCTCATGAACCATCTCCTTAAAAAGTGCTTCCTTGGCAAATACATTTTATGGTGTCTCCTACATCTGGTGCATGCCAAAAATATATTAGAAGTCACCTAATTATCTTAGCTAAGGTGAAATTAAATCAGTTTTTCACCCCACAATGAAACATTTCCCATTTAGGAATGCTAAGTAATTTTGTAGTGTTTTCATAATAAAAATTGGCAGCACAATTTCTGCTACTAATTGTATTTTAGTTGCTGTAAAACTTTAATTCCCCTTCATTTTAAAAATCATATAGGTGATGGACTTTTGGCAAGTGCCATAGAGTGTTCACAAGAAAAACCATGGCTGGATTCTGGAACTGGACTGGTAAAATCCCCCTTGAAAGATTTTTGAGATAACTCAAATGATTCCTGAAAGCCACTCCTCATGAGTAGATTGAAGGAACTGTCCTTTTTGCAGTTAGCTTAAGGATTGAATAGTTTGGAATCAAGAGATATGACCAAGTTCACACTTGTGACAGCCTTTTAAGGACATAAAACTTGATAGACCCTCATTTGCTAATCATTTTTTAGACTTTTAAAAAACTACTGGAAATGTTAGGGTTCTTCAGACTGGCAAGGTGTTACTGTATTCATCTTGTTAAGAAAGAAGGGAGCAAAATCTTCAATGGAGATTTTTGAATTTTAGTCTTCAAGATGACTTGATATGATAAATTCTATATCAATGAAGCTATAGAAGAAAAATAAACCTATTAAAGTTTTGAAAGATTTTTAGGTTAAAAAAAATGAATTGCAAACAAAATTTGAAATGGTATTGATGGGGACAAAAATTAAGGTTGCTAAAAGAGAATACTGTACAGAAAGAATACAAGGTTGGCTTATTCAATTAAGATTAACAGAAAATTAGTTACAACTGGTTTCCATTACTGGACCTTTGCTGATAATGAATGAATTGCAAGTCTTTTGGCTTTTATATTTCAGTTAGGAGATGAAGTATGGGGTGGAGAAAGCGTATTTTGTATTAAGAGATAGTGGTAAGACATTAACATTGTTTTTCCTTGCTGAGATGAAGGGTGAAGTTATTTCTTTACTCTTTTCTTGTTCTTATTTCTGTTCTGTTTTTTTCCTTTGTTGTATTTTTCTTTTTGTATTTGTACATTTGTTGCAGTTTGAACTAGGTTTTTATTCTTTCTGTTTTAATAAAAATTACTTTAAAATTATGTGCATAAGTAACATACTGTATTTTGTTGACAAGCTCTTATTAGTTATTGATTATTAGAAACAAATAGATAATACTATTAATGTCATTAATAACTAAACTAATTTAATTTAATAATATTAATAATAACAAAGAGGGAACAGGTGGGAAAAATGGAAAGAAAGTAAGAATCTAGAATTTGGTTCTCATCACTTTTAACCTCACCAAATTCTTAAAAATGACATTTTAATTACAACCAGTAGAGGCAGTACTTTAAATCTTTATTAAAAACAATTATGTGTTAGTCAAAATAAGTGACTTTACAGACACTGATTATATATACATTTTGAGGTATATAAACTGAAAGAAAAATGCATTGCACAAAATAGGGTTGTTGTTTTTGCTAGAGATTATATGGAATGTAAGCTGTTTCTAGATGAGTGATCTTAGCATTAATAAATCAATGCTCCAGCACTATAAACTGCAAGTAGAATTATTACTGACTTTCCACATATAATATTCCCTCCCTCTTGCATAGTTTTCCTGCTGTGTCTTGTCCACCCCAGTGTGGCCATTTAAGAAAAATATTCCAGACAGACTTTCACAGAAAAAAACCAAAACCAATTCCAGGTGCTTATTCATTTAAGAACATTTGTCATTTGCACTCCAAATCTATATTTATGTCCTGTATATATTATATAATTTACCACCTATTGTGAATTATAGCTGCAGGGTTTAGGTGGAGGAAAAGTTGCTAAATTGGTGATATTGAGCATTTTTAAAAAGAGCAATATAATGATATTGTCTCACAGAACTCATTTATTTTGGCAATAATTTTACAGATAAAATGTGCATAGTTTTATTGACATAAATGTTGTGTATGCATATATGTATGTATGTGTGTGTACACACACACACACACACACACACATATATATATACATATACACACATATACACATACACACACATACACAGATACATATATACATACATATACATACACACACACACGTAATGTAATAATATACCATATTTTTTGGAGTATAAGACACACTTCCCTCCCCCAAATTGGGTGGAATTGTCTGTGCGTCTTATATTGCAAATGTTGCTGAAGCCCTGCCCACCCAACGGCTCCCACCCTTCAGCCTCTGCCTCCCAGCAATTTGCCTCTTTGCAGCAAAAAGCAAACAACCTGGTCAGCTTCAGCACAGCCTGATTTAGCATGAGCAGCTGATTGGCAGTTGGATTGGCCTCCTAGGATGCGCGGAGGTTGAAAACAGGGCATGCGGAGGTGACGATGGGTGGTGGCGATCCCTGCAGACTGGAATAACTTATCGTCGGTATTCCGGGAGGCAGTTCCAACCGACAATCAGCTGCTTGTGCTAATTCAGGCTGTGCTGAAGCTGACCAGGCTGTTTGCTGCAAGGAGGCAAATTGCTGGGAGGCAGAGGCAGATTTTTTTTTCTTGTTTTCCTCTCCAAAAGCTAGGTGCGTCTTATACTTCAGAGCATCTTATAGTCTGAAAAATACGGTAGTAAAGCATTTTGTAGTGTAGTATAGTGTACTATATAACAGTAATGTAATAAGTATAATATCATTAATATAATGTAATGTAAAATAATGTAATGTAATAATATAATATAAAAGAGTTAAATGCTTCAACATATATGTATCAAAGACTGTTGGAGCATTTTATTGGGATTGTATTGGGAGCAAAGCTGAAGTCCAAATCTGAAGAATCAAGGCACTTTGGGATATATTTTTATTCACTGGAGGCCGGGCAAATGTTTTTAGCTCATCTTTCCCCTCGTCCAAAATATTCATTAACTGCTGGTTGTGATTTCATGCCATGGAGCCCTCCTTCACTGCAAATGCTGAGGCTACTGCTGGTAGCAAGAGGGGAAAACTGACAAACCAAACCAACACCTAGCAGGGCTTGACCTCTCCTTGACAATAGGGAGTGAAATTCTGATTGCGTCCTTCAGTCCCCTCTTCCCTGATGACCAACCCATCAGGCCCAAACGCGCTAACCCACCTTGTGGGTTTTGTGAGGCTTTAATCAGGATAACATCCCTTTCTAGCCAAAGGTGGTAAATCAGCAAATTGCCACCAGATCAGGAAGGCAACTACTTCTCAGCTGCCCCTCACGTGGGTTTGTTACCTCTCCTATGGCAGCAGAAATACAGTCCAGAGGCCCAGAAATGTCACAACATTTGTCTCCTTCAGAACAACACTGGCTCTCCCTTCCCTCTATCAGTCCTTTCTTTCCTGCCTTTTTCCTCAGAGCTGCTGAGTACTATGGTTCTGCTCCCCTGCACTTTGTTTCTACTGTCTCTGTTAGGAGACTACATCTCCCAGAAGTCCATTGTAACTCCTCCTCCTCCTCCTCCGAATTCCAGCCACAAGGCTACAGGAGAATATTGCACTGTCCTCAGCTGAGAGTAGCTCTTACATGCAAAAGCATACTTGGTTCCCCCAACTGAAGTTTTTGGGGTACATCGTGAAATATAACGATGGTGTGTTTTGGGGACCAATTGAGGAAACTGAAAGGAGGCAGGGAAAATGAGTCTTATTCAAACAGCACTTATAAAGATTATTCTGAGTTTTGGGACTGGTGGCAGAGCAACCATAATTAGTTGTGAGAGCCCAGAGAAGAAGAACAATGACCACATAAGCAGGTTATAATGAATTTTCTTAGAATCAGAGTCGAGATTATGATATGATTTGGGAGATTTTAGTGTTATGAAATTAGTGTTTAGTGAAGGAATGGAAGGAATGAAGATAGGGCCTTGGGTAGAATATCACCCCTTCTCCTTATATAAAAGTCCAGATTGTTTCACTTCTATCTAGATTGGGTTTCCTAACAGTGATGGGATTCAAATTGTTTTACTACCAGTTCTGTGGGTGTGGCTTGGTGGACTTGGCAGGAGAAGGATACTATAAAATCCCCAGTCAGAGGTAGTATTTGCCGATTCTCCAAACTACTCAAAATTTCCGCTATCGGTTCTCCAGAACTGGTCAGAACCTGCTGAATACCCACCTCTGTTTCCCAACCTGGGCAACTTTAAGATGTGAGGACTTAAATTCCCAGAATACCCAGCCAATTCTTGCTGGCTAGGGAATTCTGAGAGTTGAAGTCCTCGTGTCTTTAATGGCTAAACATCCTTTCATTCTACAGCATTCAGTCAGAACTGAGGATGCTTCTTGGTTGGGTAACCTTGGTCTAGACCACTGACTCCATGGTGATCTATTGCAGGTGGTTTTTGTAAGCTCAGGTAAGATAGCCTGTTTAGAGTGTTTTTAGAAAAATATCTGGGAAGTAGGTTGCTTGGCAAAGATGAAAAGAATCTTGACTACATCTTACAAACAGATTTTTGGGGTGCATAACCTGGAAGATATCCGGCATTTTTCTGAACAATGCTACGTTTTCAGCAGTAAGGAAGCAAAACAAAACAAGCCTAGGAAGATGTGGAGTAAGACACATAGATACAGATTAACAGAGTTGGAAGGGACCTTGTAGGTCAGGGATGTTGGCCACGCCCACCCGGCCCCCTGAGGTCAACCATAGCCCTGATGCAGCCCTCAATGAAATTAAGTTTGACACCCCTGGTTTATATAAATGAACAAGACACTTCACCCAAACACCCCATTGAAGTTTTTACCTAGTTTGGTAACGAAATGTCCGGGAGCTAAACAGCTGGCTCAGAGAAAAAACCCTGCCAAAATCACCATTTTTCTGACCTCTGGACTACGCATATTCCTGGTTGGTAGAGTTAAAATATGATTGCTATTTGGAAAAAAGTTTAAAATTGTTTTAAAAGAAGCAGGAAGAATTAAACTGCTCACACAAACACACACACACAAACAAACAGTTTTTCTCCCCCCCCCACCCGAACTTCAAGTCAAATCCAGGGCAGGTATATATCTTATAAAGTTAAGGAAAAAGCAACTGATGTGCACAAGACTGAGAATTTGTTTCAGTATCAGAATTAAACTCTATAATCTTTTCCCCCAAAAAAACCCAACTGATCTTTTCTCATTTTAGCAATGTAATTATTGCTTTTACTTTTGTTAAACAACCTGAAGGCAATAAATCCTTGGTGTTTTATAGTAATTTACTCAAACATCTAGCAGGAGGTCCTATCTGATTCTGCTTTCTCCTAATCCCTAGGATAAGAAGTACAGATCTGAGAGAAATAGAATCCTGTACAGAAGCTAGAATTCACTTTCTCAGTCTCATTTCCTTGTCATTGGGTATAATCAGCAAAAGGCAGTAAGGAGGTTGCCAACTAACTGAAAGCAGCATGACCCAGATGTGAGGATGCAAGCAAGATATTTCCTAAGGTTCAGAAGACCTTACAGAAATGGCAGAAATTGATGATTTATTTCACAGGGCTGTTGGCTAGAAATTAATTAAAATGCAAGCAACAAAGAAAGAAATAGCTAATGGCCCAACAGCAGGACAGTTTTTACATTGTATGCAGGGGTGGGATTCAATTTTTTTAAACAACCGGTTCTGTGGGTGTGGCTTAGTTGGTGGTCATGTGACTGGGTGGATGTGACTTGGTGGTCATGTTATTGCCTGGGCATGGCCAACTCAATATCACTCACATCAAGGCACCATCTCCTCACCTGGCCTCTCATGACTGAGGGGATGCTGCAACAGTCGTAAGTGTGAAAAATGGTCATAAGTCACTTTTTTCAGTGCCATTGTAACTTTGAATGGTCACTCCACACAAGCAAAGTACCAGCAAAGGAGAGAGAAAAAAACTCCACAGAAGTTCCAAAGACAGGAAGTCTAGTCCCGCCAAGAATGTAATAAGGGTTAATAGAGAGGCAGTTTCTGTAAGCAACACCAGAATATTTCCTTCCTGTCTTCCTTACAGGATTAGGCCAGTAATTTCTTCTAACAACCAGTTCTCTGAACTGCTTAGAATGTTAACTACTGGTTCTAGATAATAGGTGTGAACTGGTAGAATCCCACCCCTTGTGTGTATGTACAAATTGTTATTTCAAAAATACCAGATGGTGGTTCTAATGGGAGTCGTCTTCCCCTAATTCTTCTTTCTGTGCATAGTTTTCCTGTAATGGTGGTATGAAGTGAGGACTTAAACCTTCTCTTCTGGAATGCTGTGGTGTCTGCAACTACACTAGTTATACATACATGATGAATGGTGTCTCTGTGAGGCAGGGTAACAAAAGTCAAGATTATGGTTGCAGTAGTGTGATTAGAGATGTGCTAGAAGAAAATTCTGGTTCGTTCCAGGCCAGGTTCAAAGAACATAGGGCAACTGCTTCAAGCAGAGGTAGAGTTTAATTGACAGCAAAACTGACAGTTTAGCAACCAAAGACAGCCACAAGTTAAAAAGACAAGATCGGTCATACTTATAGGAAGGGCCATTTTTTTTTTTTTAGGAAGCATGCAAACATGGTTTGCTCAAGGGATGAGCAAGGTCCGGTAGGGAGGAAAAACAGTTTTATCACCTTGCAGGGTAAGATAATCTACGCCCCTTGTGTGTCCGGGTGATGGGGAAATCTTATTGTGTAAAGTAAAGGATTTCCATATCAGACGGGATTTTGAGTTGCCGGTATTTGCCAATTTCCAACATTTAGTCAATTTCAGTCTAGGTATCAAAATAGGGGAAAAGACTTAAGCAACCGTTTGTTGTATTGTTTGGGGTTCAAGGACATGTCAGGGATGTCCAAGCTTAGTGGGTGAAAATGGGTGGCGTGAAGGTTTTCCTCCTCACAGCCCTATCCCTTTTGTACATGCATTGACATTACTCACATGTACAAGAAGCAAGGCTTTTATTGTGCTGGTTTAACTTCTATTCTTACTTTTTTAACTCACCCACACAGATATAATTCCATATGACTTCCCCTGGCAATCAAGCAAGATAGGTTCTTAGGAGTTAGACATTAGAGAGAAAATTTGCCTTATTCTTTCTCCCTGGTACCTTCTAACTAGCTTGGGACCTTCCATTAAAAGAGAAGGCTGTATTCCAACAACATTGTAAAAGAAAGTTTCACTGGTCATCTAATTCATTGCTACAGGAGCCTGTGCTGCCTATATATATTTCCATGGTGTGATGATTGATCACACTGTTAGTCTGATATACAGATCCTTAACACTTGTTACTATGAATTAAGCTCCCAGGGACCTTTGGAGTGAACCTGACATCATTGTAAAAAAGGATGCCTGGCATTTAAAGGACAGCTTCCTAATCACAAGATAATAATCATGAAGTTGTTGTAAGGTAACATATTTCAGAAAGAAAAACAACACTCTTCGTAGAAACTGGCCACAGAAGATCATTTGTTATAATTTAGCTTTTCTATTCAATTTTTAATTAGCTTCTCTCTTTAATTTTACTAATTTCAATTGTTTTCTACTGCCTTTTAAAAAAACTTTTCATTATATTGTAAGGGGCCCAGAGCCGTGATATCAGTAAGATGGGTTGCATAGAAATTTAATAAATAAATAAATAATTTATACTAATACCTTATTTTATTTAATTTGTGAACGTTGAAAGGGATTTGTGTATTTTAGAATCTGTTGTTCTTTGTGAAGAGGCTTCTTCTCTTCCTGTCAAAAGGAAATCTTTCTTTGAACTCAAGACACACATGCAGAGATGACCGTTTCATTTTTCAAGTTCACAATCCCTTAAATTTTAGGGGAGTTTCAACATTTGGAGGCACTCAATCTGGGATCACCCTCTTTTGTTCACTATAATTTTTTGTGTTTGTGGGAACCCCAGTCATGTAATCATGCAATTCTAAATTGCATTAACAGAGGGTTACAATCAAGATCAAGGGAGGTGCTAATACCACTCTATAAAGCCTTAGTAAGACCACACCTAGAGTACTGCATCCAGTTTTAGTCACCACACTATAAAAAAGATGTTGAAACTCTAGAAAGAGTACAGAGAAGAACAACCAAGATGATTAGGGGACTGGAAGCTAAAACATACGATGAACGGTTACAGTATGGATGTCAAACTCAATTTCATTGTGGGCTGCATTAGAGCTGTAGTTGACCTCGGGGGACTGGGTGGGTGTGGCCAACTGGTGGGTATGGCTGACTGGGTGGGTGTGGCTGACTGGGTGGGTGTGGCTAGCTTGATGCCAGTCCCCAAACTGCTGGCATGTTTTCTCTTTGTACTGGGTAGAGCAGGCCAAAGCCATGCCGGCTCAATCTTTCCTCTTTGCATTGGGTAGACCAGGATGGCCCCGCGGGCCTGATCCAACCATATCACGGATTGGATCTGGCCCATGGGCCTTGAGTTTGATACCCCTGCTATAAATGAACTTCATGAAAGCAATATAAAAGACACTTCACACAAATACCCCGCTGAAGATGTTACCTAGTTTGATAATGAAATGTCTGGGAGCTAAACAGCAAGCTTGGAGGACAAACCTTTGCCAAAGCCTCAAACCCGAGCTACAAATATTCTCAAGCATTTCTTCATGGTGATTTGTTGGCCAATAAGACACAGTCCAGTAAAAGATATAATCTAGTAAGAAATATGATGGAAGCGTTACATAAGATCCAGGTCTTAGCTTCTTGTTGAGTCTGAAGCTTCATCAAACTCACTTATTAAAACCTTTCCTCTATTAGAGCTAATGTCATCCCCTGTCAGCAGCATAATGCTGCCATTTGGCAGTCATGTTTTCAAGAGCTCAAGGTCTTTACCAGAATATTTTAAACCCATCCTATTGAACCTACGTGTGAAAAAGGGGAAGATTTTATTTATCTTATTTTTTACAGATGCATTACACTGGTGAACTGTAAAGCTAAATTAGGATTGGGCATTCCAACCACAGAAGGAAAAAATATTCTTTTCAGAAAGAGGTAAATAAATTGATTCAGCGTTCAACTATTGTTGCTATTTCAATACGTCTCTCCTCCAGCATAGACTGCCCAGAGATAGCTACTGTTAATCATGTTGCTTTTGCAGTGAAGTAAACAAGGAAGCATTTGTGTCCTCCCTGGGACTGCTAAAACTGTGACCTGTTGCCCTCCTGTATGCTCAGGTTAATGTAGGAGTGGGTGGTAGGAGAGGAAGAGGTTAACTCGGTGATAAATTTTCATCCATTTATGCCTCTGCTTTGCATAGCATTCCCACTCCTGGGGTATTTAGGTGAATATAAATTGCATTGGAGGGTCAGGCCACAATATTCCTTACTTTGAGCAGAGCCTGATCTGCGCAGAATTGCAATAAATCATCTAGCACAAAGCATGCCTCCTCCTACCTCTCCAATTCAGCACATTATACACAATATCTGTTTGGATCCTATCATCCAGAGCTTGCTTGCTTGCCTTTCTTCTCTATCTGTCTATCTAATTTTTATGCAACCACAATCACAAGACTCCCAGTGGCTCATAGGACAAGAAGCACAGCATGAAACTAATACAAATGTGGCTTCAGACTTCAAAAATCCTCCCATAAAAGCTTCGCCTTTAGCTTTTTGACTTGCCTCCAGAAATTGTGAATGCTCCAACACTGGAAGTTTTTAAGAAGAAATTGGATAACCATTTGTCTGAAATAGTATAGGGCTTCCTGGCTGAGCAGGGGGTTGAACTAGAAGACCTTGGCAGTTCCTTCCAACTCTATTATTCTGTTCTGTTCTGTTCTGTTCTGTTCTGTTCTGCTCTGCTCTGCTCTGCTCTGCTCTACTCTACTCTACTTATTCCTTTTTCTGGAAGTGGACAATGTTTGAGACAAAGGAATCTCCAACAATTCCACAAAGTTGGTCCTTATCAGCTCTTTCTCTTCCTCCTTTGTATGGGCCTTGGTAAAACAAGGTGATGAGTTATTACCATTTGTAATTAAGCAGAGTTTCTGATCACTGGATTTAATTTCCTATCTCATCCCAGCCATTCTGTGACCACCTTTGATATAATAGTGATATCCTGGGATGAAATGTCTCTTTTTTAATGTTGGGATTACTTTTTTCATTAGTTACGTTTCAAAACTCCCACCCAACTTGCCTGCGACACTGCATGTATTATGACCAGTGGTGGGATTCAAATTTTTTTACTGCCAGTTCTGTGGGCGTGGCTTGGTGGGCGTGGCAGGGGAAGGATAAAAAAATCTCAAGTCAGAGGTGTATTTGCCAGTTCTCTGAACTACTCAAAATTTCCACTACTGGTTCTCCAGAACTAGTCAAAACCTGCTGAATACCATCTCTGATTGTGACATCACAACACAATATACCCCCTCACCCCATTTTGGCATTCTTATGGGTAGCTATAGACATATGTGTGTATATAATATTGGATAAAAACCACTTATCAATATATTTCTATTTGTATTCTTGAGAAATTTTAGGAAGTAAACATTTGAGCTATTATAAAAATGATATTAAATAAAAACGAGTTGTGTAAAATAAGCACCAAACTACTTTAGCAACAAGGACATTAGAGGCCTAAAAGTTTAACAGTCCCCATAATGAGCAAGAATATCAAAACTTTAAAAACAAAATACAAATGAAAACCCTCAGTAATTAAAAATAGTTAATAAAAGTGAGAAAACTGGTGATTATCATTACAATAGTTGACCATGCATTAATTATAAGAGTTTTATTCCTTATGATTGATTTAAGTCCTATTGAATTATTAATCAAATCTCCTAAATTCAGCATGACTTTTTGCGCCCATTTTTGTCATTGACAAAACACAGCAAGATTCAGAGAGCACAAAGGCAACCAGAATAAGACATAATTGTTATAATGATGCTTATTATATTGTTGAGGTCCTGTAGATAGCCTCTGTTTTATTGCCCTGCCAACTTCCTTTGTGTTCTCTATTTCCCAATTGCTTTCCTTTTTTGCTGAAATGTCTCTAGCAAATGCATGTTAGGAGATATCTGTCAATAAAACTGATGATGTGTTTGCTCAAAATAAACTATTAAAAGGACATACATGAATGTTTCTGAATAGACCCAAAATTATTTTCTGCAAACAGGTTATGCATATGGAAGTTTTCCATTTTCATGCCTCTTCCTTTTTGCTGCACACAAAAGCGTACTGAATATTATATAAATTGGTTTGTTTATTTGTTTGTTTTTTGCATATAATTTTTCCATCTCCCAAATTTCTTAGATAATACTACAGAAAAATAAGGAAATATTGTCACACAAAAAAGCTTTTATTTACATGTTGAAATGAAAGCTCCCTTATTGACTATGTGTTATCAGGTCAATGTTAACTCTCAGTAATCATATAGATTTTGTCTAGAAAGACCTACACCTAATTTGGCCCTGAAGTCTTCTATAACCATTTCTAATGTAATTGATTCCATTCAACCTGCTGGTGATCATCCTTTTCTCTTCTTTCCTTCTGCATTCCCCAGCATTGTAATTTTCTCAAGGTAGCTAAATATTTGAATCTGGTAATTTGTACATCTGGCGTTATATTGTCCATCGCTTTATCTGTTCTTGGTAATATACTGGAGTGGGTTTCCATTGCCTTCTCCCATATATTATGCAATGATATTTTTGCTATTGTGAGCCATGGTGGCACAGTGGTTACAATGTAGTATTGCAGGCTACTTCTGCTGACTGTCGGCTGCCTGCAATTTGGCAGTTTGAATCCCACCAGGCTCAAGGTCGACTCAGCCTTCATCCTTCTGAGGTGGGTAAAATGAGGAGCCAAACTGTGGGGGCAATATGCTGACTCTGCAAAGTGCTTAGAAAGGACTATAAAGCACTGTGAACAGGGGTGGGTTGCTAGGGGTTCGCAGTGGTTCAGGAGAGCCCCTAGCTAAGATTCTGTGCAGTTCTGAGAACCCCCAAATCCCACTTCTGGCTGGCCCCGCCCACCCCACTCCGCCCTTCCCAGGAGTCCCCACGCGGCCTGTTTTGGATGCAGATAAGTGCAAGGCATGCGCAGAGGGTTGTGGAGGCTGTTAGGGATAACATTGTTTACCCTAACTGGTTTGGGTAAAAATAATAAATAAGGTATCATGGTTTGTTAGTTAAAGTGTGTGTAACTTTAACAGCAAGAATGTAATTAAGGGTGTGGTAGTAAAAGCACTATATAAGAAGCGAGGCAATTTCATCTCTCTCTCTCTGGCTTACTGATCCCTAATTACTTGATGGATTGATGACTGTGTTCTTGCTGAAACGGGGAGAGAAGAAGGAGTGTTTATATTCTCAACGGAGAGAAAATAAAGATTGGACTGATTTATTGTAAGTGAACTGACATTGGCTATTCAACACGGACTTTGCAAATAGAGTATCCCCGACAAGACTTGACTGAAATTGATATATGACTAATGGACAGTTATTTTGACTATGCTATAATTCTTAAATGGAATAAACAATATTTTTGATAGCACAAGCGTATCTGTATTTTTACTGCGTGTTAACTAGAAAACTTATCTCACACATTTACCTGTCTTCCTATCTGACTTCGCTGCACGTTCTGTTTAGTTTGTTTTCCTTAACACCTGTTGGGGAATCCAGGCTTAACAGAGGCCTCCTGGAAGTTTGGGAAGGCCGGCAAACGGGCCTCCTGGAAGTTCAGGAAGGCCGGAAATGGGCTTGTTTCTGGCTTCCAGAGTGCAGGGAGGCTGTTTTTGCCCTGAGAGAGGCTCAAGGAAAGCCTCTGGAACCCTGGGAGGGCAAAAGCACTCCCCCCCATGGTGCAGGAGGCCGACCAGGCCACACCCACCATTGCCATGCCCGCCCAGCAACTGGGCAGAGAACCTGTTGCTAAAATTTTTGAAGGCCACCCCTGATTGTGAAGCAGTATATAAGTAAGTGAAGCAATATATAAGTAAGTGCTATTGCTATTGCTATTACTCAAGTGATAATCTGCCTTCAGCAACTTCCTGCCTCACTGCTGCTGTAGCTGGGCAGAAGGGAGGATGTTCATATCTTGCTGGAAGTTTAATATTCTTGGCATATATCCCTGGTTTTCTTTTGCTTAGAGTTTACAGTGTAGTAGCATAACAAACATATGAGGGACCTCGTATGATTTACCACCATCTTATCAATTACTTAGGAGGCCAAAGGCTTGGCAGCACAAGGAAACAATCACCAACAATTTAATAACCAGCTGTCAACACCCCAATCAACATCTAAAAAGCCACATACAACAGGCACTGTATAAATAACACACATAGAATATCCCAAAGCTCACACTCTGCTAGAGACAATTGGCTCCATCACGAGTCCCAAAGCTCGGAAGACTAAACCTCTAGTCCCAATGACCGACCCAGATTGAATCCTGCAATATTATCCTGGGACTCATATATTTGCCTTCATACCCTTATAGTATTTCTAAAAAAATATTTGCCTGAAAGGCACAGATGATTATACTGTTTACTTTGGTAAGATATGTTATAATCCAATATACTGTATAAGTGATCATTTTATTAATCATTTGGAAAACTCATATATTTGGAAATTTAAGGTACATTGATAAAATAAGCTCGTTTTAAAAATAATTTATCTATGTTTAGTAGATCTCTAATGAAATATTTTGTGGTGTCAATCAGAAGTCTATAGAAATTGTAGCGTCTTTTTCTTTCGCTTAAATTTTAAACCAAAAATTTTACTGGCATAGCCATTTACATGTCTCTGCCAGAAATGATGAATCTCTTCAGTTTATTTTCTCCCAATTTCAAGTTTCTTTTTTCTGAAATAACTTTTTTTTCCTGTGTGTTTTGGGGGGAAATGCTATTTTTTTTTTTGGTAAGATTTTACATTTTTTAATGACACCTTTATCCACTCTTACATGGGGTGAAGTTAATAACAGGATATTATATATGGTTTCTTGTACTGCAGACAGATATATGACATCCAAATATTTTTCATATGACAGTTAGTGGGTACTGAATATATTTCTGTAGGGAATTGACCATCTCATTGGAGCATGCCAATGCTGTTTTTCTTCCCTTCTAATGAGCTGGAATGATTCCCATGGTACAACTGGTGATAAAGTGCCTGTGTGAGGAAAGACATGCCAGCCAGAAGAGAAACAGATTTTGATATACGCTGTTAGTACAGAACCAGTCCATTTTCATGAAATAAAATGTTATAAAATGACAGAGGCAAATGAAGCATCAGTGCTCTGTTAATGAAGAACAACCGACTGTCTGTGACTTCATGGTTAACTTTGCATGCAGTGAAGCTTAGCCTGTTGCCTCATTTACAGATTCCCTATTTTGCTACCTTGAAAAGTGAAATTTAAGCAATTCAACAGAGCAAAGCCCGGTCACTTGATAGTGAGGTAGGAGGCATGTTAATTTAAAAAATAAATCAATACATTAGGATAAATCAATTGATAAATGAACAAGGACATGTATGCTATGGAAATGCGGAGAAGAAAAATATTATTCAAGATTATTATGGAAAACTGTACCATCAAGAGAATGTTTAGGAAGAAAGAATTCAACAATACTTACAGGAAGCAAATTTGCCTCAGATACCCAAAGATATTGAAATAATGTTAGAAAGTAACATAACAATGATGGAATTAACAGAAGCTTTAAAAAAGCAAAACATTGGGAAAACATCAGGTCTGGACAGTTTGCCAGTGGAATTTTATAAGACATTCCAGGAAACATTGAATCTACACTTATTAGAAGTTATGAATGAAGTTATGACAAAGAAGAGAATATCCAAAACATGGTCAGAAGCATATATCACACTTGTACCGAAGGAGGACACAGACCCACAGCAAGGTAAAAACTACAGACCAATATCACTATTAAATTATAAAATTTTTGCTTCAATTCTGGCAGAAAGACTGAAAAGATACTTAAACAATTTTATTCACCCTGATCAAAATAGATTTCTGCTGAAGAGACAGATTAAAGATAATATGAGAATAATTTTAGATACACTGGAATACTATGAGGCACATCCTGAAAAACAAATGGCTCTGATGTTTTTAGATGCACAAAAAGCTCTTGATAATGTGAATTGGCGTTTTATGCTGTTACAATTGGACCAAATGGACTTTGGTAAAAAATTTACTCAAGCCATAGAAATGATATATCATAAACAAACTGCAAAGGTTATGATAAATGGAGAGTTAACAGACTTTATAGATATAAGGAAAGGGACTAGACAAGGCTGTCCACTGTCGCCTGTGTTGTTTGTGTTAACACTGGAAGTGCTGAATAGGAACATCAGAGAAGAAAAAGAAATGAAAGGAATGGAAATTAAAAAAGAAGAGTATAAATTACAAGCTTTTGCAGATGACCTGGTATTTATATTAGAGGATCCATTGGAGTCAGCACCTAAACTGATAGAAAAGATAGAAGAGTATGGGAAAATAGCAGGTTTGAAAATAAATAAAGATAAAACAAAGATTTTAGCAAAGAACATGTTAGTAAGATGAAATAAAAAATTGGAGGGAGTTTTGGGGATCCAGGTCACAAATAAGGTTAAGTATTTAGGGATACACATAACACCAAGATGTAGCACACTTAAGGAGGATAATTATCTTAAACTTAAACAACAGATTGCGACAGACTTGATAAAATGGGAAAATTTACAATTATCACTGATTGGGAGAATATCTACAATTAAGATGAATGTATTGCCTAGAATCTTATACTTATTCCAGACAATTCCAATCAGATTAGGGAAAGAATTTTTTGACGACTTAAACAAAATAGTGCTAAAATACATTTGGCAGGGGAAGAAATCAAGAATAAAACTTAAATTGCTACAAGATGCAAGAATAAGAGGAGGATTTGCTTTGCCTAATTGGGAATTATACTACCAAGCGACGAGTCTGATGTGGGTAAAGGAGTGGATAACACTAAGGAATATTAGACTTTTGAATTTAGAAGGACATGACTTGCTGTTAGGGTGCCTTCCTCTGGTATAAGGGAACTAAAACGCAGGGGTATTTTAGAAGACATTATATTCGAGAAGCATTGTTTCTAATCTGGGAGAAGATAAAAAAGCAATATTATTTAAAAATTCCACTATGGTTATCTACTATTGAAGCTTTTTCCTATCCAATAATATTTAAAAAGGAGCAAACATTTAGATATGGTGAGATGTTGAATGAAAAGGGTGAACTTAAATCTATGCAAGCATTGGAAGAACAAGGTGTAAAAATGAATTGGTTTTCATATTTGCAAATAAAATCTAGATTTGATAAAGATGTTAAAATAGAAGGTATCTAGGATAAGTTGACTGATTTAGATAAAATTTTGACAGGTACTGATGAAAAAGTAATCAAAAAACTTTATGGACATTTGCTAGAGTTTAAATTAGAGGAAGAAGAAGTAAAAGAAACAATGATTGTGTGGGGGGAAAATTTGGATATGGGATTGACTTAGATAAATGGCAAAAATTGTGGTCTCAAAATTATAAAATGACAATGTCAACTGCATATAAAGAAAATTTGTATAAGATGTTTTACAGGTGGCACTTACCCCCGACAAGAATTGAGAGGATGTTCAAGAATAAATCGGATAAAAGTTGGAAATGTCATCAGATATCTGGTTCATATTACCATATGTGGTGGAGATGCTCAGATGCAAAAAGATATTGGACTTATAATCCACACATGGTTGGAAAAAATGACAAAACAACACATAGACTTTAAACCTGAGGTATTTTTATTGGGAATTATACTGGAAATATATTGTAAAGAATTGAAATCTTTGATTGTAAATGTTTTAACAGCGGCTAGAATTGTATTTGCTAAGAATTGGAAAAATGAAAAAATACCTATGCAGGAGGAAATTATTAAGAAAATCATGGACTGTGCTGAAATGAGTAAATTGACATTTGAAATTAGAGAACAAGAGGATATACAATTTTATATGATATGGGATTTATTTTATCAATGGTTAGATAAAAAGACACGGTAAAGAAATAGATTAGTAAGCCTTACAATAAAAGTTAATAGATTGATATAGAATATAATATAAAATATATAACCATTGGATGAATGTATAAGATTAAATCATAATCAAAATTAGAATATCTCGTATAAAATGATGGAAAAATAGTTTAGTCAAATGAATGTTTAATAATTGATATTATATAAGCACAAGCTAGATTGATAAGGTGAGAACTTATATAACTTGTGAGTAATGGTAAAAAAAGGATAGCACAAAAGATTGTAACCAACTGACACACTGTATGTATATAATTGAAAGAGGGTTTTATGTTTTTATGTTTTGTTTGTATGTTTGTTGTAAAAAATAAAAACTTTGTTTAAAAAAAAAGAAAAGAAAAATACAGAAACAAAGACCTTCCTATGAATCCAGTATATCTTTGAAAGTTGACTGTCTCCCATCTTTTCTACAATATTTCAAATTAGGATAAGGTTATAGATTTTTTTTCCAAAATTTAATAAAGCTGTGTTTAGTGGCATTTCACGATACTCCTTTTCTTCCTCTTTTTTTTTTTTATCCATTAGATAATTTTGTATCAATTGACAAAAAGTTTTCAGTATTGCAGCTAAGGACTTCAGCTAAGGATCAAGCTCTGATGTAGTGATGATTTGAGTTTGGTTCCCCTATAGCAGAATAGCAATAGCAATAGCACTTTGACTTATATACCACTTCACAGTGCTTTTACAGCCCTCTCTAAGTGGATTATAAATGTCAGCCAATTGCCCCCAACAATCTGGGTCTTCATTTTACCCACCTTGGAAGGATGGAAGGCTGAGTCAGCCTTGACTGGTGACATTCGAACTGCCAAATTGGAGGCAGCTTGCAGTCAGCAGAAGTAGACTGCATTCTAACCACTGCTCTTCCAGTGAACCTAGTCTTTGCTACCAGGGAATCAATATTCCACTTGTTCAGGTATTATTTTTTAGGTAAAGTAATTGTTCAGCACAAATATAATATCCCTCCTCCCCGTAACTTCCTACTTTATGACTGTGATTTTCTTACTGGTTTTGTCACTCATCTCTTCACATTTCATTTGTAAAAGATTGAGATACTGAACTGCTTTTGGAAAACTGAAATAATTTCAGTTTTTTTTTTGAACAAATTTTATTAATTTTTAAAGACATACAAAACATAAATACACAGAAACACAAAACATAAAAGCATAAAAAATCTCTTTTCTGAAAGTTGCTTAGTCCCGGGTTAAAACTCTTGGTACAGACACAAATTCAAATTCATATTCATTTTACATACCATTCCATATCTTATTAACATTTTCAATTTTCTATATAACTTCTCCTCTCTTTTAAATTTTCTCAATTTTATTTTATTTATCTCCTCTCAATTCAAATCATAATATTTATTATTCTTTGTCTGTTCTATTTCCAGGTATCCATTTATCTTTCTTCTTTAAAGAAAACTTCTCCTGTACACTAATTGGAGTATGACGCCTTTATCTCTTTCCCCTATATTTATAATACTTAATATAGAATACATAGCTTACATTGGGATTCTGTCTGGTACGTTCTAAAATTATACAGTATTATCAAAACCAATACAAATCTATTCATTAATATTGATATTCATTTATATCTTAAACATTTAGCACATTATTTTTCAGTTAAATCACATACTTTTATGGGAGCACCTATTTTCCATAGTTATTCCCCCCCTACATCACATATTATAGATCATTGTTTCATTACAATGTTCCCCCTTCTCCTACTTCAAATCTCTCATTTCACAAAAAGTTTCACTAGGATAACATAGTCTAATAATTAATATTAACAATCATTTATATCTTAAACATTTTACCCATTTCAGTTAAATATCATGCCTTTGTGGGAACACTTATGCTTTCCAAAATTATCCCCCCCACATCACATATCTTAAATCATTGTTTCATTGAAGTACTCCTTTTCTTAACAAAAATTTCACTAAATTATAATAAATATTTTATCACATTTTAAATTGCATATTATTTCCAATTTTCTATGGTTATTTCTAAGTACAAATGTAGAAATACAATCTTATGTACCTTTCTAGAATCCCTTTTTCAATAAAATTTATCCATTATCTCTAAAAAACTTTTCCTTCTTTGCATCTTGCTCCCCACCATTAAGGCTTCTCATCCCTTCCTTTCTCTCTTGCTTCTTCTTCTCCTTGTCCTCTTTACCCACTTGTCTCTCCACCCCCGTTTTATTCTTGTTAGGTATAACATTGATACCCAACAAGGTTTGGGTGGATAAATATATAAACTAAGGTATCATAGTTTAAGTGTTTGTAACTTTAAGCACCACACTGCATGTAATTAGCCAATTAAGGGTGCGGTTAGAAACTGCAATAAGAGGAAGCAGGAGAAAGCCTGCTGCTTACTGCCTATTGCCTATTGCCTACTGTTTTACTGTTTGCCATTTGCTGTTTACTGCTGAATACAACTGTTTACTACTGTTTTACTGCGACTGTCTACTGTTTGATCGTTCTACTGAATATCCAGCGTTATCCTCTGGAGAAAGGCATCGGAGGAGGAGAAGATATCTTTATCGGCTGATAAAGATATAGTAAGGACTATTAACTGGACTGAGTTAGTGAGTCTTACTGAATGGATATATTGTGAATGACATACGGACTGATTGACAATGCTTAAACTCTAACTGGATTAAAAACTATTTAAACTACAAACAGTGTTTGTGTTCAGTGTGTGTATACTCTAAAACCCTTCATCTCTCATTTGGCTGACTGGCTTGACTGCTGCTGCATACTCTGCTAGGGGTTTATCCCCAAACACTAACAATTCTGCTTTCCTCCTTTCTGTTGTTTCCTAACATAATATCCTCTTTTCACCTTATTCTTCTCTTTATGGATTGTTTTTCCAGGTCTTAAAGTCTTCTTCTCCTTTTTCTCTTTCTTTTTTCCTTCCCCGACCAAAGTCAC
This sequence comes from Notechis scutatus, assembly GCF_049901735.1. Taxonomy (NCBI): domain Eukaryota; kingdom Metazoa; phylum Chordata; class Lepidosauria; order Squamata; family Elapidae; genus Notechis; species Notechis scutatus. The sequence continues at coordinate 129,228,178 of NC_142009.1, read as the reverse complement.
TTGTTCATCAAAGATGGCTTCTTCTTTGTCCCAGTCATCCTGTTGCTCATTCAGCTTTACATAAGTACAAACCGCCATTTCTAAAAATTGGAAAAGAGTGCCAAGGACATCTTTACCTTCTTGCTTTTCTTTTTCATATTTTTGGTATACAAGTTTCAGTCCATCCACAAGTGATGCCATTGTATAGAGAAAAGTTTTTCCAAACAACCACCCAAGTGCTTTTAATCAGAAATAATTCTCAGAAGTTCCAAAATCACCAAACAATCCAAACAAGCTGTTTCTTTTAAATACTTTCTCCTTCTTTACTTTCTCTTTCTGGGGTTAAAGTTTAGTCACAAAGTTCCCTTTAAAATATATATTTTAGAAGTCTTATTGATGTTTAGTAACTCTTTAGAATTCTAGGCAATCTTCTCCTTATTTTCAAATTTGCTCCAATTTTTTTTCCCCTCTCCCTTCCCACTCACAGCCAAAAAGATTTTTTTTTTCCTTTAAATGTTCAGAAATCCTTATCCCTTCAGCATTCAATTACCTCCAATGCAGATTTCTGGATTTCTCTTATAATTCCATCCGCTGTCACATTAGGAAGGAGAGTGAAACGAAAATAAAAAAATAAAAAAACTTTCCCTTTTAGGATATTCGCGCTTGTAACTCTCTCTGGAAACAATGTATCCTTAGCAACCTTCAAAATTCCAGGACACTTTCTCTTGCCTTGTCCCGGTCGAAAGCCACTTTCATAATTCTTCCAACTTTCTCCCTCCTGCACCAGCTTGTCCAGTTGCAGGTTTCTTCGTGGCGGCCATTGCTGACCGCCGCTCCTCCGCCTTGGGAGAAGGAGGTTCTGCCGGATGGAGAGGGGTCTGCGACACCCCAAGCCCCTGTCTGGATCCCCTGTCTTCAGCTGCCTCTATGGGGCAGCTATATCCCCCAGATCCAAAGCGGATTGGGGGAACCTTGGCGGAGAACGCAGCAGGGCTCGCGCAGTATCGCGAATCCCTGCCGCTGCCAAAACCTTGCAAACCAGAAGTCAAATAATTTCAGTTTTTATACCCCAGATTTGCATTCAGAAAAAATGTTTTTTACTAATGCAAAACCAAACAATATATTGCTTTCGGGCTTCTCTGTTCAGATTCACCTCCATTGCCAAAAACAAAAACAAAAAACCACTCAAAAAGAGAAGTCCTTGACAGTTGGCATATAGATACAAAGTGGTCAGCTTTAAGTATCAAAGTGGCATAACCTATTCAATCATTTCTTGTATGTCATTATTCTTGACCGTTGTCAGGTTGATCTCTTTTCTGGGAGGTGTTTCATTTCTGAACTTCTACAACCCTGTCACTTCCTCGCTATTTTCCCCTTCCAGGTGCATCTCTCAGAGGACTTGTTCTGCCTCTTATTTTTGCTAGTCAAGTTGGATTATTGTCATGTCATTCATGGCCTCAGATTCTAGTGTGTAGAGAACCAGGTGCCCCTTTCTTATATGCAACAGGAGGATTTTTGGTCCTTCTTTCCCTTCTTTATTCATTTTAAGGAAGAGCAATAAATAAGTTTTTAACCTTTTTTTTACTCTATTTTAACACTGGTAATAATATTTAGGATTCATCCCAATGTTTTCTTGAATGCATGGATCAATGCATTATGTTGACCTCATACATTAATGATTCCTAGGCAAATTACTGATCTGCATTAACAATGAATTTCTGCTAGCCAGCACCCATATAATTCTGATCTAACTTTCCTTTTGTGTTTGTGTAATATCTCATCTCTTATGAAGTTCTGTGAAAGACACCAAATCTATGAAAGACCCACAAAAAATTGCAACCTGGGTGACAATTTTTCCAATGTCATTTTAATTGGAAAGGGATATAATAAATACAGTATAACAGGTTCAATTCTGCTGTGATGACATTTGCAGGCTCCCATTTTTCAATTTGTTTTTGGCTGATGAATTTAGAAGACCTTATATATAAGGTTGGAACTAAATCTGATGTCCTAAACAGGCACTTTTCCCTGTTTGCAAAAATAATAGCTTTGCTCTCGCAGAAAATACAGGCAGGGAAAAAAAGGTTAAACAAATGAACCACATGGAACTTTCCATGTTTATGTCAAAAAACACAACTTGGGTCAGGTGAGAGAGATGGGGAAAAGAAGCACAGTTCATAGAGACGCTGCCTTACTGAACTGACTATAACCATGGAATGGAAATTCCTATTACAGCTTTCAAGATTCTGTATTAAAGAATTAATACAGAACATATTAAAAAAAATTCTTAAGTTTTCACTTCCATAGTCTTTTTTCCTATGTTAACTATACATCCAGTGTATGAAATCCAAATCTCAACAAGATAATAATTACCTCTACCCATTCATTTAAATTTAATATCTTGACAAATTCAGAAATCTATATTTAAATACACCAAAATAATGCACCTTTTCTGACAAGGTACATGAGCAAAGATTGTTTTAGAGAAGGAAGGAAAGTGATAAAAGAGGAAAACTGATACAAGAGGAAAAGAGGTGTGTGTGTGTGTGTGTGTGTGTGAGAGAGAGAGAGAGAGAGAGAGAGATGTGATGATGATGATGATGATGATGATGATGGGAAGAAGTGAGAGATGAAAACTTCTTGCATTCCTCATTTTCTAAACAAAATCAAACAACTACTTCACATAAACTGGACCAAATTGGACAGGCAGTCCTGAACTTACACCCACAATTATGACCAGAATTTCCATTGCTAAACTAGTTTACTGTTAAGTGAGACATGCCCAGTTTTATTTTCTTGTTTGGCATGGTTGTTAAGCAAATCATTGCAGTTATTCAGTGAATCATATGGTCGTTAAGCAAATCCAACTTTTCCCATTGACGTTGCTGGTCAGAAGGGGAGATGGCAAATGGCAATCACACGACCCTGGGATGCTGTAACCATCATAAATACATTCTAGTTGCCAAGCACCCAAATTTTGATCACATGACCATGGGGATGCTGAAAAGGGATTAGACAAGGTGTAAGTCACTTTTTCCAGTGCCATTGTAACTTTGAATGGTTGCTAAATGAATGATTGCTACCTGTATTGCTGAATTGGTATTGTGGGACATAAACAATGATCAAAGATCCCAATTAATAATATAAAGTTTTAAAATAAAATTCTTTCCATAATATAAACAAACAATTAAATAACTCATATTTCCAACAACCTTACTTGGCCGGTCCACACTACGGCCACTGCAAAGAAGGTCGAACAGCGCCTGCACTTTCTGAGGCTGCTGAAAAAGAGTGGTCTGGGTGAGAAGTGGCTGGTTACTTTTTACCGTTCTACCATTGAGAGCATTTTGGCATACTGTCTAATGGTGTGGTATGCTAGATGCTCTGTAGTGGATAAGAAGTTGCTCCAGAGAGTTATAAATACAAAAAATCATTGGTTGCTCTCTTTCTTCTTTGGAAGAGATTGTGAAGACAGACTCCTCTCTAGAGCACTAAAAATCTCCACAGACTGTTCTCATCCTGGTCATTCATATTTCGAATTGTTACCATCAGGGAAACGTTATAGGTGTCTTAAAATGAGGACTAATAGATGAGAAACAGTTTCTTTTCCAAGGCAACAATTGTCTTGAATCAAACAGTGCATTTGTGATTTAGTCCTATGTAGATAGTGGCATTTTTAAACTATTTAACTTACTAAATGTTTTAGATAGGTTTTAGACTAGGTTATGGTTATTATTATTATTATTATTATTATTATTATTATTATTATTATTATTATTATTATTATTATTATTATTTACTCTGTAGTGTGATTGTGATCTGGTGTTTGGGGCATTGTGCTGGTGTAGCTTTCAAATTTCATTGTATTCATGGAATGCAATGACAATAAAGGTATTCTATTTCTAAACAAATAAATAAAACACGATAGGAAGCTAGCAGAGTTACTCTATGGCATGGTATTTCACTCTTACAGTGGTCTTATGATAGTCTTCAGGAACATCCAGTCTTGTTCTCATATACCTAGCAACTCAAGGGAAAATAAAAAATCAGCTGCAGCTCAGAGCCAGAAATATATCTGTAGTATCTGGAAGAGGCCAGATAAACTGGGTGAGGGAGATAGACTGAAGGAAAAGAATGGGATAGTTGGTATATCATCAACTTTGTCCAACCCGCTCTTTAGGACTTATTGGAATAAGTAGAATCTCCAGTTAGTGTGGAGGGAGGAGTCAAGAGGGGACAAAGTTTACAAAGTAAGCAACAAAGGCTGGACCATCCCTAGAATCCTTGACGTCTTATCTTGTCCTTCCCAAGGGAACGCAGTCAATTTGGCGAAATTCTTGTAACATCATTGATTAGCAATAACACTTTTTTTGGAGACTCTTTGTGAGTGATTCTGGTTGTTTTCACCTGACAGTTGCAACCCTGACATTTCCAGAAAACATAAACTGAGGTAGATGGGCCAAACATGAAATGTTTTCTCATTATTGCATGACTTTTTATCTTAGAAGTAAGTTTTACTTGATTACTTTTATCTTAGAAGCAAGTTTCACTTGTTTTTGATACGTGGCTTTTTGCCTTCTAGAGGAAAGTCTTCTCAAGTCCCCAAAATGAATGATTGTAAGTCACTCTGATATGTTTTAAGTAATTGTTGGCTTTTCCACATGATGTCCTTTTTTTTCCATCCAAGCCTTGGCCTCTTTCTGAATCATTCTATAGGACTTTTTGGTTAATTAACTGAGTAATGCTAACTAAACAATTAGCGTATTCTGTTAAGTTTTTTTTTTTTTCTGAACTGCCCATCTCCCTCAAGGTGAGCATATGAGAATTGCAAGAATATTTAATATTAATTGTTATTAATAATGCAAGAATACTTATAACTCCTTAAAATAAGTGACACCCATCATCTTAATGGTTCCTCTGCATTTAAGTGGATGGGTTTGTACATTCAGTAATACAGTGGAAATTGTTACTGCTTTAACTTCATTGGTTTTGGTTCAATCATTGCCTATAAAGCTTTTTCTATGGACAGTTAATGTAGCTCATTACTACCTGCAATGAGAGAGAGAGAGAGAAAGAGAAGAGAAAAGAAAAAGAGAAGCTGCCTCTGTTTATATTTCATCTAAGAATTAAGGGTTTTGTTTATTTCACAAAATTTATATGCCACCCAAATCATAGACTCTGGCTTGCATCACACAGCTGGCAATTTAAGTTATATGAACCTATTTTGCTGCAAAATACTAAATATTTCATAGGTTCGTAGCATTTTATCTGGCAGATTATTTTCATACTATGCTAGGACAGAAGAAAGATACATGCTTCAGGGAAAGGGAAATGCAAGGGAAATTTATTTATTCATGTAATTCCTCAGGGAAACCTAAGAGGTTTTTTTATTTTTTTTATTTTTTGCTTTGAATTCACACGATTTAAATACACCACACTGTGGAGTTTCAGTCTATAATGTGGGAAGTGGGCTTGGCCTGACTGTACATAAGATTGCATAATACTTCAGCTTCAACCATAACAACACAAGAGCAAACAATAGATACAAACTCAAGGTTAATCACACCAAACTTGATTGCAGGAAATACAACTTCAGCAACAGAGTGATCAATGTCTGGAATACTCTACCTGACCCCAAAAACTTTAACCTTAGACTGTCTACTATTGACCTCACCCCTTTCCTAAGAGATCTGTAGGGGGCCTGTATAAGCGCACCAACGTGCCTACCGTCCCTGTCTTATTGTTTCTTTTATTTTTATTTTTTATTTTTCTTATATGTATCCATGTATTCATAACTATGTTTTTACTTATACCTATTATCTTGTAAGCAATTGACATAAATAAATAAATAAATAAATAAATAAATAAATAAATAAATAAATAAATAAAATTGCAATGTACCAAATGAATGTAGCCCCACAACGATATAAGTCAGGGACATTACCTCAAGTTTAATAGTCCTCCCTGGACTATAAAATAGGAGGGTTGTCAAATCCTTGGCAGGAGACAGTAAATGGCTGCTGGACTCCTTCTGTCTAGATAGGATAAAATGCTTTAGACCTATAGTAGTGACAAGCTTAATGAAGTGGTCTGTAGTCCACAAAAGTTCATCCTGCAAAAAAAAAAAAAAGGGGGGGTTTTCTGTAAAATGCCACAAATATCTGGGTTGGTGTGGGTGCATCTGATTAATTAACAACCTTCCTGGAATCTTTTCCATCCATTGTTTGATAAAAGGCCTGCTGCATCTTGATGCTAACCAATGCATGGGTTATTTTAGATGATGTAAATTACCTTAAAGTAGTGCTTCAAACTTCTTGTCAGTCTGAGGAGGCCCGAGAAATACTACCTACAGAGGAATTAGCTCATATGTTCTGTTGGCAGATATTCTTTGGAATACTTTGATCTATCAGCCTTTGTTGAATTAGTAAAGACAGCAATATAAAAACTTATATTTCAGTTAGTTCTATATACAAATAGTCCTCAAGTACTGACTGCTTCAAAGTTGGCTTCCAAGTCAATGGGGAAGCCAATGGGAGATCACATTCATGTGACATTGCAATTAATGTTTTGCAGTGTTTGCTTAATGACCACAGTAGAATGGACATCATAAGTCCAGCATGGTCATGTGACATTTCACGTAACAATCACATGCCTTAACAACTAAGTTGACGATCCCCACTGTGGTCGGTAAATAAGAAATGTCTGTACCCATTGTTGGATTTTGGAAAGCAGTCCCTGAATTTTAACGAAAAATTGATCCAATTACTGAAATAGTGGCCACAAAATGATCACTTGCTACCCGATCCTTTGAGTTACAATCACAATCATCCTGAAACTCTCTTCCATAAGTATACTGAGGCCTTATGACTGAGCGTTAGAAGACATTTATTATAGTGACATTCATGCCCTAAAATTCTCTTTCCGTGGAAATCTATCATATCCCTTTCCCAAATAAAAAAGAGGTTGTTGCTCAGGGCATTTGCTCCAATATCCGTGGCAACAATTCTCATGATTCTTTGGATATCGGTTTCTGTTGTTGCCTTCTCCATTTTCATTTTAATGACAGTAGCATTGTTTGTACATAATTATTTGTAGTTTTTTTCTTTGTCACAAATTAGATTTCTCTTCTCGTGTAGCTTTGCTCCCAGTTAAGATGGTCATGCTGACTGGTGGGGTTCATAGTTCAGTATCTTTGGAAGAGATTGGGTTAGATTTCCATGACAATTTAGCTGAGAGTATGTTTGCCAAGTAACAGGGCAGCGATCAGGTACCCAGGCAATTGGTTCTTTCAGATCCAGAAGTATCAGTCACCAGTAAGTAAAGGGATTTTAAGCTCTATTACTAGCTCAAGCAACCACAGTTCAAAGTATACATGCCAAGCAAGTCTCTTACAAATCTCTTACAAGTGGCCAGAAGCGCCTTAATAATGACAGCAGAGATATCCCAAGGGTAGCTACCTTCCACAATATCTAGTGTTGGGTTCTGTGCAGAAGCTCCCAGCAAACAGCAATAATCCACAGTTTTATCAAAATGACTTCACAGCCATGCAAGACCTGACCTTGACTGGGTGGATCAAAAGTCTAGGACTTTCATAGTTTGCAGATAGCTAAATATTGTGCCCACCCCATCACCTTTATTTAGTAAACAAACAAAAGAACTCATTCTGATCAGGTTAACTCGGAATAAGCTCTAAACTTCTAGTTCTTTCTTAATATGAAGAAGAAATCAAATCATGTCACTAAACTCTTCCAAATAATAATGGTCTTCCACATTACCTCTACAGGGTAAATCCATTTAACTAAATAGGATGAACTTCTGATTAAATCTATACATATTTGCACTGTAAATTAAAAAAAAAAGAGTTGTTTCTGTTCCAAAGCGGTCTACTTACATGACTGAGTTTGGGTCCATTTCAATAGATTCGTTGCATAAAACTAAGCTTGATTTTAAAGAATTTCCCTTTCCCTTTTATGTACCCTCTTTTCATCTCATGAAGAATATAACTCTTTATCAAAATACAGGTGAAACTCAAAAAATTAGAATATCGTGCAAAAGTTCATTTATTTCAGTAATGCAACTTAAAAGGTGAAACTAATATATGAGATAGACTCATTACATGCAAAGCAAGATAGTTCAAGCTGTGATTTGTCATAATTGTGATGATTATGGCTTACAGCTCATGAAAACCCCAAATCCACAATCTCAGAAAATTAGAATATTACATGCAATCAATAAAACAAGGATTGTACATAGGACAATATCGGACCTCTGAAAAGTGTAAGCATGCACATGTACTCAGTACTTGGTTTGGGCCCCTTTTGCAGCAATTACTGCCTCAATGCGGCATGGCATGGAAGCTGTCAGCCTGTGGCACTGCTGAGGTGTTATGGAAGACCAGGATGCTTCAATAGCAGCCTTCAGCTCTTCTGCATTGTTCGGTCTCATGTCTCTCATCTTTCTCTTGGCAATGCCCCATAGATTCTCTATGGGGTTCAGGTCAGGCGAGTTTGCTGGCCAATCGAGCACAGTAATCCCACGGTCATTGAACCAGGTTTTGGTGCTTTTGGCAGTGTGGGCAGGTGCCAAGTCCTGCTGGAAAATGAAGTCAGCATCCCCATAAAGCTCGTCTGCAGAAGGAAGCATGAAGTGATCCAAAATCTCCTGGTAGACAGCTGCGTTGACCCTAGACTTAATGAAGCACAGTAGACCAACACCAGCAGATGACATGGCTCCCCAAATCAACACAGACTGTGGAAACTTCACACTGGACTTCAAGCATCTTGCAGTATGTGCCTCTCCATTCTTCCTCCAGACTCTGGGTCCTTGGTTTCCAAATGAGATGCAAAAGTTGCTCTCATCAGAAAAGAGGACTTTGGACCACTGAGCAACAGACCAGTTCTGTTTTTCTTTAGCCCAGGTAAGACACTTCTGATGTTTGTTGTTCAGGAGTGGCTTGATAAGAGGAATACGACATTTGAAGCCCATGTCCAGGATCCGTCTGTTTGTGGTGGCTCTTGATGCACTGACTCCAGCCTCAGTCCACTCCTTGTGAAAGTCCCCAACACTTTTGAATGGCCTTTTCCTGACAATCCTCTCCAAGCTGCAGTCATCACTGCTGCTTGTGCATCTTTTTCTTCCACACTTTTCCCTTCCACATAACCTTCTATTAATGTGCTTTGATACAGCACTTTGGGAACATCCAATTTCTTTTGCAATTACCTTTTGAGTCTTTCTCTCCTTATGGAAGGTGTCAGTGATGGTTTTCTGCACAACTGTCAGGTCAGCAGACTTTCCCATGATTGTGATTCCTACTGAACCAGACTGAGAGACCATTTAAAGGCTCAGGAACCCTTTGCAGGTGTTATGGCTTAATTAGCTGATTAGAGTGGGACACTTTGAGCCTAGAATATTGAACCTTTTCACAATATTCTAATTTTCTGAGATTGTGGATTTGGGGTTTTCATGAGCTGTAAGGCATAATCATCTCAATTATGACAAATCACGGCTTGAACTATCTTGCCTTGCATGTAATGAGTCTATCTCATATATTAGGTTCACCTTTTAAGTTGCATTACTGAAATAAATGAACTTTTGCACAATATTCTAATTTTTCAGATCTAAGAGATACTGCAGAGACTTCTAGAATAAAGATAATGTTAAGCTTAGTTTTGAACCAGACATTACTACAGACCAAGGGTGTCAAACTCAAGGCTGTGTGGGGTGCTTAGATCTGGCCCACAGGATCACCATGGAAACAGTGAAGTACTGGCCCATGGTGTCTCTGCCAATGAAAACAGAACTCGGGAGGGCCACATGCCGCCCTTCTGAGATCCATTTTCGCTGGCAGGAGATTGCAGGAGGTCATTGCAGCTGGAAATGGAGCTCAGTAGCCCGTTTTCATTGGCAGAATGCTCAGGCCACCACAGGCTCCCCAAAACAAGTGATGTCAAGCTGGCCATGCCCCCCCGAAAGGTCAAACACAACCCTGATACCGCCTACAGTGAAAATGAGTTTGACAGCCCTGCTATAGAAGAAAGCAATACGTGCATATCCACAAGCATATATAGAGACCGCATGTATCAGTGAGATAACAATCACCATATATTTTTACTGCAGTTAATTTAATGTTGATACCTACTTCTACTTACAGTTGTCTTCCAATCACTCCATGTAGCATCTGAGATATTTTGCCAAATTTGCCTTGCCTTGGCCTATAAATAAAAAAGGCAGGACAAAAGCCAATATGGTGCAACTGGATAATATTTTTAAGTGAGTTTGCAGATAGTACTGGCATTGAATATTCAAGTGTATTTCAGGACATATTTGGGATACAGATCATTATGATGGTTACATATAGAGTCTTGACCCATTATGTGGGAGTAGGGCCCACCGATCACATGTACATTAGAAATGTGTAATCAGTTTGAATTCTTGTGGATCACTGCTTCCTCTTATGGAAGCCCTACTATGAAAAGCAATATATGTATTCAAAAATGCTGCACACAAGAACCTATTTTTAAACTTTGCTAGTACAGTGTAGTGAAATCCAGATGGCATCATGACCCTTAAATCTGATAAAACCAGCAGTTGGAAAGGGGGGCGATCAATTCTGCATTTCCCAACTAATCTAGCAAAAGCATTTGTAACCCTAGCGCCTATGCACGAGAAAAATCAATGGTCAGAAAGCAACTCCTAACCTAACGATTCTCAGTTCCCTCTTGTTTATGCTTCACACCTTAAACTCTGATCTAATACCAAACTGAAATAACCAAAATTAATATAAAATCAACTAGGATTGATCTTTCCTCTAATATCATAACAACACACACACAGAGACACACACACACTTTAAGAAGATGCATTTAATTTAAAGTTCCAAACTTCTTTTGTGCTCTCCAAATACTATATGTTCAGCCCCTGGGTTCCTCAAATTTGGGGCCATTAAGTTGGCGTTGACAATACGGAAAAAACTTTCAATTTCTTAATAATAACCAGGCTAAGTGCAATTAATTATGTGTCATTGATGTAACCACTGGACTCAAAATTCTGCACGCTTTTTCATCTTGACCTTGTTTTTGAAATGTAGCCTCATTGCAGCATGTGATTTAAAGGCAGCATACAGCTCATGGTCCTAAAACATAGTGTTTCCATTCTTCTTCTTCTTTCTTTTTTTTTGTAAATTTTATTTGAGTTTTCACAAAAAGAAAAGAAATACAAATAAAACATCTTTTTTGAAAGCAGCATAATCCCTGGTTACATTTTTCGTACAGACGCAAATTCAGGTTCATGCTCATTTTTATATTCTATTCCATATCTTATTACTATTTTACATTTTCTACATAGCTTCTCCCCTCTTTTAATTTTCTCAATTTTATTTTATTTATTTCATCTCAATTCAAATCATTATATTTATATTTTTTGTCTGTCCTGTTTCAATTGTCAATCTTTTCTCATTAAACAAAATTTATCCTGTAGTTACTGATTGGAGTATGACGCCTTTATATCTTTCCCCTAAAGTTGTAGCACTCAATATAATACATAACTTCCATTCAGATTCTGCTTGGTACATTCTTAAACTACACACTGTATTCTTGAAAAAAAAAGAAAAAATTATAAATGTATATAATTAAAACAACATTCCATTCCAATTCAATTCTGTCATTAATATTAATATTCATTAAAGTCTTAACATTTTTCACATTGCTTTTCAATTAAATATCATACTTCTATGGGAACAATTATAAACTTTCCATAATTAATTCCCCCCCCCTTCACTTATATTTTATAAAACATTGACTAATTAAAATGTTCCTGTTCCTTCCTAATTCAATTTTCTCATTTATTTTATTCACAAACATTTCACTAAATTACACTATTTTATCCCTCATTCTAATCATATGTTGTTTCCAATTTTCTAAAGTTATTACTATTACAAATATAACAATACAATCTTATGTACCTTTACAGAATCCCTTTTTCAGCTAGATTTTCACCCATTATCTCTAAATAGGTCCTGTTTCTTTATATCTTGCTCTGGACCTTTGTAACTTCTTTTCCTTTCCTTCTTCCCTCTCTTCTTCTCTCTCCCCTTTTTACCCCTTTGCCTCTCTACCTCTATTTCCCTCTTCTGTATTCTTCTTTTCTGTTGCTTTCCAGTATTATACTTATTTTTTGAATTATTTTTCTTTTCTTTGGTTGTTTTTTTAAGTCTTAAATTCTCCATTCTCTTTTCCCCCTTTCCTTTTTCTTCCCCACATAGAGTTACTTGTTCATTAAAGATGGCTTCTTCTTTGTGCCAGTCTTCTTGTTTTGCAGTCTTTTCTTGTTGTTTCTCATAGTTCCAGATCTCCATTTCTAAGAATTGAAAAATGAAGCCAAAAGAACCCTTCCCTTCTTGTGCATGTTCTTTGTACTTTCTAAGTTCCATTTTCAATTCATCCAGAAGTGATGCCATTGTATCACTTGTACCACACGATTGATTTTAGTCATTCAAATATAATAACCAAAAATCCAAAAGTCACCAAATAATCCAAATACATGCAAGCTGTTAGGGATAACATTGTTTACCCTAACTGGTTTGGGTAAAAAATAATAAATAAGTTATCATGGTTTGTTGGTTAAAGTGTGTGTAACTTTAACTACAAGAATGTAATTAAGGGTGTGGTTGTAAAAGCACCATAAAAGAAGCAAGTCAATTGCAGCTCTTTCTCTCTGGCTTAATGATCCCTAATTACTGGATGGAGTGATGACTGCGTTTTTCCTTACTGGAACGGAGGAGAGAAAGGAGTGTTGATTTCTCAACGGAGAGAAGAGATAATACGGACTGATTTATTGTAAGTGAACTGACATTGGCTATTCAACACGGATTTTGCAAATTGAGTATCCCCGACTGGACTGACTGAAATGATACATGACTAATGGACCGTTTATTTTGACTATGCTATAATTCCTAATGGAATAAACTATATTTTTGATAGCACAAGCGTATCTGTATTTTTTTTACTGCGTGTTAACTAAAATACAAACTTATCTCACACATTTACCTGTCTGCCTATCTGACTACGCTACACATTCTGTTTAGTTTGTTTTCCTTAACACTTGTTGGAGAATTCAGGCTTAACACAAGCTGTTTCTTTTTTGCTCTTTTTTTTTCACTTTCTCTTCCTGGGGTTACTATTTAGTTGCAAAGTTTCAGTTAAAATGTATCTTTTAGAAGTCTTATTGATGTTTTACTTTAGATTCTTTTAAAGTCCAGGCAGTCTCCTCCCTCTTCCAGATCCTGCCCTTATTCTTTTTCTCTCCCTTCCTGCTTATAGAAGAAAAAGTTTTTAATGCCCAGAAATCTTTATTGTCCCTTTGGCATTTTGTTTTATTTTCAGCTTAATTGCCTATTGATGCCAAAGCGGATTTTTCTGATTTCTTATTTAAGTCTCTTAGTTGTCAATATAGGGAAGGAGAGAGGAAAAAAAAGCCAAACCTTTCCCTTTTCACTTTCTTTCACAGCTTCCGACTCTTCTTTGGGAGCGATGTTATTTTTGTAAAATTTAAATTCCAGGGTACCTTAGTTGTTGCTTTTTCAACTTAACCCAGTCAGCCAAAACTTTCACTTCTTATCTTCCTCCTGCACATTCTTTTCCAGTTGAGTTCTTCTTTGAGGTGGCCATTTCTGACCACCTTCGGGAAAGGGAGTAATGGCCAGCTGAGGAGGAGAGATGCAGCTCTCCTCGACCTTGTTGGCTGTCTCCCCCCTCTTCACCACCTCTACGGGGTGTCTTAGCCCCAAAACCAGCCAGCTCGGGGCGCTCCAGTGGCGAGCCCAGACAGAAACCGCACATGATCGCGGATTCCTGTCTGTCGCCGAAGCCCTTCAAACCGGAAGTCCAGTGTTTCCATTCTTTTTGATCCATGAATTAAAAATGTTTTTAATGACTTAATGTATACTGTACACATTACCTATGGTGCCTTTTACAGTGATTTTTAAACATAAGAGAGTCCTCAATTTGGCGAGAGAAATTTTATCATAATGCTTGTGGAACAGCAACTGAAGTTGGAATCATTTCACAGAGTATTTAGCCAACTTTAATTATACTGAGAAAAAGATTGCATTCCACTAAACCGACATTTAGAAGCATAAGTGCCCTGTTCCTGACATTTCTCATTAAAGATAATCCTTTCTTACCAGCAACTGGGACCAGCAACTCTATTGCTAAGCTCTGCAGTTGCTAAACTATCACATGGAAATGCCAAACTTGTATCTGCTGCTTCTGCTTCTGTCCTCAAGTAAATCATATTGTTCGTAAACAAGATGCCACAAAACCGTGGCTTGCAATTTCATTTCTGCATTGTCCATTTTGTTGGAAGCCAATTGTGAAGAACAGAAATGGTAAACGTGTGACTGTGGGATGTTGTGATGGTTGGAAATGAGAGGATTAGTTGCAAAGCTGAATTTTCAGGAGTCTTTAGACTCCTTATGGAGTCTCCTTAGGCAGAAAGCCAGCTGGGTGACCTCAGCCAATCATTGTCTCTCAGCTGTAGGAAGGAGACAATGGCAAATCTCTTCTGAAAAACCTTGCTAAAAAAACAGCAGGGACTTTTCCAGGCAGACTCTGAGAATCAGATATCAACTGAATGAAAGATTAAAAAAAAAATTAAATGGTCACAAAATAAGGTAGTCAATGGATGAGGACTACCTGTACATGTTTATATTACTGCAATGTTTTATTACTATTCTGAATTTTAAATCATATTGTTCTCTGTAAGGGAAACCACACTTTAAAATTCACAAGATTGTTTTTTTTTCTGGTTTATCTAATGTGCCTGAACAATGTAAGTAAGCAAACAGCTAGATTTGGTAAGCTACTTACAAACCAGAGGTGGTATTCAACAGGTTCTGACCCGTTCTGAAGAACCAGTAGAGGAAATTTTGAGTAGTTCGGAGAACTGACAAATACAACCTCTGACTGGCCCCGCCCTCATCTATTCTGTGCCACCCAAGTCCCAGCTGATTGGCTGGGTCTTCTTTTGTTGCCCTGCACAGGAGAACGGAGCTGGAAAGCAGGTTAGTGGGGTGGGGAGGGAATGGGATTTTGCAGTAACCTTCTCCCTGGAGTGGGGAGGGAATGGAGATTTTACAGTATCCTTCTCTTGCCATGCCCACCACACCATGCACACCAAGCCACCCCCAAAGAACTGGTAGTAAATTTTTTTGAATCTGTTACAAACTCCACCTATACCCTATGTAGTGCTTTCCAGCTGTTTTGGACAAACTGCCTTTGGCCCCAGCTAGCAGAAGAATTATAAAGGAACATGAGAGTTGCAATGTAAACAATCCACTTTGTTTCTTCAGTTTTGGAGAGAAGCAACAAGAAGGGAAAGAGTGTCTAAGAGAAAGTGAGCCAAGTCAATTCACACAACATTAGATTTTGCCCAATACGTTGACTGAAAGATTCAAATTGAATTTTGCCCCAAGACTGTGAGGAGTCAGATTTGTAGGAGACTTCAATTATTCATCTTTAGAAAAGATGTAAAGAGGCAGAATTAAAGACTTCAGGGATCAGTTGCAGAATAGAGGAATCCTTAATAAGCAGCTCACCATCTACATTCTATACAAAAGCCAGCCTTACCAAGAAAATTTTGCTAGCGTAAATCTTTTCAAATTCAAAGCAGAGTACAGGTACGGTCTCCCCACTTAGTTAATGTTGAGCAGGTTTTTTTTTCCTTTCCCCTTTGAAGCAAAGAGAATGTTTTCTGCAGTATACATAAATTGAGTTATAATATCAGATAGTCATGCCATACAGCTTTAATGAATCACTTGGCACTGAATTTATGGTCTGTTAGGCTCCTCAGTGAGAAGCTAAATGCTTGGCAAGAGCCATACAAAACTGAGTGAACTGAGCTTAAGAAAAAAGAAAAGTAACAGGTCTGATTTAGGCAGATGATTTGTCTGAAGAGGAATTGCACCTGCAGACTTTTCAGCCCTCTTTCATGGTTACTTCTTCCAACCCAAAGTGAAGCTTGGGGGGAGGAGAGGAGAGAAAAATGTAAGGGGCAGGTTATGGGTTCCATGCAGGAATAACTCCAGTTAAATTACAGATCACTAAACCTTAAAGTATACCTATGTTATTTTCTATTTACAGAGCAGTTACACTTTGTGATATATAAACAACAAAAATTCATGATCAATATAAGCAATAAACTTTAGTGCAATTTAATTGGTGTAGATAAACGTTTAAAAATACAAAACATTGTGCTTTTTTTTTTTAATGTGATGCAGTTCTCATGTTTTTTATTAATTTATAATATGACATACAAAGAGAATACAAAAGTAAATTAGGGAAGGAGAAAGGGAAGCGGATAATGGGGGAAAGCAAGGGAAAAAGAAAAACAAAACATTGATCTCCGACTCCTTTGGTGCAGTAAAATAAAGCATTAAGAGCTATCCTCAGCTTTTTACTTTTTCATCATAATAGAAACTAGCTATTTCTATAAGAACAACTCTATCTAATCAGTAAAAACCCAAAATCAAAGTTTCATTCTTTTCCACCTCAAGCACAAAGTCCAGAAATGGTTTCCAAGTAGAAATAAAGGTATTTATGTTTTTTTTCTTTAATCAAAACAGTCAATGAAGCCATCTCTGCTAACTCCATCAGTTTTTGCAGCCATAAAACATTGTGTTCTTCAATGGAGTTACAGTAATACTTTTCTTTCTATAAAGAGTTTTCCATTTATGTTATTGTTTAGTGTTTTCTTTAAAACATTATAGCTACTGCAAATTCCTTCCTTTGTCCTTCCTTCCTTCCTTCCTTCCTTCCTTCCTTCCTTCCTTCCTTCCTTCCTTCCTTCCTTCCTTCCTTCCTTCCTTCCTTCCTTCCTTCCTTCCTTCCTTCCTTCCTTCCTTCTGTTGAAAGAAATATCCTTCTGGGTTCAGTTCCAAGTGGGGAAAAAGACACTGGAAACATGGAGGCTGTTTGGAAAGATGGTTTGATGGTGGACAGGACCACATGGCTTGGAGATCCAAAGAAGGAAGGATGATCACATGCTTCAAGATGAAGGAAAAGAAGGAAAGGCTGATATGGCCTGGGTTTTATACCCACTTTTGGGATTTGAATTTGAGCTTGTATTCTGATTCGTTGTCAGACCCCCATGGGGCCATGTAGGGGCAACTCTGTAGGCTGTCCTGAGTCCTAGGCTTGGTTGAGCCTTGCTGGATGAGGATGTAATGAAAGGGCTTTGGGCAATTCCTATAGCTCTACCTGGAGATCTTTGTTATGTAAAATATTCTGGCCCAGGCCTTAATGGCCCACCCAAACAAGGTGGGGGTGAGCTTCTGCTTCTGAAGTGAGTTTCTGCTTCTGAGTTTCTACTCTTTTTAGGGGAAATATTCTGCCTTTTTAGTATATCCTAAAATATTTCATTTTCCTTGGAGAGGGGTGAGTTTTAACTTCCAACACTTACTTACTTACTAACTTACTATATCCATAAATATGACTTATCATGCAACGACGACACCATTAAAGCCAACATCTTTAACACATTCTTCGGCTCAGTATTTGTAAACAGCAATGGATCATGCCCAGTATTTCCTAGCCGTACCACAGATAACAACAATGATCTAATACATATCGATTTCACAGAAGACAATGTTGAAAAAGCACTACGCAATCTAAAACCATCTCTATCTATTGGACCGGATGGAATATGTGCCTACTTCTTAAGAAAGCTATCCACTGCCATAGCCAAACCTCTAAGCATAATCTTTGAAAAATCTTTCAGGACCAGCTCCTTGCCTAACCTATGGTCACAAGCCACAGTCATCCCCATCTTCAAAAAGGGAGACCCAAGCCTAGTTGAAAATTACAGGCCAATCTCCTTATGCTGCGTCACCTGTAAAGTCATGGAATCAATTATTAACCAATCCATCATCCTCCACTTAGAGACAAACAACCTACTCTCTAATAAACAATTTGGTTTCAGAAAAAAAACTATCCTGTAATCTGCAACTCTTACACTGCAAAAACATATGGACGACACAACTCGACCAGGGCAAAGCAATAGACCCAATCTACATAGACTTCTGTAAAGCCTTTGATTCAGTGGTACACGACAAACTACTCCTAAAAATAAAATCCTATGGTATCTCTGGACAACTGAATAACTGGATAGAAGCATTCCTGTCAAACAGACAACAAATGGTCAAAATCGGGAGCGTCCTATCAAATCCAGTACCTGTCAATAGTGGTGTCCCCCAGGGCAGTGTTCTAGGACCAACTCTCTTCATACTCTACATAAACGACCTCTGTGATCATATTAAGAGCAATTGCGTTCTCTTAGCTGATGATGTAAAGCTGTTCAATACCACAGACAATACTGCTACCCTACAAAAAGATCTTGACTATGTATCTGAATGGTCAAACAAATGGCAACTTCAAATCTCAACAAATAAATGCTCTGTCTTACATATTGGCAAAAAAATCAGAAAATAAAATACAAGCTGAATAGTCAAGATCTTGTTGATGACCCAAGCTCTGTAAAGGACCTTGGAATACTCACCTCTAATGATCTAAGTGCTAGAGCCCACTGCAACTACATAGCCAAAAAGGCATTAAGAGTTGTTAACCTAATCCTACATAGCTTTTTCTCTGGTAATATCACACTACTAACCAGAGCATACAAAACATTTGCTAGACCAATACTCGAATACAGTTCATCAGTCTGGAACCCTCATTACGTATCTGATATTAGCACAATTGAGAAAGTCCAGAAATATTTCACAAGAAGAGTTCTCCACTCTTCTACTCGTTGTAGAATACCTTATGCCACCAGACTTGAAATTCTAGAACTAGAAAACCTTGAATTACGCCGTCTTCGGTCTGACTTAAGCATGGTATATAAAATCATACATTGCAATGTCCTACCTGTCAATGAATACTTCAGCTTCAACCATAACAACACAAGAGCACACAATAGATACAAACTCAAAGTAAACCGCACCAAACTTGATTGCAGGAAATACGACTTCAGCAATAGAGTGGTCAATGTCTGGAATACTCTACCCGACTCTGTAGTCTCTTCCCCAAACCCCAAAAACTTTAACCTTAGACTGTCTACTATTGACCTCACCCCTTTCCTAAGAGGTCTGTAGGGGGCATGCATAAGCGCACCAACGTGCCTACCGTCCCTGTCCTATTGTTTCTCTTATTCTTTTATTTTTCTTATATGTACCCATTTCATGTATTCACAATTATGTATACACTTATACTTATTATCTTGTAAACAATTGGCAAATCAAATAAATAAATAAATAAATTAAGTATACTCAGCATATATCTTCAAAACCCAGAATATTCTAGTTGTTGAAGAAAGCTATGTGAAAAGTAATTTCATTTCAAGGACTTAAAGTTAGGGAATACATGGCTCCCATTCTATGAAATAAGAAGTTCTACAAATAATTTTGGTGAACATGCTAAGTATCCCAAACCAATTGAATCCAGAAAGTGATTATGCTATGGATGATACTCGTCAATCTATCTCAGAATTTTTGATGAAAGCAAAACATCCTCACTTCATCTAATCATATGCATTACATCAGAGGTGTCAAACTCATGGCCCAGGGGCCGGATGCATCATGTACTGCCTCCGCCCCCGTCCGGTTTAGCAAAGGGGGGAAAAAGTCCCGATATGTCACATGACGCTGCCGCGATGACACAAGTTTGACACCCCTGCATTACAGTGTTTTTATTATTCTTTTCAAAAGTATATGGTATCTAAATTATCATATTAATTAAATTATAATAAACATCAGAAAAGGGTTAGATAGAAACGGAAGCAAGTGGGGTCTTCGGTGCTCTCTGAACTTAATTATTTTTTTTGCAGACATTTTATTACCCAACTAGCGAACATCATCAGTGCTAATGCTCAGTGAGACATTGCCTAGTTTGGCTAAGGAAAGATCTGCAGGAAAAAAACAACCTACCAAGCTCAGAGAGCACCAAGGACTCCACAGTTCAACCCTGAACTAAAAATATTCTCTTCTAATGGAAGCTAATCTTGGAAGAGAAATTTGAAGTGAAAATTGGGGGTTGTGAAGAGGGAAGAGGGATTCCAAATTGAAAATATAGCATGTGGAAGCTACAGTTCTAACAAGTTTGGAGGTTCTTGCTTGCCAAAATCTGCTACAGCGCGATTCACTTTTTTAAAAAAAATCATAATGGAAAAGAAAGTGTGCTGCATAGGTAGGGTGCTTTGCCCACCCCATTGCTAATGTTTTGGCATGAATTTAGCAGTAACTGAAGCTCCTTCTATGGCCTCTGAGTTTTGATAACATGTCAACCATTTACACGTCTTTTCTGCTTGAAGCGCTTTTATCTTCTTGGCAAAAATTCACAAAACTGTGCACAACTCTATATTTAATTTCAGCAGCTTAAACACCTCCAGTTAAAAATGGTCCTTCTGCAAGTATGGAGAATTAAAAACAACAACAGAGCTTCAAAATAATTGAGAGCCTTTCTTTCTTTCTTTTTTCTTTTTATCCGCAGCAGGACAGTTGCGTTCTGTTTCATTAGGAAAATGTATTGTTTACTGACAAATGACTGTGTCTGGTTTTAAAGGGCTGAGAACCAGCCATGACTGCCCAAGAGTCAGCTGATACATTTGCCTGCAACATTTGGAAGGTAGCAACAAGATGAATCAGTTCTTGTCAGGAGTTTTCAGGGCACACTGTCAGTTCTGTTACCTTTTGCTTCTGTTGTCCCTGTTTTCCATTTAACGAAAACACCAGGCGTTTCCAAATGAGCGCATCTCACAGCATGGCACTACAGGCAGCGGAGAAGGAAAATGAACAGGAATGTGACAGATGGATTTGGAATCACACCATGTCTGATTTGAGCATGTGTAGTTAGTTGGACTAAAACTGCTTTAAGTAAGTAATGAAATGGTTGTGGAAGTTGATTAAATTAGCAAGGCTGATTGCTGTCACTCAGTTGGGTGTGGCAAAAACGGTATTTGTTGCATGCTATTAATCCGGCTGTGAAGGAACTTTGAGAAAACAAAAGTATTGCTTAGAAACAAAATATATCACAACGTCCAAACTATTAAAAGTGGGTGTATATTAATATATGCTTGACATCAGATATGGGGGAGAAAGATTTTGCCTGCCTGAAAGTCTTGATGGGAATAATATAGGAGAAGCTGTTTGGCTGCAACTGTTTCTGCCCACCCAGTGAGTTGTAGTAGAGTAGGTACACCCCAACTCCCCTCCATTTAATATTACCATCTTGTGGGACTGAGGAAGTGTGCCTTCTTTCTTGAAGCCCCCACTTTCTGGAAGAACAGCGCCCCAGAGATAAGGATGGGACCCTCTCTCCTGGGGTTCTGGAAAGCCTTGAATACTTTGATCTGAGCCCCGAGGTCGATGATTGTCATTGTTTAATGGCTCCTGTTTTGGCTAGTGGGTTTTGTGAAAGAGTAGTTTAGAGTGTTGGCTTTAATGTTCTTAGCAATGTTTATTTTGCCTCTAGTTTTGTATGCCACTCAGAGTGCATGGGAGCCAATAAATGCAAACATTTACGTGCACAAATTCACATTTCTGCCATTACAGGTAGTCCTCGACTTACAACAGTTCATTTAGTGACTATTTAAAGTTAGAGCAGCATTGAAAAAAGTGACCTATGACCACTTTTCACACTAACCACCCCTACAGCATCCCCATGGTCATGTCATCAAAACACAGACATTTGGAAATTTGTGATGGTTTTAGTGTCCCAGGTCATGTGAACCCTTCTGACAAGCAAAGTCAATGGGGAAGCCAAATTTGCCTAATTATCATGTTACTAACATAAGAACTACAGTGATTCATTTAACAACTGTGGCAAGAAAAATTGTACAATGGGACAAAACTCACTTGACAAAATATCTCGCTTTGCTACAGAAATTTTGGGTTCAGTTGTGGTCATAAGTCAAGGATTAGCAATTGCAATAGCCCTTAAGACTTATATACCGCTTCACAGTGCTTTTACAGCCCATTCTAAGTGGCTCACAGAATCAGCATATTGCCCTCAACAATCTACATCCTTATTTTACCAACCTAGAGGGATGGAAGGCTGAGTCAATCTTGAACCAGTCAGGATTGTACTCCTGGAGTAAGCAGTGAGTGAGTCTGCACTACTGCATTCTAACCATTGCAACACTACCACTCTGTATTAATATTGGAGAATGGGATTTCTATTAACCCAATTCTCCTTTTTTGTCTGATAGAATATCAGGAAAAATGAATACAGAATTCTACTGTAATTCTCAATCCCACTATAGCCTTATTGAATAAAAAGCTGAATTTTTGAGGACTTATTGCTAGGTAAAGGAGTATAACAGGAAATGAGCAACCTATTAGGGATAGATAGTTCTGGAAATGTAACAGGACCACAGTTTACTAGATGGGTGAAGCTTTGTCAGAAACAAAATTTGTTCCAATTGAATGTACACGTTTTACTGCAAATTTTGGAGAGGCTCTGGGGTAGCCCTCAAGGTTTTGGGAGATAAATTAGTTCCTAGAATTTGGTTGGACAGCCATGCTGTACAGTAAAAATCTAGTCTTAGGCTTATTTTTACTCAGTCTTTCTGATTTATGGATGCTACTGCAGCCTTCCGAAGCTATCCTTTGCATACCAGTGCAATGTGCATAGGCTTTATGTTCTGTGACACAAAGAGATGGTGTATTAGAACTATTTGGCAGAGCCAAGCAAATGTCCACCTCATTTGTATTTGAGAATGATGGATAACCCATAGGAAGGCAATGATAAAATATTGAGATTGTAGCTGCTCTAGTGTGCACTGTGAGATTCATATGCTGGACCACAAAGTAGGAACACAAATTAATGTGTCAGGAGTATTTATTTAGATATAGGTGCTGCCTGACTCCAAAATGAGGCAATTTACAAGATTAAGCAAATGTCAATTAAAAATGCAATATAATATAAAGAAGAATGGTACCTGACCAATCAATTGTATATTTTACCTCATTATATCAAATATTGGACCTATGGTAAAATTGCAACACCACGCTAAGCTGTCTTTCTTTTCTCCTTCATCATTTTAGAACAGTTCCAGTTCTATCAATTGTTAAACACTGCCTCCCTGCTCTAGTCAGCTGGGAGGTAGGCTGTGATGCACTTAACCAAAGGGCATTAGGATAAGGACAGAGGTGCGCTGCAGCTGGTTGGCACTGGTTCTGGCAAACCGGTAGTTAAGATTAGGTGTAGTTTGGCAAACTGGCAAATCCCACCACTGGCTGGCCCAGCCCCTGGCTGTTTTTCAGTCTGTTTTTGTGCCCATTTTCAGGCCATTTTAGGGCCATTTTCAGGCCACTTTCTAGGCTGTTTTTGGCCCAAAAATGTCCTGAAAACAGCCCAAAATTTGGCCTCAATGGCCTGGTTTTGGGGTCATTTCAAGGCCATTTTTCAGGCTGTTTTTTGGGCTGTTTTCAGGCCATTTCCGGGCTGTTTTCAGCCCCAAAACAACCCAAAAATAGGCAGAAAAATGGGCAGGGATGTGGCTAGCCAGTGGTGGGATTAGTCCCAACCGGCTGAGTCCTACCTCTTCCTTTGAGGCAAGTGGTCAAGAGGTGGGGCTGGGTGTGATGAGTGACATCATCCACCCAGTCACATGACCAACCAGCCACACCTACCCAGCCACAGAACTGGTTGTTAAAAAATTTGCAGCCCACTACTGGATAAATATAAGGTGACAAAAGGACATAATATACCTTGATGTTATGGTGGGGAGAGGAGAAGAAACTCAGCACAGAACCATTTTTCATTCTTTATAACATAATCAAAGAAAATTTCTCAACAACATCAATTTCTACATTTTTACATTCAAAACAAAAGCAGAAAAATGGAGATGAGATTGTGAGGCATTGCTGTACTAATGATCCAGAATCTTGCCATAATATAATTGTGTTGTTCTTTGATTTAGGGGGAAAATGATTCTTTTCAAATGGTATTACTTTTTAGTTCTGATTAATGTAGTTTTAAGATGAAAATGCATAACACCAATGAGCCATAAATTACATTTAAAGATAAGAAAACTATTCTTTAGCAAAAGTGGCTGAAAGATATTATAGAAGAAAATGAGAATGTCTGTCTACCATTATGACTTATAATAATATATGAGGAGTAAATTATAAGCATGCACAAAAAATTGGAGATCTGCATCAGATCTAGGGAACTGGAAGCAAAATTTCTCCAAAGCTGAACCAATTCCAACTCATTCATTCATCAATTCAGGATCAGTCTTGAACTGTTGAGATTTTTGCCAACAAATACCTAGAATAAAAAGGAAACAGAACTGAGTAAGTTCATCCACCAAAATATAATTGGCTTTCTTTCACCTTTTTTCCCCCTTGAAAGCTGGCCATTTCTAAAAATACTGCCACCTCTATATTATACATCATTTCATCAAATCCTGCCTTCTCTCTAATTCACATACAAAGACGCAAACATGAAGAATATTCACATTCTTTTAGAGAAATCCACAAATGGATAAACTGCTGTTGGAAGGAGGGAAGGAAGGAAGGAAGGAAGGAAGGAAGGAAGGAAGGAAGGAAGGAAGGAAGGAAGGAAGGAAGGAAGGAAGGAAGGAAGGAAGACTTATCTTATTCACATGTTTGTAATCTTTAACTGTTATTCTCAACCAATCTGCCAAGTAATAAAACATAATCAAAATATTTTTAAATTAACAATTCTGAATTTAACTGCAGCCCTCCCACAATTATCTGAAGCTGATATATTCTCAAGAGATTATTACATTCTTAGAAGTGCTACTCAAATCTGCCAGATTTATTTTGTTTATTTTTTGTGTGTGAATGACCTCAGATCGTATGAGGGGGGAAAAACTAAAAAAAGTAAAAAAAATATAATTCTTTTGATTAAATAAATTAAGAAAAAAATTACATTTAGAATGCAAAAAAGTTAATGAGTAGGTCAAACTCAGCAAAAACTAAAGGATTATGAAAAATATCAAGATTCTATACAAGGGCTGTTGGAAGGACCTATAATAAGTCAACACATGGATAAAATACATAAAATGGAAAAATAAACTAAGATTAATTGGCTGCAGAGAAATCTACCAGTTTCTAAAGATAACAGCTACAGTTAGAAAATTTGTGTCCTCCTTAGATGTTTCAACTCTTGCATTAGATACTGAAACTCTTGGAACAATTTATCTATCTGAGTGGATTGTGATAGGTTGGAAAGCATGATGATCCCTGGTTCATTAAGAAGACAGCCACATTATGATATAAGGGTCACTCTAGCAGCATTCCACAGATTCAGCCTTGTTGGAGCACACACCAAGAAGATAATGATAAAAGACATTGCCATGTCTACCTGTAATGATCATTGAAGTCAAACAGTGCCGCTGTGAATGTCCTTCTATGTAGGACTTGAAAGATCTTATTAAAATATTTGTATGTATAAACAAGGAGAGGAGGTGTGGTATTTTTTTAATCTATTGTTTTGAATATCCAGTGGTTATCAATGAAGAAAGTAGAGATTTAGAGCATGGAGATAAAATGTACAACTAAGGCATCAGTTGAAATTGGGAACTTTTAAATTGGGCTTAAGTCAGCTTTTCTCCATTGTCAAATCGGACTCCATACTTAATTTTGTATATTTTGTGCAAGGATAACATGCACATTAAATATAATCCACCATTTTCTGAACTATTTAGTAGAACCAGGGAAACAAACTACAGGCAGTCCCCAAATTAAGAATGTACAACTTAAGGACGATTCCTAAATATGAACAAGCTGTCTATTACCAAAAATGACCCTGAGGTGACAAACCCACCAAAGCAACTCAATGCCCTCCAAAATTATGGAAGCTACGTGTTTTAAATATGCAGCCTGTTTTCAGTGGTTTTCAGCAATTTCTGAATGTTTCTTAAGTAGTTTTCAGGGGCCTGAGGAAGAAGAATGACAGCTGTGATATCCAGCAATAGGCAACCAATTTGTAAGTTCAAGTTGCCTACAATTTTGGGTTAAATAAAGAGTTAGGACTAGAATTCGTTCCTAACATGGGGACTTCCTGTTCTTTTAAAGGATTTTCTAACTTTTTTTGCTCTTTTTTAAAAAAAATCTTGTATTGTATATTTGTTGGGTTATTTTCATCTTGGCAAACTGCTATGAATGAAAAAATGTAAGAATATAGAATATTTTTTATTGGCCAAGCATGCCAATAAAGGAATTAGTCTCTGGTGTTCAACACGAATACATGTATGTGCCACCAATGTACAACTCTAATGATCTGCCTCTTGAATAAAGGTTCCTATGGGCATTTATTCCCAAGTCTAGGGCTGCGAGTGATTTTGACTGAAAAGAAAAAGTCGATTTGGAGTGTGCAGGGGGCACTCATGTACCATCCCTAGGTGAATGTTTAAAGAAGCTGCATGTTTTCCTAGGTACATATGGATTGTTCAATTAATTAAACAATTAACTCATTTCTTGGGTAAGGCCATCCATTTCAGACAATGAGATTCTGGGTGGCCCGCAACGAAATAAACTGTAACAACAAAGTCAACTAACTTGCAGCATTAGGAGAGAACAACACAGAAGATACAATATAAAAATGCAAAATGGTAACTAAACTGGATAATTAAGATACCAAGAGGGATCCCCTTCAACCGAATTCAACAAATATCGGGGGGCGGGGGAGTAATTCCTAACAGCTTTCAAGCCTGTTGATCTCCATAAATGCAGTGTGATTGCAAGGAACAAACATTTGCCTTAAGGAATTTGTTAAGTGGGCACGAAAAGGAAGGACCAGGACCAGAGGAGTTGCAGAAAACTCTTTATTTAAAGGTGCAGGAAAAAAAAAAAAGTGGCAAAGCTGTGGCCAGCACTGGCTTTTATAGCCGGAGCTGTCCAACACTTCAGCCACTGACAGGGCTTCGTTATTCCCGCCAGTGGCTGGACCAATGAGTGGAGTCTGACATCAGATTCCACCTTACATACAACGTACATGTCTATTTATGAGGCGTCATTGCATATTTAACAGAATTGATAATAGGTGCTACATGCACATTCATGAATGTTGTGAATTTCATTTTCCTGTTTGAATTGCTTCTCCACTCAGAGATACATTTAAGTCTTACTATCCCTGGCTAACGGTGCCTGGACCTGACTTGCTGAATAACTGGACCTGTGGGACAACATATGTGATAAGCATCAGACTAAAAATGATTGCTTCAGCTTAATATGACTTACTCTACATCTCAGCAAGTCCTCAAGCTGTGTCCTCAGGGATTGGAACTGTATCTTCCTTGGTTGCAGCGATTACTGGAATTAAACAGATTTTGATTCTATCTGTGCTTTGTTGATAGATATCATGGATGTTCTCTTCAATTAGCAAAGAAAATGACAGGAGAAAAGCTGTCAGAACAGCAAGAGAAATATTGAGCAGAAAAAATAATAACAGAAATGAAATAAAGATAAAGGAGGAGACTTGTGGGAAGATTATCCTGGATATTTTATTTATTTGGCGCTACTGTTGAGACTTTTTTTCTGATTACAGAGATTCCAAATAAGAGAATAGGAGGGGGCAAATGCTGCAACCTCTAAAGGAAGCATAGATCAGTGCTAGGCTGGTTTTGCTTCCATTTGGTCCTAGAAGAAGAAGAAGAAAATGGGGAGGGAAGTGACACTAGAGCAAAACCATAATTTTACTGAAGATGCCTACTCAGATATAGGAACTGAATTTAGCTGAAGTCAATAAGGAAGGAAAATGTCAAAGGGATTAATCTACTTTGAGTCAAAGGTCATTTCCTTGAATGCAAGGTGGGAAAGAGTTCAGAGAAGAAAGGATAAAAAGTTGTGATTCAAATGGAAATGCTCTTTTACAAGTCACTGGAGCTCATACCTGTTCTGCTTGATTTCTGGGATGCTTCATTGCTTCCAATTTTGAATTTTGGTAAACATGGTTTCACAAAAATTCAGCATTTTGAATGGCTGTAAATCAGAGGTGTCAAACTCACGGCATCCCGGCATCATCACATGACATCTCAGGACTTTTTTCTCCTTCGCTAAACCAGGCAGGGGTGGGGCCTATAAATGCTATCATTGCAAATAACTCTTTATGTATGTGTGAGTTCACACATGTGTATGTGTGAGTTCACACGTGTAGTTCACACATACATGTCTATATGAAAAGTTTTATATATTGTGAAAATTATAAATGTAAATAAAACCTGAGGGGGGGTGAGCAGTTTTTTCTTTACATTAAAATATGTTTCAACATTGATTTTATACATACTGACATATATAGACATCACATAACGACATATATAGACATCACATCACATCTTTTGAGATAGTAACTTTATGCAAAGTTCAGAAAAGATTAAGTAAAAGAAGTTAAAATCTGGAGGTATGAGAAAAAGAAAGCTAAATATATCCTATGCACAACAACACTATTGATTGACCCTTTTCAACCTCTCTCTTTTTGAAAGCCATTCTTGCTTCCATTATATTTTTACATCGATTCATATGTTGTCTCTTATTCTTTACATTTCTCCCATCTTTCTTTCTGAGGATTTCATCAACTCCATTCAACCATGACTCTTTCGGTGTTTTTCTTCCATCCAACTTGCTTATTCTTCCTTTATAAACTGATTTTGATGTTGCATCCTATTTCATTCTCTACATCCAGCCAACCTCATTGGAATTTCTCACAATGATCATTCGCTTCTGTATTCAGAGCATTAGCACTATTTTGCAGGTATTAGATATAAACTTGCACCTGCTTTTTAACAACAGTCTCAAATCTAAAGGAGTTTGGTGTGATCAATAAGGCCTAGACATTCAAAGAACAGGTTAACATGGTTAAGAATAAAATTGTCATTATGCATAGATCTATAAGAGGCAATAGTATAATAGTATTACAATATTAGTATATAATAGTATTTTATGGTGGAATGTAGTCTGGATTCCTAGGTAGGAGGGGCTGCATTCTAGAGGGCAGGAGGCAATGAAGTCTAGACAGAAGAAGACCAAGGTAGCTCCTCCTTAGAGATTCTCAGAGTATATCTTTCATAGTGCAAGTACTTGCTTTAGTTTAACAAATCTGTCTATAGCAGTGGTTCCCAAAGTGGGCGGTACTGCCCCCTGGGGGGCGGTGGGATGCCTTAGGGGGGTGCTAAGAGGCAAGGGGGCTGGCAGGGGGCGCTAAGAGGCAGCAGGGGGGCGTTCGAGGCGCTGGCCCTGCAGGTTCACTCATTGACTGTAGCACTCCTCCAGAGTCGGTGCCTCCAATGCGGAAGCGGTGGCACGTTATGTGCCGCCATGGCAGCGTTCAATGCACCATCCCCCTGCCACCTCTTAGCATCCCCAAGGGGGCCAGCAGAAGGGCACTAAGAGGTGGCAGGGGGGCGGCACGTTGAACGCGGCCGTGGCGGCATGTAACGTGCCACCGCTTCCGCATTGAAGGCGCTGGCTCTGGAGCAGTGCTAGTCAATGGGTGAAACTGCAGGGCTGGCTGATGCCTCGAATGCCCCCTTCCACCTCTTAGCCCCCCTCTGTCAGCCCCCTTGGAGATGCTAAGAGGCAGCAGGGGTGTTCGAGGCGCCGGCCCTGCAGGTTCACCCATTGACTGTAGTAATGCTCCATAACTGGTGCCTCGAATGCGGCAGCACGTTGAGAAAAGCCTCTGCCACCGCTTTCCCAAAGTGCCGCTGCTGTCGCATTCTTTCTGACTGTCCGTCCGTCCATCCATCCATCCATCCATCCATCCATCCATCCATCCATCCATCCATCCATCCAAAAGGTCTGTCTGTTTTGCCTGACTGCCTTCCTGCCTACCTACCTGCCTGCCTGTCTGTCTGTCTGTCTGTCTGTCTCTCTCTCTCTCTTTATCCATCCATCCATCCATCCATCCATCTATCCATGTTCAAAGCGCCAGCCCTGCAGGCACATTGGGAAAGTAGAGCAAAGCCAGTCTGAGAGGGAGGGAGGGAGGGAGAGAGAGAGAAAGAAAGAGAGAGAGACCTGATGCATCAGATTGAATGAGGTCTAGTTTAGACTGAGGCCCTTTTCCACATTGAAACATCTTTGCCAGCATCTTTGCCAGTACATTGAAACCTCTTTGGCTTCTATTAAAGGTTTTGTGGACGAAAAATGGCCAAGACTATCAGGAAGCTCTCACATTTTGTTGGTGCTTTAAACAGGATCCATTGGACCAGATCTCCACCCTAAAAATTACTTTTCCCCAATATATTACAGTGCCAATTCTGAAGAAGGCAAACCCAAAATGTATTGGTAAATTAAAAGGAGAACACACACACACACACACACACACACCCCTAACCCTGCTGGAGCAGGTGATTGGACTAGAATAGATATCTCATTATCTTTCTCCTCCTTCCCTCCCTCCCCCCTTTATTTCTTTTTTTTTCTGTCCCTTCCTTCCACCCCTCCTTTCTTTGTCCCTTTTTCTTTCTTTCCCTTTTTTCTTTATTTTCTTCCTCTCTTTCTTTTCTCTCTTTCTTTCCCTCTCTCAGGCTCATCCCTTTGGATCAGGGGTTGCCAAACTTTTGAACCTCAGGGACCATCAAACTCATAATTTTAAATCCTGGAAACCACTAATATGAATTTTGACTGACGGTGGCTTTCTGGCATTGATGGGAGAGAGAAAGAGAGAGAGAGAGATCTAATCCAACCTCTCTCTCTCTCCCCCTCTCTCACACACACAGGCAGGGGTGGGATTTAGACCCCTGATCTAAAGCTGTCAAAACTACAAAAACTGCTCAAGTAGCTCTGGGGAGGCCAGTCATAAATTAGAACACTTGCTAAACAACCGGTCATCAAGTTTTTTTTTTCTTGGTCCCTTTACGTGTGAAAGAAAATTGGGTAGCAATGTGGGCTGATGGAGAACACGAAAGTCTTTGAAAGAAAAATTACTGTTTGCTCTTTCTTCTTCATTTTAATTACATAATGGTCCATCTCATCGAAAGGATAGATTTCTGACTGCCTCCGTTACACATCGGCTCCATGCCTACATAGCAGAGACCCTTAAAAAAACATCCTCCCAAGATTTATGGAAATACAACAGATTCCATAGGGCAAAACATTAAACTAGTGAATTATGGAGGAGGAGGAGCAGTAGCAAACAAAAATGGAGAAAGAAATATCCATTCACAATATTCAAATGAGACACAGTTGCAAACACAACGCAAGAAAACGTCTTTGAGGAAAGACTTGGGAGAAGAAAGGATTGGTTTGGTTTTTATCCTGAAGAAAAGGGTAATTTAGTTTCTTTCAATCCATCCCATCACTTCTGGAGTCTTGCTTTCCTTTTAACTATCCGCAAAGTCAGGACAAGAGAGATAGTTTAATGTCATGGTGAAAGGCACAAAGCTAGAGACCATGAGTTCTAATCTTCCCTTAGGCATGAAGCCAGCTTGATGACTCTGGGCCAACCATTCACTCTCAATCTTAGGAAGAAGGAAATAGTAAGCAGTCACAAAAATGTTGCCACTAATACTGCCTGGATTTGTCAATATGGGATCAGTCTGCTCTGGTTCTACCCACAGTTGCTCAAACTGGGATGTTCCCATAGTGGAGTACATCTGCATCCCCTACAGTGCCCAATTTCCTCAAAACTTCTGGATAGGGAGTAGGCTATAAAGATTTTAAACAAAATAAATAAATAAACTGTAATAATTTTACCTCCTGTTTTACTTTGCTTTTCACAACAATCCATTATATAACAGCAATGGCCACCACAAGCTGTGCTATTTTACAGCTTGGCTTGCTGCTGTTTATCCTGCCCATATATTGAAAGGCAGGCACATTTTTAAAAGCTGCTGAGAAAGTGTTAAATGGAAGTGGCAACGAGAAACTCTGGAAGAGAAAATTACCTTGCTGGAGCTGAATCTTTATGTAGCATTTGTACCTTGGTTGTGCCCCCCAAAATATCCTATGTGACAAACTGGGGGGGGGCGGGGGCTGGAAAATGATCAGCACATTAATAAAAATATAATCCATTTTTCTGCAGTTCCATGCTTCCCTGCTCCCCAGTTAAGAAGAATGAGGCATGGGGGATGACTAATAATCTGTAGTTACCTTCTATTCTCCCAGTCTTGCAGCTTTTGTCATTGTTGCTTACAATATCTTGTTTTTAATCATCCCTTCCCTCTTTCCCATTTTGTTCACATTCTGAACCACTGAGCTATCCTTTGAACTGAAACAATTTACATATAAGGGATCTTTTTTTCCCCCGACCAAAGGGAATTTTTTATATATACATAGCACACATGATTTCCTCAGGAAATGAGCCTGGTACTTATAATTATTTTGCAAAAAAAGATTTCCTGCAAAGGTGAGCATTGAGCTGTTCTAATTTACTGTAGCCAAAGGAAGACTTGCTCTGTATATTAATGGAAGAAGCACAATGGAATCCAGCTTTATATGCATTCTATGTGATTCACAAAAGCTCTAGCTTTCATTTATTAAACCTTGCTGTTTCCAGTCATAGTGAAAATAAAGTAGTTGCTCACCCCCTTCCTTCCTACAATCAACTCTCCTTTTGATGTGTTTCCTTCTACCAATTTCAGATCGCACCTTCCTTAGAAGATGAGCACTTTCTGGTTTTGGAACAGTTAAAAATACTAATCAAGAGAACCTTGCTGGGATTTTGAAGCAGAAGATGCAGAGAAGCTGCGGCATCGTGAAGGCTGACAAACCTGTTGCGGTTCTCTTCTCTTTCCCTTTTGCTGTTATATTTTAATAATTTCCATCTTGTTTTCCTACAGGGGTGGTGGTGGTGGTTCCCAATCTTGGCAACTTTAAGAAATGTGCACTTCAACTTCTAGAATTTCCTGGCTAGCATTGCTATAAAGAAAAACAATACGGACAGAAATATATAAATGATTAAAATATTTATGATTATGTAGATTTTTAAGTGGCATGTATCACAAAGCATTTTTATTTCAGTGAAGAGTGATCTTCTATTTTTACTGTACTCGTGTTATAGATATATTTTAAAAAAAGAACAACTCACATCCATCTAATGCAGAGGTGGGAAACTGTAACTGGCTTAGGAGTTCTGGGACTTGAAGTCCACAAGTCATAAAAAGATCATAGTTCCCCACTCCTGATCTAATGGATCTGTTGTCACTTTAAGAACTCTTAATAAATGCTATATTATTGATATGGTGGGGGAAAAGCATGTCTATTTCCTTAAATCCAGTGGAGTTACTCTCCACATTCCCAAATACGAGGTGATCTCTCTCTCTCTCTCTCTCTCTCTCTCTCTCTCTCTCTATCTATCTATCTATCTATCTATCTATCTATATATCTATATATCTATATCTATATCTATATCTATATCTATATCTATATCTATATCTATATCTATATCTATATCTATATCTATATCTATATCTATATCTATATCTATCTATCTATCTATATATATATATATATAAGTTTTCGCGGGTACTTACATGTATGGCATTCAGCTTTGTTTGGGTATTTTCCCATGTCATTGTAGTTGTGCTTTTAAAGTTGTAGCAACGTTTCAGCAGAATCTCATCTGCTATCATCAGGCTTCTGTATATATTTGTATATATGTTATCACTGCTTAAAGCATCATGAAATTAAAGCAAAATCCACATTTCTGCCATCATCTGGATAGGTTCTGGATCAAATGAACTTTTCAAAGGAAAAGATGCTCATCATTGTGAATTGTCATAAAGAGGCTCTTATTTTTTTTAAAAAAAGTCCTCCTTGGTTACTGCTATGAATTGGCTGAAAAAAACTTGCACATGTAGCTACTGAGCAAAGCAACTGTATTAAATGATCTTCATCAAGTAAGGTTGTCAAAACATAAAGATGAAAACACAGGCAGCAGCAGGAGGTTGCTTGCAGATACGTAGAAAGAGTAGAACTGAAGAGAAAGATGGAGGAAGAGAAGTTGGAGGATCAGAGCAGAACCCTATAAAGAGGCAAAGGAAACAACCAAAAGTGGTATTAAGCTCTGAGCATCTGTGTTGTGTCAAACTGTATCTTTATAAGCATTGTCCAGACAGATGCCGAAATTGAAGCTCAACTACTTTGGCCACCAAATGAGAAGAAAGGACTTCTTGGAAAAGACCCCAATGTTGGGAAAGATGGAAGACAAAAGGAGAAGGGGATGACAGAGGATGAGATGGTTAGATAGTGTCATCAATACAATGAGCATGGGTTTGGGTAAACTCTGGGAGACAGTGGAGGACAAGAGGGACTTATATGGGGTTGTGAAGTGTTGGACATGACTTAACTGAACAACAACAATAAGCATTGTCCAAATAAATTTCTGGGTGGAAGATTACTCTAAGATATTTTTAGGGCATCAGTGACTGGGTGTTTTAGATAAGAATAAGAATGTGTCAAGAATGAAAGCCAGCCACAGTAGGACATATCACATGTGAAGAATACCGAATGCAATATATAAATGGTAAGTTTGCTCGGAGTAACATCAGGGATAAAGGCAACCCAGGGATTTTACAGACCTCCGTCAAATACAGCCTTTATTCACAGAATTCTCTCCCTATTTGCTTGACAGTGACTTGAAAGAGCAAAAATGATTTTTTATAGTTATTGTGTTACCTGTGTTTTAGTGATTATGCCATACTAATGTGTTGAAATAGCAGAAGGGATGCTAATTGCTATCAGCTAAATGCTTGGGTTTCCCATAATGGTTTCTTTTTCCTCCATTCGGTTTGCAAGTAGGTCACACATAATAACTCATCCTGTCTGAAAAAGCAGGATTCAGGAGCTTTACTCTGGAAAACTGTCCAGGCATTAAAACAGCTGCCTTTATTTAAACTCTCATTATAACAGTCTTGATGTCATTCATTTATAGATCAGATATAACTGGGCAAACTCTTGCCACTGACACATCACACAGGATAAGGTATAGAGTAGAAGCCACAAAACTCATTTTTATCATCAACAAACAAAAAGTGTTGAAATGATCTTTTGTTAATCAGGAAATTTGGTATGCTGGTGAAGTGATCTGGAGATCTATTATAACCTCAACTTTAAATGAAGGTTGTTTTAAAAGGTTGTCCATTATCTACATCAGCTGAAATCAAGCAGTCTTGCTGCTATTTAGCAATCAAATTAAGGTCACAACATGTTTTTTCAAAGATATATTCATAGAAAAAAAATCATACCCCAAATAAGTTATCAACCTCTGGTTGTGATAATTTACTCCCTGAGTTAGCAACAGAAGTCATTCTGGGCCAATAGGTATACTAAAAACTCTTGCTTGATAGGTGAATTGTATGTCTTCCTGCTGTAAGCACAGTGGACTCCAGAATTTAATATCCGGATAGCATCAAGCATTTAACCCAGCAGGCAAAATTAGGAAAAATGAAGTATTAGCATGAGGCATCTTACTGCTAACAATGTTAATAGGATAGGTTTCAAATATTAGGCTCTTCTCGAACATTTAAGCCAAGCTCAACTCCTCCTATATCCAGGTCTTCCACATAATCACATCAACTATTAAAAGGCTCCTAAAGCTGGTACCCTTATCCTTCAATTTCATTCTGCAATATTACAAGTGATTATTGTAAATAAGCAATGGACATGTGTTAGGAGCCTTGGTGGTGAAATAGTTAAAGTGCAGCATTGCAGGCAAACTCTGCCCACAGCCTGAGTTTGATCTTGACAGGGCTCAAGGTTGACTCAGCCTTCCATCTTTCCAAATGCTTCTACACTGTAAACTACCCAGAGAGTTCTCTACTGTGCTAAATGTATTACTATTGTTATGCTAATGAGGGAGAGAGAGGGAGAAAGAGGGGAGGGAGGGGAGAGAGAGAGAGAGAGAGAGAGAGAGAGAGAAGGCAAATGGCCACACTTTCTCACTGGGTCTCATAAAATGTAGATCTGATCCTTCCAAATATTATATTGATCTAAATAATCAGCATAAGTAAAGACTAACAAACTTTCCTCAGTTTGACACAATCCAATTTCATTAATGTTACCACAGTCTCACTTTGTACCCTGGAACCTGACAGATAATTATTATTTCCAGGCTAGTTTGCTTCTCCAACTTGTGGTACAGACTGCATAAGTGGTTTTGAAGCTTGCTAAAAATTATACCAAAAAAAGTTACTTCACGTTACTTAGCCTGTATGCATCTGAGATGCAAGAGAATTTGCTGCATCTGTAAAAATCATCATGGTCATGCTGGCTATCAATTCCCAGCTCTTTTGTAGGAAAGTCAAGAGTCATTACTGGTAAATTACCATCTCAATATTTAAGTCCACACTACAGAAAAGCCACATGTAAGAAAACTGAGAAAATGCAATGCAATCTGGAATCCTTCTGAACCTTTAGACAGAAATTATAGGGATAATTTGGGGGGACAATATGTAACACTTCAAGTTCTGTTTGTCTTATTTTCTCATGACAATTCAAAAAAGATGCCTCAGTGTTCTAATGCTGAAATTTCCAGTTTCTGGAAATTTGTCTAGGATGGAAAGATAGGAAACCACAGTTGACACCTTAAAATTACATTTCTTCATATAATACTACTAAATATTATCAGTGGGGTGGAAAGTAGGGGAAATATAGCATGTAGCATGCCTGAAGGATGAATGCTCCAATTGAACAAGCATGTACTACAATTCCACAAATAAGCTGTTTTGTCTGGGGAAATGACAAGGATGAAATGACTTCCTACTTGCCCTCCTGAACCACCAGTAAACCGGATTACAAATATTGTCCTTTAATGATGACAACATGTTTCATAGAAAGAATGGATATCATTATAATGAATAAATCACACACACATAAATGAGTTTGAATACATTTTATGGGTAAGTGTATCTCTGTATGCTTTGACTTGTATATATTTTGACCTGAGAGTCTGTAACTCATCTATGGTGATATGTCAAAAACATTGGTCTGTTTTTCATGCCTAGCTTTTTACCTGCTGTTGTAAGAGGAAGTGGGCAATGGTCATGTTCTACATAAGAAACGAGAGCTGCCTGAAATTCACCATGCTTTTAATAGATGTGATCTCTTGAAGTTAACTAAGAGAGAATCAGAGTAGAAAACAGACTAATGGTAACAAATTCAGTTTTGAACCTATAACAATTACTAATGGTATTCATTAAATGCCTGTTCTATAAAAGGGTGTGAGAATAGTTATGGGCCCAGCTTCAAAATAGCTTTGAACTGGTTTTTCTTTTACCACGTTCCAAATGTTTCATTTATAATTCAAGACCTGAATTTGTGTAGCCTGCGGAGAAGGACATCTCCCTTGTCTTTTTAAGTGATCTTTAGATACAATCAGGTCATTCTATGGATATGGATATGGATATACAAAGCCAGTGACATGAAAACTACCACCAACTGGCAAATGCCTCTGGAGCATTCTAAAAACAGTTTGATCTATTTGTTTGGAAGGATAGTGTAGTAAGAGATGACCAGGCTGAGCCCAAGGGAGTGGTCGAATGCGTCATCAGCCATGAGTCCCTTGAAGTATACAAGAGATCTAAGTCCAGCCCACTGTAAATTCCTTATTTACTGCCAAATTGCTTTAACCGTTAGTAATTCAGATTCTTAAGCTTGTAATAAATCTTTATACCCATTTGAACTGCCTGGATTTCATGATTTCCCTGGTGCTTGACAGATAGATCATATTAACTCTCCTCTACCATTGCAAAGTCCCATAAAATAAGGAGAAAAGAAGCAGGAGCACGAAGAGAACAAAAAGCTTGATTATCCTGAATTTAATTTTATTTATTTATTTATGAAATATATGTACCACCCATCTCACTGTCCAAAGAGAATTTCTTTATCATCTTAATGTTTTGTAAGATACAAGCCATGGTTCTTTGACTTCTTTTCCTTTCGAAACCAACAATAAATGTACACTAAGGTTCAAGTATTTAGGAAAGATTCTGGAATTAAAATGAATGAGCTTGTAGCAATTGTAGTAATTTACTGCTTACAGCTGATTGCAGAACTCTATAATGATTTTACATTCAAGGCTATTATTCACCAGGGAGATAATAGGGTAAATGCTTTCCCCCTTCAATGAGAACATGATAAAGGAAAACAGTCTATAATATTGCAAGACTTAGTATACTACTCTAATTAAAATGAGCAAATCCATAATCAACTAATCAATGGATCCCCATTAGGAATACCAGAAAGTGCATGCTAGTTTTCTGTGTAATTTCTCTCTGCTCTATCTATTTGAGCTCTTTTAGGATTATATGTGCATATAGTTGCATTAAAGAATGAGTTGGTTCTATAAGCCAGTTTAGTGTAGTGGTTAAGGAACAGATTAGAACCAGGAGACTGTAAACTCTAGTCCTGTCTTAAACACAAAGCCAGCTGAGTGACCTTGGGCCAGTCACTCTCTTTCAGACCTAGGATGGAGGCAATGGCAAACCACTTCTGAAAAACCTTGCCCCCCAAAACAAGAAACTAGTCCAGGTAGTCTCCAGGAGTCAAGGATGATTTAAAGGCACCAAATATACATAATATTATAGTAAGAGAGAAAAATAAAACCTATGCTCATACAAAGAACAGCATCAGCGGCTGTTTTGGATTGCCTGCCTTCTGTACAACATCCTACATAATGTAGACTTTGCTCCTAAATTTTGAACCACTGAGAATCATTCTGATAGCACAAGACACCAACATATCAAGCAAATGTATGATATGGCCCAAAAGATTACAATTGGTAACTGGAGATAAGTGAAAACTGAATCCTCTCTGAACCTCTGTACATAGCAAGTATGTTATCAAGGGCCATGTCTAGCACTGGAGAAATTAAGAGATTTGGGTAGTTCAAATGAGTATAAAGGTTTATTGTAAGTTTAAGCTGTTTATAAGAATCTGACCAACTAACAGGCAAGGGAAATGAGCGGGAGATAAGAAAGACATTCAAGGTAGGCTGGACTTAGAGCTCTTGCGGGAGCACAGGAACTCATGACTTATGAAGCATTTAATGCTCTCTTCAACTCAGCCTGGTTATCTCCTACAGGCCACTCTTGAAGAATTCCCAGAAGCTTCAACTGGTCCAGAAGGAAGTAGTGCAGGTTGTGTTCAACTGGCCCAGAATGTAGTAGCACAGGCTTCATGAGCATCCCTTAGTATGTATTTATTACACTTATATGCTGCCCATCTCTAGGCAGTTTGCAATGATTTTTTTAAAAAAAGATAAAACGTTGGAGACGTTAAAGCAATTGATATTTAAATTAACAAAGATGGGAAGGAAGGAAGGGAGCAAGATAAATGGGTGGGAGGAGGTGGGGTCTTATCTTAGTCCATTAACCCTCTCCAAAATGATGTGCCCCTTTTGGAGTCCCAGGTCCACTGGCAGACCCCTTTGGGAAGACCCAAAGGATCAATGAGGATCTCATGCCCATGTTATGCCTCTGTTTCAAGAGCTGCCCTGTTTGCCAGTTTGCTTCCAAATGCAATTCAAGGGACTGGTTGTTATATATAGCCTATTAACCTTAGTAACCAGCCAGACAGTTTGATCTGTGCAAACTCTCTGTAAATATTTTTTGTTAATCAAGACATCCAGGATACCTGTTCTTTTCAAACACAGGAGAATTAATTTTACAAGTTCATTTTGCTGCTATTCTTGAGACTCTTCTGAGGCTTCAAATAGTTTTTTACAAAAATCTACCTGAAATGTCAATAAGATCTGCATGTAATACTTTCTTGAAAAAATCCAAGTTGAGTATTTTCCACTATTCTGTTTTAGCTGCCTATGTAGTTTAATCATAACCACTATACTCTGACATGTAAGTCAATCATAGCATATGGAAGCAATAGATTAAAACAGTACATTCAATTGGTAAGTTCATGTCCCTGGAGAGTGGCTATTTTTTTTGGTAAAGCTACCAGATTTCAGGAATATTTTTAGCAGAATATTCTGGATAATGCAAAAGGTATAGTGGGATCTCATCATACATTCAATAGCAGCAAATAATGTTATCTGGAATATGCCAAAAACATCATGTGAATATTCATTTTCAAACAATTTATGAGCCTAATATACTTACAAAGATTTCTCAAGAATATATCTTTTGAAAGATGAGCAAATATACTTATTAATGTATTTGTTAAATTAATATCAATTATGTATGCACCTTGGCTTAATGATATATCTTTGCTAATTTAAGGAACTTGCTAAAACCAAAACAGAAAATAGAATTAAATATTTATAGCAACAAAATAATAAAATTGAAAACAATTCTTCATGCCCCACAGGGGGAAAAAGGAAAAATTTCAATTTAAGTCAACCAATTAAGAGGTAATGATGTAGACGATCACGTTTTAATGCTGATGAAGAAACTAAAAAAGAAAGTGGTGCTTCAGTCAAAGGATTGGCTGAGATTTTTGAATTGCAATCACTTACAAAATGCAGTTATGCAATACGAAAATCATACAATGTGGAAAGAAAAGTATAGCATGGTATATCTAAAGAGCATGTAGAAATTTATAGATAAAAAACAAAATGTAGTGGAAGACGTAATAGACCATATGGTGAGGAAAATAACTAAGAAACCCATGTTCTCAGTTCTATAAATTATTACCAGATCTCATAATTCCCTAGAGAAACTACTATAGCTAGACCCAGTCAAGTCACACTAGTCTACAATAGCACATTTCTAGTGTCCTGAATGGTAAAACAATGACTGAAGTGTTTGGAGTCCCCAGCATGCTCTCCACCTGCCAAATAAAAGTAAAAGGAAATGTACCAATAAAGGAGAATGTTTATAGCTTAGGATTGAAATGAGGGGTTGTAGGTGCTCTCTGAGCCTGGTTGTTTTTCTTGCAGACTTTATTAGCCTAACTAGGTAAACACTGATGACATTACTTGGGTTGGGTAATGAAACATTTGCAAAAAACAACAACAACCAAACTCAGAGAGCATCAACAACCCCTCAAAAGGAAATATACCTTTTTGACTACACTAATAGTCTGCTGATCAGAATACAAAATCTAATTGTAAATAGTCATCATTGCTGACGATATGAGAGCATATTCCGCTAAAACATTTTCTGATGTAGAGAAAGTCAAATTATTCTGCAGTCTTACTAAAGTATAGCTAGTTTTAAAAAATGAGGAAAAGTATACATAGGAAAGTCAAATGAACCTGGGATAAGAAAAACTTTTTATGAATGGTTAATGAATTGTGAGAAATTTGCTAATGCTCTTCTTAACAACTCAAAAGTGTATGAAATGCACTTTCATGGAATTGTGTTCTGCATTTTGCATGTTGAGAACAAATCATAGTCTTTTCTTTCTCTATAAGGACTGTATATCAAGACTTGAGGTGTTCAGCGACTATTGCATTCTGTTCTGAGCAGTTTAGCAAAAAGTAAGATTTTAAAAAACTTAAGTTTTGTGTCAGACTTTGCTAGCACTGGAAATCCAACAACACATGCAATATTGTTAACTTTCAACAGAATGTGATGAAGTTTGAAGGCACAGTAAATCCTTTTAAAAGGATGAACTCTTCAAAGACCTTATTATTCACCAATGTTATGTAGGATGAGTACCATCTATGTATTATCTATGATAATAGATAATGAACATTTCAAATATACTGTAGTTTAGGTTTCTTGACTGGAAAGCTGCCCTACTTAAGTACAAAGATAGGTACAAATAGGTACAGAGATTTTGAAACTGTCCACTTTCAATTCTGATTTTTTTAAGAAAGGGAAGTTCTTTTCAAAGAATTATATTTACATCTGCAGAGATGTATAATTGTGGGAGAGAATAAGAGATTCAACCACACTCATAAAGCAATGTCATTAGTGGCCTGTCCTGCTGAAACCCTTAAGTTAACTCTTCTCATTTCCCTTTCTTCTTTCTTTTATTTTTCTTTATTTTACATATTATGAAAAAATGAAAAATGAAAGTAGTAAGGGATTTATAGTCACAGTTTGCTTCTCTGCAGGGTTCCAAAACAGTGTGCATCACACCAGATGCTTAATGATCTCCTAGTTGAATTCTGACCATTTTTGTGAGATCTCCTCTTTCCACAAAGCTCTAGAATCTGTTCCAAGTGAACCAGTTATTCTTGGCATTCATGATCTGGTCACTTTCAAAGCAATTATAAATATGTTGTATATACATTCTGAACTGACGGGCTCTAATAGCTCAGGAAATTATCTATTGATTTTAAAGATATGGTCCATGGTAAATCAGAATACATAAAGATCAGGCAAGATATCAAGGTTTGGGGAACATTTCATTGTATGCCACATAGCTCCATTTTGATATCCAGCAGATGCCCCAAAACTTTTCATCATCATCAGACTTTGATTATTCTCACAGGACAAAAACATCTTTTCTATATAGTAAAACTGGTCCTGATTTTTACATTTGAAATGGTAGTCCGGAGATGTAAAAATGACAATAATTCTTTGACTTTGGCCCAGGTTATCTTTAAGTTCAATTTGTCTCATAGATCTTTTTTTCTATCTGTGTCTTACCAGATCCATTTGATAATCCTATCATTTATTCTTGTGCTGAAACCTGGTTTCTCATTTTCTTCACTTATTTTTTAATTCTGAAGGAGTTGAAAAAGTGTATTTGGATCTAATTGGATGTCTAATTAAGACATGGTCTATGCTTTTTACACTTCCTCTGCCATTCAGTTATTCTGAATTTCTAAGTAGTGGATATCGGAATCAGAAAATCTGTAAATGCGGTCTGACACTAACAGATAGCTGCACATTAATGAGGAATGATTGCCTGCATTATAGGCTTAATGTTAATACAGATCACAGAAATACATTTTACATGCAGAAGGTACAGAAAGCAAAATAAAAAAGCCCATGAAGTTATATTAATAGTTTTAGAACATTTTTTGTGGCATGACAGTTATCAAAAGGGAAATCATAACTTTATAAAATATATCACTTGAAAACAGTCTTCAAAGAAGTGTCTACAACTGAGGAAGAAAAGAAAACTTGTTGATTTTAAAAATGTTTCTTTATTAAAAAATAATTCAGACATCCTCTTCAAATACAAGACAATTCATAAATAATGTATGGTTTGGGCTTTGCAGAGGTATAACAATAGCTCCATGTATCTTCTAAAAGTAAATTTCATTTCTGCAATATATAGATGCCAATTTATCAGCTATATCAAGCTATAGAATGCCTTTAGGAAAATATGAATCTCAGTCTATCCCATTGTCTTCATGGAAAACCTATATATGTGATAGGAAATTGCTGACTGGACAGAACATGGTGAGTTAGACTGGCTTCTAATTGGCAAAGAAGTGAGGGAAGATTTGATAATCTGCCCTTATTCAAGCGATATGAGAAATATTTACTAA
The DNA here is from genome assembly GCF_049901735.1 of Notechis scutatus. Classification (NCBI taxonomy): domain Eukaryota; kingdom Metazoa; phylum Chordata; class Lepidosauria; order Squamata; family Elapidae; genus Notechis; species Notechis scutatus. The sequence goes on along the minus strand of NC_142009.1, from coordinate 129,184,838 downwards.
GAGGTTGGATTAGCATGATTTTAAAACTTGAGGAAGAAACATCATTAACATTGCACTATGCTCATAATACAACTCTGATAGAGCAACCAGTCTTAGACTTCACATTGGAGATATTAAAGTGATGTGTAGCTTCTGTTTTTAAAGATCAATTATCAACAGCAAAGGGTGCACCAGTTAAGAAATAGGCTGCACATTAGCACTTGGTAGGGCAGTAATGAAAGGCTTCAGTATCATCATGTACATATGTACACTTAAAAAAATCAGAGCAATTACATTCTTTACTAAGCAAAAGTAGGACTTTGATGAAGCAGGATAGAAACAATAGATAGATAGAATTCTTTATTGGCCAAGTGTGATTGGACACACAAGGAATTTGTCTTGGTGCATATGCTCTCAGTGTCCATAAAAGAAAAGATACATTCATCAAGAGACAAGAATCATCAGGTGCAACACTTAATAATAGTCATAGGGTACAATAAGCAATCAAATCATACTAAGAAACAGTAAAAAAATCCTTAGGATACAAGCAACAAAATTATGGTTATACAGTCATAAGTGGGAGGAGATGGGTGAAAGGAAGGGAAGATAAATATTAATAGTAATGCATAAAATAAAATCATATTTATATAAAAATAAAAACATATTTATTAAAAAAACATACTAGGAAATAGTCAATAAAAATCATTAGGATACAAGCAACAAAGTTACAGTCATACAGTCATAAGTGAAAAGATATGGGTGAAAGGAAGGGAGGATTAATACTAATAGTAATAGTAATTCAGACTTAGTAAACAGTTTGACAGTGTTGAGGAAATTATTTGTTTAGCAGAGTGATGCCGTTTAAGAAAAAACTGTCCTTGTGTCTAGTTTTTCTGGTGTGCAGTGCTCTATAGCATCATTTTGAGGGTAGGAGTTGAAACAGTTTATGTCCAGGATGTGAGGGGTCTGTAAATATTTTCACAGCCCTCTTTTTGGCTTTTGAATTTTGGTGTTGGAAAAGATTCTTCAGAATACCATGCATAATCCAGAAAACAAAGAAGTGGATTTATAGAACATAGTATATGTATGTGGCACAAATGACAGGCTCATAATTTGGACACATTACATGAAGGCCCAGCTTCTTGAAAAGTCAAAAATGCTGGAAAAGGTAGAAGGAAAGAGAAGAAGAAGACAACTAGAAATAAGATGAATGGAGTCAATTACAGCGTCTACTGGAAGACCTGCAGTACCAAGTTGGAGACAGATCCTTCTGAAGAAATTCTATGTGATTGCTAAGAATAACAACATGATGACACACAATCAAATTATCAATTAATCTGCCAGCATGAATTGACATATTACATATGTTACTACCTGTAGTCTTTTATTGTTGATCTGGCAATAACAACAGCAACAAAATATTCAATATTAAAAAGTATTTTCCTTCTCAATACAATAGTTTCCATGACAGCAAGAAAGATCATGGAAGCTTAAAATGAATGCAACACAACACATTTTCTCTTCAGTTCATATCTCCTTTGCCACCATTCCCCAACTGCCATGGTCAACCTATCTCAAAGTCAATTTACTTCTCCTTCTGCAGCTTTATAAAGACAGGTCTTACAAGCTTCTCTCTTTATTGTCAACAAAAACTCAAGTCTACCTTCTGGTCATCTCTCATCCTGATTCCTGCAATCTAGTTCTCATTGATCTAGTTGTCTTCTTTCCTTTGATATGTGGCTACCCAGTGTTTCAGTGCCTGAATTATGTTCCTTCTCATTGTTTTGCATACAATCTTTTCATAGCTCATTAATTGAAAGATCAGTAAAGAACTTCCAACTAAGTAAGCAATCCTAGTCTGCTTTCCTAATTTTTCATAGAGCTGGAACACATCCCTTAGTTGTGCCTTCAGAATTCTATGAACCCCATTCCCCTCTTTCCCTGTTCTTTAGATCAATCCTTTCCTTAGTTCATCCAGTTCTACTGCTTTGATCTTCTGTGTCTTCAACAGTTTTCTCTTCAAAAGTACTACAGCATTTTTTTCAAGAAACATTTAGCAAAAAAATGCATGTTAAATCATAGTTTCTTTATTTAGCTCTTCCTCCCCTACACATTTGAATTGTGCTTTCTTGTGTCTGTTTTCAGATTGTAACAATCGTCAGGCATGGGACATTTCAAGCTTGTTCTTTACAAACTGTCGTACTCATGGACGTTGCTCTAATTTTTTCTATCTTAAAAATGAACTTTTCAATAGAGGATCCAAATTTACATGCAAAATACTTTTCTGCAATTTTCATTTCAGCTACTGAGGTTTATCTATGTGGCAGTAAATACACGTTCATTCATCACATGTCAAAGGAGATGATGACAATGACATGCAAACCCATATTCCCAGGGGGAAAAAATGTTTATCTAACTTAAAGCTATTTTCCAATCACCAGCTATATTTCAGCTTAGCATTGATAGGACATGAAACTGATATTTGCTGCTTCCCACAGAGAATTTAACATGAGTTCCAGCATCAAACTTTTCTCTTTGTTTATATTGCACTTGAAAAAATAAATAGTTCTACTTTAAAACAGCCTTTAGAACAGCCATAGATATGCTTGCAAAAGTTGTTGCTGAATTATGACTTATGGATTGTTTCATTTAATGATACATATTTAATTGAGGAATGACAATTTAAATGTTATTTATTTATTAATAATTACGAATAAGGAGAACACATTAAATACAGGAGGAGTAATCATGTTGACTGTGTTAATCTTGTTTAATTTAATGGAAAGTAAGCCAAATCAAAATGACTTTTTTTGTCATCACCTCACTCATATCTTTTTCCCAAATCAAGTATCAAAAAACTTATCACACTTGATTTATATTCAGGAAACATATAAATCAGTTAGGCTGAATTAAACCTTATTGTAATTCCTTCCGTCTTTCCTTCCTTTCTTTTATCTATTTCTATCTATTACCGTCTATCTCTGTCTCCCCATATCTATCATCTATTTGTCTGCCTGTCTGTCTATCTAGGTAGGTATCTATCTTTTACCTATCTATTTTCTGTAAAATTTGAAAAAAAATAAAAATATGGCCTAAAGATTGACTGAATGCTTTTCCAGATTTATTTATTTGAAATATTTCTATAGCATGCTTTATTTTTTTAAATAATAGTTTTACATAGACTAATAAAAGTTTAAACTAATTTATTATAATAATTAATCAAAATATGTATTAAACAATCTATTAACTGCCTATTACTATTATAAAATGCTCAGAACAAAATAAGGAATTCTGTAAAAAAGTATCAATAGCAGTAATATTTTTAAAATCACAGCTTATTATTAAAAGATGTGGAAAAATAATCTCTATGTGGCAACAAGATATAATGTCTTGCATACCTTACATGGGACAGCCACTGAAAAGACCAGTGTTTAAGTAGCAATCCACCAAACCTCAGGATGTGAAGGCATCTGAAGCTGGCCCTCTCAAGATGATCTAAGGTTTAGGTAGGAATACAGGGAAGAAACAGCTGCAACTGAGACAAGAAACAACTTGGGAGTTAATGAAAAGCTGCTGTGATGCATGTATATCGCTCAGTAGATGGAGGGGGCCAAAAGAAGAAAAATGAGCAAAGAATAGATGTCTCACAAATCTTATCTGTTCAAGATCATACTTTCCTCTACCCAAGATTACTCTAACGGAGGGGTCTCTAACTCAGCACATGCTGGCTGGAGAATTCTGGGAGTTGAAGTCCACAAGTCGTAAAGATGGCGAAGTTGGAGACCCCTGCTCTAACTGGAGTGCCATCTTCTCCTTCCATGGTGTTCTTACAGAATTCTCCAAATACAGACAAGAGATAATGGTACAAAAAAGGACAAAAACCTCCAAGGTGGCACCTGTATGGAGAGGTTTTTAGTAAGTACCCTCTTGGGTTTTGTTCATTGCTTATTCCAGGCCTGGCTAAATATGCAATCTAGTCCTTCCGAGATTAGATTCTTACCAAAACCAACCAACTGGCAATTTTGTATCATTTTTTATTTTCCTTGGTTCAATTATTTTCTCAGTTCTATATTTTCTATATGTTCTATATTCCAGTTTCCTGCATTTCCATTCCTGTATTTTTCTAATGCAAACACTAGACATTCAGCTATATCCATGGCTTTTGTCCATTGTTCCCAAGCTTCTCAAATATAGCAATCATTGTCTTTTCTTTAATGGAATATGCATATGTAGCAGAGGTGCAGGTTCTGACCAATTCTGGAGAACCAGTAGCGGAAATTTTGAGTAGTTCAGAGAAACAGCAAATACCACCTCTGACTGGCCCCTCTGTCATCTATTCTCTGCCCCCCAAGTCCCAGCTGATTGGCTGGGTCTTCTTTTGTTGCCCTGCACAGGAGAAACAGAACTGGAAAGCAGGTTAGTGGGGTGAAGAGGGAATGGGATTTTACAATAACCTTCCCCCAGGAGTGGCGTGGGAATGGAGATTTTACAGTATCCTTCCACTGCCACGCCCACCAAGCCACACCATGCCCACCAAGCCATACCCACCAAGCCACGCCATGCCCACCAAGCCATGCCCACAGAACCAGTAGTAAATTTTTTTGAATCCCACCACTGATATGTAGTTAAGCAAACAAGTACTGTATGTCTGAGGTGAGAGCAAGATTTGCACTCCAAACACGGAAGCACCAGCTCCAAACGTGGCGGCGTAATGGGCAGAAGGGAAAGCAACAGCGGCGGGTGCCAAAGGTGTCTGCAGCAAAGGTGGGAGTAGGGAGCTCTCTGTGCTTGGCCATGATCACCCGTTAGGAGCGGCTGGTGGCGAGGAATTCCGGGTGCTCCTAACGGCAAGTCTCCCCGCCCTTCCCCCTTATTTTGCATATTTTAAAATAGGCCTAAATTTGGGGGGAGGGGCTTAATTTGATTTTATGCCCAAAAAACATGCTGGGCCTTCCTATTGGTGGAGGCCGTATTGTTGGAGAAACACGGTATATATATATATATATATATATATATATATATATATATATATATATATATATATATATATATGATAGACATAAGCCTATAGATGATGAATGAGACTTCATCAAAACGTTGCCTAGATACTTCCAATCTTACGCGGGAGAAAACCCGAATAACCAAAGATCCACATATCAGAATATATATATATATATATATATATATATATATATATATATATATATATATATATATATATATATATATATATATATATATTCTTAAGTTTTCGGTACTTCTACATGTATGGTATTCACCTTTGTTCGGGTATTTTCCCACGTCATTGTAGTTGTGCTTTTAAAGTTGTAGCAACGTTTCAGCAGAATCTCATATAGAAGCCTGATGATGGCAGATGCTCATACCCGAACTAACACACACACACACACACACACACACACACACACATTTATTTATTTAAAACTGCAAGTTCGTTTCAGCATCTCTGACTTAATTTGAACACCAGCGGTGCAATTCCCTGACAGTTTGTTATTGCCTCTTTCATAAGACTGAAAAAAAAATGACTGGCCCAAGGCCGTCCAGTTGGTTATTTGCCTAAGGTGGGACTAAAATTCATGCTCTGTCGGTTTCCAGATTGGCTCCTTAACTACTTCACCAAACTGGCTATTGCAACTCTTTAGCAACCGGCTTCGTGTTTGGAGCACTGCCGCTGTTTGGAGCTCCAAACGGCGGCAGAAGCTCCAAATGCGGAAGCTCCAAACATGACGGTGGGCGATCTTTTTATTTTGGTCCGTGCGAACTTCAGAGCGAGCATGAGAGGGAGACTGCGATGCCTTTCTAAAGAGCCAGAAAGCAGCAAGGGCGCCAGGTGGAAAGGACAGGGTCGCGATCACACGGAGATGCCCAAAGCGCAGAGCGCACATAACTAAAGGCGGCGCACGCAGTTGGCTTGGGGACTACAAGGCAGCATCTGCGCCTCTTCCCGGGCGCGCCTCTAGGCTGCTTCCGGAGCTACGGGACGCTCTCTGTTGCCTACCAGCCCTTCTTCCTTGGGCTCCCTGCCGTGGGGTACACCCACTTCCTCCTGCAAATTACGCCTCGCAACTCTTCTCTCCCTTTCCTCTCGCTCCAAAAAGATTGCCATCGTATCCCGCCGATTCGGGCTTCCAGCCACGTTGTGATCCACTAGTGAGGTTGCCATCTCGGATGGAGGCATCGCAGTCTCCTCTCTTGCTCGCTCTGAACTTCGCGTGGACCAAAATAAAAAGATCGCCCGCCGTCATGTTTGGAACTGCCACTTCCGCGTTTGGAGCTCCAAATGGCGGCGGCACTCCAAACACGGAAGCGGCAGCTCCAAACGTGGCTGCGTAATGGGCAGAAGGGAAAGCAACAGAGGCGGGTGCCAAAGGTGTCTGCAGCAAAGGTGGGAGTAGGGAGCTCTCTGTGCTTGGCCATGATCGCCCGTTAGGAGCGGCTGTTGGCGAGGATGCAAGGGGGAATTAAGTCACCCCCAAAAGACGGCCTAGCCGTTTTTCGGGGCTCAAAAAAATAAGGCCCGGCCTTATTATGTGAGAAACACGGTGTATGTGTGTATGTGTGTATGTGTGTATGTGTGTATGTGTGTATGTGTATATATATATATATATATATATATATATATATATATATATATATATATATATATATATATATATATATATATATATGTGGATCTTTGGTTATTCGGGTTTTCTCCCGCGTAAGATTCAAAGTATCTAGGCAACGTTTGGCGAGGTCCCACTCGCCATCTTCAGGCTGGTGCTTTTGGCTTAGTGCCAGTGCAAGCAGTGTGTGACCGGAGCTGCCATCTCTCTATATATACAAGTGGTGGGGGATGGTGTGCTGGGTTGGTTGGCTGTGCTGCAGCCTCTTGATTGGTTGATGGAGTTGATGTTGGTATAATGGGCTGTGTAATGGTCTTTTGTTGTAGAGATATCCTGGATCTTGTGCTGTCATCTCCTGGGTCGTTAGCCTCTTGTGTTTTAACGGCTTGGGTAATGGGTTGTGTGATGGGCTTGTGAGTTCTTTTGTTGTGGTATCCTGGGTCTTGCGTTGTAATCTCCTGGGTCGTTTGTGTTTTGATCTCTTTTCGATTAGCCTCCTGTGTAGTAACAGCTTGGGTAATGGGTTGTGTGGATGACCTTGTGAGATTTATTGCTGTGCTATCCTTGGTCTTGTGCTGTGATATCCTGGGTCATTTGCTGTGTTGTGACTTCTTGAGTTCTTGAGGTGTAATTTCTTGAGTTTTCTGATGTGATGTCCTGAGCGGGTGGCTGTGATGTAGCATTTTGGGTTTTTAATATGGCTTTGAGTTTGGGGTCTGGGTCTGTGTTCGTTTGGCTTCGAGTTCGTGGTCGTGCCACATCTTCATGGTGGGGTCAGTTCGCTTCATGTATGGTTCAGAGGAGTTTGAAGTGGGTAGTGATGCAGCTGCAGTGCGGCTTCTGGTCTGTGGTCGTGTCTCATCTTCTGTGTGGGTGTGAGTCTGATTTTTACGTGGAAGTGTGGTGGTGGCATCTTGTGTGGCCCTCATGGGTGTGGGTCTGGTGTCATTTATCATGTTGGGTACTCGTCTGTTCATGAGGGCGGGTTTCCAAATGGCTGGTAAGCGGGAGGTGTCATCTCTTTTATTCATGCTGTGTGGGTGTTTTTCTATCTCTATGGCTTCTCTGATTATTCTGCTGCTGTGGTATTCAGTTTTGGCGATAGTTCTGGTATTTTTAAAGTCAATCTCATGTCCTGTGGCTTTGAGGTGTTGGACCAGGGAAGAGGTTGGTTCTTCTTTTTGATTGAGTTCTTATGTTCTTCAACGCGTGCACTTATTCTTCTGTTAGTTTGTCCAATGTATGTGGTGAGGCAGGCAGTGCAGGGGATTTCATATACTCCTTGGTTTTCTAACTCGATTTTGTCTTTAGGGTTTCTTAGGATGGTGGATATTTTTCTGTTTGTGCAGAATGCTGTTTTAATGTTGTGTTTTTGGAGGATCTTGCTGATTTTGTCTGTAGTGCCTTTTATATATGGGAGGAGGGCTTTGCCGTTCTCTTGTTCTCTGTCTTGGATTTTGGTTGGGGTTTCTTTTTGGATTAGGTGGGTGATCTTCTTTCTTTGAAATCCATTGGCTGTTAGTACGTTGGTGAGAGTGTTTAGTTCGGTTTTTAGGTGTTGTTCATCAGCTAAGCATTTTGTTCTGGAGATGAGTGTCTCAGCTACGGAATTGATCTGTGCTGGGTGGTGGTGTGAGAGTGCGTGTAGATAGCGGTTTGTATATGTTTTCTTTTGGTAGATGGTGTGTCCTAGGGAAAACCCAAAAAACCCAATGGCTTGTGTCTTCCGCTCTGTGCTTCTCAGAGTGATGTGAGCTTGCAGCTGCTTCTTCCTTTTAACTGCTAGTGGGGGTGTGACTTGATTGGGTGGGGGCTTGGCTGTGTTCTGATTGGCTGGGGGTGTGTTCTCATGGTTCGTGGTCGTGCTGCATTTTCATGGTGGGCGTCAGTTTGCTTCATGTATGGTTCAGAGGGGTTTGAAGTGGGTAGTGATGCAGCTGTGGTACAGCTTCTGGTCCATGGTCATGTCTCATCTTCTGTGTGGATGTGAGTCTGCTTTCTACGTGGAAGTGTGGTGGTAGCATCTTGTGTTCCCCTTTGGGGTTGTGGGTCTGGTGTCATTCTTCATGTTAGTTACTTGTTTGATAATGAGGGCGGGTTTCCAAATGGCTGGTAGGTGGGAGGTATCATCTCATTTATTCATGCTGTGTGGGCATTTTTCTATCTCTATGGCTTCTCTGATTATTCTGTTGTTGAAATGTTCGGTTTTGGCGATAGTTCTGGTATTTTTAAAGTCAATCTCATGTCCTGTGGCTTTGAGGTGTTGGACCAGGGAAGAGGCCGGTTCTTCTTTTTTGATTGAGTTATTGTGTTCTTCAATGCATGCACTTATTCTTCTGTTAGTTTGTCCGATGTATGTCGTGGGACAGGCGGTGCAAGGGATTTCGTATACTCCTTGGTTTTCTAACTCGATTTTGTCTTTAGGGTTTCTTAGGATGGTGGATATTTTTCTGTTTGTGCAGAATGCTGTTTTAATGTTGTGTTTTTGGAGGATCTTGCTGATTTTGTCTGTAGTGCCTTTTATATGTGGGAGGAGGGCTTTGCCGTTCTCTTGTTCTCTGTCTTGGATTTTGGTTGGGGTTTCTTTTTGGATTAAGTGGGTAATCTTCTTTCTTTGGAATCCATTGGCTGTTGGTATATTAGTGAGAGTGTGTAGTTTGGTTTTTAGGTGTTGCTCGTCGGCTAAGCATTTTGTTCTGGAGATGAGTGTCTCGGCTACAGAATTGATCTGTGCTGGGTGGTGGTGTGAGAGTGCATGCAGATAGCGGTTTGTATGTGTTTTCTTCTGGTAGCTATCTACACGCACTCTCACACCACCCAGCACAGATCAATTCTGTAGCCGAGACACTCATCTCCAGAACAAAATGCTTAGCTGACGAACAACACCTAAAAATCGAACTACACACTCTCACTAATGTACTAACAGCCAATGGATTCCAAAGAAAGGTTGAGAGCATCTTGGCAACGTTTCGATGAGGTCCCACTTGCCATCTTCAGGCTGGGGCTTTCGGCTTTGTGCTTGTGCGAGCAAAGTGTGATCGGAGCTGCTTTTCCCTATATATACTGGTGGGGAGGTTGGCTGTGTTGTCATTTCTTGATTGGTTGATGGAGTTGATGTTTGCAGATTGGCTGGCTTTTTCGTAAGAACATGTGTGGCTGAGGTATTGGCTGTGTGTCTATCAGATTCCTGTGTTGTAACGACCTGGGTAATGGGCTGTGTGATGACCATCTGAGTTCTATTGTTGTGACATCCTGGGTCTTGTGCTGTAATCTCCTGGGTCGTTGGCTGTGTTACAACATCCTGAGGTTTTGTGGTGTAACCTCCTGAGTTCTGTGATGTGATATCCTGAGCAGGTGGTTGTAATGTGATGTTCCAGGTTTTGGTTTGGCTCAGAGTTTGAGGCCTGGATATGTGTTCGTGGCATGTGTCCGTTTGCTTGGTTTGGGGGTCAGGGTGTGTGGCAGCTGGTGATGCAGCCATGGTCTGGTTTCTGGACGGTGGTTGTCTTTCATCTATGGGGTGGGTTTGGGTTTGAGTCTGGTGAGGGAGAATGGTGGAGGTGTCATGTGTTGTTTTGGGTCCGGTGTTGGTTTTCATGGCTGGGACTTGTTTGTTGATAAGGGCTAGTTTCCAGATGTCTGGTAGGCGGGAGGCAAAGTCCCGTTTATTCAAACTCAGAGCCAAACCAAAACCCGGAACGTGAAGGGAAAAATCATCGCAATACATCATGTGATGGCAATGTGACATGGCATGTTTGACACCTGTGCATTAAATTGTAACTTCTTCTTCCTTACTAAATCTTGGTTTTTTGAGAAGGTGCTAATTATTTATCTGATACCATAAAAATGTCCATCTGTTCTTGTTCTACAGTACTTGGGGAACATCCATTTTCATTCTCAGGATCAAAGAGTTTCATCATAATTAAGAAGAAGACATCTGGCGAATGAATTAGATCTGATCTACAGCCAGGGCCTTTCACAGTACGCTAGGGCAAACTTCTCAAAGAATAAAATACTTGGAAGGTGTTACATGGATCATCTAGTCCAAATTCCTACTGACTGTTCTTCCTTATTTTCTCTTTTACTACCTTTCTGTAAAATACCAAACTAGTAGGTTTCTTCGCACACAATGATGGAAGCTGATGCAAATGTCTACAGAAATTGAAATTACTCTGATTCTTCTGTAATTCAGTTGGCCACTGTTTCAAGGCCAAGTGAATTGTTTATAAGTTGAGTGGCTTATCAATGTGATTTAGGGAGGGAGGGAGGGAGGGAGGGAGGGAGGGAGGAAGGAAGGAAGGAAGGAAGGAAGGAAGGAAGGAAGGAAGGAAGGAAAAAAAGAATGAAAGCTTTGGAAACTTTTTATTGTCAATAAAACAGGGGAGAAAGGGGGACGACCACGTGAACATGTGCACCATTTGCATAAATACTACTTCATGTGCTCACATGCTCACCGGTTGTTTGTGTGGGCTGGTTCCCAATGGGCTGCAGCCGAGCCACAGACTGGGGATTAGGGACCCCTGACTTAGATGTTAATCAACCATGCTTTTCCTTAAATAGTTTTAATTGGCTTTATGTATGAAAAAGTCCATCCACAGCCTGTATTTGGTAGTGGTATGGTGATGGCAACAGGTACACATCATACAGTTCACTCAATATATTTTCAGTTCATCCAGTACCCAAAGCATTCACTGTGGCATTTTTACTTCCCTTTCATTTTCTACTTGTCAGACTCATGTTCATATAGTAAAGAAGCAAGTTTCAGCTACATGAGAACCTGATTTTTTAAAAATAATCTGACATCACTTTATGTTCAAGAAGCATTTTATTAAAAGGTTTCAGACAAAATACAAGGTCTGTCTGATTTAGAATGCCACATGAACCTATGAATCTTGCTGATTATATAAGAAGCAATAAATTTACTAAAAAATGTGGATTTAACAACTAATGCTGACATGCCCAGCAAGTATCTGACTATTGTCTCAATTCAAGAATTCTGCTCCCATTTGTTTCGGTTTTGTTTTGTTTGTTTTTTGCAATTCAGTGAAATGTAAACATCTAGGAGAATGGGATACAAACATGTACAAACATGTAAGTCAATGAAGAACATTAAAGGAATTTGTATAACTTTATGTGCTTTTACAAACACCACTAATTGTGAACTTCAACTCTCTTTCAGAAACTGTTCTTACACCCATCTATTATTCTACCCATTATAATATCACCACTGTACATTTGTGCCATGTCTTTACATCTATTCTACAACAGAACAAAGTGTTCTCTGTGTAACTATTCATTTATTCAATCTATGCATAGACCACTCAATCTATCTAAACTCTGGGTGGCTTACAAAGTAAGTATGCCTGAAGCTGATTATTGATGATTTGAAATGAAATAGATGGAGAGGCAGGAAACTTATCCAAAAGATTTGCATATATTTATATCAGTGGTGGGATTCAAATTTTTTTTTTTTACTACCAGTTCTGTGGGCGTGGCTTGGTGTGCATGGCAGGGGAAGGATACTGTAAAATCTCTAGTCAAAGGTGATTTGCAGAGGTGGTATTTGCCAGTTCGCCAAACTACTCAAAATTTCTGCTACTGGTTCTCCAGAACTGGTCAGAACTTGCTGAATACCCACCTCTGGTTTACATGCATTTACAGTCAGCAATTTGTTTTTGTTTTTTAAATATGTACACATTTCTCCACAGCACCACACATCAGTTGGGTTCTTCTTTTTGTACAAGAGCAACAAAGATGATTGGGGGACTGGAGACTAAAACACATGAAGTACAGATGCAGGAATTGGGTATGTCTAGTTGAATGAAAAGAAGGATTAGGGATGACATGATAGCAGTGCTCCATTATCTCAGGCACTGCCACCAAGAAGAGGGAGTCAAGCTATCCTCCAAAGCACCTGAATGCAGAACAAGAAGCAATGGATGAAAACTAATCAAGGAGAAACTTAGTAGTAGTTTCTCCCAGGATTAAGGAGAAATTTCTTGACAAGAACAATTAATCAATGGAACACCTTGCCTCCAGAAGTTGTGGATGCTCCAAAACTGGAAGTTTTAAAGAAGAGATTAGACATCCAGGGTTTCCTGCTTGTGCAGGAGGTTGGACTAGAAGACCTCCAAAGTCCCGTTTCTACTCTGTTATTCTGTTAATTATATGATTAAATTATATAATTTGATTTGATTATCAATCAAAAAGCACAGCACAATTGATGTACCTGTTACTTCCTTTAGATGTCACCTCAATCACAGAATTTTCAATTTCTTGTCATATAAATACAATTAAAACTTGGACCATACATTTTCTGAATAGTTTTTATCCCAGAGCTATAACTGCACTTAACAATGAACTTAAGGACCACCACCAGTGAGCTGTTGGACAGTATTATTTGGTCTGTTGTGTGGATGCTTGTGTGTTTTTAGGAAGCGGGGAATTTTGGTGGATGGGGAGGTGTTTGGGGATTGTCATGAGCGTGTGCATGTTTAGTCTGGTCTCTGGGTGTTATGTGAATTTCATTGTATGTATACTGTGTATATACGTACAATGACAATAAAGAATTCAATTCAATTCAATATAACAAGAAATTTCTCAAGGAACATCACATGCAAAGCATCACAGCATTGTCTTCTCCTCCAGATGTAACCTCCCATGTTTTTACTGGAGCACCAGCATTACAATTTAACACTTAATTTTAACTCTTCTTACATAAAACTATGCATAAGCTGTAACTGATGTGAACACATGGAGAAAGGTTTGAATAACGTAGATAGGAATTTGAATTTAATATTTAATGTTAGTACAAGCATGAACATGTCCCCTTGGGTTTTAGAAAAAGAAAACTCCCACACTCTAAACAGCTTGTTTACAATTTTACATAAGGGTAGCTCCATTTTGTGGGTCCTCAACTTACAACCATTTGTTTAATGACTGTTCAAAATTTACAAAAGCAATTAAAAGAGTGATTAACAATTGGCCCTTGCAATTATGACTGTTGCAGTGACCCCCATTATCAGCCTCAGCCATTCAGACATATCCAGGGGTGGGATTCAAATTTTTTAACAACTGTTTCTGTGGGTGTGGCTTAGTTAGTGGGCATGGCTTGGTGGTCATGTGACTGGGTGGACGTGGCTTGGTGGTCATGTTATTGGCTGGGCATGGCCAACTCAATATCACTCACAATCGAGGCACGCATCTCCTCACCTGGCCTCTCATGACTGTGGGGATGCTGCAACAGTCGTAAATGTGAAAAATGGTCATAAGTCACTTTTTTCAGTGCCATTGTAACTTTGAATGGTCACTCCACACAAGCAAAGTACCAGCAAAGGAGGGGGAAAAAAAACTCCAGAGAAGTTCCTGAGACAGGAAGTCTAGTCCTGCCAAGAATGTAATAAGGGTTAACGGAGAGGCAGTTTCTGTAAGCAACACCAGAATGTTTCCTTCCTGCCTTCCTTACAGTATTAGGACAGTAATTTCTTCTAACAACTGCTTCTCCAAACTACTTAGAATGTTGAATATTAGAATATTCTAGCGAATAGGTGCGAACTGATAGAATCCCACCCCTAGTTGTATCCAACCCTCGGCCACTCTATGGATCAGCACTCCCCATGCCCCTCTGTTTCCATGCCTCCTTCAGATCCTGGTCATCTCAACGTCATCTTTTATAGTGTCCAGCCAATGGATACCAAGGCATCCCCTTCTCCTTTTACCACTGATCACTCCCAGCATGATTGACTTTTAGAGTGAATCCACTCTCGTGACATGACCAAAGTATGACAGCCTCTGTTTGGTGATCTTGGCTTCATGAGACATTTGTGGTGAGATTCAGTCTAAGACTCCCTTGTTTGTTATTTTTGCAGTCCACAGGATGTGTAATAGTCACCTCTGTTAAGTATGGAGAATAACGGAGACCAGACATCTGACCAGTGACTTCAACTCTTTAATAAGTAATAAAACATAACAGAGCAACGCTATGGGCAGCAGTAACCCTTTTATAGGGTTAGCTGCTGCCTTATTAACCAATGAAAATGTGCAACAAGTTCAAACTACTAACCAATAAGAAAAGTCCCAAGAGTGGCCAATCAGGGACTGGTTCTGGCCCAATCCCATGTTGTTGTATAAGGACCAATCAAGAGTGCAGGTTTTCAACCCCTAATTTGCATTTAGTTTATTCACTTTTATTGATTCACAACACCCCTCCCCCTTGGGTTTCGTTTGAGGGGAGTTATAATAAAATCCTCAAGATAGGCAGGCCGTTTGGTCTGCCTGGATGATTTCCGAGGCTCCACTGGGTTTTGTCTAATGTCCGGTTCCGGTGGAGCGCTTGGATGACCTTTGTTAAAGTCTATTTCGCTGCACGGCGATTCCGTGCTGCATTCACTGTGGTTGTCTCTGCTACTCCGTGTTTCTTCGGGTTTTGCAGTTCGTTTTCCCGTATTAAAGTTCCTGAAACGCGTCAACTCCTCCCCCGCTTCACGCTCCGGTGCTTCGCTGGGCTGTAGAGTTCCCGTTGACCTGCTATTAGTTGTATCAGAGTCAATTCCCTCGATACTTCCTCCCCTTGAGTTGGTGAACCCGGAGAGTCATGGCCGCTGGGTGGTAATCTCGATCGGAGCTGGTCTATGTGGCGTTCCACACCCTCCCATCATCTGTTAGCAGGCGGTAAGATCTAGGCCCGGTGAGGTGGGTAACGGTTGCGGGTATCCATAACGGTCGCCGGAAAAGTTTTTTGGCAAAGATTAAATCGCCTACCTTAAATTCCCGGCATTTGCTGCTGGAGCCGAAAGGTTTTTCCGGTGCGAAAGCGGGGGTGGAGCCGGTCAAGGTGCGATCGTATTTTCCGCCCCATAAGAAGTTCAGCGGGTGTTTTGTTGGTCACGCTGTGGGGCGTGATGTGCTGCAACAAGAGAATTCGATTGATTTTCTCGTCGATGTTGCCAAATTCCATTTTGTGAAGGGTCTTTTTACAAATTGTACCATGCGTTCTGCACGTCCATTCGCCGCAGGGTGCGCGAGGCGAGGTTAGCGCATGGCGGATGCCCCGATCAGCAAAATATTGTTCAAAGGGCAATGCAGTGAACTGTGGGCCGTTGTCCGAGACCAACACATCCGGAAACCCGTGTGTGGCAAATAGTCTGTTTAATTTATTAATAACTGAGTCTGTTGTAGTTGTGTGCATTCAATGAATCTCGAGCCAGTTAGAATAGGCGTCGACAGTAATCAGGAAAGTGTGACCTTTGGTAGGCCCCGCAAAGTCAATATGAATACGGGACCACGGTCCCCTCGGCGCTTCCCATTCGGTTGGGCTTGCTTTAAGTGGGGCGTTGCTGACGCCCTGGCAACGTTGGCACGTAGCGACCCAGGCCTCGATTCTTTGTCGATTCCCCGGCCACCAAGCATAACTGCAGGCGAGTGATTTCATCCGCACAATACCCGGATGTCCCTCATGCAATACCGCCAAAACAGTCTGTTGCAATTTGCCAGGGATTACGACTCGATCGCCCCACAAGATACAGCCTTTTGGGAAAACAGCTCGGTTTGGCGGGCTTTGAAAGGTGCCCATTCCAGTGCTATTTGGTCCGTCAGCCACCCCCGTTCAACCCAGCGTAGTATGTGCTGCAGAACTGGGTCACGTTTCGTTTCAAAAGCAATGTCTCTAGCCGTCAAGGGTGGTGCATGTAGAGCTTCGATCTGTAGTGTTGAGAGGGTTGGGGCTGGATCCACAACAGCGTCTGGGAGCGGTGTTCTGCTCAATGCATCGGCGTGGAGAATCGATTTCCCGGGCGGTGTTGCAAGGTGTAGTTGTAGGCCGCCAGGAATTCAGACCAACGGGTCATTCTGGGGGACAATATATACGGGGTTGGTTTATTACCCGCAATGATCCCCAGTAGCGGTTTATGATCAGTGATTATTGTAAACGCATGGCCATAAACATATTCATGAAATCTTTTAACTAGAGCAACAATAGCTAAAGCTTCTTTGTCCAGCTGACTATAATTTAGTTCAGCTTTAGCTAAGGTTCGCGAAAAAACGCGATGGGGGCCTCCGCTCCGTTTGGTAACACGTGGGCCAGAATTGCCCCAACCCCAAAAGGTGATGCATCACATGTGATAGTGAGCGGCAGAGTCTCGTTGTACTGCATAAGTACTGAATCAGAAGTTAGAAATTTCTTTACTTGTTGGAAAGCATGTTGTTCCCGTTGTCCCCAAACCCACGTTGCTTTTTTGTCTAATAGTCTATGCAATGGTTCAGCTACTGTTGCTTTGTGGGGTAAAAACACATTATAGAAATTGATAAGTCCAAGGAACGCCTGTAGGTCTGCCTTGTTCCTCGGAGTGGGTGCCTTTTTAATTGCTCGTAATTTGTCTTCGGTGGGATGAATTCCTTGGCTGTCCAGGAGATATCCCAAAATTCTACTTTTTTCGGTACATAACTGGCATTTATCTTTTTTACTCTGAGGCCTGCATTTTGGAATCTTCAGTAAAACCTCTCTGAGTCATTTTTCTAGGATGTCTTTGTTAGGTGCGGCGATGAGTACATTGTTGAAATATGGGACAACGCCTTTATCCCTTGTAACAACCTTTCCATTAAACTCTGGAAGATTCCAGGGACGACGCTTACCCCAATTGGAGCCGGTTGCATTTAAATGCGCCCCTATGTGTTACGATCGTTTGCGCCTCCGCTGTGGTTGGGTCTACAGGCAATTGTTGATACGCCTGGGCTAGATCTAGTTTGGCTAAAACTTTCCGCCACCCAGGAATGGAGTAAATGTTGCACTACCGGTACTGGATAAGCACTTTGCTGCAGTGCGTGGTTTAATGTGGCCCGGTAGTCTCCGCAAATTCTTAGTGACCCATCAGGCTTGATAGGCGTCACTATCGGGGTTTCCCAACGGGCGTGTTCGGTGGGTTCCAGTACGCCCTGCGCTATTAGTTTATCGAGTTGTTTGTCGATTTTAGGCTTCAAGGCGAACGGCACCCGACACGGCTTAAGGCGGATGGGTGCTATCTCAGGGTTCAAGTTAAATGAGATTGGGGTCCCCTTATACTTGCCTAGTCCGTTTGCGAAAACGTCTTGGAATTCTTGCATGAGTGCTTCCTCCCAATCGACGCTCTCGGCCTTGTGGACTCCGGCTACGGTGATCCCGAGCGGCCTGAACCATTGAAGGCCTAGAAGACTAGGCCTGTCTCGATCCACGACCGTTAGTGGTAGTGCGACGGTGCGGTCTTTGAATGAGACCTGGAATCTGCGGGACCCGACAACGGGAATTCTGTTACCCTGATAGTCTTTGAGTATAACCCTTTGAGGGTTAAGGTCTTGGCGGCGGATCGTGGGAATGAGCTGTTGGAGCGTTTTCCACGATACCATCGAGAGGAAAGATCCCGAGTCTACCTCCATCACGCAAGGTTTGTTTTCGATGGCGACCTTTACTTGGATTTTCCTGGCATCAAGGGATGTAGCGTGGCCTATGGTGATTGTTTGGTGGGTCTCTTCACGCCGGGTTTCTTCACGCCTGGTGGAAGTGGTGGACGGTTTGTTTCTGTGGGAGTGGTTCAATTTTTCTTGGTGTGTGCCGAAGAATCCGGAAGACTGGCATTCGGCCTGTCGGGGTTTGGAGTTCTGTTTGCTTCTGCAAACCTTTGCGATGTGACCTCGTCTCCCGCAATGGCGGCAGAGTGCGTCGAGGAATTTGCAGCCGGATCGTGGGTGATTGGCTCCACAGCCGGCACACGGTCGCAATGAGTGTTGTGTGGACTGGTCTCTCTCCATTTGAAGTCGGTTGACCTCTTCCTCATCGCTGTCGGACGGGGACTCTAGGTCTTCGTGGTGAGTTGATACCAGGTGTCTCTCCGAGCGAGGCGAGGTATCAGTGGCGAGTTTATGTAGCGGTGCGTTGGTGCGGCGCATTTGGGCTGCCGACTTCTTGGTCGCCTCAGCTGCCGAGGCTTCTTTAAGGGCATCGGTGAGGATGATGTCCCCCTTAACCATAATTTTGCTCTGGATCGCGCCGTCTTCTAGGCCCAGAACCAGGCGGTCCCGGAGGGCTTCTTCTAAGTCTGCGAACCCGCAGAGGCCTCCTAGGTTCCGGAGGTCCGCGATGTAATTGGCAAGGCTTTCGCCCTTCCGTTGGTCCCTCTTGTAATATTCATGTCTTCTTACTAAGGTTGGCACGGTGGACGCGTAGTGAGCCTGTAATAACGGCTCGAGGACGTCCCAGTCCATTTCTTTTACCTCTGCTGGCTTGGCAAGCGACTTTGCCATTTTAAACACGGTTGGCCCACAATGAGTTAGAAAGATAGCTCTTTTTTTGCCGGTTGTCGCATCTTTCAAACTGTTGGTCTCCAGAAACATCTGGAACCGATCCATGTAGGCCTCCCAGTCTTCGGTTTCTGGGTTGAATGGAGCGGGTAGTACGGCACCGCTGGCCATGTTGCCGTTGATGGTGCGTGTTCGACCACGTGCTCTGTTAGTTGCTCTGTAGGTTAGTCAGCTCTTCGGTCTCCGGATCCCACCTTCGTCGCCAGTGTTAAGTATGGAGAATAACGGAGACCAGACATCTGACCAGTGACTTCAACTCTTTAATAAGTAATAGAACATAACAGAGCAATGCTATGGGCAGCAGTAACCCTTTTATAGGGTTAGCTGCTGCCTTATTAACCAATGAAAATGTGCAACAAGTTCAAACTACTAACCAATAAGAAAAGTCCCAAAAGTGGCCAATCAGGGACTAGTTCTGGCCCAATCCCAAGTTGTTGTATAAGGACCAATCTAGTGTGCAGGTTTTCAACCCCTAATTTGCGTTTAGGTTATTCACTTTTATTGATTCACAACAACCTCCAGCTCTACAGTTCAAAGGCATCCATCCTTCTCCTATCTGCCTTTTTCAGAGTCCACGTTTCGCAGCCATAAAATAACAATTGGAAAAATTATTGTGTTAACTAATCTGCATTTGGTAGTGAGGTTAATGTCTTTTCTCATTCGACTGTTATTCAAGACAGACATTGTAGTTCTTCCAAGTGCTATATGCCTTCTGAACTCAGGGCTGCAGTGACCACTTTAGTCAACTTTAGAGCCCAGGAAGATAAATTCCTTTACAGTTTTGATGATCTCATTGTCGATCTGGACTCTGACCTGTATGTTCTCTGCAGTTGTCATTATCTTTGTTTTCTTGATGTTAAGGTACAGTACAGATTTTTCACTTTCCTCTTTGACTCTTCTTGATTAACCATCCCAGATCCTCCTTGTTTTCTGTGAGCAATGTTGAGTCATCTGCATATCAGAGATTGTTGATATTCCTACTACAAATTTTAACCCCAGTGATAGATTTTTCCAAATGTGCATTTCGCACAACTGTTTCTATATACATGTTGAATAGTATAGTCACATGATCAACATTTGAATGCTTGGCAACCGGCATGTATTTAGTATGGTTGTAATATCCCAGGGTCACATGATTGACATTTGTGACCTTTCCAGTCAGGTTTTGATAAGCAAAAACAATGGGGGAAGCCGGTTTCATTTAATGACCGTGATTTGCTTAATGATCATGGCAAAAACGGTCATAAAATTGGACAAGACTCATTTAATTATATCCTCAATTACTGACAGAAGTCCCATCCCAATAGTGGTCTTATGACTACCTATATTACTGCTGTAAAATGAGTTACAAAGCCACATTTACACAGGGCAGCATTTTAAAATTAGCAACAGCACTTAGACTTATATACAGCTTCACAGTGTTTTACAGCCCTCTCTAAGTGGTTTACAGAGTCAGCATATTACCCCCAGCAATCTGGGTCCTCATTTTACCCATCTCGGAAGGATGGAAGGCTGAGCCAACCTTGACCCTGGTGAGATTTGAACTGCCAAATTGAAAGCAGCTGGCAGTCAACAGAAATAGCCTGCAGTACTGCACTCTATCCACTGTGCCACTGAGGCTCTTAACTAGAGCACAATAGCTTATTAATAGGAGATGCTTAATCACATGGGATGCTTAAATCACATTATACAAGTGAAATGCTTCATCACATAAATGGTACTAAAATATAAGCATTTTAAAACATAGAAGTCCATCTGGTTGACTAGAGCAATGTTTCTCCATCTCGGCTAAGATATGTGGACTTCAGCTCCCAGAATTCGCCAGCAAGCAAGTTGCTAACTTTGAGAAAAACCCGGCTAGAGGTTTAATTATCTTCCTTGCCGGACCTTTTTTTGATGCATGTATGATACGTGCTTCAGAACAAAAGAAAATGATCTATTGCCATGGTGGGGTGCAATCTTTTATCAATGCAAAGGCTTTTGTTTGTGTCTAATATTTGGGATGTTTGTTTTCAACAAACATCAACTATATCTGAGGTTTACCAGGTAGACCAGATAGGAAACATGACCAGATAAGCTAAAACTACTTTATCATAAATCTATATTAACAAAATCTTGAAAGTCTGAAGATACAATTCTCCTGCCCTCTCTGTTATAGCCCATGAAACTAGAGAAGGCACCTTCTGAGCCTCTTGCCTTGCCCGTGATCCAATTCTAGGTTCTGCTGTCTCTTAACTGACTGTTCCTTTGGCACGTCTTTATTCCATCTTCCAAGGTCTTGAAGTCTTTCTGCAGCTGCTTTGAGGAAAACTTCCCCACTTCATCTGAAGCTAAGGCCTTTTGGTATCACTTTTATGTTGTGGTGTCTTGAAGGGCAAGAACAAGGGGGCTTCCATTACTTCATGAAGCCCCTTCAAACTGTAACCCTTTTTCTCCATGCAAATGATTCTCCCTCTGAAATACTGGCTTCAAATCATTATGCAGACAAATGGATCAAAAATATATATTTAATGTAGAATAGGGGCAAAAGGAAGGGATGGATCCCACTGAGATAATGTATTTTCCTCAGCTAGGTTTGAAATTGGTCAGTTGCTTTTAACATCATTACAAAATTTTATAATGTCTCTTGAACAAAATACATGAAGCAAATCAGAGTTCTAGTCCTTCATTATCTCTGCATTTTTCTCCCACTCAACTGTCAGCCCTTAGCATTCATGGACACGCAGTCTACTCAGTCCTTAAGAGCTGTATTGGATAGGGGAGAAGCTCATAATTTGTGTACCCTCACAAACTTCAAGCTGTTCCAAGACAGCTGGCGCTTCATTCTTATGTATTATGTTGATGTTTTGGCTACATAAATATATGTGTTCATACTTGAAGATCAGAAATATAAGTAATGCTACTAAATATATTTTATTACACATCCCAAACATGGAACTGATTTTTGGTGTGGCTCTGACAACACATTTTGCAATACAGCAAAACTTGAAAAGTACATAAGAGAGACAGAGCTTTGTGGAGAATTTAAATCAGTGTTAGGTTAGTGTTAAATTTACTACCAGACTGGGATGTGGTGAAGCTCTGTGTGTGGCATATAATTTACACCAGGTCAAATTTTTTAGCCAAAACTAATATTCTATTCTGCACAGAATAGAAGAGAATCAGTTTAATCTAGGGTAGGGCTGTCAAAATTGCAGCCCGCGGGCCAGATGCGTCACATGCTGGCCACGCCCATTCCTGATTTAGCAAAGGTGAAAAGTCCCAATACGTCACATGATGCCGCCATGACGACACAAGTTTGAAACCCCTGGTCTAGGGGTTAAGACCCTATATTAGAAACCAGAAGACTGTGGGTTCTAGTCCCACCTGACAGGCATGTCACCTGACAGGGTTGTTGTTGTGGGAGGAGAAAATAAGAGGAGGGTATGTTGACTGCCTTACGTCATTTATAAAAGTGATAAAGATTGCAAACAACTTTTTTTTAAAAAGGAACAGCAACCATGTAGAGATAATTGGGAATCTAGCCACTACCCTGTTAGTTGTAGGACCAGGACTGCTGATGTGATAAGCAATTGAAGCCACTCCATGGAGAGTCATTCTTCTGCCAGGATATAAAAGAAACCAGTCTTGAATGTTAAGGTTGCTATTGATGAGGTTCATTCCAAACCATAGTTACCATTTAGGAATTCCCTGGAATAAACCACCTTCTTTGTCTTTATAAATGAGCACTGGGAGACAGTTGCTGTAGTTTGTTGGGTTTCTTATGTGAGCTAATATCATGGTTAAGGAATCAGGGTGGAAACTAGGAGTTCTAGTCCACAGAATTGGTAGTTAAAAAACATTGAATCCCACCACTGGAGCAAACCACTTCTGAAAAAAATTGCCAATTTTTTTACAGGGACTAGTCCAGTCAGTTGCCAGGAGTAAAAGCTGAATTGAAAGCATAAACATCAATTATAATATATATCATACATCGTATTATATCATATGACACCATCATATTATATCATCGTATCAAATAATAAATTCAGCCCAGAGATATATCAAACCCATAAGTGTGCCTGTTTGTTTAGAAATTTCACACTCTAATCAGTTTGTCAAGAAGGCCATGTTTATTGAAACATTCATAAAAATGACCTCTTTCATTAATATCATGCACTACTGTTTGCTGTTCTTGTTGGCAAAAGCAAACAAAATAAACGTGTTAATGATTTATTTGTAGTTATCTTTTAATAGTTATCAGTTTATTCTCTTTTTAAATAAAAGAGTTTTTAATAAAAATGAAAAGCTAATAGAAAACTAAAAGTCAAGAGAGAGGAGACAAGTCATAACAGAGAGAAATATCAAACAGAGGTACAATAAAATAATATATAGATAGATAGAAACAAAAATACTCAAAGACGAATGATTTCTGACTTCTTTTACAGCAGATATAAATAAAACTTGAGTTCAACACTTGCTCTACAATTACAATGTACCCTCCATTTTTTAAAATAATCTATAAATGATAATAGTATTCAAATCCATATGTCATGATATAATTTTTTTCTGCTTTTGCGCATAATCCAAAAAGGGCTTCCAATTGGTATTAAATTTAGCCAATTTTCTCTAATCAGAGCCATCCCATCCAGCTCCATCAGCTTTACCAACCACTCTTTCCTTAAATTTGTATTCCTTCCAGCGTTGGGAATATAGAATATAGAAATCTTAACTGTTATTGTTGTATACAAGAACAAAATACTGTGCATTCCCCCCTCCCCCCCAAACTGTGTTCATCATTCCTAATAAAAATGTTTCTGGGCTGAATCATATACCAGCATTGGCTTCCAAACATTTTAAAATTAATATATGTATTTCAGTCCAATAATTTTTAGCTATGTTACAAGTCTACCCAAAGTGGTAAAAACTCTGTTTATATTTCCAAAATAATTTAGAAATCCCATTATACATTTTTGACAATCTCCCTATATGCCATTTTATATAAATTTTATTTCAGAAGGTGAGATGCTATTCATTTCAACCCCTTTGTCCACATTCTAAATAAGGAACAATTTTCTTCGGTTTCCTGAATGCTTTTCTGATACCTATTCCTAATTATTAACATTTCCTCTTTTGCACAGATTGGAAAGGGAAAGGAGTCCCTGTATGTTATTCATATTTTACTAGAATGGTTTGTGTTGATATTATAATCACATCCAACATCCTCTTACTGTTTGGGTCTTAGTGACTTTCTAGTTGGGAACTTTTCACTTCTCCATAATCAGTTCTGGAAATGTGCCGTCAACTTGGTTTTGCAGCTATTTTCTAGATTAACTACAGCAGGGATGGGCTTCAAAAATTTCAGCCACCAGTTCTCTGCCTTGTTGCTGGGCAGGCGTGGCCATTGTGGGCATGGCCCAGTCAGCCTCCTGCACCATGGCGGGGCAGCTGTTTTCACCCTTCCCGGGCTCCAGAGGCTTTCCTCGAGTCTCTGGGAGGGCAAAAATGGCCTCCCCTAGTTTCTGGAGGCCAAAAACGGGCCCATTTCTTGTCTTCCAGAACTTCCAGGAGGCCCATTTTAAACACTCCCTGAGCCTCCATGCCGGCTCTGCACTTATCTCGCATCCAAACCAGGCCAGGTAGAGACTCTTGGGAGGGATGGGGTGGGGTGGGAGGCGTGGGAGGGGAGGGGCAGGGCAGGTGGGACCAGCCAGGGGTGGGATTTGGCAGTTCGCTGAACTGGTCATAACATTAGCTATGGGTTCTCCCCCTGGGAGAACCCCTCCACCCCTGAACCAGTAATCTCTTTCTATTTGCACCAGTAAAGCTCTGCAGAACCAATGTACTACAGCAGGGGTCTCCAACCTTGGCAACTTTAAGCCTGGAGACTTCAACTCCCAGAATGCCCCAGCCAGCTGGCTGGGGCATTCTGGGAGTTGAAGTCCTCCAGGCTTAAAGTTGCCAAGGTTGGAGACCCCTGCACTACATTATTTGTATTCCCAAAGCCCCACCCCATCTCCTACAAATAACAGCATTCTGTTCACAGGCCCCTAAGGAAGAGGGAGTTTAATGGTGTTCACAAATCCTTCAACAGCCACATCTCAATTCCTGCCTCCCCACCCCATATAACCAACCAAATGCATGCCATGCCTTGATTCTACCTTAAAGTTAACCTGTGATTTATTTGTATTCAAAAAGCCAATACTTAATATCCACTGTGATGAAAAATGTGCTTTAAAACAAAAACCCCACAAAGCACCCAAACCACAAAGATCTTTAACATTCAAAAAACATTACAATCATCTATTTTGAATATGTTTCAAATTAACGGTAGAGCGCTGGTGTAGAAACCAGGAGACCCATGAATTCTAGTCCCATTCTTAGGCATGAAAGCCAACTGAGTAATCACGGGCCAGTCACTCTCTTTCAGCCCAATCTACCTCACAGGGTTGTTGTGGGGAAAATAGGAGGAGGAAGGGGTATTAGGCATGTTTACAGCCTTGATTTACTTATAAAGTAATAAAGGTGGGATAAAAATAAAATAAATAAACAATGAGCACAACATTGTTATCTTTTAAATACCGGTGGTTTAGGTGTACCAGAAGAACATTTGTAAATACTGAGAAGAAATATTTTCTTCTCACCCCTCCATTTCCCTTCTCACAGTCATTTCAGTTTGTTTAACTAGCAAATCATAAGTGTATCACTCACACCCTGAACAGATGCATGTTAAGAATCCCTTATAACAGGTCTTTTTTTCATGCCTTCTTGACAGATCTAGGAAAATATATGGGCATCTTTACAATGCTGAGAATATATTATTTTGTGATGTTGTGTTAAAATGACTGCTAAATAGAAACACGTGCCTTCATAATACGGTTGTCCTGCTAGGCACAGCCAATCCCAAACTATCCAATTAGCAAAAGATTCTTCAAAGTGGGCAATACTGACCCTCAAGTAGTCAAGGTTATTATTATAGAATAACAGAATAACAGACTTGGAAGGAACTTTGGAGGTCTTCTTCCAACCCTCTGTTCAGACCTATAGCATTCTGGACAAATGAGTGTCCAATCTCTTCTTGAAAACCTCCAGTGAAGAAGCACCCACAACTTTTGGAGGCAAGTTTTTCTATTGATTAATTGTTCTAACTGTCAGGAAATTTCACCTTAGTTCTAGGTTGGTTCTCTCCTTGATTAGTTTTCGTTCATTGCTTCTTGTCCTGTCCCTCAGGTGCTTTGTTTGGAGGATAGGTTGACCACCTCTTCTTTGTCTGTGGTATTTTATTTGCAGTACTGTTAATTATAGTGGCTTTTATTAAATTATTTTCATATAATAAATGTTGGTTAATAATGAACAATCCAAAACTTCTTGAAGGCATTGATGAGCTGAAGAGTTTGTGATTTAGCAGAAGAAGACAAAATGCTCCCTGTTTCTCTTATGACTGATAGAACATAGCACCTCTAGCACCTGTTTACTTTTATCTTTGCAGGGGGGCAGATGGATATGCTGCACTTCCAAACAAAGTGTTGGACTGCAACCGTGCCACCCCTCATTTTTTAGGTATATTGCATATCTGCCTGGGGCAGAGGAAGTTCTTTTTCTTTAAATTAAAGTTTTCGATGAAAACTTTAACTAAAGGCAGGAGCTCTGAGGGAATTAACAGCTCAGATCTTGTGACATCATGCTACTGATCACTGTTGTTGTCAGCCCCATCAAAACCTACTGGCCCGAGGAGCCTACAACCATCCT
This sequence comes from Notechis scutatus, assembly GCF_049901735.1. NCBI lineage: Eukaryota > Metazoa > Chordata > Lepidosauria > Squamata > Elapidae > Notechis > Notechis scutatus. The sequence continues at coordinate 129,158,181 of NC_142009.1, read as the reverse complement.
AATCCCCTTCCCAACTGGCCCTTGCCCTTTACCTCCCTGAAGTAACATGGCTGGGAATACCCTGGTTTCAGAAAGCAGCAACAGGGTATTTATATAATGCAATCTTTTAGACCTCAAGGTCCCTGAGGGCCAGCTTAGGCAGCTCAGCTGTTAATTTTAAGAAGCTTTACTCATGTCAGTAAAGGTTGTCACTTCAATTTATTGGACAAAGGGTATAAGCCCTGGTCTCACATGCGAACGTTTTTCCTCATTTCCCTAATATCTTGTTAGGAATGGATGGCCTTTCCCCCCCTATCATCCTAAGCCTGAAATGAAAATTGACTAATTAAACAGTGCTTATATCCTAGCAAAGGAGGAATAATGACAGATAGCAGTGACCGAGGGCTGGAGTAATGAAGGGCACACAAACAGAATAAAGCTCACGATAAGGCATTAGAAAAAAGAGTGAGAGAGAAAATGTAATGTCAAAATGAAAGACTGCTTGGCATCAGAATAAACCCCGTGGAAAAGGATAGTTCACCCCTGTCAATCTCCTTAAAATTAGAGAGAGGGGTGGGGGGGAGATAGAACAGGGATAAGCAGCAAATTCTCTGGTTAAAAAAAATCAGCAACAGTAATTAGGCTTGATTAGAAAGAGGAATATTTGACGGTGACATTTTGGAGTATTAAAAAATAATGAGAAAACTGATGGGTGAGATAGAAAGTTATTCCTTCCAGCAAACTGTGCATTCCACTATCTGCCACAGATAGAATTGTTAGAGGCATCAAGCCTCTGATGTATTTCCCACATTTCCTTGAGAAATATTTCTCTGTGAATTATTTACAAATAGATCCCTCCTCAGGACTTATCTAGCAATATCCAGCGGGTCATTTCCTTAATAAGTCCACAATATGGTTTTAGAAGGCTTCAGCAGGGAATGGGTTTGCAAAGATGAACTTTTCATACACAGGAGCCTGTAACTATATGCCTGTTCCTCCTTTGCAGACTATTCCTTGCTTGTCAGAAAAGATTTACTGCAATTCAGTTACTCCTTTTTTCCCCTTACAGAAAGAGATCCAATGGGCCATTCTCTTGATAAGTCCACTATACCATTTTAAAGGGCGTTAGACTCTTTTAGGCAACCATTTACAAACATATGAAGGAGCTGAGGCATTGGATGGACTAGCTCCACCAACCTAATGATGCTTCCTGTGTCAGCAACCTTCTTGAGCTGACCTATCACATGGAGTATTAGTACCGCTTTATAAAGCCTTAGTAAGACCACACTTGGAATACTGCCTCCAGTTTTGGTCACCAAAAAGAGACTCTGTTGATACTTTGAAAGGATTTCAGAGGAAAGCAACAAATATATCGGGGTCTGGAAGCTAAAATATATGAAGAATGGTTGCCAGGATTGGTATTCTAGTCTAGTGAAAAGAAGGACTAGTGGTGACATATAGTAGCAGTGTTCCAGGCTGCCACAAAAAAAGAGGGGCTCGGGAGGGTGGAGCTGGTGTTGCGATGATACGGCATGCGATCTTGGAGGTCTGAGATCGCTGCCAATATCTTTGCTCCTGGACGGTCCTATCGGATCTAAACCGTCCCGAAGAGACGGTGAAAGTGAAGAGCGCATCCTGTCGATCCCATGGATACTGCAAAGTCCCTGGTAGATCCAGGAGAAGCTCTTCTTGCCAGCAGCAAAGAGGCAGCCATTAAAGCTGCTGAAGTTGGGACAGCTCCGAAACGAAAGAGAACAGAAAGAGAGAGTGTGCCAGTTTGGTGAGAACTTTTTTTTTTATTCTAAGATCTGAAAGGACACCCTAAGGAAAAGAAAGAATCTGTAAAAGTTTTGACAGAAGTGATTAAGCGGTGATTTTAAACAGGAATGTCAAAGTAATGTTTTTTTCTCATTGCTGGATTTTCTATACATGATTTTATATTTTGAAACTGGACTGGTTTTTTTTCCATCTATTTTTTTCTCCTTTTTGATTTTGTAACATTTTAGGCTAGAGACTCTCTCTTAGTTATTTCTTTTTTTTAAATATCCTTTTCTTTTTTTAATTAATTCTTATTATATCTTGCTTGGAAAAGGAGGGGGAAAGTGAAAGCAAAGAAACTTTGTAACACTGCCAACTAGAGGCTTGGAAATATTCTATTTCTCCTGTGACCAGACAAAGCTGAGAAAGAAAGAACTGAGACTTTTTTTCAAGGACATTGCTATTTGATAAGATAGAGGGAAGAGCATGGGAGAGTATTATTGCAGGTGCTCTTCTGGGTTTCCATCAACAGCTGGAGTCTGGTGTTGAAACCTAGGGGGGAAAAAAGGTGATAAGTTTTTGGAGAAGAGAGTTATAATAAGAGCCTTGGATAATTAAACAAAGTGCAGTGTTCTCTTTTTACTTTTTCTAAGTTGTGCTATCCCTCCTCACCAGCTTCATTTTATTTCATCTTTTTTTTTTTTTTTTGCAATAGCTATTTGGATCTTTGGCTTTGTTGGAGCTTGTCTTTGTTTTTCTTTTTTTTTCTTTGGAAGTCCAATCTCTACGCTTGCTTTTTATTTTAAAGGGGAAACCTTTAGTATTAATGTTTCCTTTTTTTAAGGGAATAGCCTTTTTTTCTCCTTTCCGGGTATTTTTGTTTTTTCATCTACCTTTCTGGTTTATTTTTATGCACTCTTTTCTATTTGAGACCTCTCAATTGGATTAAGGTGTTGAAGAACCTGAAGAATTTTTCCTTTTTTTTTTCAAGCCTTTTTCTTCATCTAACAACTGATTGGATTAAGGTATACAAGAACCTGAAGAAATTTTGTCCTCCTTTTTTTCCCTTCTTTTTTATCATTACTATTTGGCTTCTTTTTTCTACTATTTTTATTTCAAACTACAATTGGTTATTTCACAATTGGATTAAGGTTTAGAAGAACCTGAAGATTTTGAATTGCTTAAAATGAGTAGGAAACTTACAGCTCCTGGTTCTTCAACTTCTACTTCTTCCTCTCCACCATCTGGAGGACAACGTTCAATACAGACAATGTTAAAGCAAGAAAAAGAACAAGAAAAAGTGACTCTGCAGATGATTATGCAAGGAATTCAAAATATTCAAGCAAGATCAGAGAATATTGAAAAGAGAATAGAGAACATTGAACAAAGAACAGAGAACATTGAACAAAGAACAGAGAACATTGAATAAAGAACAGGGAAAACCGATGAAAAAGTGGAGAACATCCAACAAATGATGTTGAAGTATGATGAGAGATTCCAAAAAATTGAAGAAGAAGATAAACAAAGAGACAAGAAGATTGGAGATATTGATAATAGATTAACGGTGGTTGAACAAGATAAAAGTGATATGTTGAGATGGGAGATGGATAGATCAGAATTCTGTCTTAGATTCCAAAACGTAAAGGAAGAAAAAGGACAAAACTTAGCTGAGATAATGATAGAAATACTGGCTGAAGCTTTGGAAATAACTCAAGAGAAGATGATGGATGGAATAGATGAGGTTTATTGAGTTTTCACAGGATATGCGATGAGAAATAGCTTACCAAGAGTTCACATTAGATTTACAAAGAAAGCCATTAAAACGCAAATATTGCAAGTGGCAAAAGAGAAAACATTGAAATATAAAGACAAGGAGATTGTGGTCTTGAAACAAATACCCAGAAGAGTGAGAGAGATGAGAAGAGGATACCGATTCCTGACTAAAATGCTACTTTAAAAAGAGGTGAATTATAGATGGCTGATTCCAGAAGGTTTAATGTTCACATGGCAAGAACAGAGACATAGAATTGACTCAATTGAGAAAGCGGAATTATTTTATAAAGAATTTTTTGGAGGGAAAGAGGAAGAGGCAGAAAAAGAAATCTCACTAATTGAATTCCAAGAGGACTGCCAAATGGCGATTGAAAAAGAAGAAGGTGCAGTAGGTGGAAAGGTGGAAGCCAAAGAACAACATGAACTAAGATCTACAAGAGCTGCTAAACCTAACTACAAAATATAACCATGGAAGAGAAGAAACTGATTACAATTAATATAGATGGACTTAACTCAGCCATTAAAAGAAGGAAAACCTTTCATAAATTAGAGAAATTAAAATTTGATATAATTTGTCTACAAGAAGTACATATTAAAAAACAATATGAACAATTGTTGATACAGCCAAAACTAGGGAAAATATTTACTTCCTTGACACAATGTAAGAAAAGAGGAGTGGTTTTATATATTAAAGAGACCATCCCAGCAAAATTGATTTATACCGATGATGACGGAAGAATACTAATGGTGGAAATAATGGACTATAATACGAAAACACTCCTGATTGCAACCTATGCCCCGAATGACAAACAAGAAGAATTCTACAAAAAATTACATATGAAAATAATTGAACTGGACTATGCTAAGATGGGAGATTTTAATGAAATTGTAGACAATAAATTGGACTATACAGCACAGAAAACAATAAAGCAAAACAGAAAGACTCTCCCTAAATCTTTTTTTAAAATGGTAGATGAAATAAACTTAAAAGATACATGGAGAGAAAGAAATGCTAAAACTAAACAATACACCTTCTATTCAAATAGACACTTATCATGGTCCAGAATAGATATGATATGGATGTCAACAGAATTAATAACTAATATTCAAGAAATAAATATTGAAACAAGTACTTGGGCAGATCACAATCCAATGACAATTAAATGGAAAGGACAAAAAAGAAGATCTAGATGGACGTTAACTAATACTATTTTAAAGGAAAAATACTTCATACAGTGGATGGAGAAAGAATTGGCTTTTTTCTTTAGAGAAAACAAAAAAGAAGATACATCAATTCAGAATGTATGTGATACAATGAAGGCATATGTTAGAGGCTTGATAATAGACTATACAAGGAAAAGGAATACTATGAAAAGACTAGCCTCTAAGGCCTTAGAGGATGAGTATAAAAGACTTGAAAAAGAGCTACAGAAAATGCCACAGAAAAAGGACATCAAGCTAAAAATGGATATAGTTAAACATAAAATGGGTCAAATAGAAAAAGAAGAATTAGCACAGAAAATTAGAGGTGCTAAATAGAACTACTTTGAAGATGCAAACAAACCAGGTAGATGGTTAGCATACAAATTGAGAAAGGAGAAAGAATCAAGGAAAATATTGGAATTAACAGATGACCAAGGCCAAGTTTGCTATGGTAGTAAAGAGAAGAAGGAAATCATTCGAGACTTCTATGGGAAACTATATATGCAAGAGAATATTGATGAGGAAAGAGTTAAACAGTACTTACAGAATGCTAATTTACCTCAGATACCTAAAGAGATTGAAACAATGTTAGAAAGCAATATAACGATGATGGAGTTAACTGAAGCACTCAAGAAGCAAAATAATGGAAAGGCACCAGGCCCAGATGGACTTCTGGCAGAATTTTACAAAACATTACAAGAATCGTTGAATCTTCCATTGCTAGAAGTTATGAATGAAGTTATGTTAAAGAAGAAGATACCTAAATCATGGTCAGAAGCCTATATTACACTTATTCCAAAAGAGGAGGCTGATCCATTACAAATTAAGAACTATAGACCTATTTCTCTGCTAAATGCAGATTACAAAATCTTTGCTTCAATATTGGCAGAAAGACTTAAAAAATATCTAAATAATTTTATTCATCCTGATCAAAATGGATTTCTGCCAAAGAGACAAATTAAAGATAATATGAGAGTAATCTTGGACACCTTGGAATACTACGAGGCACATCCTGAAAAACAAATGGCTCTGATATTTCTAGATGCACAGAAGGCATTTGATAATGTGAATTGGCAATTCATGTTATTACTGTTGGAACAGATGGGCTTTGCTAGAAAATTTATTCAAGCAATAGAAGCTATATACTATAAGCAAACAGCAAAGGTAATGATAGAGGGAGAACTGACAGACTCTATCAGTATAAGAAAAGGAACAAGACAAGGGTGCCCACTATCACCTTTGTTGTTTGTGTTAACTTTGGAAGTGCTAAACAGAAATATTAGAGATGAAAAGAATATAAAAGGAATGAAAATCAAAAAGGAAGAATTTAAGCTGCAAGCATTTGCAGATGATCTGGTTTTCATCTTGAAGACCCTCTAGAAACAGCACCAAAATTGATAGAAAAGATAGAGACATATGGAAAGGTGGCAGGTTTGAAAATAAATAAAGATAAGACAAAGATCTTGACAAAGAATATGCTATTAAGACAAAAGGAAGAACTGGCAGACCTATTGAAAATTCAGGTCACAAATAAGATCAAGTACTTGGGGGTATATTTGACAGCAAGATGTAGTACACTAAAAGAGAATAATTATATCAAACTTAAACAGCAGATAGCGCTAGATCTGGCGAAATGGGAAAATTTACAACTGTCACTAATAGGGAGAATTTCAACAATCAAGATGAATATATTACCCAGAATTTTATATTTGTTTCAAACAGTTCCAATTAGGCTTGGAAAAGATTACTTTGAAGATTTGAATAAAATTGTGTTGAAATATATATGGCAAGGTAAGAAAGCGAGAATAAAGTTAAAGCTTTTGCAAGATGCTAGAATAAGAGGAGGATTTGGTTTGCCTAATTGGGAGTTGTATTATCAAGCTACAAATCTGATGCGGGTTAAGGAATGGATAACACTAAGAAATACTAGATTGTTGACATTAGAAGGACATGATCTGTTGTTGGGGTGACATGCTTTTTTATGGTATAAAGGAACTAAAACACAGGGGTATTTTAGAAGACATTATATACGGGAATCTCTGTGGTTAAACTGGGAGAAGATTAAAAGACAATGTTATTTGAAAATTCCAGTCTGGCTATTGACTATTGAAGCATTTTCTTATCCTATAATGTACAAAAAGGAACAAACAGTTAGATATGGTGAAATATTGAATGAAAAGGGTGAACTCAAATCTATACAAAAACTAGAGGAACAAGGTATAACAATGAATTGGTTTTCATATGCATAAATACATTCAAGGTATGATAAAGATTCTAAAATGGAAGGTTTCTATGATAGATTGACTGATTTAGATAAGATTTTGACATGTACTGATGAAAAGGTGATTAAAAAATTGTATGGATATTTATTAGAAATTAAACTAGAAGAAGAACAAGTTAAAGAAACAATGATTGCTTGGGGGAAGAATTTTGGATATGGGATTGATCTAGAGAAATGGCAAAAAATGTGGTCTCAAAATTATAAAATGACAATGTCAACAGCATATAAAGAAAATTTGTATAAGATGTTTTACAGGTGGCATTTTCCCCCAACAAGAATAGCAAGAATGTTCAAGAATAAATCCGAAAAATGTTGGAAATGTCATCAGACACCTGGCTCATATTACCATATGTGGTGGACTTGTGCGGATGCTAAAAAATACTGGACTAAAATCCACATGTGGTTGGAAAAAATGACAAAAAACATATAGACTTGAAACCAGAGATATTTTTATTGGGAATTTTACCTGAAATATATAGTAAAGACTTGAAATATCTGATTGTAAATGTATTAACAGCGGCTAGGATCGTATTTGCCAAAAACTGGAAAAATGAGAAAACACCATCACAGGAGGAAATCATTAAGAAAATATTGGAATGTGCTGAAACGAGTAGATTGACATTTGAAATTAGAGAACAAGAGGATAAACAATTTTATAAAATTTGGGATCTATTCGATCAATGGTTAGACAATAAAATACAGTAATGAAATATGTAGACTTTTAGAAAATAATAAATATATAAAGATGTACTTCTTTCTTATTATATCTACAAAATGATTTTAGGATAGATTTGGAATTATAATATGAACTGTTATAAAACAAACTAAGTAAATTATGATTATCTTGTAAAACATGAATGAATAAAAGTATAGTCAAATGATTGATTAATAATGATACTAAGGTATTTAATTTTTGATTGAAAATACGAGATTATATGCAATGTAGTTGTAATTGAAGACTATGAAATGGAAGCACAAAACAATTTGTAAACCAACCGGCACACTGTATGTATACATAGGGAAGATGGCTTGATGTTTTTATGTTTTGTTTGTTTATGTTTGTTTTTAAAAACCAATAAAAACTTTAAAAAAAAAAGAGGGGCTCAATCTATTTTCCAAAGCACCAGAAGGCAAGACAAGTAACAATGGATGGAAACTAATGAAGGAGAGATCCAACCTAGAACTAAGTATGGTGGACTGACATTCGAAAATGAGACACAGGGAAATGTCTTGAGAAAATGCCAGCCCTGAGTGAACTCAGGTAGCAGTATTTATTGAGAAAAAACACAAGCAAAAATACAGTATGCATATTCAGAAAACAATGACCTCAACAGGAGATTACTTCACCAGCATGAGAACACACAATCTTGGAAAGTCCCAGATGTTACCTTGCTAGGATGAGATCATACAGCCACGGAAAGTCTCATGGGAAAGTTTGGAAAGTCCCATGAGAAAGCACAACTGTGTATCTTGAACTTTTACCTATTTTCCTGTTCCTTCTAAACTTGCAGAATCAAACAGGATGAGACACTCATGAGCAAAGGTACTCCTACCCCCACCAAGAATGCCCACATCTCCCTAGACTTACTGCTAGTATTCAAAGGCCTTACAGAAAATGATAAAATGATCAATAGATTATATTACCACATTCCCTCCTTTTTTATTTATTCAAAGATAGGGGGTGTTTTAGTGGCATAGTACACAGTTCCCTCATGACCTGATCCCACACGCCGGAAGACTGAGGTACACATTTGTAATAGATTAGGAATACATTGAATAAAACAACATAATAAGATACATATAGCAATAATAATAACAACCCCTTGCAATAAGGAGCGAAACCATGATCCATCAGGAAGCCAGGACCACAGACTGTCCCAGAATGATGCATTAAACCCATCGGCTCCAGATTGATGCTGAGCAATACGATCTTCCATGTCCTGAACAGTTTTTTGTAATGTTTGGCTCATAATTATGTATAAAAACACAACAATGTGAATGAATTAAAGCACAAACTCCTCCTTGGGCAGCTAACATAATATCTAAAGCATATCGATTTTGCAAAGTAACTTTTACGAATTTCAGACATTTCTACATTAATCATCTTAATATTCTTTATAGTATCATTAAACATAGCAACAGTAAAATTATTTAAAATATGAATATCCCTATAGTTCATAGCAATTCCCAAAGGCGGGATGAGACCTCGAGAAATTTGTGTCCATAGATTACCTCCCCTGGTTAGACCTGATTCCAGCTCACGCTTGTTATGGATTCTGCCTTCCGGCAACTGATCCAGTTTATAAATTACAGGTATTACATACCCCAATGTGCATATCCCAGACCAATTCCGGGAACCTCCCGATACCCATACTCCCCACATAGGAACCACACATCATTCCCCATAGCCCAAGGCTCCCCGGGCTACCTCAGAACCATTCTTCATCTTCTCAAGATATTGACACATATAACACTGAGGAGAATTGAACTGAGGGAGACAGGTATAATTCTGCACACTGCTATTATAACAGATGGTTGGCATTTGAAAAGTGACATTACACCTGGACCAATTCCCTAGGAAAGTTCCTCCAGAGTCATTTCGGGTGAAGCATACATACGCCCTTCCCTTTAAAGACACCTTGACCTTAGCCGTCACATTCCGATTATAATGTGTGCATTTTTTCTTTTTGAACATCTGGAATTGCTCTGTTGTAGCACAAGACAACTGTTTTCTCCAGGTTGCATTCTTTATTAAATCTTTTTCCTCAAAAGGCACTCCATGCAATGTTAGTCCTTCTCCCACTCTCCCAGGAAGGTGCATACACACAACCAACAATTGGTGATGTTCAAGTTTTTGGCAGTTGTGCGCAAATCTTTAATGTAATTATTATCTGTCCACAAATCATTGCCCAAATCTCCGCACGCTGAACATGCTGTCGCTGCTCTCTCCGCACCCGAGCAGCCCAGGACAGATTAGGCAGAATCAGCAGGATCAGGAACCACAGATGCGCCATCCTGCTCCTCCGAAACTTCCTTCACAGGTGCCTGCGAATGATCAGGTCGAACACACCGACCAGGAACCCAACGAATTTGACCAAGATGTTCAACTGCTGCATAACCACGTCCCCACGTTATCAGCTCAGCAGGAACCCATGCTGGATCCGGAAGGAACCGCACCAACACCCGAGGTCTCACCGCATCTGTAGAAGGAGAAGAAAAATGCCTGCTGGCGCGCCGCAGGGGGTTACCAGACAAATTTAAAAAATTTAAAGTATATATAAAGCTAGATTTAATTGATCTTGAATCGCCGGAAGCCCCAAGAGCTTCCCTCCTTTTTTATTTATTTTAGTTAACATGGTCTTGAGCGTGGCATGTGAGCAACAAAACACACATTCACACGCTGCCCAAACATCCTTGTAACAGCAAAAGCAATCTTAAAATATCAGGTGATATTCCAGGAGACAAATAAGAACCTGCTACAAAGGGTAACAAATTATACACATACAATGAATCCACTATTAAATTAAAATCCTGATTGTGAAAATTTTGAAAAGCCAAAACTACAGCAGCAAGTTCTGCCTGCTGGGCAGACTTCTGCTCTGAAGTCACTTTGTATGCCAAATTCCAGATTTATCTTTCCAAACACAAGCACCAAAAACTTTCCCTCCATCAGTAAAAACTGTAGGAGCATCTGATATGCCCAATGGTATCCTTTCTTACATTTTGGGCACACTGATTTAGGACGAACACCCTGTCCCATTGATCTCTTATTCTGCTGACTTTGACCTCCTCCAGGAGCCCGACATTGCGCTTTAAAATGTCCAGGCTTCCCACAATTGAAACAATTCCCCTTTTGAGCATGTCCTGTTTGTAAAGCCAGAGCTAAAGTCTCCATGTTAAAAGACTGACTCCCTACCTTCCTACATGCATTAATCAAATCCGCGATTTCTCGCTCTCCACTTGCTACAAGTGGATTTAAAATCTTTCTGCAATCTGTGTTAGCTTGTTCTACTGCTAACTTTAAAAGCAACTCTTTCTGGGCGAATTGATTATCAATTTGTCTTTCAATAGCCAATTTCAGTCTGCTAATGAAATTTTCATAGGGTTCATTGTTCCCTTGTTTGATGTTAGTAAAGGTCTTCTCACCACCTTCGCCGTCAGGGAGAGCCCCTACGGCTTGAAAAATTAATTGTGGGAGAAGAACGAACCCTCATCAGGCATACCATCTCTCTGTTGTTCCACTGTTGTAAAATTACCAGCTCCGTAAAGCTGATCTGGGGTAACATTTGCTGTTCCCCTCTGGACTGCCAGCTGTCTCCATTTCTGATCTAACACCAAATATTGAGCTGGAGTTAAAATCATATTTAACAGAGCTTTCCAGTCAGCCGGAATCATTTTATTTCCATAACCAACTGCTTCTAACAATGCCTGAGTATATGGCGATCTAACACCATATTCTTTTGCTGCTTGCTTAACTTCCCTCAAAATCCTGAGAGGTAAAGGCTTCCACCCCGCTGCGGATTCAACGCAGCATCCATGACAATTTCTACTGGATTAAGTTGAACTTCTACTCCAAACTCCACCAAATCATCTCCTGATAATTCCCTCTATTCTTTGCTTCTTGAATAGCTGCAGTAACTGCATCCACCTGAACCCTTAAAGGTAAACTCTTATCCTCTGACAAAGTATTTCTAGCGCCGGACAGTCCCCCAGATTTATCTGGAGGTGCCGTCGGCGGCAACAAACGTACCGCATGGTAAAGCGGCAAACCTTCTTCAGGGGGTGCTAGGAGCGGTTGTTCATAAGTAGCTAACGCATCCATAATCACCCTCCAGGTTAACAAAATTGAAGAAGGGGCACGAGGTTCCTCGTGCAAAAATTTCCTATCTTTTTCCAGGACTCTACTTTAATACTACCTCCCTCCGGATATGACTTAATATTTTTCCAAACATACTGTAGTAAGTCCTCAATTTCTTTCTTTCCTACAGCACAACCCCTACTGCCAATTCCAAACCCAAAACTATTCCCAATGATCCTCTCAATTCCCTGATGTGCTCTTTCTGAGCCTTCGAGAGATCTCCCCCATACTCACGAAAAGAATCTATCTTCGTCCAGCGAAGAAGATGAGGGCCCAGTCGACGTCCGCGACGATGAGTATAGGATGCGGGAAACGTATAGCCTTCCAAGCTATCACGTCGGGGTCACCATTTATGGTGGACTGACATTCGAAAAATGAGACACAGGGAAATGTCTTGAGAAAATGCCAGCCCTGAGTGAACTCAGGTAGCAGTATTTATTGAGAAAAACACAAGCAAAAATACAGTATGCATATTCAGAAAACAATGACCTCAACAGGAGATTACTTCACCAGCATGAGAACACACAATCTTGGAAAGTCCCAGATGTTACCTTGCTAGGATGAGATCATACAGCCACGGAAAGTCTCATGGGAAAGTTTGGAAAGTCCCATGAGAAAGCACAATTGTGTATCTTGAACTTTTACCTATTTTCCTGTTCCTTCTAAACTTGCAGAATCAAACAGGATGAGACACTCATGAGCAAAGGTACTCCTACCCCCACCAAGAATGCCCACATCTCCCTAGACTTACTGCTAGTATTCAAAGGCCTTACAGAAAATGATAAAATGATCAATAGATTATATTACCACACTAAGGAGAAATTTCCTAACAGTGAGAACAATTAATCAGTGAAATAGCTTGCCTTCAGAAATTTTGAGTGCTCCATCACTGGAGGCTTTTAAGAAGTGATTGGGCAGCAATTTTGTCTGAAATAATATAGGGTTTCCTGCCTGAGGAGAGGGTTGGTCCCTTCCAACTGTTATTCTGCTATGATGGGCCTAAAGAGATCCAACTTTTTTGCTTGTGGTTTCCCAACAGATGCTGAAATCCACGTTGAGACTGTGCCCATTGAGCCAATCCATATTGGACTCAAGCCAGGGGAACATAGTAAAACCAAGGAACTTTTTTCTGGAATTGAGGTAGCCCCCATGGATTCCTGCAGCCCCTCTATTCATGCATTAATTAATACTAGTCTGGAAATGTTATTTATGCTCCGTTTTAGAGAGCACCAGTACAGGCTTTTTAAAAAGAAGTCCATTGAGGCATTTCATTTTCATTTTCTATAGTTCTACCCAGAAGATAAATGTTTGCTATCAGATGAACATTCAGTTTTGAGATCCTACTCTATGTCATCAATCAGAGGCCTGGTCTCTGACAACAAACCATTCATTGTGCCGCCTGCCTGAAGCTGTAAAACCAAATGAATGTCAAGCATCTGTGATGTCACAATACCTGCTGGGTGCTCCTGCATTTGCTCTGATGGGGCGGGAATTGCCCAGGCTCAGATGACAAATCAAGTTGCTGTCTGGGTGGTTATTTTCCAGAAAAGAAAACACGTGTAGCTTACAGGCCAAGATGTACCTTGAGTAGCTAGACTTTGGTTCTTGCTACTTGGACAATTGTTTGGCCCAAATCTACACGAAGAATGAATGAAGAAAAGATCATGATGCCTTAACTGATCTCATTTGTTTTAACAAGAAATGTGAATAATAAAACCTAAGAACATAGTTTTTGGTTATAATAAATGTATCTTTATATATGTGTTCACTTATCAAAAAATCATTGTGGATCAATTATTTAGCCATAGCAGGTAGTTGCTCTCTCTCTCTCTCTCATCTCTTTCTCTCATCTCTCATCTATCTATCTGTCTGTCTGTCTGTCTGACTGTTTATCTATCTATCTATCTATCTACCATGTTTCTCCAACAATACGACCTCCCCCAATAGGAAGACCCAGCATGTTTTTCAGGCATAAAATGAAATTAAGCCCCTCCCCCCAAAATTAGGCCTATTTTAAAACATGCAAAATGGGGGGAAGGACTTGTCATTAGGAGCGCCAGGCGGGCAGCAATTCCTCGCCACCAGCTGCTCCTAATGGGCGATCATGGCAGAGAGCTCCCTACTCCTGCCAGCACCTTTGCTGCAGACCCAAGACCTTCAGTGCCTGCCGCTGTTGATTTCCCTTCTGCCCATGCCGCCACCACGTTTGGAGCTGCCGCTTCCATGTTTGGAGCACTGCCGCTGTTTGGAGCACCTCTGCCATTTGAAGCTGCCGCTTCCGCATTTGGAGCTGCCGCCGCGTTTGGAGCTGCTGCTTCCGCGTTTGGAACACCACTGCTGTTTGGAGCACTGCTGCTGTTTGGAGTTGCCATGTCCGCATTTGCAGCTGCCGCCGCGTTTGGAGCTGCTGCTTCCGCGTTTGGAGCACTGCCACTGTTTGGAGCGCCACCGCCATTTGGACCGCCGCCGCCACTCCAAACATGGCTGCAGCTCCAAACGTGGAAGTGGCAGCTCCAAATGTGACGGCGGTGCTCCAAATGGCGGCAGCACTCAAAATGGCAGCGGCACTCCAAACATGGAAGCAGCAGCTCCAAACGTGGCGGCAGAATGGGCAGAAGAGAAAGCAACAGCGGCGGGTGCCAAAGGTCTTGGGTCTGCAGCAAAGGTGTTTGGTGGGAGTAGGGAGCTCTCTGCACTTCGCCATGATCACCCGTTAGGAGCGGCTGGTGGGACGCTCTAGATGAGGATGCAAGGGGGGGATTAAGTCACCCCCGAAAAGATGGCCTAGCCGTTTTTTCGGGGCTCAAAAAAATATAATACCCGGCCTTATTTTATGAGAAACATGGTATCTATCTATCTATCTATCTATCTATCTATCTATCTATCTATCTATCTATCTATCTATTTATCATCTATCTATCTATCATCTCTGTCTGTCTGTCTGTCTGTTTATCTATCATCTATCTATCTATCTATCTATCTATCTATCTATCTATCTATCTATCTATCTATCTATCTATCTATCCATCCATCCATCCATCCATCCATCCATCCATCCATTTCTTTCTGCCATCTATCTATCTATATCACCTTATCATCTATTTCTGTTGTGGTTCGCTGGCAACAGGTATGAACGGCTGAGGTCTCGGAGAGTGAGGACTCAGATGAGGGGCCTGCGTGTGATGAAGGGATGGGGCCAGGACCATCAGGGAGTGGAATACTGCCTTCAGATATTGTGGAGGCTGGCGTCAGTGATGAAGAGGTCCCCGAGGAGCCTGTGCCCAGTGCGCATGCATGCAGGGCTGTTCAAAGGAAAGAACAGCTGCAGCAGCATGGGTGACTTGGAGTAAGGCTGCAAGGTAATGGCCCCTCCCTTAAGAGATAAAAGCCAGCTGAGAAACTGGAGTTCTTTGCAGGAAGCAAATAAGTTTTTGCACTCAAGCCTTGTGGACATTAGGAGTATCTTGGTTGGTGTTTGGAGACTCTTTGTGTTTGAAATATTTCTTAGTAACTTTATCTAGTATTCTTGGCAGCCTTGCACAACCTTGGCAAGGCTCTTTCTTATCAGAGGCAATTAGTTTGAAACAACATTTTAACAGGAACAGAATTAGTAAAGAATCATTAAAAGGTTACCTCTGTTTTGTGTTTGTTTCCTTGGAACAAGGTTTGGGTCAGAACAATTTCTGATTCTTGGTGACTGCCTGGAGAAGTCTGTGCAATTCCCCAGGCAAGGTTTTTTGGAAGTGGTTTGCAATTGCCTTCTTCCTAAGGGGCCATTGAAACTATAGCTCATGTTCTGCTATACTGCATCTTCTATAAGGACTCATGGACTCCGTTTATAACACCTTACCTAATAAAATATCTGGGAAATTCTTTTATATACAACTACTGTTATCAAATCAGTACAAAGTAGTTTCTCTGAAAAAGGCCAATTCTATTATGCCATATGTAATCCACCACAATTGCAATATATTATTTTATCTGTCTTTTATTTTTTATTTTTTTTTACTATTATTATAGTTTTAATGCTTTATTTGTAATGCTGGTCTGTGACCATAATAAACATTGACAGATTGCCTGTTCTAAGTTTGAGAGATAGTGACTGGTCTGAAGTCACCAACCTGATGTGATGCCTAAGGTGTAACAAGGATTCAAAGTCTCCTTGTTTCTAGTCTTAATAACTATACCAAACTCATTCTCCATGGTAAATGAGGCTGCATCCAAATATAATTCTCTTCAGAAGAAGATATGAATGTGAAGCAGTGCAGGCGTTACGATAGCTGTTGACTACAATTTTATCCTAGCTGTTTCTTGTAAGCTGCCCATAGTGACTTTATGATAGGCAGCCATATAAATTTTATAAGTAAATAATGTTCCATTTGTTATCAAATGAGCATTAGATGGGAGGGGGGACACAAATCAAAATAACCAGAATTTCCATGATATACTACAATACTTTTATTGTAGGCAGAACCTAAAAGAAGACTGTTCCATCGAACTGTATTTGTGAGCGCAAGGAGTGCAATGAACTGAAGAAGCTTCTTGGATGAGAAGAGAAATGTCTTGGGAAGAAAAACCAGAATGTCCAGTTGCCTCTTGAAAAAGCATTTTGGGACAACCATGACCTGGATGACTGGGAATCTCCATAGACAACAAGGCATCTATTTTGGAGCTTCCTGACATATTTTCTTACTAACC
Source organism: Notechis scutatus (assembly GCF_049901735.1). Lineage (NCBI taxonomy): Eukaryota > Metazoa > Chordata > Lepidosauria > Squamata > Elapidae > Notechis > Notechis scutatus. Next base: position 129,141,631 of record NC_142009.1, on the reverse strand, counting down.
ATGATACTTCTTGACCTTTTTGGGGGGGACAGCTACCAGGTTGACTAGACGCTGCAACCAGTTATGACCACACGATGGAACATTTTAACACAAATATTACTACACCAGATTGAATAAATAGAAATGCTATTATGCACTCTGACGCTATCCCTATTTATTATTATATTATTCGGTTTTGTGATAACATGTTCTGCTGTTTTTCATTTTAGGAAAAAAATGGTGAAAGAACAATTGTAACATACAATATTTTTTAGCTACAGTTGTGAGAATGACAATAACTTTGCATATTATTGTCATCCTCATTACTGTACCTAAACAATAGGAATAAGATCCTTTGTCTTCCCAGGGCGTGATTTGTTGAAATGCGTTATCTAGCCAAAAGAAAACATATATTGTTAGATCATTCAAGCTAGCAAGTATCTACTTTGGTGTTGTATTTCTCCTGAAACTGATTCTAGTTTGCTATTGACTTTTTTTTTTTTTTTTGCATAATATATAAGCTGTCTGAAGAAGCAGTTCTATTGATATATGGAGTAGGGGTTAAATCAATTTGTTCTTCACAGTGAGATTTCTGTGTCTGGTAAACCACCCCCTGGAAAAGACATTTTGTTAGTGTTATTGAAAGTGTTTGAATTCCTCCTCAAGAATTTCAATTCGGGAAAGACCTTGACATTCATTTTGAATATCCTTTTAAGTGAAATTGAAGATTACTAACTAAAGTTTCATGGTGTTTTTAATTATCACGTTATGTCTAGCTGAGCATTTCCCAGGTCATCAGCTCTTCATACAGTGACTCTAATTGAATTCCAGTGGATAGACTTCTCTTGGAGTGATCATGTTCAAATAAATAATGTGATTGGAAAATGGATTCAGTTCTATAGTTTGGGTCAAGGTCTAATATAAAACTATACATTGGAAATAATGAATGTGCTTTAGATTAAACTGTGCATGCCTTATCTTACAATTATAGTTTCGTTCAACTAGGTTGATAGCGGAAACCAGTTCTGCTTACTAAATGGCAACATATAATGATGTAGAAAAATAATGTGATTATAAATGAAATACTTATTAATTATTACAGGATTTATAATCCATTCTTCAGCTCAAAAACTGTCAGAATTACTTACATCTGCCCATGTTTAGAGGGCTAACATCATGCTTAGAACAGATAATAGGGCACTAAAAGAAAAAAGAATGTAGAGAGAGAAAACATTAATATTGTAGAATGTTGTTTTTAACTGACTATGAGAGGAAGGGTGCCCATCATGAGCGAACGGTTGTTAAATTAGAGAGCATTCCCCTGTGGCAATTTGTATCATTTGCATAACACATGCAATGTCATTTGCAACAGATGTTGCATAGCTGCTCTTTAATTCTGCTGTAAATGATATACAATCACTGATTTATGGACATGGCCCACAAACACACATTTTAAAAAACTGGACATGTGTCTGAACAACTGAGAAAGAGTTAGAGCAGTGGTGGTAACTAAGATTGGTACATGTAAAGCAATATGGTAGAATAGAATATAAATCAATGTCACCAATAAAACAGTTACAGATCAGTATAATATATTATTAATTGGTTGATTTATTACTACTGATTGAATCATTCTGAAACTGATTAAAACTGTTCTTCCAGGACATGAACATGTGTTATAATTATTCATATAGCTGGGTATTCTGGAACACATGGCTTATAACAGAGGTCTCCAAACTTGTCAACTTTAGGACTTGGGGACTTCAACTCCAGCTGGCTGGAGAATTCTGGGAGTTGAAGTCCACAAGTCTTAAAGTTGCCAAGTTTGGAGACCCCTGGTTTATAAGGTCAATACTCAGCAAAGTGAAACTTATTAATGTTCACAAAGACCTGATCTGTACAGAGATAAGTGAAAAAAGAACATGGGGTGAACTGGGAGAGATCTAGAATGACAGAAACTGTCAGTCATAAAAAAAATCAGTTCCAATTAATCTGATTTATTGTTTCTTGTACACAGAAATATACTCAACTAATGGTTAACATCTGTTGGAGTTAGATAAGGGTCAATGGGATTCAAGGGAGGTTGGACTTAGTTTTCTTGTGACTAGTAGGGATTCCAGGCTAAGCCCCCTTTTAACTCCACCCCAGGTTCTGCCACTCTGTCTGCTACAGAAGCTATGATCTTCAGATCCTAATTGTAGAGAGCAATGCAAAGTGTTGTAGCACGTCAGATGAGATACCACCAAATGCTTAGGCATTTCCACATTAAGTTATGACTAAATTCTCTGGAGATTCAGCACGTAAAAATTATAAGTTTTGTAGCTTCTTCTATGAATGGTTTTAAAGAACAGTAAGAATTCCCAACTCATGTATCAGCAAAGCTGCTACAATGATCATTCTGAAATAAAGGAAAGGACCAAGAAAAGGTGACGAAGAAGAACAATCGGGATAAAAACACCAAGCTTGATCTTTTCCAAGTGTAAATAGTAGTGGGAACTCAGCAGATTGGGGGTGTCATTGGGACCATTTGAAAGGGAAGATCACACCATATAATCAATAAATAGAGAAACAGATCTGGACATCATCAGGTTAGACATGATAGTAATAGACAGAAGAAATCAGATACTCTAATAACAAAGCATGCAATCTAAAACTGAGCCATGAGAAACATCCCTGGGTTGATGGAAGAGCTGAGCACAAAAACTCCTGCCTATAATTGAAAATGTAAGATGGGAAATAGGAGATTGAAACCAACCAAAAGCTGTTCCAACATTTTAAGAAACCAGACATGTGATTGAACATGTAGGAAATATATATAAGTAGAAATCTAGTTGCACTGTATTAAAGAACACATGGAAGAAGTGGAAAATGTGTTTTTCATTGTGGTCAAAAGATTTAAGGAGGTATTTCTTACAATGCTAAATCCAAAAAAATCATTACACTTCACACACAGAGAAACAAACTTTTGTGAACTGCATCTCACCATCAGATGCATAAAGTGTCTACCATATGAAAGAAAATACCTGTTCATCTGGAACTGCAGCTCATAAAATAAATGATGTCTTTTCGCAAACATTCTTAGTCAAAGAAGGGGCTTGTAGATTCCTGATTTCTGGCTACCATAGACTAACATTGCTTTCTCCCTATAATATCAATTTACAAAGTTAATTGAACTATTTCTTCATATGGAAGCCATTCTCTTTTTCAAACATAAGACCCTCTTTCCTCCAAATCATACCAATGTACTGCTTATCCTCCTTTCCTTCAGCTTTAAAGAACATCCTTTTTCCCTTCCATACATCTTCCTTCTTTCCACACAAATACACACCATTCTTCTTTCCAGCTATAAGAATAAAGAAAAGGAAAAGAGAATAGATGAAGTGAATGCATCAAAATGGGATAGAAAAGTCAGGAAAGGAAGTGGATGGAGATGAGATACAGAGATAAATGAAGCAGGGAAGGGAAACAGGGAAGAGATATAAGTTCTGTCATTATTTCTTTTCCTTCTATTCTATTGGAGGTGGTTTCTTGGCAAGCTTTTTCCGAAGTGGTTTGTCATTGCCACCTTCCTAGGCCTGAGAGAAAATGATTGGTCCAAGATTACCAAGATGACTTTGTGCCTAAGGTGACTAGAACTCTCAAACTCCCAGTTTCTAGCCTGTGCCTTAGTCACTCCACCAAACTGGCTCTCAAGGTCCATTTATGGACTTGGTAAAGAAGTTAAATTCACCAGGTCCTTAGCCTCTCCCTCTCTCTGTAGCAGCTAATGATCAGGCTAATCTTGAGTAGCCTCCACCAGAATCAGCAATCACTGCCTCTAACAGCCATTTGTCCCTACAATAATACTATTTCCCTTGTTTTCAATGGTTTCCTCTGTTTCCAATAATTTTAGATCTCCAGTCCTGCCTTGCTTGATTATTTGACGTTGGGGAGGAAAAAAATCAGTCTTCCCATCAAGTCTTCTTTTCAAATGAATAAAACACTATTTCAGAAAGAGAAACTCAGTGCCTGTAGGAAAGGAAAGGCAAATTATACTAATCATAAGAAAAGAAGGATCTTATCAGGAGTTCAGAGGTTCAGATTTTGAAATAGGCAATAAAAATATCAAAATGAAGGAAATTGACTTGAACTAGCATTCTGAAGTGGACACAGTTAATTAAGGAGAATATTATTTTCCTGCAGAAATGTATTAATTCTGATATGAAATAGAAATTAAGTTGATTACTGTCTTAGGGAAACAATCAAAAGGCCACCCAAGAATATACATGGATACATACATACATACATACATCCCAAAATGCAAATGTAAAAATTCTTCCAGACACTAGGAAGAAGAGGCGTCAAACCCAAATGTATCGGTAATTTGGTACAGTTGTGTGTTTGATTTCCTGTAATTAAGGAGGAAGCTTCAAAGAGATATAATGCATCTCTCTGATAATGAGATGTGTTAGCTTTCCTCAAATTTTGCACTGACACATTTGCTGTGGGGAAATTTAGAAAGCTGTAGCATTAATTACTTGAACATCCTTTTCTGTGTAACAACCCTTATTATAGTCATCATTATCAGTCAGATCAGAACTGATACTTAGACTGACAATGACAAAGAATGTGAAAGTTATTTTTGCTGCACGCTTAGCATGACTCATTATGAATTCCTGTTAATTTACTTTTTGCTTTAAGGTGTTCCTGTGAGTCTGAATTCCAGGCAAATGTCATAATCCAGAAAATATGGAATAATTGAACAGAAGCACACTACTCATGTCTGATTTCTTAATTAAAGCAGCTCCTTAAAAAGGTCCCCATTGTCTTTTCAATGATTTTTATACAGAGGGAATGTTTTAGATATGAATTACATTATTAAATACATTATGGATTAAAAAACAGAACTGAAAAAAAGCCAAAAAGGATTTCCATGGGAAAATGCTGAATAATTTTTAGTACTGCTAAAGGTACAGGAGTTCCTGTGGTTAGTCTTTGCTCTGGAAGCCATTGAGCCTTCCAGACATTTCAGCAGTCATGTAACCAGCATGACGTCATGGAATGCTATACCTTCCCACCATAGTGGTACCTATTCATCTACTCGCATTTGAATGCTTTCAAACTGCTAGGATGCCAGGAATCAGGGAGAGGAGAGGAATTCACCCTGTCACATGGAGCTCGGGTCTCAAACCTGGGCTGCCGGCTTTCCAGCTGACAAGTCCAGCATCTTAACTGCTGAGCTATTGTCCACCTGCACATCACCATAGGTAATATATTAAAGCCAACAAACATATAAGCAACATTTGCTAAGTCCATTCAATATGAATATCTCCAGACTATATCATAAATGATGACATCTGTTGAGTATCTTGGAATGATTATCGCATAGCAATGAGGATGTTTGAAAATTAGCCTCAACATCAACCATTATGAGAATTTCTAAAAGAAAATCTTATATTTAATTTCTATCATATGTATAACTAGAAGTGCAATGTATGCTAAGAAAACCACTCTTTTCCAGACCTATAACTTTTCTTTAAATAAATGCAAAGGTGTACAATGCCCGGGATGGTTTGAAAAAAATGGTACAGAGTATATGATATTTTGTTTTTGTTCCTTTTGCAGTTTTCTGATCTAAATATTACCTTTTAACCTTACTTAGTGCAGAACTGGGGAAAACAAGAATGGGTAGTCCTCAATGTACAACAGTTCATTTAGTGACTGGTCAAAGTTACAATGGCACCAAACAATGTGACTTATGACCATTTTTCACAGTTACAATCTTTCCAGCATCCCCATGATCATGTGATCAAAATTCAGATGTTTGGCAACTGGTTCATATTTATGACTGTTGCTGTGTCCCAGAGTCATGAAATTCCCCTTTTGTGACCTTCTGAGAAGCAAAGTCAATGGGGAAGCCAGATTCACTTAATAACTGCATCACTAACTTATCAACTGCAGTGATTCACTTAACCACTGAGGCAAGAAAGGTTGTAAAATGGAGCAAAATTCACTCAACAAATGTCTCACTTAACAATAGAAATTTTGGGTTCAATTGTGATCATAAGTTGTAGACTACCTGTATACAATAGATATATCTATCATATCTCTATTTATTTTTTACTTATTGCAACATACAGAAGTTGAAGAGAGAGAAAAGATCCAGAGCAGGAAGAATGTTTACATACCTTTTGCTAATAAGTAGAACAACAAGGTATATCCTGCTCATGATTGATTCCTACTCCAAAGAGAGAGTTTGAATGAAATTTTCTAGGAAAAGAAGCAACAACTTATATTTCTCTGCTAACGCTAATCATCAAGAGTCACAAATGTCATCAAAGGTCACCTTGAGTTGGATGGATGACGACAGCACTTATAGTACATTTATATGGTACATTTTTTGGCAGGGGGAACAGATCCCAGCCCTTTTATGGAACATTGTTGCAAAGAGGTCGCTGAACAAGGAAAATGTTCAATCTGAATTTTATTTCTAATTTAAAAAACTGGAACTACAATTCCACTAATATGTTGGATGCAGGAGTCTAATAGAAGTGGGAATGGACATATTGCCAAACCTTGTTAACAATATACACTAAACCACATTAAGCTAGATGGCCCATGCTGCTGACAAGCCATTCAGTTGCAGATGAGAAAGGGGCAAATCCTAAATCCTTGGGGAAAAAACAACATGCCAACTTTAAGATTTGATAAACAAAACACGACAGCCAGTTTGGTGTAGTGCTTAAGGCAAGAAGTAGGAAATGGCAAATCACTTGTGAAATCTTGCCAAGAAATCTGCAGGGACTTGTCCAGGCAATGACCAAGAGTCAATAGTGATTTGAAGGCGCACCCAAACACCACCACCACCTCCAACAACAACAGTAGAAACAACCACCCCAACCTGCCACAACTGATGAGGGAGAAAAAAAGCCTTCCATACTTTCTTGATTCTGATTTCCATTGATTGTCGAGGCTGAAAATATTTCTGGAATCAATGCATGAAGATCATCCAGAATATGCATTGATGTGAAATGAATATAAACCAGGAATATTATCATAACCATGGGCTAGAGACTATTAGTAGCAGAAGAGACATATCCTTAGGACAAAGTCTCCTACCCTAAAGATTTGTTCTATTTTGAAGTTACCTAAAGTTTCTTGATAGCTGCCTCTTCTCTGGATGAGGCAATTTTTAAAATATACACTGCATTAATCTGTATTCCATTTACACCACACTAGCAATAGCACTTAGACTTATATACCGCTTCACTGTGCTTTTACAGCCCTCTGTAAGCGGTTTACAGAGTCAGCATATTTCCCCCAACAATCTGGGTCATTTTCCCACCTCAGAAGGATGGAAGGATGAGCTAACTTTGAGTCTGGTGAGATTTGAACTGACAAATTGCAGGCAGCTGGCAGCCAGCAGAAGTAGTACTGCATTCTAACCACTGTGCCACCACAATTATTCATATATTGGGAAAGTGGGATGGAAGCAAAAAGACTTAACATCCCCCTCCCTGTCAGGACCACTGTTTTCTGTTGTTAATAACGCAGAAACATCTCCCCTCTCCCGTTGCCATGTTGCTACATTATTAAAATGAGGCTGCTAGAGGGTCTCCAGGCGTAAGTATGTTAGCAGTTGCTCTGGAAGTCCCTGTGAGAGAGCTCCAGAATCAATTACAGAGCCTTTTCAGAGTTCCTGTTTCCTTGTTTTGTCCCCTAAGAACGGCAATCATTATTTGCTTAAACACTTAAGTGGCAGTTGTGTTGCCCAATGGTATGAAGATAAAGGCAACAGTGCAGATTCTGAGAGACTTTTGAGAACCTCTGACAAGCCTCAGACTAAAATGAGGGCTACGCATGGCTTTCAGATTGAGCAGGGGGTAGGGTTTAATTAAAAAAAAACAGGCTTGAAAAGCCTAATGACTTCAAGACTAGCATCTTAAGGGTGACATTTATACAAAGGGCTGCTGTGCACAAACTAAATGGTATATGGAATTGCTTTTCTGACTGCCATGACTGTTACAATATTGTTCCTGAAGGAACAACTAGAGTTCTTAGTTGTCTGGCCTCGTGCCGAGCTGACAAAAAAACATTTATTCACTTGCTTTTCTTTAATCTTCATCTACATTTAATTTTTTTTTTTTAAAAAAAAATCCTTCTGCATCTCTGACAAAAAAAATTAAAAACTTTTATAGTGAAAGTTATGAAAATCCATGATGATAACAAAGGAGGCAATTGATTTAATGAATGCTATTAATTTGAACATGCATGTGTCATCAAAAATGGATAGGTATGACCAATTAGAATAGGATAAATTCATTTGGTTGGTGACTAGATCGTACTCTTTCTCTCTGTACACACACACACACACACACACACACACACACACACAAAGTGAGAGAGACTAAGAGACAGACACACACACACAGAGAGAGAGAGACCACTCTTTTATTATTTTTAATTTCAGTTTTCTTCTGTTACAATGATTATTGTATAGAATCATTACGTATTATTACATCACTGTTTTATCATCCATCAATATATTCACTGGAAAACATGGTACTTTGCCATGTAATTTTATGAAAAGTTTAAATGTATGAGTCATTTCTATTTCTATTTCAGTGAAGATGTTAGGAGAAATAGCTTTTCTTGTTCTTGTTCTTATTCTTCATCACCTAGGTATTTCACAGAACCAGGATCCATTCTTGTTTTTGCTTTTTTCCCTAAAGGCTTGTCTTGCCATATATTTGTTGGTGATTTTATTCCCCCTGATCAGTTCAACAGGATGAAAGTCTTGAGATGGCAGCTCCTTCAGATTTGTCAATAAAGGATTCCAAAGGTTTATTCCTCTATCCTTACACTGGTCTAGAACTTGCAAATTTGGGGACAAACCTGGATTTCATCTAGCGGTTCCTAAGTTTAAAAGATGTGTCTGAGTATTCCAGAAGCATTTGACACAGTGATGCTTCTTGTATGCATCCATATGCATGTTCTGGAATGATCTTCAATTTAGATGTAGGAAGCATTTCATGCTTCAGAGAAACTTGTGGATTTTGAAGCTAATTGTGTTGACTGTTGATAAACTCTTGAAAAAGAACATTTAAAAAAACCCCACTTTTATTTTTTTTAGAAAGTCAGAACGTATATAGTATGTGTAAATTATAACAATGCTGTCTTCAAAGAAAAGTTTCGATTTATTTTATCAGAAACTGGGGATGAAAAAAGCATAATTATCCCTTTTATAGAAGAGAATCCTTGTTAAACACTGAGAGAACACATTTTTTTGTAGAGCATCTATCTCTGATTAAAATAATGCCTTAGCAGAATAAAACTCAGCTTATTACATTTTTATCTAAACCAGCAATCAGCACGAATCCTTTCTTTCTCGGTGTAGGATTGTCCAAACAAAACCGATATAGTTTCTTGAGTGAAAATCCAGTCATTAATGTCACTATTATTGTTAACAGTTGCACCAAAGTACTGGTATAAACAGAATTAATTCATGAGGACATCTCCCATCTCCCATGTTTTATTGTGACTGACTCATCTATCTCTTTGCAAGCAATGAATAATACGTATTGACTTTGGGGCAGCATGGCTGAGCCCACAAGGTGCAAGGTAAAAAGTCTCATGACCCCTCAGTCATTAATTTAGAGGAATTCTAAACTAAAAAGGTCTGAACTGCATAAAACACATAATTTACTAGGTATTTGCAGATAATATAACTATCAAAAGCAACAAATGTATTTCTTCTTGTGCCAACGCCATTGGGTGTTGGCGATCATGTTGGTGATCCTATTTTTATCAATAGCTGCACAAAAAAGTGCTGTCGAGTTTTGTCCAAACCAGTCCCTTAGATTTTGAAGGCATTATCTTCTTCTTCCTGGACCTCATTTGCCTTCAATCTTTCCTTGGAGCATTAAATGAAGTATGCCGTATTTTTCTGGGTGTTGCATCACATGTCCAAAATATTCAAAATAAATGCATGCTGCATTAAAATAAAAAGAGATCTTATGCAATATTTCTAATTCAATGAATTATCTGTTCCTTGGGAAGAACTGATGCTTGTAAATCAATTGCTTACTCCCATGGACTTTCACCCCTGCTTTTTGGATTTGCCTTTTATCAGAAGCTGAGATTCCACCCCTCTTCCCAACCTTATCATCCTACTTCTTGTACCGTGTTCTCCTGAGATTGCCATTCCAGTTGCCCAAAGAACCAAAGGTTTTCCATTTGGAAAATTACCCACTGGAATATTTCTCCATCCCAAAGGTGCTGACTCATAAACACAACCTGGCAAATTGCCATCTGCTTTGAGGTGGCAAGCAGGTTGCAAGAATGAGATTTTGCAGCCTGCCTCTTCATTACGATTCCATTTATATTGAAATATATGTACGGTGAGTAGAAATTGGACCAGGGAGCACAATATTCTTTGGGTTCTGTGCATTGATTCCAGGTACACTTGCTCTGTGAGAAGAAAATTGGGGAACTCTCCTCTTTTCACAGATGCTGTGCAACAAGATAATCAGAGTTGGAGGGGAAACTACACACCTTTTCCAGGAGAGGGAATAATACTGAGCTGCTAATCTACTTGTGTATGAATGTGGGACTTGTGTGGAGGTGTGTGTGTGGGGTCAACATTTCCGAGCTTCAGATGCCAAAATATCTTTGATTCATCCTGTTGAAATAGAGAAGGTTTATTTATTAGGATATTCAGCTTTGATTCTGCAGCCTTTTGGATGATGTAATATTCCTTTTGTTTCTCTCAAAAGGGATAAAGATGTCAAGGCAGCTGAAATGATAAGAACTGCTGAAAGGTAGTGTCTATGTGATTAGAAAGGCATTAATATATACTATTGTTTGTGCCATTAATCCTAAGAAACCCTCAGGAGTGTATTGTGAACTTTTAAAAGAAGACAGAATCTACTCATTTGATCGAAAGCTCAAATCATCACTAACAGAACTAAATGAGAAAATAGAAGTAATTTAGAAAAAAAATGTAGATTATACTACTTTTAGAGAGCAGAGGTTTTCCTTTTTCCCCATTCTTTAATATTTGCTTTACCTTAAATGTTGCATTTTTTTCTTGTACATTTCTTGTCTCTTTAATAAGAGGCAATACGGTAATGCTTATAGTTTTATTATTTTTGCATTTTGCTGTTTATAATTATTTCTCCAAAGACAAGATTTTTATAGTATAAAATGATTAGAAAACAGGTCTCAGAAGCAACATGAAGCTTACCATTTAGTTTAGAGTCTCTTAGCCCAATCTACCTCACAGGATATAGATCAGAAGATAAAAATAAGGCTCAGCTGTCATGTATGCTGCCTTCCCTTCTTCATAGGAAGTATAGCACATTTATGTATGATAGATAGATAGATAGATAGATAGATAGATAGATAGATAGATAGATCCCATTTGAAATTTACCCCCAACCTTGTTTAAATCTGTCACTATTCCTAGGTCTGGAGACTAAAACATATGAAGAATGGTTACAGGAATTGGGCTTGGCTAGTCTAGTAAAGAGAAGGACCAGGGGAGACATGGTAGCAGTCTTCCAATATTTGAAGGGCTGCCACAGAGAGGAAGGGGTCAAGCTATTTTCCAAAGTGCCTGTAGGCCAGACAAGGAATAATGGATGGAACCTGAACAAGGAGAGAATTAACCTGGAAATAAGGAGAAACTTTCTGACAGTGAGAACAATCAACCAATGGAACACCTTGCCCTCGGAAGTTGTAGGAGCGCCATCACTTGAGACTTTCAAGAAGAGATTGGACTGCCACCTGTCAGAAATGGTGTAGGGTCTCCTGCTTGGGCAGGGGGTTGGACTAAATGATCTACAAGGTCCCTTCCAACTCTGATTATCTGTTATCTGTTATTGTCTTCAATAAGAAGGGGGGGGGATGCATCTCTTGAGGATGTTTAGGTTGCTTAATTGATGAGTGATTTTCTCCAAACGTTCCTTGGATTTATCTATTTTGTATTCTTTATCTATTAAATTGTTGCATTTGATAAGCGTCTCGGAACTGTACAAAATGGGTGATCTAAGAATCAAATAAATAAATAAATAAATAAAAGAGATGACACGTGTATCTGAAACACGTTGATAATAAAAGCAAAGCTGGTGGAAAAATTGCTTTCAGAAAGAACTGTTTTATCCATTTATTAAATGTTCCCAACTAAAAAATATTATATTTTTCTAAAAATGCTGTCATGACTTGAACCACTTTGTTATGTAAATAACACCACTACACAATTATGCCAGTTAAAAAAAAGTTGCGGCCTGAATCCAAAGCAACTGGTTTAAAAAAAAAACTGTAGTGTCCCTGACTAGCTAAGTCTTCAACCTGGTCTGCATTCTGAGCGGGAGCACCGAGCTGTTCCCATTGGTTGGTGCCGTTTGACAGAAGACTATATAAGGAGCTGTCAAGCGGCATCAGCTGCTCCAGCCAGCTGGCTTCCAGCCCAGCTGGGCAGCCACGATAACCTGTTACTCTTCAAATAAAAGAAACGTTATTCTTCAACTCCGTGTCTGCCTGGTGTGTCCGTCAGCCAACACAACACTGGCGACGAGGATGGGATAACAGCAGAGGCGCCCAGGCAAGACAGCTGAGATAAGTCACTGAAGAAAGAGCGAAGCCACTGAATGTCAGGAGCCGCAGACAATCTCGCGCGGCCAAATTTAAAGAGCCTCCTCAGCTAAGGAGAAAGTCACTGCCTAACAGGCACTGCTGTGTGCGCCCTTTTGAGGCGCGAAACTCAAAGTCTCCTGACTGAGGAGAAAGGCACCACTGCCTGCGTTTCAGAGCGCTAAGTTTAAAGACACCCTAGCCTCCCTGACTGAGGGGACAGACGTCGCCGAAGGCACCCCCGTTAAGCTACCAAGAGAGCAAAAGTCTAAAGCCTCCCCAGCCGAGGAACAGACATCGCCCGAAAGGCACCCCGTTGGCGCTACCAAGAGCGCAAAGTCTAAAGCCTCCCCAGCCGAGGAACAGACATCGCCCGAAAGGCACCCCGTTGGCACTACCAAGAGCGCAAGGTCTAAAACCTCCCCAGCCGAGGAACAGGCGTCGCCCTCCAGGCACCTGAGAGGGCTGCCGCGCTCTGCGGCTCGACCGTGAAGGCCGGCGAGGCGCCCCGGGCAGGTATAGAGCCGCCTCCCGTCCCGGCCGCCTCTGCCGCCGCTGCCGCGCGGCCTCTGCCGCCGTCGCCTCCCGTCCCGGCCGCCTCTGCCGCCACCGTGGCCTCCGCCGCTGCCGCCTCCCGTCCCGGCCACCTCTGCTGCCGCTGCGGCCTCTGCCGCCCGTCGCCTCCTATCCCGGCCACCTCTGCCGCCCGCCCGCCTCCGCCGCCCGCGGCCTCCCGTCCGGCCGCCTCTGCCGCCACCGCGGCCTCCGCCGCATCTGCCTCCCGTCCCGGCCGCTGCCACCACTCCGCCGCCACCGCGTCCGGCCCGGCCGCCGCCGCTTCTGCCACTGCCACCTCCTGTCGGCCGCCGCGCCGCCAACCAGCGCCTCTTCGACTCCCACCGGCTGCGAGTGACGGGCCACTGCCGGTGCTGCTGGCGCTGCTCCTTTATACGCCGGTGGGGCTGTGCCTGCTGCTGGTGCAGCTCTTCGTGGGGCCTGCTGCGATTCAGCTCCTGGCCCTTCTCCATCATGGACTCGGTGCAGCCATTTGCTCTGCAGGTCTGCAGGCCCTTCGTGGCTATGAGCATGGCTGGCGCTTCCTGGTTCACTGAGCTGTTTGGACTTTCTTCGTTCCTTTCACCGTTTGCTAAGTAAAAGTCTCTCTGCCCCCTTCCAAGTGACTCTGGGGGAGGGGTCCTGTATTTAGGGGGCATTCAGGAGCTGAACAAGGAGGTGCGCACCCACCATTAGGGTCCTTCCACCTGCCCTTGCATTCCTTGGCGGTAGCTATATGCCCCCAGGGGGTCAAAGGCTAGGTGGGTGGGAGGTTGGATTGTCACTACCCTAAGGGGGCCGGGGGAGCACGACGTGCCTGCTCCTCTTTCAGCCCTTAGGCCTTGTCCTTCGTAGTCAACTCCCTAACTCAGCGGTCCCCACCTTCTGCACATGTCCCTTCACGCAAGCCACATCTAAACTTGCACGCTGCTCGCCCAGATGCCTGCCATCTCTGCAGCGTTGTTTCCAGACAGGCGACTGTCAGTATTGACCCACAGTCCTTAGGATTCGGGGACCCCCTACTCCACCACATGCTGGAGGTCACCAAGGCAGGGTTACTCACCACGCTTGTCAGGGTCTCCTTCCCAGGCCAGGTGCTCCTCCCTGCCCACTAGTTCAACTTCCACTTCTGTACCATGGATCCCCAGAAGGCAGGGCTGCGCATGCACTTAGCTAGGGGAAAGGGGTGTAGTGTCCCTGACTAGCTAAGTCTTCAATCTGGTCCACATTCTGAGTGGGAGCACCGACTGTTCCCATTGGTTGGTGCCGTTTGACAGCAGACTATATAAGGAGCTGTCAAATGGCATCAGCTGCTCCAGCCAGCTGGCTGCCAGCCCAGCTGGGCAGCCACGATAACCTGTTACTCTTCAAATAAAAGAAAGCGTTATTCTTCAACTCTGTGTCTGCCTGGTGTGTCCGTCTGCCAACACAACAAAAACCCTCTTCCTTTTAGGAAGATATTTATTTGGGACACCCCAGACGTTTAATCTAATGCAATGTTGAAATAGTTATTATTTACACCTGAAAATCGTGGAGCCAAAGGTTGGGCTGGATACGTCCATCTCCCATTCATCTACACCATCGTTTTCTTCTCTTTTCCAATGTTTCTCCTTGCTGTATTTATGATGCCTTTGTGTACTCTAACTACTTACTCCTTGTGGGGAATATTGGATTAACATCCTGCTGTGTTTATCAATGTTGACAACCTTAAGATAAATGGATTTTGACTCCTAGAATTTTTCAACTAGCATGCTAGCTCTGGAATTCTGGGAGTTGAAGTCCACATATCTTAAAGTTGTCATGGTTGAGAAAAATGACATAACAAAGGCAAGTGTTGTGAATCAATAAAAGTAACTAAGCCCAATGCAAAGCAGGTTTTGAAAGCCTGCACACTTGATTGGTCCTTAAACAACGAACAAGGATTGGTCCATAACAAACCCCTGATTGGCCAATATTAGGACACTTCTTATTGGTTATTAGTTGAACTTGTTGCACTTATTATTGGTTAATAGGGTAGCAGCCAACCCTATAAAAGGGTTACTGCTGCCCATAGCCTTGCTCTGTTCTGTTCTATCTACTGTTATTAAAGAGTTGAAGTCACTGGTCAGATGTCTGGTCTCCATTATTCTCCAAACGTAACACTGGCGACGAGGGTGGGATGCGGAGACTGAAGAGCTGACTGATCTACAGAGCAACCAACAGAGCACGTGGTCGAACACGCACTATCACGGCAACATGGCCAGCGGTGCCGTACCACCCGCTCCATTCGACCCAGAAACCGAAGACTGGGAGTCGTACATGGATAGGTTCAGATGTTTCTGGAGACCAACAATTTGAAAGATGCAACAACCAGCAAAAAAGAGCTATATTTCTAACCCACTGCGGGCCTACCGTGTTTAAAATGTCAAAATCACTTGCCAAGCCAGCGAGTAAAAGCGATGGACTGGGACGTCCTCGAGCCTTTGCTACGGACCCACTACGTGCCCACCGTGCCAACCTTAGTCAGAAGACACGAATATTACCAGAGGGACCAGCGGAAGGCGAAAGCCTTGCCAACTACGTCGCAGACCTCCGAAACCTTGGAGGCCTCTGCGGATTCGCAGACTTAGAAGAAGCCCTCCGAGACCGCCTAGTTCTGGGCCTAGAAGACGGCACGATCCAGAGCAAAATCATGGCTAAAGGGACATCAGCCTCACCGATGCCCTTAAAAAGCCACTGCAGCGGAGGCAACCAAAAAGTCGGCAGCCGAATCGCGCCGCACCAGCGCACCGCGCTACGTCAACACGCCAACGATACCTCGCCTCGCTCAGAGAGACACCCGGTATCGACTCACCACGAACCTAGAATCCCTATCAAGCGATGAGGAAGAGGTCAACCGACTCCGAGCGGAGCGAGACCAGTTCACACAGCGCTCATCTCGACCTTGTGCAGGATGTGGAGCGAATCACCCACGATCCAGCTGCAAATTCCTTGACGCACTCTGCCGCGTTTGCGGGAAAAGAGGTCACATCGCAAGGTTTGCAGAAGCAAACAAAACTCAACTCAAACCCCGACAGGCGAATGCCAGTCTTCAGAATTCTTGACACACCCGAAACAAACTGAATCACCAATGGGGGAAGCCACTCCTACAGAAACAAACCGTCCACCACTTCCACCAGGCGGGAAGAAACCAGGCGGGAAGAGACCCACCAGACAATTACCATAGGCCACGGTACATCCCTTGATGCCGGGAAAATCAGAGTGAAAGTCGCTATCGAAAACAAACTTTGTGTAATGGAGGTGGACTCAGGATCATCCCTCTCGATGGTGTCCTGGAAGACGCTCCAACAGCTCATTCGACGATTGCGCCAAGACCTCAACCCTCAAAGGGTTATACTCAAAGATTACCAGGGTAACTGAATTCCCGTTGTCGGGTCCCGCTGATTCAGGTCTCTTTCAAGGACCGCACCGTCGCACTGCCACTGACTGTCATGGACCGTGACCGGCCTAGTCTTTTAGGCCTGCAATGGTTCAGACTGCTTGGAATCACTGTAGCCGGGTCCACCGTGCCGAGAGCAACGATTGGGAGGAAGCCCTCGTGCAAGAATTCCAAGACATTTTCGCGAGACGGACTAGGCAAGTACAAGGGACCCGATCTCATTTAACTTGAACCCTGAGGTAGCACCCATCCGCCTTAAGCCGCGTCGGGTGCCGTTCGCCCTGAAACCTAAAATCGACGAACAACTCGATAAGCTAATAGAACAGGGCGTGCTGGAACCCACCGACCACGCCGGTGGGAAACCCCAATAGTGACGCCTATCAAGCCTGATGGGTCACTGAGAATTTGCAGAGACTACCGGGCCACCCTAAACCACGCACTTCAGCAAAGTGCATATCCAATGCCGGTAGTGCAACACCTGCTCCATTCCCTGGGTGGCGG
Source organism: Notechis scutatus (assembly GCF_049901735.1). Lineage (NCBI taxonomy): Eukaryota > Metazoa > Chordata > Lepidosauria > Squamata > Elapidae > Notechis > Notechis scutatus. The sequence goes on along the minus strand of NC_142009.1, from coordinate 129,124,566 downwards.
GAAAGTTTTCGCTAAATTAGACCTAGCGCAGGCGTATCAACAGTGCCTGTAGATCCGGCCACCGCGGAGGCGCAAACTATCGTCACGCATAGGGCGCATTTAAATGCAACCGGCTCCAGTTCGGGGTGAGTGTCGCTCCAGGAATCTTTCAGAGCTTAATGGAAAGGCTGTTACAGGGAATAAGAGGGTCGTACCGTATTTTGTGATGTACTCATCGCCGCCCCTAACAGAGACATTCTAGAAAAAGCGACTCGGTGGTCTTACAAAGGTTCCAAGACGCAGGCCTCAAAGTTAAAAAAATAAATGCCAGTTATGTACCGAAAGGGTGGAGTTTCTGGGATACCTCCTGGACAGTCAAGGAATCCATCCCACTGAGGACAAATTAAAGGCAATTAAGAAGGCCCCCACTCCAAGGAACAAGGCAGATCTACAGGCGTTCCTTGGACTTATCAATTTTTATAACATCTTTTTACCCAATAAAGCAACGGTAGCTGAACCATTACATAGACTCTTAGACAAAAAAGCAACGTGGGTTTGGGGACAACGTGAACAATACGCTTTCCAACAAGTAAAGAAATTGCTAACTTCTGATTCTTTACTTATGCAGTACAACGAGACTCTGCCGTTAACTATTACTTGTGACGCCTCACAGCTTTTGGGGTTGGGGCAATTCTGGCCCACGTATTACCGACGGAGCAGAAGCTCCCGTCGCGTTTTTCACGAACTTTAGCTAAAGCTGAAAGAAATTATAGTCAGCTGGATAAAGAAGCTTTAGCTATTGTGCCTGCAGTTAAACGATTTCATGAATATGTGTATGGGCGTGCGTTTACAATAATTACTGATCATAAACCACTACTGGGGATTATTGCGGGTAATAAACCAACCCCGTATATATTGTCCCCCAGAATGACCCGCTGGTCTGAATTCTTGGCGGCGTACAACTACACCTTGCAACACCGCCGGGAAATCAATTCTCCATGCTGATGCATTGAGCAGAACACCGCTCCCAGAATCGGTTGAAGATCCAGCCCCAACCATCACAACGTTGCAAATTGAGGCTCTACACGCGCCGCCACTGACGGCGAGGACATTGCCCTCGAAACAAAATGAGATCCGGTCCTGCAACACATCCTACGCTGGGTTGAGCGTGGTTGGCCAACAGAACAACTATCACCTGAATGGGCGCCTTTCAAAGCCCGCCAAACCGAACTGTTTTCCCAAAAGGGCTGCATCTTGTGGGCGATAGAGTCGTAATCCCGGGCAAATTACAACAAACTGTTTTAGCGGTATTGCACGACGGACATCCGGGCATCGTGCGAATGAAAGCACTTCGCACGGAGCTACGCCTGGTGGCCGGGAATCGACAAAAGAATCGAGGCCTGGGTCGCTACTTGTCAACGTTGCCAGGACGTCAGCAACGCCCCACCTAAAGCAAGCCCAACCGAATGGGAAACTCCGAGGGACCATGGTCCCGTATTCATATTGACTTTGCGGGGCCTACAAAGGGCACACTTTCCTTATTACTGTCGACGCCTATTCAAATTGGCTCGAGATCCATCGAATGAACACAACTACAACGGACTCAGTTATCAACAAATTAAACAGGCTATTTGCCACACATGGTTTTCTGGACGTTCTGGTCTCGGATAACAGCCCACAGTTCACAGCATTACCATTTGAACAATATCTTGCTGACCAGGGCATCCGCCATGCGCTAACCTCGCCCGCACCCTGCGGCGACGGACGTGCAGAGCGCATGGTACAGTTTGTAAAAAGACCCTCCACAAAATGGAATACGGAAACATCGATGAGAAAATCAATCAATTTTATTGTTGCAGCACATCACGCCCCACAGCGTTACCAACAAACCGCCCGCCCGAACTTCTTATGGGGCGGAAACTACGATCGCACCTCGACCGGCTCCACCCTGCATACGCACCCGAAAAGCCTTTCGGCTCCAGCAGCAAATGCCGGGAATTTAAGGTAGGCGATTTAATCTTTGCTAAAAACTTCTCCGGCGACCCTTTATGGATACCCGCAACCGTCACCCACCTCACAGGGCCTAGATCTTACCGCCTGCTAACAGACGATGGGAGGGTGTGGAAACGCCACATAGACCAACTCCGTTCGAGATTACCACCCAGCGCCCATGGCTCCCGGGTTCACCAACTGAGGGGAGGAAATATCGAGGAAATTGACTTCGATATGACAGATAGCAGACCAACGGAAACCCTACGGCCCAGCGAAGTACGGGAATTGAAGTGGGGAGGGAGTTGACTTTTCCATGGGACTTGAACATGGGGGAAACCGAACTGCGAAACCCCAAAGAAACACTGATTGGCGGAGACAACCACAACGAAAGCAGCACGGAATCACCGTGCAGCGAAACGGAACTTAATAGAGATCATCCAAACGCTCCACGGAACCGGACTTTAGGCCAAACCGGTGGAGCCACGAAAATAATCCAGACAGACCAAACGGCCTGTCTATCTTGAAGATTTTGTTACAGCTCCTCAAGCGGAACCCAAGGGGAGGGGTGTTGTGAATCAATAAAAGTAACTAAGCCCAATGCAAAGCAGGTTTTGAAAGCCTGCACACTTGATTGGTCCTTAAACAATGAACAAGGATTGGTCCATAACAAACCCCTGATTGGCCAATATTAGGACACTTCTTATTGGTTATTAGTTGAACTTGTTGCACTTATTATTGGTTAATAGGGTAGCAGCCAACCCTATAAAAGGGTTACTGCTACCCATAGCCTTGCTCTGTTCTGTTCTATCTACTGTTATTAAAGAGTTGAAGTCACTGGTCAGATGTCTGGTCTCCATTATTCTCCAAACGTAACAGCAAGTCTCACCTTTCTTTTCTTCAAGTAAAGAACTCCAGTCATCATTTTTAGGCTATGTTTTCCTTTCAGTCCATTTTCACAGTATTTTACAAACAACCAGAAACTTACATGCATTTTCATTTCCACATCTCTGGACTACTCCTTTCTATTTGTCTATTTCCTAACAGGCTCATCTTTACCATCAATTTTCCATAGTCAGATTTTCTTTCTTTCTTTCTTTCTTTCTTTCTTTCTTTCTTTCTTTCTTTCTTTCTTTTTCTTTCTTTCTTTCTTTCTTTCTTTCTTTCTTTCTCCTTCCTTCCTTTTCTTTTCTTTCTTTTTCTTTCTTTCTTTCTTTCTTTCTTTCTTTCTTTCTTTCTTTCTTTCTTTCTTTCTGTTTTCTCCCAATAGGTGTACTCATTTTACCTGAATGTATGCTTCTGTGAATACATTGGATCAGATTATTGGAAAATTGCTTTCAATTCAGAAAGAACTGTTTATCCATTTATTAAATGTTTCCAACTAAACAATAATATGTTTTTCTAAAAATGCTGTCATGACTTGAACCACTTTGTCATGTAAATAACACCACTACAAAATTATGCCAGTAAAAAAAAGTTGTGGCCTGGATCAGACTATTTTGAAAAGGGCAGTTTCTGATGTTCAAGTATATGTTGAGTTTGCATCAAAGTTCAGGTATTCCATACATTTTCAAATTCCGCTTTCTTTCATCTTAGATCCCAACCTCAATTGCTAATGCTTGCAGGAAGATTTTGGATTACTTTCCTCTGGTCTAACCTAAGTCATAATCTTCTTTTGACAACACAGTGGGAATGAAAAAGAATATATAATGATTAAATATAAAGATCTATTAGATCCGCAAGGAAAATTAAAAACTCGACAAGAATTACAGGAACAGGGATTTAAAATTGATCAGTGGTTATATATACAAATCCATAGCAGATACAAACAAGATATAAAAGACTTTGGAATTTATAACAAACTGCAGTATTTAGATAAAATTTTACTAGGATCAAACAAAAAGAACATATCCAAATTCTATAAATACTTACTGGAAGTAGAATTAGAACAAGAGATAGTCAAAGGAAACATGATAGCCTGGAGCAGGAATGTCGGAAGAAGTATTACATTATCAGAATGGGAAAAGATTTGGAACAGAAATATTAAGATTACAAAATCGGCAGCATATAAAGAAAATACGTACAAAATGTTTTATAGATGGCACTTGCCCCCTTCGAGGTTGGCGAAAATGAACCCAAACACGAGTCCAAAATGCTGGAAATGTAAAAGCATAGAAGGAACCTACTTTCATATGTGGTGGTCTTGCAAAGAAACCCAGAAATATTGGCAAAAAATCAGAAAATGGTTGGAGGAGATAACCAAAGAACAAATCGAATACAAACCAGAGTTCTTCCTACTAGGGATCTCTGATAAACATTTACCCAAAAAGATGAAATATGTAACAATTCATATCCTAACTGCGGCCAGATTAGCGTTCGCCCAGTGTTGGAAATCACCCTATACACCTACAGAACAAATGGTCATCCAGAAAATATGTGATCGTGCAGAAATGGATAAATTAACTATAGCACTTAAAAACAAAGAGCCTTCAACATTTTATGATAATTGGAACTCTTGGTATAATTGGTTAGTCCAGAGATAAACTGCTTAATGGACAATGGGTAATTTAAGCATAGATATCGATAAGATGTGTGTATTCAAATTAAGGTAGGAGAAATGGATCTTGCAGACTGTCAAAAAGGATATTGTCTGTTTTTAAACGCATCCTTTTCTTTTTCTTTTTCTTTCTCTTTCTCTTTCTTTGTTTCTTTCTTTCTTTGACATCTCTTCTTCTCTTCTCTTTCCGGTTCGTAAGACCGAGTGTTCTTTTTTTGTTTTTTTCCCTTTTGTGTATGCAATGTCGATATGTTTTTAATTGTAAATTTAATAAAATTTATTTATATATAAGAAAAAGAATATATCAATAAAGGAGAATATTTGTAGCTCAGGGTGGAAACGAGGATCCGTGGTGCTCTCTGAGCTTGGTTGTTTTCTTGCAGATGTTTCATTATCCAACTTGGTAACATCAACAGTGGTAGGAACATGTTAGTTAACTAGCACTGATGTCATTACCTAGTTTGGTTAATGAAGCATCTGCAAGAAAATAATCAAGCTCAGAGAGCACCAAGGAGCCCTCAAAAATATGCATATTTAAAGGAAAGAATGAAAGCAACCCAGTGGTTTTTCCCACCCCATCCCCCTCTGTTCTTTAACCATTATAGATACCACCTAGGTATCTAGGATGCTGTGGTAATTTGCAATAGCAAGTTTGACCTGAACATGCATATCTGAATTAAAAATGCATTAGCCTCAGCCTGACACACTGCTAATCCAAAAGAAAATACTTTTATATATATTCTAAGGGGGAAAAATATCTTACCAGAGAGTGAGGCTATTGGTTATTTCGAGATTATTATTTTATACCACACTTGGATATTAGCCCAAAGCCTAGCAGCCGTTCTGGCCTGTTTTCCATAATGAAAAGCAGCATTGCCCAAAGATACTCTAGGATTGTTACTTTAATAGCTTTACACATTGAATTTAAAACTTCCATTATCACAACTTCAACATGCCAGAGTTAAAATTTACTTGACCTCAGTTTATACTGGAAAAATTGTAAATGGATAGACTGAAATAAGCACTGTGTGTGTGTGTGTGTGTTGTCTTTTAACATATATCCATAGCCATATATACTTTTTTTAAAAAATGCTACACATTTGCAACTTTAAAGCACTCTGACTCTGCAGGGTATGGTTGTTGATTATTATTGGCATATACATTCGGGAAACATTGACTTGTAAGATGTCTTTTGGTAACATATAAGACATTGCAGCTCACAATCCCAAAGCTGTTCATGGTCCTTCAGCATTTTTCCCATTTTTTTATTTTTTTTTGCATGCTCCTACGCTGACTCCCAAAAGTTAGCAATGCAGCATTCTTCTATTTTTATAAACATTCTGAATAGGTTTAAGGTAATTTTTTAAATATAGTCCTTACCTAAAACAGTGGAACTTCCCCATGAAAATAGCCACCTTATTCCTACAAGTGATACAGCCTCATACACTTCATGTACCCCTCTTCCCTCTACCATCGGCCTAACCTTAACTCCTCAAAGTGTCTCAGAGTGGCTTCTAATTCCCAAGAGATTGCGATGTGAGACCCCCTCACATCCTAGACATAAATAGTTTCAACTTTTACCCTCAAAATGACGCTATAGGGCACTGCACACCAGAACAACTAGACACAAGGACAGTTTTTTTTCTGAATGCCATCACTCTGCTAAACAACTAACTCCCACAACACTGTCAAATTACTTAGTAAGACTGTATTACTATTATTCTTCTTATCCTTCCTATTACCTATCTCTTCCCACTTATGACTATAATCGTGTTGCCTGTATCTTTACAATTTATATTGTTTTATTTGTTTTCCTAGTATGTTTTGATTAGTAACCTATGTATGATTTGATTGCTTATAGTATCCTATGACTGTCACTAAGTGTTGTATCTTATGATTCTTGAAGAATGTTTTTTTATGTACACTGAGAGCATATGCACCAAAGACAAATTCCTTGTGTGTCCAATCACACTTGGCCAATAAAGAATTCTATTCTATTCTATTCTATTCTATTCTATTCTATTCTATTCTATTCTATTCTAGCCTATAGTTTGTGCCACAGTTAGCTCTTCTGTAGAGTATAATGGCAGCTGAATTATCAACAATGATTAGGAGCTGGGGATAAGGATGGAAAAACAGGCAGGACTCAAATACACATTATTACATACAAATAAAAGTAAAGTAAAATCTCTCAAAGGGGACTTGACTCAAAGGTGTTCATGCTGACTTCATGAACACCTCCGTGTAGCTTTCTTGGAACAAAACAAAAATGGCATGCTGTTGCTTTCTTGCAGGGACATTTTCTAATTTACATGTCTTGCTCAGAGCTGTGGAATTTCCTGATAAGTTCACATCCAAGCATTAGTGGGAGGTCTAACTTTACTTATTTTTTTTGAAATCAGTTAGGTATTGTAACCTGCTGTTGTAAAGATCAATATAAAATGCCCTTGGGTGCAGCTTCATTCCAGAGAACCACATAAGCAAATCCTCATACTTTTCTTGATAACAATATGAAGTGATTTGATATTACCTTTTTAAAGCTTACAACTCTAGCGTGCGCGCACACACACACACACGCACACACACATACAAACACACCACAGTTTGCTATCCAAATTCTAATAAGGTCCAACCTTAACCATTAAAAAATAAAATAGAGTAAGGTTTTCTATATTCCTTATTGCTTGGAAAGACCCAGCAGTTTCCAGCTGCAGAGATGGATGCCTTTTGTCAACACAATGATTGGCCAATAAAGAATATTCATTCTTATTCATTAATATTCATTCATTCATTCAGGGGTGGGCTGCTGGGGGTTCTCAGGGGTTCGGGAGAGCCCCTAGCTAAGATTGTGTGGAGTTTGGAGAACCCCTAAATCCCACTCCTGGCTGGCCCTGCCCACCCCTCCCCTCCCAGGAGTTCCCACGTGGCTCATTTTGGGTGCAGGTAGGTGCAGGGTGGGCACGAAAACTCGGGGAGGGCAAAAAACAGGCCTCTCAGAAGTTCAGGAAGGACAGAAAGGGGCCCATTTCCAGCTTCCAGAGAGCCTCTGGAGCCCTCGGAGGCCATTTTCACCCTACCAGGAGCTCAAGGAAAGCCTCCAGAGCCCGGGGAGGGCAAAAACACACACTCTGCCATGGGGCAGAAGGCCAACTAGGCCATGCCCACCATGGCCACCCCCACCCACCAACTGGGCAGAGAATCCTTTGCTAAAATTTTTGAAGCCCACCCCTGCATTCATTCATTCATTCATTCATTCATTCATTCATTTCATTCATTCATTCATTCATTCACTCATTCATTCATTCATTCCAGTCAGTCAGTCAGTCACCATATTGGTTAAGACAGGAAGAACTTGCCATCATCCTTTTTGGTGTTAGCCTTTTAATACAACTGCTGAACGAGCATTTAGAATTACTCAACCAGTTATCTCTTAAATAGATGTGGGTGTGGTTAGAATATTTACACTCTGTGGTGTTTCCACAATATTCCAAGTAGGTTTTTCACAAGAAATGTCATTTTTTGAAAATAGCGCTATTGCTATAAAATTAACTCTCAACTGAAAAAAAAAATGGGGATAACAAGTACCTGGTTAAGAGCTTTACTTAGGTGGGGGCCAAAAAGCCAACCCTATGAAAAAGGGTTATACTTGGAATCTGGAACACTTTCACTTGAAGTAAAGAAAGAGATAAATACTGTATATATAAAAACATGCATGATAATGGCAATGCAATTAGAAAGAAAACATAAGTTAGAAATCAAGGTTTCCCTATAAAACTAACTTCAGAGATGTTCAGGATGGCTTACAGAATACTGTGGTTGAACTGTGGAATTTAGTGCCATTGGAGGTGAGGATGGTCCACTGATTTAGGTCAACTTAGAAGGACTGATTTAGGTCAACTTAGAAGAAGTTAGGTCGAAGGAGAAGGAACTAATTTTAATTGCTGGCTAACAGGGGTGTTTGTGGAGGAGGTAAAAAAAAAACTCAAGATGGTAGCCACAGCAGTGTGATCAAAGCTCATCACTTTGCATATCTACGTATTGTCAACATGCATACAAGAGGATGGGGCCTCAGTTGCATTGCCACAACTGCCTTTTGGTGTGTGGTTTTTTGACACCCTGTTGCATAGGCTATCAATCTTGATAGAACTTTACTGCTCCTAGATTTTAGGCTGCATAGCAGAAATACCAGCAATGCAGAAACACATTTTCCTGCAAGTGCAGGGTCTGCTTTTTAACTTATTATTTTATTTTATTATATTTTGTTTGTTTATATTTATGATTTTAGATCAATTGAGTGTTGATCCATTGGTTGCAACAAGAATTGACCAAAAAGGGTTTTGCCTGAGGTTGACTTCCTGGACTTAGAGAGGGAAAATAACCAGAGTCACCTAGTTAACTTTCATGCCTAAGACAAGACTATGAGTAGAATTCTTTTATTGGCCAAGTGTGATTGGACACACAAGGAATTTGTCTTGGTGCAAATGCTCTCAGTATACATAAAAGAAAGATACTAGAACTCATGGTTTTCTGGTTTCTCACCTAGTGCCTTAACCACTAGTCCAAACATGTTCTTACATGTGCTACAGAATATAAAAAGCAATATTTAGTATTTAATCTGCCCTCCTTTTTGTTCCAGACTCAAAAAGAATTATTATACATAAGCTGCTCCAAACCAGTATTCACCTAAGATGTTTTGCTGCCTAAGGCAAAGCTTACAAAGCATCTCTTTCCTTCCCAAATCTAGCCAAGTCAAGGTGTTAGTAGCAAAAGCCAAGTTAGCTTTGGCACACAATGCAGAAAATCCCACAAGCATCCCTTTTTTTGGCAAGAATAATACAGTTGTAACAAATTAAATAACTGCACATTAATGTCCTCTAAAATCTGCCTGGGGCACAGGCCTCACACTGCTTAATGGCGGGACTGGCCCCATTCCAAACAGCACTGAGACCCAACACAAATCATATTTTTCCATTTTCTGAGAAGGAATGATTTGCGGGGAACCCTTGCTATAAATCATGCAGATTGATACGGAGTTTAGAAGAACCTCTTCTTGTCTGCACCTTGACATTATTTGGAAGTACATTTGCTTCTTCTATCCTGGGAACTCTGTGTACCTGAAAGCATAGAAACAGTAGCATTTTAATAAAATACTGTATGTTTTTCTATGCGCAAGATTACAATTTCCCCAATTCTGCCAAATAGGTGGTCAGATCTATGTAATGAAATTAAAAAAAAAAGTTTCTAGAAGTGAGAATATAGGTGGTTGAGATGTGAACATTTGTGTGTCTGAATATTTCTTCCTGATCAACCCAACAAATTACCATAGATGAAAGACCTTCATATTAATATTTTCAGGAGAGATAGGTTGTACCTGAAGGGGCTTTATAAGAAATCCCTTAAGGCAGCTCTTCTCTGAAATTATTCCATGCTTTGCCATCACTGGAAAAATCTGATCTTTCATTGCCAAATACATATATTCTTAAAGTTAAATAGTTTGGGTTAACTTAAAGCTGCTCTTCATGTTCCTCTGAAATACATGAGTTTGAAGATGTGTGGAAAGGTAATGGAAACATAATGGTTCAATCACTCAGGAAAATGGCCTTGATCTTATCACTAAAACTAACGGGCTTCATGTGGTTTCCATACCTCAGTAAAAGCAACAGTTCTTCTGTAATGTCTGTGCTGGCATTGGTCCATATTCTGGAGACAACACATGAGAAATGGCAGCACCTCAAGTCTCAATTTCTGGAGATAAGTCTTCAGATTCTAGAAACATATAAGGCAGGAAGGTACACGTTTTGAAATAAACAATGGAAGGAAAAAATCAAATAACTTTTGTCTCCCTTAAATCGTGTAGGGGATTAGGGGACTGGAGAACATATTAAGAATGGGGAATTGGATATGTCTAGTTTAATGAAAGGAAGGACTAGGGTGTGATAATGCCAATATCTAAGTTGCTGCAACAAAGAAGGGGGTCAACCTATTTTCCAAAATACTGAAGGTGGGAAAGAAGCATTGGATGGAGAGAACGAACCTAGAACTAAAAAGAAATTTTCTCTTGAAAATAAAAGAAGATTAGAAATATTAGCTAGAACAATTAATCAGTGAAACAACTTGTCTCCAGAAGTTGGAAGAGGCTCCAACACTGGAGGTTTTTAAGAAGAGATTGAACAACCATTTGTCTGATATAATGTAGGGTTTCTGCTTGAGAAGGGAGTTGGACTAGAAGACCTCCAAGGTTCCTTCTAACTCTGTTATTCTGTGTAGTTTGTGGCAAGATACATAAGACATTTGCAAGGACTATTACTATGATATATCTGGAGAATATCTGCCATACATTGATGCATTTTGTACAAATTATTGAAGATACAAATTTCTGAATAATTCAGAAGCATTAATCTTCTTTTATTTTCTATAGGATCATATTCATTTTCTAATAGCATAGGACAATGTAACAAAGCCTCATAGTATATTTTATATTTCACTACTTCATCTGAACTAGGAAGTATAAATTTCAGATAATTTGAGCAGGCACCCAAGCCTATATATGAAAGCATTTTATAACATTTTTCCAGGTTTTTATGAAAAAATTAAATTTATCTTGAAATTGTATATATGATGACATCCAGACAATATGTATAATTTTCTTGTCCTTCAACATCATCCAGCTCTGAGTTGGCACCTGAAATTTCTAAAAGAGCATAGAATTATACCTGTGGGTGTCAAATATTTCTCCATGATAGCAAATTTCCAAAGAACATTATTATGGCAGGGTACTATACTGGGCAGGCCAGCTCAACACATCTACCCTACAGAAATGACACTGTGATTGTACTAATACCGTAGATTTCTGGTTTTTATTTCAGCAAATTCAAACTCAGACTGAGAAAACCTGACAGATTCCTTCTATTTATATGACTGTAGAAATTTCACAGTGAAATTGGCATGCTATTTATTTATTTATATTTCATATTTCTAAACTGCCCATGACGCCCTGGGTGTTGTACAATATCATATATAATAATGAATAAAATTAACATTAAGATTGCAAAATTAAATCAGGGTTAAAAAAAATTTAATTCTAGGATAATGATAATCAAACACATTTTAAAATTGCTTTTTAACATTGGATTATTAAAGGTGGGAGTATTTCTCAAGGGACTAGTCAACCTAACAGGTGCAAGGTCCTTTGTGCCTTCCACGCAAGGCCACCGAGTCAAGTTTTGTCCCCTTTGTGGAAGGGCAAGAGATTGGGAGCTTTCTTCACCTCTGGGGGCAGGATGTTGCACAAAATGGGGGCAGCCCCAGAGAACGCTCTCTTCCTAGATCCCCCCAGTCAAAATTCTTCGGCAGGGTCTATGGCATGTCTTCCCTGCCTGATCAACTGAGAAGGGATGAATGATGAGAGTGGGTGACACCAGTCCTGTAGGTAACCTGCCCCGTGCCATGAAGGGCTTTATAAGGTTATGACCAATACCTTGAATTGTACCTAGAAGAAAACTGGTACCTAGTGTAGTTTGTGGATCAAGGGTGTTATATGTGCCCTTCTTTGGGCACCCAGTACGGTGCACACAGCTTCACTCTGCCCCAGGTAAAGCTTCCAGACACTTTCCAAGGATAGTCCCATGTAGAGCACATTGCAATAGTTCAATCAGGAGATGACCAAGGCATGAGTGACCGAGCATAGAGACTCCCTGTCCAGGAAAGGGCATAATTGTTTCCCCTTTTTTAGTGCATTATTCCTTAGATCATCCTTTCCATATGTAATTTTCCTCGTTGATATCATGAGTTTTTAGAAATGCAGAAATATTTGAAAAATCAGTCAGGAGAAACACATTCATGGATGAAATATAACCCATGAAAATGCAGGGAAGAATACCAGATTGATGTTGTTTCAAGTAATAAAGAAATCAATGAGCACTAATGCTACCATAGGTCCATTGTATCTGATGAAATCTGAACAATGGTGTCGTTAACTGATGTTGGGTGCATCTCGGTCATTTTCCCTTTTACTAGATCTACAAGCTGCAATTTGCATAAACGAATGGTTTTTATACGTCTCCCTCTTGAATAGCTATTGGCCAGTGATAGCAATTATACAATAGATTCCGTCATTCCTCCATTATCACCTATTACAACATTCCTGGTATTGTATTCAACGCCAGTATTTCCAAATACATCACGAGCCAATAATCATAATCCTAATAATATTTTTAGGCTTTTAGGCCACTGATACCTTCACTAGAGGTCTGGGGAACAAATTCAGCTGAGAAAAGATTTTGTTCAGGAAACAGCACACAAATGAAGAGGCACCCACATTTTACTTTATCTCTTCTACCATCGTGACTTTTTAAAATATTACTTTAAGATTTCCCAATGAAATGTAGGGGAAACTATATTTTTGAATTATATTTCGTCACAATGGCATTCCTTCATTTCAAAATTACCTACGAATTCTCCATTAATCTTTCTTTGGTCTTTACTATTGTGGAGTGGGTCTTATGAAAGTTTTCATAGGCTTGGCAGGTTCTGGTAATTGGTCAGATTAAAAAAATATCATAGCATAATCTGAATTATAGTATCGATGAGAATAACTCATTAGTATTCATAGCTGTAAAATAATCTTTCTTCTTGGTTTATCACAAGCTGCAGGTAAAAGAAAATGAAACTCTGGTCATAAGTCTCAGCAAAATTTACTTTTGCCCTGTAGATATAAAACAGTAATGCTACATCTGTGGGTATATGTACAAATACATTCCTCCCTTCCTTTCCTTCTTTTTCATTCTCTCTCTCTCTCTCTCCCTTCCTTCATTTCTTTCTTTTTCCTTATTCTTTCTTTTTTCTTTCTCTTTCTCTCTTTTCTTTATTTTTCTTCTTTCTCTCTCTCTCTCTCTCACTTCTCTCTCCTCTCTCTCTCTCCTTCTTTTTTCTTTCCTTTCCTTTCTTTTCTTTTTCTTCTCTCTCCTCTCTCTTTCTTCTCTCTCTCTCTCTCTTTCTTTCTTTCTTTCTTTCTTTCTTTCTTTCTTTCTTTCTTTCTTTCTTTCTTTCTTTCTTTCTTTTATTATGTTCAGCTAAGCAAAGATCTAGATCTGAAGGAGAAAAGGTGATCTTGGGTGTGCATGTGACATCTGATCTGACATCTGTCCATAACTCTATAAACCACAGGGAAATATATGTTTGATCTGAGGAGGTGCCAATAGGTGCAACTTGCATGCCTATGCATGCTCTAAATCAAGTTTTCTCCTTTGGAATCCAGATCTCTGCACAGCCCTGATAAATATGTATGGATACAAAGAGAGAACGCACAGAGATTGTGTTTCTCCAAAAGCAACGATATTGTTATGCAAAGGGCTTTACAATTTTTTATCACACCCCCATCTTCGAGATCATCCTGCGCTGTTCATCATTATCATTTTCATTTTTACAATGCAAAAGTAAATAGATTTTGGAGTTATCTCAACATGCCAGGGAAAAACAGCAGGGTGGAATTCAATTTACACTCAAGCCAATGCTTCTGTGCAGGGTTTTCATTTCATTAGCTCAGCAATCTGCAGACTTGTGATTCTAAAATGATTTCAGGTCAGAATCCTGCATAGACTTTAATCAGACTAGATTTAAAGGAGAAAGAGGTCTGAACAGAAGCACCGGATAAAACCATTGCTAAAAGTAACTGTTCTTTTTAGTGCATTTATTTACAGTGAAATGTGACTTTTGCTCAATATTTGTCAGAGTCAGTTTCTGATTAAGACACCAGGCCAGAAACCAGGAGATTGTGACTTCTAGTTGCAGTTTATCCATGAAAGCCAGCTGGATATTATATTAGTTATTAGATGCAATATTAGATGTGTTAACTTCCTTGATGTATTATAAAAATAATGAAGGTAGGAAAAGCTGTATGAACATATTAGACATGGATAGGAGTGTGCCTTTATTTATCTAGCTCTGTATGCCAAACCTCAACCTACCCGTGTTAAGGGAAGTAACGGTATATTCCTTATAATATATTAAGTTTCCCTTTGTTGCAATCAGAGTTGAATTCAGACTGAACCAGTTTTCTATTTTGTCAGAATATTCATGAATTGGCAGAGGCATGGTAACTAGGTCAGTCAATGAATAAGCATAGCAACTAAGTCAGCCAAAGAGGACTGTTTGGAAACTGAAACTGGAAGGAGCTTGGGCGTGGCTCTGTATTAAGCTCTGAGCTCTGAAGCTGCAAACTGGACTGCAACTCTGAATCAAAACTGAAACTGTTCTCTGCTGTTCTCTCCTCTGCTTGTGTTTTTGCCTGTAACTGTTACCACATTGGAAGAATCTGCTGTTGGTATTGTAAATTTACTTCATGTGTTATTATATATATATATATATATATATATATATATATATATATATATATATATATATATATATATATATATATATATATATATAGTATATATATAGTATATATACATATATATAGTATATATACACATAGTAGTATATATATACACATGTAGTAAGGTACTACACAGACATCACATCAGGACTGCCTTCAAAACAGACAGAAAAATAGCAGCCATCCTTAGCAACCCCAAAGATAAAATTGACCTGGAAAACCAAGGCGTATACGAAGTCCCCTGTGCATCATGCCCGGCCACATACATTGGACAGACCAATAGAAGAATAAGTACCCGCCTGGATGAACACAAAATGCAGTCAAAAGCTGGAACACACTTCCTCACTAGTCCAACACATGGAAGCTACAGGTCATAGCATCAACTTCAATGGCACCAAAACCCTGGCCACTATGTAAAACCCTAGCCACAGAGTCATCAGAGAAGCCATAGAGATTGAAAAAGACCAGAAAGCATGAACAGAAGAGATGATTCCACCAGGCTGTCAATCATTTGGAAGCCTGCACTCACAAACAAAAAATCTCCACACCACAAGCCAGGCAAACACCTGGGCACAAACAGATCCCCTGATACCTCCAGCTCAAACACACCCCAACCAGGCACCCAGATGAAACCCAGCTTCCTAACTAATGATAGCCGTCCATTTACCCAAGCCAAGCTGCACTAAAGGCCTCCATTAAAGTAACACAATGCTGCCAGCCAATCAAGATACAAAAAGAGCCAAAAACAGACAGAAGATATCAGAGACACCCATCAAGCAGAACACAGCAAACTCGAGACCAATAAACACAGACCAAGACTCCCAACCAATCAGGATGAAGAAAAACCATTCTGGCACAGCAATAGGCTGCCCCAAATTTAAATCTGAAACCACTGTAAAAATCTGACCCAAGCGGACACAATACAGAAGCCTGATGATGGCAGATGATATTCTGCTGAAACGTTGCTACAACTTTAAAAGAACTACAATGACGTGGGAAAATACCGAACCAAGCGAACACCATATATGTGTGTGTGTTATATATATATATATATATATATATATATATATATATATATATATATATATATATATATATATATATATATATATATACACACACATACATACATACATACATACATATATATAGTTAATGAATCCTGCTGAATCAGTTATCTGTGTCTGCTTTCTGGATGTGATTTCTGCAACAAACTCTGATACATTTGTGTCATGTTCTCCCCAAATAAAAAGTAATTAAAGAGTATGGAAATGCACAGCCTTGATCAAGAGAAGCTAGACAGGGAAATATATTCACAATGATAATGCTTAAATGAAGGCCAAATTCTGTCATCTCTATCAAATCTATCCTATGTAAATAACATTGTATGATATAGTGTAGCTGTAGTGTAGCTACAGTATGGTTAGTCCTCAACTTACAACAGTTCACTTAGTGATCGTTTGAAGTTACAATGGCACTGAAGAGAATGGCATGACTAGCATCCCCATGGTCATGTGATTTACATTTCGATGGTTGACAACTGACTTGTATTTATGACGGTTGCAGATTCCCGGAGTCACACGATCCCTTTTTTGTGATCTGATAAGCAAAGTCAAGGGGGAAGCCAGATTCACTTAACAACCATGTTACTAATTTAACAACTGCAGAGATTTACTTAACAAATGTGGCAAGAAAGGTTGTTAAATGGCCCAAAACTCACTTAACAAATGTCTCACTTAACAACATAAATTTTGCACTCAATTGTGACCATAAATTGAGGACTACCTGTATACTATAGCTATAAATACAGTACGGTTAAAACAACTAATATATAGCTTATATTTTTGAATCTCTGGCCAGGTCACATTTTGATTTGCTCTAAATTAAAAGTACTTGTAATGGATGTAGAGATAGATGGAAGCTGCTGTTGTGTTCATCTGTTTAGTGAGGATCTAATCTGATTTAAAGTACCATGATGTATTTTAGGAACAGATTGCTTTGAAGGAGCACTTTTCTGTCAAGTAAGAAATAATATACAACTCTGTCCCACTATATTCCAAGGCAGAGGGTCAGCCCATAATTTCTACCTGTATTTGCTTTAAAGAGCTAAGATGTCTTCATTAGAAGTAAAGAGGGGGGAAAAAAGAGCAAGATGTCCATTTATGGCACATTCTCCTTTTGCTGGCCATTCTTCTAAGCAAAACACCTGGGCAGATACCCCTATGGCTTCAATTGGCATCAAAAGTTGTTATTCTTATGATTCAACCTCATGATAACCACAGGCTTCATCTGGTAGAAAAGTCACTCAGTCCAGGTATCAGTTAGTTTAAATATCCCTCCTTAGAAGCTATTCCTTTTCCAAAGCAAATGCTTTGCTGAATGAAAGTACCTCATCCCCAAGAGGCTGAAAGTCTTCTAGGGTAGGGCCCTTTATGACTTGTGGACATCAACTCCCAGATTTCCTGAGCCAATTTTGACATAGATGGCCTCTTTGACCCCTCTTTCAAATCAACAGTCCTCTCTGTCCAAAATATGGGGTTTGCTGTCTTCAAAAGAA
Source organism: Notechis scutatus (assembly GCF_049901735.1). Classification (NCBI taxonomy): domain Eukaryota; kingdom Metazoa; phylum Chordata; class Lepidosauria; order Squamata; family Elapidae; genus Notechis; species Notechis scutatus. The sequence continues at coordinate 129,107,109 of NC_142009.1, read as the reverse complement.
TGGCCTTTGTCTTTTAAATGGAGGACTGCTGAATCTTGTCCTGATGGGTTTGTTCTCCTATGTTCTCCTATGTGCCGTGTGTTTATTAAGTGGTTGTTTTGTTTCCCCAATGTACAGATCTGTACACGGCTCACTGCATTGTATTGCATATATTTTTGAGTAGTCATGTGTAGGATTTCTATATGGGTACGTGTGTGATGGTATCTATAAGACAATCATGTAATATAAACTATCCACTGAATTACTTTTGGTGGTGCAGTGGATTTTACTATAAGATACAGACTTCATTCCTATCTGAAAATTGTAATGTCTTTCACTGTATACTTCGAAGACAGGTGTCTACAGCTGCTTTCCCAGCTACTATATTTCTCCATTTCCCCAAATCAATCAAGTTCTGCAATTGTCTTTGAAATAATTATCCTCAAAGAAATTATTATTCTTTCCGTGCAAATCCCTAGAGAATTTTTTGAATCACTGCTTTTTCCATATATTCCTTTTTTTCTGTCATGCAGAGGAATTCTTTTGAGAGATGTAATGAGAATTTATGTAAAGTATAATTAAAGAACCCATTTAGGTAGAATTTTATTTATGAAATGTAACTTTCTCATTAAGAAATGTGCTTGTTTTCCAGACCGTTTTGTTAAGAGAATGTAAATACAGGGAATGCTGGAATCTCCGGTGACTGAAAGAAATGACCTTACACCTGTGAAATCTAAACTAATGTCTTATTTTTAGAGTTTTGACAACTTCTTTTTAAATAACAGATTTACTGAACCTGCAATAACTATTCTTTCCCCTGTTAATTCTCTGCTTTGTTTCTCTGCTTTGTGATTTTTCCTTTTGTGCATTTTAATAAACACCTTCTGAAAATAGATGCCAAACTGATTCTGGGGTCACCTTACCTTATCCTTCTTCTCACCTCCTATCAGGCAGAAATAATAACTTAAAAAATGCAGATGTTTTATAGTTGTACATAAATGCTGTAAAGAAAGTTGTCTTGACTTAGGTGGGCATATGGAGTCATTGTCCACACAATCTGTTAGACCGGTTCCCCCTGGATGGCTTGACTCCATTCAAAGTATTGGTGATGAGTTACAAAACCCTTTAGAGTCAGTAACAATCTCTCCCTTTCAATGTCAGCACCGCTTTTCAGGTGGAACTATTATTAAGAATTGCCAGTTACATGGCTCATCAATGCAACAAATTGGGTTACAAGGATATGGGCATCTTAGCATTTCCTGCTGCCTGCCTGCCTGCCTGCCTGGCTACCTACCGACCTACCTACCTATCCATATCTATCTATCTATCTATCTATCTATCTATCTATCTATCTATCTATCTATCCATCTATCTCTACCTATCGATCCATCCATCCATCCATCTCTCCATCATCCATCCATCTCTCCATCATCTGTCCATCATCTCTCATCTATCCATCATCTATCCATCTATCAGCTAATCTTACCCCCCCCCCCCCCCCCCCCCCCCCCCCCCCCCCCCCCCCCCCCCCCCCCCCCCCCCCCCCCCCCCCCCCCCCCCCCCCCCCCCCCCCCCCCCCCCCCCCCCCCCCCCCCCCCCCCCCCCCCCCCCCCCCCCCCCCCCCCCCCCCCCCCCCCCCCCCCCCCCCCCCCCCCCCCCCCCCCCCCCCCCCCCCCCCCCCCCCCCCCCCCCCCCCCCCCCCCCCCCCCCCCCCCCCCCCCCCCCCCCCCCCCCCCCCCCCCCCCCCCCCCCCCCCCCCCCCCCCCCCCCCCCCCCCCCCCCCCCCCCCCCCCCCCCCCCCCCCCCCCCCCCCCCCCCCCCCCCCCCCCCCCCCCCCCCCCCCCCCCCCCCCCCCCCCCCCCCCCCCCCCCCCCCCCCCCCCCCCCCCCCCCCCCCCCCCCCCCCCCCCCCCCCCCCCCCCCCCCCCCCCCCCCCCCCCCCCCCCCCCCCCCCCCCCCCCCCCCCCCCCCCCCCCCCCCCCCCCCCCCCCCCCCCCCCCCCCCCCCCCCCCCCCCCCCCCCCCCCCCCCCCCCCCCCCCCCCCCCCCCCCCCCCCCCCCCCCCCCCCCCCCCCCCCCCCCCCCCCCCCCCCCCCCCCCCCCCCCCCCCCCCCCCCCCCCCCCCCCCCCCCCCCCCCCCCCCCCCCCCCCCCCCCCCCCCCCCCCCCCCCCCCCCCCCCCCCCCCCCCCCCCCCCCCCCCCCCCCCCCCCCCCCCCCCCCCCCCCCCCCCCCCCCCCCCCCCCCCCCCCCCCCCCCCCCCCCCCCCCCCCCCCCCCCCCCCCCCCCCCCCCCCCCCCCCCCCCCCCCCTGGGGCAGGGGTTGATATTCTTAAGAGAAGGTGGTTATGGCAGAAAGGGATCATCTTGTGTGTCGCGGCGGGGCCGGGGGCCCCCCCCCCCCCCGCCGCCCCCCCCCCCCCCCCCCCCCCCCCCCCCCCCCCCCCCCCGCGCCCCCCCCCCCCCCCCCCGGCCCCCCCCCCCCCCCCCCCCCCCCCCCCCCCCCCCCCCCCCCCCCCCCCCCCCCCCCCCCCCCCCCCCCCCCCCCCCCCCCCCCCCCGCCGCCCCCCCCCCCCCCCCCCCCCCCCCCGCCCCCCGCCCCCCCCCCCCGCCCCCCCCCCCCCCCCCTCCCCCCCCCCCCCCCCCCCCCGCCCCCCCCCCCCCCCCCCCCCCCCCCGTGTAAGATGAAATTCCTTAGCAGACAGGACCCTGCAACATGGTCCTCCTTCCAGAACTGATGGGATGGGTAGATGTAATTGGGGAGAGGTGTCCCCCAAACAACCTGGCTTAATGCCATGTAAAGCTCTGTGATGAGAAAATAGGGCCCTTCCCTGTGCATTTCTGATTCTTGGCCATCCACTGATCTTCCCCTTCTATGGGCTAAAATTGAGGCTAATGGGAATTGGAGTGCACCAACACCTAGAGAGCCAATGCTTCCACACATTTAACCTAAATGGACTTGCCACAACCAGCCTAATAATAACAAGCAGTTATTCATTATACTACCTGAGACTTTTAAGAAAACAACAACTGCATGGAAAACTGCTGGTGACCTTCTACCGCTGCACCATAGAGAGCATTTTAACATACTGCACCTCTGTATGGTTTGCCAATTGCACAGTGGCAGATAGGACAACACTCCAGAGGGTTAACGTCATTACCCAGAAGATCATGGGTTGCCCTCTCCCCTCTTTGGAAGAGCTTTATAGCTCCCGCTGCCTTAAGAAGGTTCAAAGCATTCTCAAAGATCCATCTCATCCTGGGAACCCTTTTTTTGAACTATTACCACCTGGCAGACAGTACAGAATAATAAAAACAAGGACAAATAGGCTGAAAAACAGCTTCTATCCCAGGGCAGCAGCTCTTTTGAATTCTGCTGTATAGTGCAGTGTTGGTGTGGTGTCGGGGGTTTCTGGTTCAATGTGTGAAAGGTGAAGGATGTGTGTTTGTGTTTATTTTCATGGTCATGGTCATGATGGTCATGTTTGATTTTATTGTACGAGGTGCAATGACAATTAAGTAAACTAAACTAAATTGACTGACATCTGAAATCTTTTGTTTCTATTATTTAATATTTATAAATAAGAAGGAATAGGCTAAATTTAAAAAAAATTAAGGCATATATTGTTAATATATTCTGGAAAAGCATATACATATGTGCACATTGCTAAATAAAAGAGATTGGATTGGAGTTTGGTACATTAGGATTACTAATCTGTAAAAAAAAAGAGAGAAAAAGTAAGGTATTTTCTCGTTTTGTTTCTTCACAAAACCCTAAATTGAAAGACTATAAAGGTTAATCAGTAGCATTTTCCCATTAATATAAAACTAAATGAGACTCAGACAAAGAAATGACAACCTTTTCACTTCTGTAGAGAGAATAAATTAATGTATACACTTCAAACACAATAAATCTATTTTTAGAAACCTTCCAGAGAAGATTAGAGAAGGTTAAATAGTTTTAAGCAAAAATTGTATGAAACTTATATGTTCTCTGAATGCAGATATAGGTAATCCTCAACTTAGGATCACAATTGAGCTCAAAACTTCTGTTTCTAAGTGAAACATTTGTTAAGTTAGTTTTTGTCTTATTTTCCATAGTTGTTAAGTGAATCATTGCAGTTATTAAGTTAGTAACATGGTTGTTAAGTGAATCTGGCTTCCCCATTGACTTTGCTTGACAGAAGGTCACAAAAGGTAATCACATTATCCCGGGACACTGCAACTGTCATAAGTATGAATCACTTGCCAAGCATCCAAATTTTGATCAGATGACCATGGAGATACTGCAACGGTCATAAGTGTGGAAAATGGTCGTAAGTCACTTTTTTTAGTGCCGTTATAACTTTGAACAGTCACTAAATGAACTTTTATAAGTCAAGGACTACCTGTATAAGAAAGAGAAATGGTTTTGTGCAGTTTCTTCACCCAAAAGAAATGTTGACATTACTCCAAAGTATATACATTACTCCAAAGTATACGCCATCACTCTGCTAAACAAATAATTCCCTCAACACTGTTCAACTATTACAAAGTCCACACTACTATTACTGTTAATCTTCTCATCACTCCTTATCACCCATCCCCTCCCACTTGTGACTATATGACTGTAACTTTGTCGCTTGTATCCTTACAATTTATATTGACTGTTTCCTAGTATGATTTGATTGCTTATTGTACCCTATGACTATTATTAAGTGTTGTACCTTATGATTCTTGACTCTTGATGAATGTATCTTTTCTTTTATGTATACTGAGAGTATTTGCACTAAGACAAATTTCTTGTGTGTCCAACCACACTTGGCCAAAAAAGAATTCTATTCTATCTTCTATTCGTTCGTTCTATTCTATTCTATTCTATTCTATTCTATTCTATTCTATTCTATTCTATTCTATTCTATTCTATTCTATTCTATTCTATTCTATTCTACATATTAAAAAAACAAATAAAGCATAATAAGGTTTTTGCGCAAGACCTAGTCCCTGTATAAACACATCCTGACAGTATTGTTTTTTTCTGCTGAGTTCCCATAATATTTCTTTTTTGTCCCCAATCCACGAGCAAAAGACTTAAGTCATCTTTACCCCCATTAATGGTAAAGTGGTATTTCCCTCCTTAAGCTGACAGCATCCAATGACAGCCATCAAATGCACAAGATCTGTTGTGCTTCACCGCCCATCACATTAGAGCTAAGTCAGGTGTCTAGTAGCGGATGAGGTCAGAGTGGCATTTACCGGCCATTTCAGATTGATGTGAACCTGCTTCCTTCCTCTGGTCCCCGCTCATCCTCATCGGTTGCCATTTTGCTGCTGTCTTCCTAAATTGCTCTACCAGTAGCCTGTGAGTTTTGTGCATTAGTGTTGTGCTCTCAACTGGCAGGTCTTTAAGTACTTTAACAGTGTATCAATTTACGACTAGACTGAAATAACAGAGCACAGGAATGGCATGACAGGCTGAAATAGTATAACATGGAACTAACAACACCAATTTGATTCTGTCCATTAGTTCCCTAGCAGAATAAATGCAAAGAAGCTGAAGAGTCAACACTTGTTGCTTAGTGGAAAGAAGGAAAACAAGGAGAAGAAATCCTTAAATAAAAGTGCAATTTATGGTTCCGTTCCATTCATGACACTGATGGAGGGAGGGTTGTTTTTGTTTTAAATTATTGAAATAAGTTGCAGCAGAATGGAGTGTAAGAGAAAGGATGGACAAAGCTGAGTGGTGATGAACAGAATTCTGCAGGAAGATCCTCCTCCTTTCTTCTGTACTGTTATAAAGAGGGAGAGCACCACAACCAATCACTTTGCCCATCATGCATTGCTCATATGTAATCAGGGTAATACCATGTGCTGTGTTGTGGAATAAATCAGAGGTGGTATTCAGCAGGTTCTGACCAGTTCTGGAGAACTGGTCATGGAAATTCTGAGTAGTTCAGAGAACCACCTCTGACTGGCCACTCCCCTATCTATTCTCTGTCTCCTGAGTCCCAGCTGATTGGCTGGGTCTTCTTTGGTTGCCCTGCTCTTTCCCTGGAGTGGGGAGGGAATGGAGACTTTTCAGTATCCTTCCCCCACCAAGCCATGCCCACCAAGCCATGCCACAACCACCAAGCTAAACCCACAGAACCGGTAGTAAAAATTTTTGAATCCCACTACTGAGACTCACGTGTTGGTGCAGGTTTCTTTCTCTGAGCCAGTGATCCCTGTCTTGAGGCCAGGTAGCTGAACTGTTGGATGCCCTGATCTTCAGGCTGCTATTGTAAAATATAAGTCCTAGATACAGCGGGTCCATAAGTGTTCAGACTGGTGGGTGTCACTGAAACCTGGCTGGGCTATGATAGGATTCAAGACCTACAAGTCCTGAGAGAAAGAGGAGGAGGAGAGGGGGATCAGGAGAGGTGGCCCTGTTTGTTCTATATTAACATACTTGTAATCCTGCAATCTGATTGGTCCACCGATACAGCTTACTGATTGGCCCGTTTACCCTATTCTGATTGGTCCGGATTACTACCTCATGATTGGTCTGTCTGGATGGCGGGAGATTCAAGGAGCCGTCATTGGCCGCGAGCCGCGAGCAGCCGCTATAAAAGAGGCTGCCTCCGCTCCGCGGTTTGAGTAGATTTTAAGAACTAAATAAAGAGCTGAAAGTCACACTGGTCTCGAGTCTCTTTTCCCCGCGATCTAACACTCACAGTGACAGGGAGCACTGCCTCAGAGTGGAAGGGGAATTGGGTCACAGTGACAAGCTAGGGCTGCTGCTGCCCCATAGCACATCTTTGTGAGTTCCTGGAATCTGTCTCCAAGCTAGAGTTGAGATTCCCAAACGTTTTGGAAATGGGTAACTTCAATCTCAGTGTCCTAAGGCGAGCTCTGTTGTAGCTCAAGAGGCATGGCCTCCATAGAACCAATGGACTTGCTCCAAGTAATCACAGCCCTGGACCGCCAGAAGGGTAGAAGGTCCTTTAGCACCGTCTGCCCCAGATGCCTAATGAATCCTGAGAGTTTTCAGAGAATGCTTTGGGGAATTCTTGAGAAGGTGGCAGGCAGTTCTGGAAGCAAACCAAACTAGAAGGAAGGATGGGGGCATAAAATCAGAAGTGGATGCAGAAGTGAGTGCTATGAAGAGCTCACATCTGAGCATATATAGAAGCAATAAGAGCATAAGCAACTCTATGCTTATGGTATCTGCAGATTCCCATTTGATTCAAAGTAATCTACAGATTTTAGGGAAAGATTGCTGGTTAGGCTTGCTGGGTATATTTGGGGTTGTTGTTTTTTTTAGCAGAGGGGTAGAATCAGGTAAGCAAGGTGGCATGATATCTGAGATATTTTTATAATTGTAGAACCCAAGGAAGTTTTTAGGATCCTCTGTAATTAGAACTCAGTCATAGTTTGGCTCCTCTGCATGACTAGTTGAGGCAGAGTCAGACAACTCAGAATATAGCCAATACTTTTCTGAGGTTATGTTATGTGTAATATTGTTTTATTTGAAGGACATGGTAGTGTTCTCTCTCTTGAAGAAGGCTTCCCCTTAAAGGTGGGAAGTTGGAGACTGGGAAAAAGTTATCTCCTTTTAGGGAAGATTGTAAAGAAGGCCTAGAAAATCAAGATGATTTCCTGGAGGATTCAGGCCTGCCCTGGGGCAGATGTACCATTGGTTACTGCAATTAATGGATCTGTCTTTTGAGACAATTAATTAACTTCAGCTGGTGCAGAATACAGTAGCCAGATTACTAGTAGGGCATCTTTGCCATTGCAGCATAACTCAATTTTTAATGCCACTGCCTTCTACAGGGTTATGGCACTGTAGTTCATCATGAATGTCCTTGCCAGAACCAAATCTGTCTATTGAGTGCAGACATCTATGGAGTGCTTGTTGATGTTACACAGAGCTCAGGACGAGTTTGGAGGAAGGGGGAGGAGGGCAGGTAGGCTAGAGAGAGAAGACTTTCTCAGTAGTAGAGCCTGTGCTTTAAAATTCACTTCTTCCAGAAGCACATCCACTCTTGTATTTTGCAATCAAATGGGAAAAAATATATTATTCTGTACTGTGCTTTTGGCCCTAGATGATTCTGACTGCTTATTGCAAGCAGTTTTTATTATGTATCATTTCTATGATTTATGTACTTGTGATTGTTATGTCTATTCATCAACCAGATTCTGATTAGATTTGGGTTGTCTACAAATACCATAACCAGCCATACAAAGAGAACAGGGTTCTGTTTGGTTGGGTGAATTGTTCATAAGATGGGGGAAAGTGCCTGAAAGGAATTCTTCTTTCTTCTTCTTTCGTCTCCCTCTCCTTCCTCCTCCTCCTTGCTTCAACAATATTCAAGAAGGGACAGATCACAAGTTCACCTGAATCCCAAAATTCATCTAAGAAAGAAGGAAGGAAGAAAGTGAGGAAAATGAAGGATTTAAGATCTAAAAAAACATTTAAGAAAGAGAAAAATATGATGCAAAATAAATACAATGATAGCAAACAAGAGAAAAAGGGAATACAACAGAGAAGGGATGCCGGCAAGACAGAGGTAAGAAGAAGGGGGTAGGAAGATTTGGTGGGGGAAGAAAGAAAGGGGAAAGGCGGAGAAAAGCCACAAAGTTTTAAAATTAGATGGGAAAAGAGGAATCCTTTTTAGGGATAATGGGTAAAGCATAAATTTTTTTAAAAAAGATTCTGCAAGGTACTGTAACATTTGTATTAGAAATAGAAAATTAGAATGGCTTAAGAGTTAATAAGAAATTAAAATGTTGAAATGTTTAATAATGATTGATTTTTAAAATGTAATAAAATATTGAAGGGAAAAACAATATTCAAGAAGGGACAGATCACAAGTTCACCTGATCAACTTTTGGTTTTTTTTCAGGGGTGGGATTCTACCGGTATGGACTGGTTCTATAGAACCGGTTGTTAAGATTCTGCGCAGTTCAGTGCAACAAATCGTGCCACTGTCTGGCCCCTCCCCTCCCTGCCCACCCCTCCCCTCCCCACCCAGTCACTCGTTATCTCACATGCATGCCATCCAACTTGTCTGCGTTGTACCTTCGCCTAATTTTTGGTAAGTTGTTATTTTTCTTTTTCCCCCGACGATCAGCTGTTCCAACTATCAGTTGTGCCGTGCGATTCAGGCAGCAGATTGCAGAAATGTAGATCTGTGAGTGAATCTGTGATTCTGCAAGCAACTCAATCTGCCTGCCTGCTTTGCCTGATTCTGGGTAAAAGTGGCTCTTTTTTTTTTATAAAAAATTCAATATTTACATACAAGCCACACCCAGCCAGTCACGTGACCAGCAAGCCATGCCCACCCAGTCACATGACCACCAAGCCACACCCACAAATTAGGCCATGTCCACAGAACTGGTTGTGAAGAAATTTGAATCCCTGCTTTTTTTCCTCTCCAAGATAACCTCTTCAAGGGCTGTGTGCCAGCATAAATGCCAGGAGCTTGAAAATCACATGGAGCATTGCAGCATGTCATTTTGTTTTTAAAGTTTGAAACAAGAACATTTCAAATGGGACAACTTTAAAAATACCCTTTTCCTCATGAAGGTTGTTTCAGCAAAAGCTTCTTTTTGCTCTTGATGGACTCTTAGTGGGGCATCTGCCAACTTGGCAACCATAAAGAGCTGCATTTCTGATTTCTCTAAGAAAACAGGGCAGTCTGAACTCATTTAGCATCCTGAGAAGACTGAAAGTCTGTTGTATAATTGCCAAATGCCCTCAGGGCTGTTTTTTTTTTTTTTTTTTAACTTGTGGCCAACCAATACTGAGACTTGGGTCAGTCTTTTCTAAGAAAGCAAGAAATGCTTCACGCAATAAGCATTATGAACATTTGTCGGTCCCCAAGCAAAAGAATGGCATTTGTGTAAAAAGAAGCTGGTAGTTGTGTTCAGGCACATACCTTTTGGACCGTTGACAAAAGATGAACTTGCTCTTCAGGATAAATGGAACTGTTTAGCCTGCAGCCCCTTTTTTGACAAATGAAGAATAAAAAGAAACATACTGGATATTGTTTTGAAACTAATTTTGTTTCTTTTCTGAATGCCGTATATTGTTATGCATCTAGCAAGACTCTGGAAGACCTGACCACCAATGTTTAATGACGGTAATGTATAATTGTCATAGAGATTCTGTTATCTTCAGACAAAAGTACAGCAAGAAAAAGCTTCAAAAGAATATGTGTCCTTTCTTCTTCTGACTGATGCAACAACAAAGGATGAACCTCTTCCTAACTTCCAAATCATACTTTATTACAGGGGCTCAGAAAGTAGATATTTTGGGATGCAAATACAATAGAAATTAAAAGTATGAGCGGTTGGCATATCAGCAGCACATCTGTACTTTTTGGAGGATAAAAAGAAGGCGAAAACCTTCATCACTGGGAAATTCCTCCCCCCCCCCTCCCGATATTTCTGTATAACTCTGCTGATTATAATTTCTTTTATGTAGTGGAAAGGAGTGAATCGAAGTCTTGATTTTTCCAGTGCTGCGTGAGTGTTTGAACCTGATCATACGGGGGAAACTCCATCTTTTAAAGTCCCCTTTCCAAATGCTGCTCACTCAACTGAGCGCATAAAACGTGGCGCTGACTTCTCTGTCGCAGTGGTGTTCAAGGAGCCCGATGGAAATTAAAAACCGATAGAAATAAACATGTAATCAAGTTGCGGCAATAAAATGTCTCGAAGCAAAATTAAAACAGATGAAAAGCTTCACTAATTAAAACTGTTTCCCTTGATATAAGAAAGATTGTCATGACATGTTAGGCAGCTATATTAGGGAGCGATGTCTGCAATCACATGGCAAAATATCCATTCTCTTAACTTCCTAGGTGGGGGGAGGGGTCGCTCAAGCAGAGATCTGACTGATGATATTCTCAGCCAATATCTGAGGTTATCCTGGAGAAGGTGGGAACTAGATCTTTAAAAAAAATTAATTAAATTATTCCCACAAACAGTGCTTGGGTAGAAGCACCTGTGCAGACTGCAATGTGGATAACTGGGGATCAGTCTGGTGCCTGCTTTATTTTGAACCAGCCAGATCTCTAGTTTCTCACCCAAACCAGTAACTTTCATCAGGAATTACATATAGAAGGCCCAATGAAGCATTTCCAAGACTCACAATCTGGTTTTACTTTGTACACTGCTTCAACACACTGCCGATAGTGCTGCTGAATTTCTATGGAATTAAAATAGATTTGGCAGTCTCTTGCCCACTCATTTCCCTTTTGCTTTCTGGTAAGGAATAAGGATGTCAGATAGAAAGCTACTAGGTGAGATTGAAAGGATCCCCCACTTTAACGCTGAAGCTTTTCTTCCCCTGGGAACAAATTCTACTCTGCCTGGTGCCGCAGAAGTCAATCAAACACTTTCTGTCAAGTTGGAAGACAGAGAGGTTTGTTATGTTTGATGTTGCCAAGGCTGGAACAAATTTTAAAAATATCTTCCCCACGTTCTATTTCTTTGCTTTTAGTTTTCTACCCCTTTGCTTTCAGGATTCTTTGGGTTTTTGGTTTTTTTTTGCCCAGTGATCTTTGCATTTGATTCCTGAGTTCCAGATTTATTTTTAACTCATGAGCTGTAGCGGCAAAGGCTCATAAGTATGCCTTACGTGTATGTTTAATCAATGATCTTTTATTCTAAAGCAGATTCTTGCTATCGTTTGTGAAATACTCATATGTTGTGTCAAAACATGATGTTTAATGCCCTGATTTTCTGCAAATGGATCTTTTTATGAAAAAAAAGAGGAAAGCTCAACCTTTATTTTAGAAATCTCTATGCTTTAATGCTTTATAAAGAACATAATATATAAGATGAAATCAATGCAGTGTAAACATGCTGGGGATTTACTTCTCAATATTAGCAATGTACCAGCGGAGCTAATACTCTAACCTCTGCTTTGTACCTTTTCATTTCCTCATCTGTCATGTCGCTGCCCTGGAGAACAACAACACATTAACCCCACAACATGCTTTGCATGAAAGGGTCCCCAGTTCAAAACATGGAATCCCCAAGTAGGACCAGTAAGTATGGTTATAGGACATATTGGAACATCCTATCAGTCCCTGTTAGCCAGACACAATGCTGTCATCTCCTTTATTATTACTCTTTCCCCTGTTTTGCTTCTTACTGGGAATAGCACTTAGACTAATAGCACTTAGACTTATAGACTGCTGTTTTACAGCCCTCTCTAAGCAGTTTACAGTGTCAGCATATTGCTCCCAACAGTTTGGGTCTTCATTTTACCGACCTCGGAAGGATGGAAGGCTGATGCCAGTCAGGATTGAACTGCTGGCAGTTGGCAGAATTAGCTTGCAATATTGCATTCTAACCATTTCGCCACCACAGCTCCTGGGAAGGACCAGCATGGAAACAATTCAAACATCTGGCATCAGAGCCTTTTGTCTTACAAGTATCTGTCATCCTTGACAAAAATAAGAGTGGAGGAAACCAAATAAAATGATATTCCAGATGCAACAGCCTCCTTCACATGTTTGCATGCAAATAACATAAAGTAAAGGATGAGGCTCCATTGTATCCAATTTAAACCATACCATTTCTACTCAACCCAGCCATCAGAATGCTGACTAGGAGAATGGCAGGCATTGTACTTTAACACACCTGGTTGATGCCCAGGTGGGGAGAGTCACTTGTTATTCCAGGGGAGGGATTTTCTGAAACAGGCATGCTTAATCTTTCTCCATCCCAAAGATAAACAAAGCAACAGGATCTCCATTATATTTTAGCCCCAAACACTTTACACAGATTTGATGTTTTATTTCAGCAGAAGTCTGTTTCTTTTCAATATATTTAGCCTCTAGAGCAAGATATGGGTTGTTGGATAGATTCCATGGCCAAATACGGGCATGTCCACCACTTGCCATATTATGAGAGGACATGTATATAAGGTTCTCTAGCTACTGAAGATATTACCTATATTTTATTAGACTGTCACCCCTCTTAAACTTAGTGAGCAGAACTGCTAAGATTATAATTAAGGCAATTGAGCTGTTACCTGGCCAATTTCAGAGAATTCAGATTTTATTTTTGCTTGCCTTTTCAAATTACCCTGATGCTTAAGGTTTCTTGTTCTCTATGTCTATTTGTTCTTTTTTCTAAAAATAAAAATCAGGTTTCCAAAATAAAACTGAGGTTCAACCAACAAAAGTTCTTTAAAGAGAAAATTCCAAAGATGGCTCCTCAAGTGCTACTTCTAATTACCATCAATTGGACCTCTTTGAAGGAGATCAGCAGTTTAGAAACATGAAACATAAATAAATTTTAGCTCTAATATGTCTTTACTAGCAGATATTCATGTCCCTTGGAACCAACGTATCTATTATTTTATATTTTGCCAAGATTGTTTTTTTCCCCTCCCTGCACGTTGATCGAGGCTGGAGTTGCACACAGTGAGGAGTGAAGGAAATGTTTCTTTCAAAAGAAATGTGCAAATAGACAAGACAAGACTTATTTATTTATAAAACCATGCAGATTGAGGCATGGACGTGCGTGGCTTTATATGCTGAGTACCTTATATTCCTTTAGTACAGGTTAACTCATGGCCTGCAAGCTGCCTACATGTTCCAGAGTTGCTTCTCAGAGCACTTCCGGTTGATGGTGCTGGAATTCAGCAACATCACTCCTATTGTTGGGTGCCCTCACAAAAGAGACTTAATGCACTAACAGATGCTTCTGGATCTTGCTGTTGAAGATCCACCTAAGGCTCTTCCATTTAAAAAACTGAAAGTTCACCAACTGGTAATGTAGTTCTATTACAAGCCATGCTCACTGGGGCCTTGAGAGAGGAAAACAAAAATATCCCACCCAAAAATATCAGCTTCATCTAGAAGAAAGGTTTATAGCCTCTAGTAATATCAGTCATTAAGAAGGATGCCAAGGTTACTTGTCTAGGGTGCCATTTCCTGTCCTCAGTAAATATTTGAATGAAGACTGGGATCCTGATATCCTGCTGAAGGATAGACTTTATGTTTGCAGTGGATCAGTCACTGATCTCAGAGTCTCCATTTTATGATTTCTTCCCCAGCTGCAAACACTAGTTATTGTAGAAACCCATCTAAGATCATAACATCCGGATGCTGATTACCTTCTCCTGAAGAACCTGACATCTCCTCAGGAATCTAAAAAGGACTTGACAAGTACCAGTGCTGCTTAATAATTGCAATACTGAATCGTGACACATCAGTTCCAAGTCTCTTTTGCCTAATCCTAATATTTGGACATCTCACAAGATACAGAAATTAATCAGAGCAATATCAAGGAAATGTTCTGCTTTCTTTCTCCTTCTCCCTCTTGCCACTAAACCCACCCAAATTAGAATAGGACTGAAGTTTTAAAAACATTTATAAAAAAACGAGTAGGTTGGAAGAGCAGATGATCTCTTGACTGCTGGTACAACATTTTGGAAAATGTATTCAATGTTGGAAAGAATGGGGTAGTCACTGATGATCTTTAATACATAAAAATATTAGTTATAGAATTTCTACATGAACAGAATAGTTCTAAGCATTTTATACCACAGCGGCTACATTGCTTGGCCCTCATACTCAAATCATCCAAGCTAGATAAGCATTGTTTCCATTTTATAATTTGTTAAAATATAAATACATAAAAATAATCCTAAATGATATTGTGTTGTATTATTTAGTCTGTTTTTTTAATACTACAGAAGAAGATTCCTGATCTGAAAAAAAATGACTTGTATTATCTCTGGACAACTGAATAACTGGATAGAAGCATTCCTGTCAAACAGACAACAAATGGTCAAAATCGGGAGCGTCCTATCAAATCCAGTACCTGTCAATAGTGGTGTCCCCAAGGCAGTGTTCTAGGACCAACTCTCTTCATACTCTACATAAACGACCTCTGTGATCATATTAAGAGCAATTGCGTTCTCTTCGCTGATGACGTAAAGCTGTTCAATACCACAGACAATACTGCTACCCTACAAAAAGATCTTGACTATGTATCAGAATGGTCAAACAAATGGCAACTTCAAATCTCAACAAATAAATGCTCTGTCTTACATATTGGCAAAAAAATCAGAAAATAAAATACAAGCTGAATAATCAAGAACTTGTTGATGACCCAAGCTCTGTAAAGGACCTTGGAATACTCACCTCTAATGATCTAAGTGCTAGAGCCCACTGCAACTACATAGCCAAAAAGGCATTAAGAGTTGTTAACCTAATCCTATGTAGCTTTTTCTCTGGTAATATCACACTACTAACCAGAGCATACAAAACATTTGCTAGACCAATACTCGAATACAGTTCATCAGTCTGGAATCCACATTACGTATCTGATATTAGCACAATTGAGAAAGTCCAGAAATATTTCACAAGAAGAGTTCTCCACTCCTCTACTCGTTCTAGAATACCTTTTATGCCACCAGACTTGAAATTCTAGAACTAGAAAACCTTGAATTACGCCGTCTTCGGTCTGACTTAAGCATGGTATATAAAATCATACATTGCAATGTCCTACCTGTCAGTGAATACTTCAGCTTCAACCATAACAACACAAGAGCACACAATAGATACAAACTCAAAGTTAACCGCACCAAACTTGATTGCAGGAAATACGACTTCAGCAATAGAGTGGTCAATGTCTGGAATACTCTACCTGACTCTGTAGTTTCTTCCCCAAACCCCCAAAACTTTAACCTTAGACTGTCTACTATTGACCTCACCCCTTTCCTAAGAGATCTGTAGGGGCGTGCATAAGCGCACCAACGTGCCTACCGTCCCTGTCCTATTGTTTCTCTTATTCTTTTATTTTTCATATATGTACCCATTTCATGTATTTACAACTATGTATACTCTTATACTTATTATCTTGTAAACAATTGGCAAATCAAATAAATAAAATAAATAAATAAAATATTTTGGTTTTCTCTGGAACCAGTTGTAGTTGTATGAAAAGTTTAGGCATTATAAAATGTGACTCATATTTAAAATACTGTAATACAAGTTGGCATTTGAATGAACATTGAATAACTGAGCAACATAACTCTACAGAACTACAGAAGCAAAGAACTCTATGGAAAGAATGAGCTGGTTAATGGTTAGTATTTTATGATTTATATGAAGACTGAAGGCAGCAGGAAAAATTTTTAAAAAAGGGAAGCCAAATCTCCATATATAACATTTGCAGAAGTGTGGCTCTTTCCTCAGTCTTTGTAATGTAGACATACTATTTATTTATATATTTAGATTTAGATTGGGCAATGATGAGAATTCTTAATGTTTCAATGGAAAAGCCAAAATCGGGCCTATTGGAGTGGACTGCAAAATCCAGATAAGTATCCTCCAGATCAGAGGTGGTATTCAGCAGGTTCTGACCAGTTCTGGATAACCGGTAGCGGAAATTTTGAGTAGTTTGGAGAACCAGCAAATACCACCTCTGACTGAAGATTTTACAGTATCCTTCCCCTGCCACGCCCACCAAGCCATGACCACAGAAGCGGTAGTAAAAAAAATGTGAATCCCACCACTGCTCCAGATATCTCTTGGCTACAACTGATGGTTGTCCAGATATTTGCAGTCTAAAAGTAGCAACTCTATCTACATGTAGGATTACTAACTTAAACTTTTCTTGTTCTTATTTGATAGCTACATTTTACAAGCTGGTGATTAATTAGCATTGCCATAAATTGATGGCAGAGATTGAGAGAATGTAATTATCCAGATGTTGCTGATCTGCAATGTATGGCAACCCCTGTTGGAATATCCAATAAGGTGGGATGCTGGGAGTGTAGTTCAACAACCATCTGGAGTACAACATCTGTTTATTTGCTAAGCAAGCTAAGCTGCACTTGGAGCTATTTTTTTAAATCTATGGTTCTTAGGAAGTCTGCTCTTTGTCAGTTGTGTGAATATAAAGTTAATGATACTTTAGCATCTAAAGCTGCTTTGCCTAGCAATCAGAATGGAGCTGGAAGGGACCTTGGAGGTCTTCTAGTCTAACCCCCTGCTCAAGCAGGAGATCTATACCATTTTAGACAAGTGGCTGTCCAGTCTCTTCTTTAAAATCTCCAGTGATGAAGCACCTACAACTTCTGAAGGCCAGCTAGTCCACTGGTTAATTGTCCTCACTGTTAGGGAGTTTCTCTTTAATTCCAGATTGCTTCTCTCCTTGATTAGTTTCCATCCATTGTTTCTTGTCTTGCCTTCTGGTGCTTTGGAAAATAAGTTGACTCCTTCTTTGTGGCAGTCCCTCAAATACTGAAATAATGTTATCATGTCCCACCTAGTCCTTCTTTTCTCTAGACCAGCCAAACCCAAATCCTGCATCCATTCTTCAAATGTTTTTGTCTCCAGGCCCCTAATCATCTTAGTTGCTCTTCTTTGCACTTTTTCCCAAGTCTCAACATCTTTTATGTAATGTGTTGGCCAAAACTGGATGCAGTATTCCAGATATGGTCTTACTAAGGCTTTATAAAGGGGTTCCCCTAGAACTCCAATGTCCCTCTTTCAGTTACTGTTTTTGAGCCAGGTTTTGATTAATCTGTAATTGTACCTTTGGTTTTTCCTCCTGTATGTCTAAGAGACTCTTTTTTCCCCCAAGTATGTGGGGGGGAGGGAGGAAGGGACAGGAGAGAGAGAGAGAGAGAGAGAGAGAGAGAGAGAGAGAGAGAGAGAGAGAGAGAGAGAGAGATTCCTCCTAATAATTATAGGTAGTCCTTGACTTGCAACAGTTTGTTTAGTGACTGTTACAACGGCACTGATAAATGTGAGTTAAGTCCATTTTTACAGTTATGACCTTTGCAGCATCCTCCTGGTCATGTGATCAAAATTCAGATGTTTGGCAACTGGTTCATATTTATGGTTAGAATGCAGTACTGCAGGCTACTTCGGCTGCCAGCAATTTGGCAGATCGTATCTCACCGGCTCAAGGTTGACTCAGCCTCCCATCCTTCTGAGATCGGTAAAATGAGGGCCCATATAAATCTTAGTACTATTGTATTGCTGTGGCTATTGCTGTGTCCAGGGGTCATGTGATCACCTTTTGTAACCTTTCCACAAGCAAAAAAGTCATAAAATGGGGCAAAATTCGCCTAACAATTTTTGAGCTCAATTGTGGTCATAAGTTGAGAACTACCTTTAATAGTTAAGTGTGGGTAGGGGTCAGACTTTGCTTACCCCATAATATATTTCTTGTAAACAAATACCTTTTGTTAATAGTTATAAAATCTGTTTCAGTGGTCATTGTTTTGTTTAGATTCCATTCACCGGAATGCTCACATGCCAACACTTCCAGCTCTAATGCTCACCCCATTATCCACTGAGCTAATTTGGCAGGAGAAAAGTGGCTATCTAATTATCAACAGAAATACTAAAAAACAAAACAAAAAACCACTGGATTTAAATTGTGATGTGTGCTGCTCTTTTATCTCTATCTGCCTTTTAAAGCGATAGACAGAAACAGAAACAGTCTTTGCTTATCTCTGTTTACAAAAAATATAATTGCTTGGGAAGTGATTATATGAATTGTCCTTGATTTATAGCCACAGTTGGGACTAGAATTTCCATTGCTTAAACAATGGAAAATTGTTGTTAATTGAATCGTGCATGATTTCACAACCTTTCTTGCCATGTTTGTTAAGTGGATCACTGCAGCTGCTATGTGAATCATATGATCGTTAAACAAATCTGGCTTCCCCCACTGAGTTTTTCAAATAGTTTGAATTCAATTTACAGAATACAAATTAAAGAACCCTTTTCCAACAGTGACCACAGCATGATTGACTTTTGTCTGTTATTAGGAGGACTAACAGCTCTGAGTCCATGGGCTCGGTGTGTGTTTCACACTGTCGCCTGGTGGGACACGAATTCTTCAAGACGTGTGAAGGGTATAAAGCGGTGGCGACCCTTGGCCATGAAGGTGTCAGTCAACTAGAGCCACTTTTCAATTACCACCTGCAGAAGTTTTCGAACAATTTTGTTCTGCGTGTCGACGTGATCGAGACAGGCGAGCGCAGGTAAGTTGGGATCCCGTTGTGCCGTTCTCAGCTGGACAAATATGTTAGCGAGGTCTATGATTCGGCGAGGCTTGTCGATAGGAATTTTAGGAAAACTGTTGAGGCTATCCAAGAGTGTTGCTTCTACGTCCTTGGAAGCACCATACAAGTTTGTCAAGCCTTTTCCATGATAACCGTAGGGCAGTGGCTAGGTCATCTAAATGGGATGCCAAAAATGCCCTCAGTACGTTGGCAGACTGTGGCCCTAGCCATGCTATCAAGTGTCCGATTATTTCATCAGGGTTCAGGCATGCCGCCTGAACGGGGCACAGGAAAAGTTTCTTCCATACTAGATATTCACTGCCTGGCTTGTCAGAGAATCTGTGAATTCCGTTGGCATGCAAATTTAGCTTTCCACTCTGTACAGCCAAGTTTCTCCAGTAATCTTCAGCATTTGCTGAATTATGGGGAGGTATTGACATAGAGGATTGTTCCCCTGGATTCTCGTAGGGTGGGTTCAGGTTGTAAGTCAAGAATGGGTTGTAGTCTTCCTCCCAGTACTTATGGAGGATGTTGTTCTCCCATACTGGGGACAATGGTTGAGCGTCACGCTGATGTATAGGCTGGGCACGGTTACCTTGTGGTGCCTGGGAGCCGGATTGGTATTGAGGTTGTGGCAGGAATGGTGCTGCCTGTGGATTGAGTGTGGCAGTTGTCATTGATGGCAAGTTGACTCATGTAGAAGTCGTTGTAGGCACTGGTGGGCTATGTTGCTCGGCCAGCAGGGCATGAGACATTGCGGTAGGGTTGATGGTGCTGGGAAGAGAATCTCAGACCTTAGTACATACAACATCAGTTGGGGAAGGTTTGCTGTTGGTGAGAAGTGAATCTCGTACTTTAGGTCGTACAACGTCAGTTGCGTAACTGACATGTAAAATCTGTGGTTGAGATTCATCCCTGTGCGTCTCTGGTTGTGGGAGACTGCTGGGCAACTGAGGCGGTTCCATCTGCTCATTTTGAAGTGAGTGCTCTTCATCCACGTAGGCCTTGACCCATGTATCTGGGCTCTCTTCTCCCAACTCTTTGAGGTCGAAGTTGAGGGAGGCAGCATTGGCCGCCTTCTGCCATGCTATGGTCCATGCTGCTTTCGCTGCCGTCTCTCTTTGTTGTTCGAGTAATTCCACTTGGGCCTGAGCTTTGGCTATTTCTGCCTGTTGATTGGCCATTTCTGCTTGTTGATTGGCCTGAGCTTTGGCCATTTCTGCTTGTTGTTTGGCCAGTTCAGCCTTCTATTGTATCACCTCTGTTGTAATACGTAAATCTGCCTCTGCTGCTGCAGCTTCAACTTGTGCTTCTACAGCTCGTTCGGCATAACTTTCTGCTTTGGTAGCCTGAGATGCACCGCTACGACAGGAGGATGTTCTGGAAGGATGGTGAGAGCCAGCAGCAGAGAATTGGCGTGAGACACTAGAACCTGCCTGCGATGAAGCCGATTTGGGATGGAGGGAGTAGGCTTTCTTAGAATGGTGAGAAGAAGACACATGTGATCAAGGAGCCATGTTGGATGTGGCCCTCCTCCCTTGATGCTACTTCCTGCTGAAGCACATTGTGGAGTGCTGCCTGGAGGGCTGTCTTGCTTTTCTCGACACAGTCTTCATGTTCCTTGTGAAAGTCGTTGAAGTATTAGATGTGTGTTAGGAGTTTGGGGTCACCCAGTCTTGACTGGATGGACTTGAGATTGTTTTTGCTGTGTCTCCACCGTGAGAAAAGGGCATCTAGATCATCTAGCAATGTGAGGAGTTTCTCGGGGGGCAGCTTATGTTTTGGGGCATCACAGATCTTCTCAAGCTTTGCCCATGAGTCTGTGTAGCAGTGATATTGCTGCTGCCAATTGTTTCTTAAGTGTTCTTCTATGGGTTCGGTAAGCTTCGTACTCTTTCTGAGGTCATAGGCTTTCGGAGGTATCGTGGCTTCTCCAGAGGGTTGGACATCTAAAGGCGGTTGTTGGGAACCAGTTTCCATGTTTATGACAAGGGTGGGTGGAGGATTCGGGTCTGCTGGTACATCAGAGACATCTGTCATAGCTGAGGCAGTTGCCATGTTTCAAATTGGCAAAAGGTGAAGTTGGAAAAATTTATTGGTTTTCCGTGCAATTCCCTTTTTTTTTGTATAAGAGTGCGCTGCAAGCAGGTAGCAGAAAGTAGAATTGCTGCTGGATTTAATACTTGAGCATGTAGGTGGCACTGCAGAGTGTGGGCGATGCTAGCACAGCACACAGTATGGCTGCTTCTAGGGTGCATTGTGAGCTTGCAACACAAGGGGGCTCTAGAGGTTGCATCGTGAAGTCTGAAGACTAAAAGGCTGAATGCAGAAATATGCATAGCCTAGTCTGAAGACTTGAGGGCTGAACGCAGAAATATACCTATAATTGTCGCTTGCTTCACAACGTGGCAGCAGAGGGTCAGGAAGACGCTGTTGCTACGCCCATGTTAGGTTGCAGTTACTCTTGGGACCTTTGAATTAAGTTGATTAAATTGTCCACAATAGTTTCAGGGAGATTTTTCTTTGAGCCCCAGATCTAGCAGTGGGCTGAAGATAAAAAGAGGGAGGATTTCCTTGCCCACTCTTGAAAAAAGGGAAAAAATTGTAAGAATTCTTTAACTTCACTGTAAATTTCTTCTTGACCACTAGATGGAAATGTAGGCTGCTTTACTTGAGTCTGATTTCTCTCTTTAGGGGGTGAGCCTCGTGGCTATGAAGTTTGCTGATTGCCCAAAGGAATTTATTGCCTACTTCAGATGGTGCTGTAAGCTAATAGTTGAGTGTCAGTTGATTTCGATGGAAGGGAAAAATTCATTAGGAAAAATACCTCAGTAAGTTGCATGCACTGTGGCCGTGTTATGCTTTTAATTTTTTAGTAAAGAGAGGAGATGAAGAAATGTTAGGCTTTTAAACAAAAGAAATTGCTCCCTAAATTATTTTGTTCAAATAGCTTGCTTGAATCAGCCTTGTGACTTGGGGGGAAGAATGTGCTCTTTTGCTTCGAAGATGGTCCTTCACTAATGATTTATGACCCCCAATAAACTGGCCAGAGTGGTTGTAAAATAGTTGGAGAGACCTCCTTTATTGCCTCTTCGAAGCAGCCGGGAGCATAAGAAATGCAAAGCCTTTCCTTTTAGCAATACATGCAAGATTTATCAAACTTTCCATTGCGTTTGGAAAGGGTTTGTAACTGGAGAGAGACATAGATGGGGAATACCTGGCCCCTTCCTTCAATTCCAAACAGGCTGTAAGGTTACTTTGGCCAACAATGGGAAGACGCAGATTAAGCCAGAGAATAGGATGTTTGAAAGTCTGTTGCATAAATGGAGAAGGGTGGGTGAGTGGATTACTGGTTCTCTTTGTTTGTAGCATGTGGGGGAATTCCAACCCCTCCCACCATGTAAACAGCATGTAAAAAGTTCTGTTGTTCACAGAGAGAGAGAGAGAAAGAGAGGCGATGAGAAAATGTAGGCTTAAATTAACAGTGCATATTCACTCCTGGCTTCAATATTACTTTGCTTTATCACAAATCCAAATTAACAATCTTTATACAGATGGGTTTCAGGATCATCTTTTATTTTTCTGCCTTCTGCACAGAGGTGGATTTGAAGCTGTACAGATGCAGATAGATAACTCAACAAGACGTCCATAACAAATTACATTTATTAGTTCATCAGGTATCCTCATAACTCACGTTTGTGATGAAGTTCTTCTTTAATGACCAATCCTTTGTATATCTGCCTTGTACTAAAAGATGGTTATCTCCTAACCCATCTCGTAGTGATAGAAAGAAGCTGCCACGAGTTAGAGAGTTCAGACAAAGAATAAGGAAAACCTCCCCCGCCCTTCGAGGGTCAATTTAGTGACCAATCGGGATTACAGATGTGGCCATGTGACATGAACTACATTTCCCAGGATACCTTTAACTACATTTACCATGATGCATTCCCTTAAGGGGACAGCTCATAATTCCTAAGTAACTATCCAATTCCCATAGACTGGCTGGGACAGCACACCCTCTGAGGCTGATTAATAAATAGCTGATTTTGGTTTTTGATTCTGGTTTTTGAACATATAAATTAAAACATTGCCTTTTTATGTTGTACATATTTTGTGGGCAGTACATATTTTAGTTCATAATACTTATCCTTTGTCTCTCATACAGAATTTTTCTTCTGTATTCTTCTTCTGCATTGATGCCAGATCCATATATTCAGTTTAAACTATATTTTATTTTTAAGAGTGTGCAGATTGCATAGGATGTGGTTATAGTCTATTGCCTATATGATATCTCTTGAACTGAACTATTGAATTTAATGGTGAAATTTAAATCTGCTTTGGTATGTTCCTCATTCTATGGCTTGCAAATTCCAAAATGTGCTTCTATTTGTAGAAATGACCTCCCAGCACTAATGATGGTGATCAGCACCTAATTTGTCACCTCATGTTAGTGTTATTTAGATAATTTTGGTAAACCAAGAAAGAAAACTAAAGGTAATAGACATTTTTATTCCCTTTTTCATACCAAGAGCTGAGTCATCGTGACTGCTCCCGACAAACCAATTTCTTTGCAAACCCATTAGGCATGGATACATAAATGTGGACCATAAGCATGGCGAACAACAGCTGGGAAGACATACTTTTCCAATCTTTTCTTTCAGAGGCATTAAGAGCAAAATACTTGTTTACATATATATACGTCCATTAGAGATATCCATTTTGATGTCTATGGCTCCCTTTTGCCTCATGTTCCCTTGACTTTCTGTTTTTTAAAGTCAAAGAAGGGGCTTGGTAGAACCTGTTTTACACATAGAAAAAACAGTTATTAGTTATTTTTCCTTCCAACTACCTCTTGAGATAGTTGTCAGATTGGGGCCTATGCTCTCTCTCTCTCTCTCCACCTGATCTATTTCAGAAATAGTTCTGTTGGGAAAAATCAGTAGAAGGAAAGCTACATAGGCATTTTAAGTTCCTGGAGAAAAGACAGGACATAAATCTAATAAATAAATAAACCTCTTCCTTCTAAGAATCAATATGTGTGTTGTGATCTTTCTATACTAGCAGCATACATCTTTATCGTGTTTACATTTCAAAAGTACAAATGGGACCCCCAAGAAAATATGTGAAGTTCCATACTGTATGCTTTTAAACAGCCTGGTTCTTCAGGTATCAGGAAATTTTAAAAGAGCTTCTTCATAAGATGCCAGCCAGAGGGCTTTGTTTGGCATCATATCCTTCCTCCACCGTTATTTCTGTACATGCATCTAATTGCTTGTTAATAGCACCATTATCCTTCTTGAACATAAAATTCATGATGTCCTTCTCTTACATAAAAAGCAGAATCCACATTCAATTGTTGCATGAATCAGGAAACTAATATAGCCTAACATTCCTTTTTTTTTTTTTAAAGTTTCCTTTTTGTGGTTTCCTAACCTGGAACCTCTTTAAAGAGGAAGGAAGGGGGTGGGGAGAGGTTTTCTCTTTCTGAGGGCAAAAGCAAAAATATTTGAGTGGAGCCTCAAGCAAGATCTTCAGTACAACCCTGGTACCAGCTACTTCAAAGAAGATCTAAAATAAAAGCAATAAATCAGTTATCTGTATTTCTTTTTTCAGCTGTCATCTGCTCATATTGACAAGAGATTTGTAATTTCTTCCCTGTCTTTGAAAAGAGAGTGACAGATAGAAGTGGCTGGAAGTAGGGTGAGCTGTTTTCTAAAAAGATAGTGATGTACCATAACATTGCTCTGATATTTTTTATAAAGCTCATGCTTCACAGCCTGGGATACTAATGTAATGATGCATTTAACATATTGGAAAGAATTTCATCATCTATCAGCAAATCCGGGAGGAATAAAGGTGTTTTTCATTATTTTACTCAAAGCGTTAATTTCTAAAAGTAGAGGTAGTCCTCAACTTATGACCACAATTGAGTCCAAAATTTCTATTGTTAAGTGAGACATTTGTTAAGTGAGTTTGGCCCCATTTTACGACCTTTCTTGACAAAGTTGTTAAGTGAATCACTGCAGTTGATAAGTTAGCAATCTGGTTGTTAAATGAATCTGCTTCCTTATTGACTTTGCTTCTCAGAAGGTCACAAAAGGGGATCACATGACTGCAACCGTCATAAGTGTGAACCAGTTGCCAAGCATCTGAATTTTGATCACTTGACCATGGAGATGCTGCAATGGTTGTAAATGTGAAAAATAATCATAAGTCACATTTTTCAGTGCCATTGTAACTTTGAATGGTCACTAAGTGAACTATTATAAGTTGAAGACTCCCTGTATTACCAATATGCCTTCTGAAAATCTGGGAAATGAACCTGGTCTGTGTTTTGTAATTCTAAAATAATTGGTGAATTGTCTTCTTACTCTCATACCACTTCAATGTGTTTCTAGGATATTTCCTGATTGTACTAACCAAAATATATTGTGGAGCTATTTTATCATTGCCATCCTATAGCAAAGGGGAAAACAGACACCAATTTTCAGCAAGAACGATCCAAGGAGCTATGGGGACAATCATAAACTCATTCACCCCTAGAGAAGATGATGATGTTGCAAGATCTCCCTGAAGATTCCATGGATCAGATCAATGGATCAGATCAATGGTTGAAATACAGTGAGATGTTCAGCTGGGATCCATGTTAGGTGACTCCAAGAGAAATGAAAGAAATCAGATTGTCCATCTGTCCCTTGAACAACAAATCAAACTGATGGACAGCATTTCAAACTAGAAAAAAAGCTGCTGATAGATAGTTCCAGATTATTGCTGTTCATTGGGTGAGCTTTCAAGACATTTCCTGCTCCCACCATTTTTTAGAAATTAGCACATACTTATTACCTCCATCCTTTCTCCTCTTTGCATCCAATGACAGAAATCATGACTGACTTCCTGTGGAAATTACCTTTTATTGACCATCTCTCAGAAAACAGCCATTAACTGCCCTAGTTTTTGAGATTCTGTATTAGGGTACAAAGAGTTTATTGTCAGAAGACGTCAATCCCAAACATTCCAAAAAAATTTGGGGGAAAATGGCAACTTGGCAAAATTTATTGACCTGATTAGGAGAGAATATCACAACTGCAAAATGAAGGTTGAGGAGATCTTCATACATGACATAGAGTGCACACCTTTCCTTCATGCTGGGCGTTCCATCTCCATCATCACAATTTGGCAAAGGACTGATGTGAAGAAGTCTGTCTTCAGCATTTCATTTCCCACTGATATCCTGTTTATCTTTTCTAGAGATGGTATTCAGCATTCTGGAGAACTGGTAGCAGAAATTTTGAGTAGTTCAGAGAACTGGCAAATATCACCTCTGACTGGCCCTGTCCCCATCTATTCTCTACCTCCCGAGTCCCAGCTGATTGGCTGGGTCTTCTTTTGTTGCCCTGCACAGGAGAATGGAGCTGGAAAGCAGGTTGGTGGGGAGGAAATGGGATTTTGCAGTAACCTTCCCCTGGAGTGGGGTGGGAATGGAGATTTTGCAGTATCCTCACCCACACCCACCAAGCCACACCATGCCACACCCACCAAGCCACGCCCACAGAACTGGTAGTAAAAAAATTTGAATCCCACCACTGATCCTTTCCTACCTGATTCCAGCATGGGAAGAATTTTAATAATCAGTAATAATCATAGAAGATTCTTTTCCCCACTATCTTAATTGACCGAGACTAGAAAATATGTTGCAATCAAATAGGTAGGTTTTAACAAAGATCCAGTGCTAAGATTGTTCAGTCAATGGATAAATAGTAAAACCAATTACCTTGGGCAAGAGTAACTAACCAGACAAAGAACCTGTTCATTCACACTTCCACAAAACCACAAATCGGCTGCCCACACACCATCTACACAACAAAGGCAAGTCAACAGACACAAGGAAGGACAATTGATTGACCTTTTGACAGAGTCACACAATAGAACCAGCAGACACATACATATGCCTTACAAGCCCCCACCAAGGACCTATCGTCCCCTAAAAAACAACCTCTGTGTACCTCATTTTCTTTGTCCCCAACAAACAAACCTTTTTGCTTTTGAAAATAAATAAAATAAATAAATCTCCTTTCCTCATAGTGTGTCTGGATTTCATATTGATTTGTTCTTGCACAATTCCAGATCGAACTGGTACCCCAAATTATTATTCTGACACCAGGGATCCTGGTAATAATGCTTCCTGTACCTGAGAAAGATAAGTGTGAGCCATAAAGGTTGTATTGTGAAAACTGTACAGTCTCAACAGGGTCATAAG
The DNA here is from genome assembly GCF_049901735.1 of Notechis scutatus. NCBI lineage: Eukaryota > Metazoa > Chordata > Lepidosauria > Squamata > Elapidae > Notechis > Notechis scutatus. The sequence goes on along the minus strand of NC_142009.1, from coordinate 129,079,860 downwards.
ATTTTGTTTCTGATGGAAAAGCTGACTGTGCTGTATACAGTTGAAACAACATGCTGTTTCTGCACCATTGCACTGACCTACTTTACTCTCAATAGATGGTGAATATTTTGGAGCCCAGTTATGAAGGTTTATTTTTTTTCCTGGGGCTTTGGTTGCCCTTCAAGTAGGTGTGTGAGACTAGGCTGAAGCTGCCATATATAAAAATGAAGCAGGCCCATAAGCAGAGTGGATAAGCCAGGAATCTTAGCTTTGGAAGATAAATAAGAAGTTGTTATGGAAACAAAAGAAAAATGTTGTCATGCCCCTGGTGGAGACTGACTCTGAGGGAGAGGAGGAACAGCCGACAGGGAGTGGAAGTGTGGCTCCGGAGGTTGTGGAGGAGGCTGGGGAAGGGCAGAGGCCAGCTGAGCAGTCAGAGGAGGACCCAGGCCCATCCCCTATCCATCCTAGGGCACGCAGGGAGGAACGGATAAGGGAGAGACGTGGTCTCCTCGGGAGGAAAGGGCCTTGATCCTCTTCATGGGCTGCAGGTGTGACAACTGAATAAGAGTTTGGACTCTTATACTGGCAAACGCTGGAAACAAAGGGTGTAAATATCTCTAGTTTATAGTTCCTCTCTGAGTTTGGCATCCTTCCCAGTGTGTGTTATCTATGGACATCCTCCAGCCCTTATCTTGCCTGGTTTGTGTTGCTTTTTTCCTTCTTCATGGAACTGTTTCTGTGGGAGTTTTTTTGTCTTCTGTCAAAGATATTTGGAGCTTGGGGTCTCTTCAGCGACAGACTGAAATCTTAGTTATTCAAAATCATTCTAGTACTGGTATGAACCTTGTAAATCTTTCACGTTTCTTTTCAATATCTATCAATCTTTGAGAACAATTGAAATGTTTCCCTCCCTTCTTCATTATTACTTAACTGTTAATAAGCACACCATTGGATAGTCATACAGTTTTATCTTATAAATTATTTACTATTAATAAGCAAAATAATTATTCAAATTCATTCTAATAACTGGTATAAATTCCCTTATAAATCTTTCTCATTTCTTTTCAATATTTTATCAATCTTTAGAAACAATTGCAATGTTTCCCTCTCTTCTTTATTATTGCATTAATTATAAATACACATACCATTACATAACAATACGGTTTTATCTCATAGATTATTTACTTATTTCATTTCTAACTCATTACAGCATTCTACTGTCACAACACTATCTTTTGTACCTTTGCAGAATCCTCACTTTTAACTAAATTTAACCATTGTCTCCGTGTTTTCTAGCTGAGCAAATACCTTTAATCCTAGTACGTTTCCCCTTTTTCTTTATTTCCTGTTTTTGTCCCTCATAAGTTCTTTCCCTTTCTGTCTTTCCCCCCTTTTTCTCATCCCTTTTTTATACCCTTCTCTCTCTAATTTTCCATTCTGTAGTTTTGTTTTCTGCTTCTCCTTGCTATTATACTTCTTTTTCAGACTATTTTTCTTTTTGGCTGTTCCCTTTGATCTCAAACTTTTAACTCCTTTCCCCCCCTTTCCCCTTATTACCACACTTTGCATTATTTGATCATTGAAAATGGCTTCTTCTTTATCCCACCCTTCTTCTTGCTCTTGAAGCTTTTCCTTTTGCTTTTCATAGTTCAGGATCTCCATTTCAAAAAATTCAAATACAAAGCCAAAGGATCTTCCTCCCCTTTCTGCATCTTCTTGCTGTTTTTTAAGACTCATCCTCAATTCTTCCAGGAGTGATGGCATTTTAAACACTTTTGAACAACCACCCAATTGACTTTAACTAAAAACAGAAAAAGAAAGAATGCCAAAAACTTTTTTTTTTAAATCACCAAATGATCCCAGACTGTTCCTTCTTGTTTCTTTCCTTTACTTTTCCTTTCCGTGGGGTACTGTATCTTTTAATAAGATTTCAGTTACAATGTATCCTCGGGAGTCTTTTCAAAATTTCACTGTTAATCCTCTTTATTTTTCCAGGTGGCACTCCATTTTTCCATTATTCCAAGTTCCACCCTTTTGCCTCCACTCTTCTCCTTTTTAGGGCTTTAAAATGACCAAGAAAAAAAAATCTTTATTCTCCTTTTGACACTTAGATTTCAGCTTAAGGTTGCCTATTAGTGTCAAAATAGATTAATATAAATTTCTTTCCATACCATTTGTAATTGTCAATATAAAGGTAAAAAAAAAGGATTTTTAACCCCCTTTTCTCTTTCCTTCGCCACTTAAAGATCTTCTTTCAGAAGTATCCCTCTAGGTACTTTTAGATTCAGGGTACCTTGCTTAGATGTTCTCTGTTGTTTAGCCTGGTCTGTCCTGCTTTCCTCTTTGTCTTCCTCCTGCACAATCTTATCCAGTTGGGTTCTTCTTTGAGGTGGCCATATCTGACCACCGCTGCAACCGCCTTAAGGGAAGGGAGTTTAGACCAGCCAAGGAGGAGAGATGCAGCTCCCCGCCACTCAGCTAGCAATCTCCCCTTCTTCACCACCTCTACGGGGTGGCTTCAGCCCTGAATCCAAAGGATCGGGGCTCTAAAGTGGCGAGCACAGATTGAAACTGTGCATGATCGCAGATTTCGGTCTGTCACTGAAGAGACCTGTTGTGTCCCTGACTAGCTAAGTCTTCAACCTGGTCTGCATTTTGAGCGGGACCACCGACTGTTCCCATTGGTTGGTGCCGTTTGACAGAAGACTATATAAGGAGCTGTCAAACGGCATCAACTGGGCTTTTGGGGCTCCGGCTCCAGCCAGCCGGCTGCCAGCCCAGCTGGGCAGCCACGTTAATCTGTTACTGCTTCAAATAAAGAAACGTTATTCTTCAGCTCCTGTGTCTGCCTGGTGTGTCCGTCCGACCAATACAACAAGACCCAAACCGGAAGTCCGGAATTTTGCTTCTTAAGAATGTTGGAAGAGAACATATGAAATTGTAAACAAGACAGACGAAAGTATAAGTACAATGAATAAAAAGATATAGAAATTTAGGTAAAAGAAATACAATTGAATAAGAAGAAAATGAGATAACCATAAAAGAAAATTAAGAGCAGTAAAGGGGGAAATAGTGAGAAGTTGGAAAAAGAGTAATAAGATATGAAGTTGAATACATAAGATGAATATGCATATGAAATTGTGTCTGTATGGAAATGTGATAACCTGGAATGATGCTATACTCAAATAAGATGTTTTATTTGTTTTGTTAAAACTCAATAAAACTTTGTTTTTTTAAAAAAGAAATTGATATTTGGAGCTTGGAAGCAAAGTGAAGTAATAAAAGGGGCTTCATCTGTTTTCTGTGACTGTGTTTGTTTTGTATCCCACCTTGGGTCATCACAAATGTCACCAAAACCAAGAAAAAGAAGTTGGGCCTGGCACTTGGGAAACCCCTCCCCAAATCCTATCAACAGCTATCAGAATTGTAAATCAAGGAGGAAAGAGTAGCTGCCGGTCTTCTCAATCAACAAAACAAGGACCTGAAGGGATAAAAGAAGTCTTGGAGCTCGCCTACTCTTGGATTCATCTTTGGATCCAGCCTTCATCTCAAGTAATGCCTGCCAACCTAGATGAGAATGACATGAGTGTATGTGTGTGGGTGTATACGTGTGAGAAAGAGCAAATACATATATTGTAACCAGTAAAGTTTAGCTGTTATTTTAAATGTACTGGGTCTCTTCATATTTTAAAGAACCAGCTGTGCCTTGGTATTCCGTTGAAAGTGATTTGAATGTGGCTATTCTCCAGGGTTGTGAGTGTGTGAGTGAGGGACCATAAGGCAAACTTGGGGACATGTGTAACAGGTGTTCACAACCCCATTCTTACAAGAAAGTGAGGGTAAGATAAGGAAAGTGTTAACCCGGGACCTGGGCTACATTTGATTCCATTTCAAACTGGGACTGCTTTTGTTTCTGTTAAAGAAAGTTAACCAGCCACTCCCCACCAAGTCAATTCTTCTTGTCACCATAAATCTGACAGCAACTGGAGAAACTCTGAAACTCAAACCCAAACTTTATTACAGCCACAGATCAGGAAAAAAAGAAACACAAATACAAACAGGCAGACAAGTAATTAATAGAAAATGAACTTAGTCTACAAGATGCATTACTTAATACATTTTGGAAGCTAAATTATAGACTTTGGCAATGTTATAAGAGACCTGAAAATTCTTCCCAGCTAATGGAGAGACTGTATAAGAGTCATCAGACCAGACATTATTATTTAAAAAAGAAAAAGAAAAAAAGATTGGTATAAAATCAAAGAGAAACGTGTAATATTTCCAACTGCTTTCATTTCCACAAACACAGTCAGGAAGTTTTATCTATCATCTGTCTGTCTGTCTGTCTGTCTGTCTGTCTGTCTGTCTGTCTATCATCTAATTTTTCACCATCAGCAACCATAAATTTGGGGGGGATGATTAGAGAATTAAATGATGAATTAAAATATTGCCTTCGCTCTTAAAAGCTGTTTCCCCTTCCTTTCCCTATGATATGTCTTCTTTGCCATTGCAAAGTGTGTAAGCTTGCCTACAGATATATTAAATTACCAATGATAGGCCTAATTTTTCCTATTTCTTCCGAATCACAAAGGGGAAGATGAGAGGAATGTTAAAATCTTTGTTTTGCACCAGGATAGAAGGAAGGCTACTGTCGCATGTCTGTGTAAAGCCTTATCCATATTTAGAAGAGGCCACAGTGTAAATATAAGCACCCTTCCCATCAAATGCTGTCAAGTTCTAAAGCAACTGTATGGACTGAACAGCAGCTTCAGTTCCTCACTGTAGTCTAAGCCAGGGGTCTCCAACCTTGACAACTTTTAAGACTTGTGAACTTCAACTCCCAGAGAGGAATTCTGGGAGTTGAAGTCCACAAGTCTTAAAGTTGTCAAGATTGGAGACCCCTGGTCTAAGCTGCTAGTCTTCTGTGCTGCACCTGGTTGTCTTAAATTCTAAGACCAGAAATTCTAATCTGGTCTGAACTGAGTTGGCAATGAGGCGCAGGCTAAGTCAGAGACAGAACCAGTACAATTCCCCTACTTCTTGCTTCCCCTCAATGCAAGGAAGTCTCACTGACCAACTCTTGTAAAGAGTCTTCAACATACAACTCTAATGGAGTCTGGCCCTTTTTAATGAATTTTTTGTGGCAGTCATGCAATGAATCAGCACAGTCATTAAGTGAATCCATGATCTTTAAGCAAACCAATACTTCACAATTGCATGGTTTTGCCTGAAAACTGGAAGTGCCAGTTTTCAGCACAATTGTTGTAACATGTGATCACATGATAGTGTGACAATGGAAATGGCTGTAAATGCAACTGGGCTCGAAATTTGGTCATATGACTACAGAGGAGGCCTAACCATCAAATCTGGGTCATAAGCCCCCTTTTGGGGTGGGTGGGTCAGTTGTAACTTAAAATGGTCACTGAGGGACCAGTAATGAAGTTGGTCATAAGTCAAGGACTACCTTCATTACTGGTCTTTTCCATTTTAGCAATCGTTCTGTTCTCACCAGTCCCCAAGCCTTTCTTTTGCTTTCCAGATATTTGCACACAGTGATTTCTTTATCACTCTTCTGTAGGGGGGTAGGTCTTCTCTGACACTAAGGCAGAGAATGTGTCATTGTTGGTTCTGATGCTACCATAAAGAATTAGGGAATGACCCTAACTCCAGCCTTGCATTTGTCCATAGGGCCAAGGAAACCTGGGAGCAATGAAGACCTGACCATTGAATTTTACAGAAACAAAGCAGCAATGCTCCTAAAAGGTAAGAAGAAGGGACCCTTTGCAGGGCTGTGGGCAGGGGTGGGAAAGCAAGGGGAGCATGCATGACCCAACCTGGATAGAAACCGCAAGCATCCAGTGGAAATGAAAGGCTTGACTGGAACATGAATTTTTGGGATTGAGGAGGGTTCAGTGTCTTCCAGTTTGGGATCGACCGTAGGAGATCCACCATCAAAACATCAGAGCAGGTTGGCAGACAATAGTTAGGAGTCAAGGGCAGAGAACATGGGCACAGGGACCATTGGAAGCGGTCCAGGAGTAGCAGGAGGGCAACTTCCTCCAATCCTTCTCTCAAGAAGTACTGAGCGGCCCTATTGGCAATGATCCAAGCAGAAAGTGTGCTAAATTCAGGAGGTATCATACAACCAATCATTGGCCTGATCATAAATCAACTGGGAATAGGTCCAATCATGTGTAATTTTCTAGATAAGTGTCTTCTTCCTGCTGAATTGGAAATTACCATTCAATGCATAGCGTCAGGAGATTGATGGAATTTAATCAATACCATTGCCCCAAAACAGAATTGACTGGATAAATGTCCTTTGAATATTCCTCATATTGCTTCTGGAGAATAAAATTAAAACAAGAGGAGGGGGAAAAATTAAAAACTTTAAAGAAGTGGGGGGGGGGAGGGGCAGCCCAGATGGAGTCATATTTAGACCAGGAATTAATTGTTGCTATCCAAACATTGGTTTCTAGACTGGCCCTATTGTCTAAGCCTAGGTCCCTGTTTTACAGCAGGCCTGCCAATTCCAAAGCAGTTTTTATCATTCATAGAGATAATACTTTTGAGTGCAGATTCCATAATATACTGCATATCACTATTTGGATGTGCTGTGTAATAATTCACTGTTTCTATTTTTGCATAATGGGTGCTTGACCAAAGGCCATTTTTATAGGATAAAATAGTAGCCAAACTACAGGACTTTCCTGCTCCTGATCTCAGGGAAAGAAAGTGGTAGGAAGCCTACATATGTCTTTCCTTTCCTAGATATTATGAAGACCTCCAGTCTTCTCCAGTCCCGGAGCATTTCCTATTAGTAAATGATCAAATAGGAATGACAGTGACAAGGAATATCTGAAGAATATATGCAGCAAATTAATTCCAATTGTTGTAAGTCAAAAGGAAAAACCAAAAAGGGGAGAGAGAAAAGGAAAGTTGCCTTTGGAAGAATATTGTACATGTAGCTATTTATTGCCTTCAAGTCAGAGGTGGGTATTCAGCAGGTTCTGACCAATTCTGGAGAGCCGGTAATGGAAATTTTGAGTAGTTCGGAGAACCGACTGGCCCCACCCTATCTATTCTCTGCCTCCTGAGTCCCAGCTGATCAGCTGGGATTTCTTTGGTTGCCCTGCACAGGAGAAAGGAGCTGGGAAGCAGGTTAGTGGGGTGGGGAGGGAATGGGATTTTGCAATAACTTTCCCCCAGGAGTGGGGTGGGAATGGAGATTTTACAAAATCCTTCCCTTGCCACACCCACAAAGCCATGCCCACAAAGCCAAGCCATGCCCACAGAACCAGTAGTAAAAAAAATTGAATCCCACCACTGGTCCAAGTTTATTTTATTCTACATTATATGCTAGGAAGTTTGAAAAGAATTTAAAATATCACTGAGATCTTTTCTTTCATCTATAAAAGCTTGTTGCAATCTTTTTCATTACTTGATTTTATTCACAGTAGAATGAAAGGTAATCATTGAGGCTATGCCAAAGCTCCCAAAGGCTGAATAGATAATGCAAATGAGTATTATTAGTGGATTTTCCAGTGGCTGGAGCAAGTGATCTTCTCAAATCTGCGATTCCACACTTGAATGGGGAGACACAATAATAGACCATTGAGACAGTTTCTCCTGAGTGCTGTTCCAAGCCTGTGGTTCACGGACTGCTCTCACAACGTCCAGATTGCTTCAAGCAAGGAAGCAGATCAGATGATAGTTATAGTGAAGGTGACAGGCAAGATCTTCTTGTCTCCTCAGACGAGGTAATCGAGATGTTATCTGCAACCCCACTGCATGCGTTCTTGGAGGATACTTGGTCAATTCCAGTTTGGGTTTAGAATGGAAATGGCCTTGGTGATTTTGACAAAGAAGCTGACAGAGGAAGGCCATCTGTATAACTCTTACTCAATGTCTCGGTGTATCTTTAGACCAGAATATACTCCAAGAATAGCTCAGTGGCTTGGAGTTTTAAGGGAAAAGGCATGCAGGGGTTCCGTTTCTAAGTTAGACAGATGGGAAATTGGAGGTTGGGTGCTCTACTGCTGCTACACAGGTGCCTTAAGGCACAATTGTGACTCCCAAGCTATATAATGTCTATATGAGGCCATTGAATGTGGTCATTTGCCATCAGGTGTGAGTGGCACATTGATAACAGCCGGTTGTATTTCTCTGTGATATCAGACTCTGAAGAAGCTGTGCACAATTTAACTTTGTGTTGGCACATACTTAATCAGAGCCTCTAAACTGATACCGAATCTTGATCAGATAAGGGCAGATAGGAAGGATACTGCTCAGATACAGGAAATCGGGGGATTGCCTGCTCTGGACAGAGCTGCATTTCTCTAAATGAAGAAGCTTGCAGTTTGTCACAGGTGCTCAAGCAACATCTATTATCTCTGTATCAACTAGTTCTAGTGTATCCATAGCATCCCACTTCTGGACAGAAATTATTTCAATTTTTTAAAAAGGTGATATTTCTTTACACTATGTAAATGGGTGCAAATGTTGTAATACAGATAGTCCTCGACGTACAGCTGTTCGTTTAGTGATTGTTCAAAGTTACAACGGCACTGAAAAAAAGTGATTCATGACCCTTATGACTGTTGCAGCATTCCCGTGGGCACGTGGTTTACACTCAGATGCCTGACAACCGATTCACATTTATGACGGTTGCAGGGTCCCGGGGTCATGTGATTCCCCTTTTGCAAATTCTTGACAAGCCAAGTCAATGGAGAAAACCAGATTCATTTAATACTAATTGGAGAACTGCAGTGATTCACTTAATAAACGTGGCAAGAAAAGTCGTAAAATGAGGCAAAACTGTCTTAACAAATGTCTTGCTTAGCAGCATATATTTTGGGCTCAATTGTGGTCATAGATTGAGGACTCCATGTACATAGAAAGCACTATTATAATGTTCATGTTGCAGCTCTATAATTCTGTTTCTTTGTTTGCATTCGTTTGAAATTACGACAGCGCTGAAAAAAAATGAGTCATGACCAGTGGTGGGTTTCAAATTTTTTTCCTACCGGTTCGGTGTGAGTGTGCGCTTTGCGCGCATGCAGCATTTGCAACTCACCTTCTGCTGCAAGTCCTGTATGTAAAACAGCTGATGCCCGGCAATCGGGCTGTGCCAAGCAAAGCAGCTGAGGTTGAAAAGCAGGAAATGAAGGTCAATATAGAGCCAGGGCGGGTGAGAAGGCCCAACAGCTGATCATTGGAGCGATCTGGTTTGCTCACAGATGATCATCAGCGCTACCAGTTCGGCCGAACGGGGCCAAATCAGTAGAATACCACCACTGGTTATGACCAGTCCTCCTTCTTATGACCATTGCAGCCCACCCGGGGTCTCATGATCAAAATTTGGGTGTTTATTGATCAACATGTATTTACAATAATTGCAGTGACATGGGGTCACATGACTGCCATTTAAAAGCTTCCCAGTGGGCTTCTGATTAGGAAAGTCAATGTGGGAAGCTGGGTTCACTTAACGACCATGGCAAAAATGGTTGTAAAATTAACAACATAACACATAACAACCACATCACTTAGCAATGGAAGTTTCAGTCCCAATTGTAAGTTGAGGACTTCCTATATTGTTTGTATTTGTTATCTAAAAATGAAATTGCTGTTTCTTTGGCACATTTGGAGTCACACATTTTCATTTTTTAAATTCACTATCAAATTATTCAAGCACATGTACAACCATCTCTTACAAGAGTTCACTGCCTAAATTTGGAATTATTCTTTGACATCTAGCAACAAGACTAAGGAGTACAGCCAGTTGAATTTATTTATTGTACTTTATTTTATAATCAGATTTATATAAACATAAGCATCTATAAAAGCATAACTAAAGGAACTTAACAAAGAGAATCCCTATTATAAATTTCAAGCTAAGGATAAAATGGGATAGAAAAAAAGCTTTCATTTAAGAAACTATGCATATCAAAAGACCAAACTAAACACAACAAGTATAGAATCATAGAGGTGATAGTAAGATACCGAAGTGATGGATTTAGGATTAACTGTCAGTTGTAAAGTAACAAATAATTAAGAAATATGTTGCATACTTGATAGAGCAGCCATGAAGGCCTTGGAAAAGACTTGACATACTGTGATGTGTGTATTCCTACAAAGATAAGAATCATGTTAACTTTGACACTCTATGCAAGTTGAACTTTGAAGAAGCAGGATAGGAACTTGAAATGTGATGTTGAAGAAAATTCTTGAAAATGCCACAGACAGTCAAGAAAATTAACAAATGCATCATCTAACCATTTGTTAAAACAAACTATCCAAGTATTTTACAGCTTGCCAGCCAATCAGGCACAAAAAGAGTGAGAAACTGTGACAATCTGGACAGAAATAAAAGAACAAACAGGTGTGTCTACAGCAAAGTATCTGAACTCATCATGGAGCCCAACCACATTGCAAGGAATTCGAACTGTGGGCCATTCCCAGTGCATCGTGAGCCTTCTCGCTTGTCCTCTATATCACCTAGAGATTAAATCAGTTGTTGTGACAGACATAAACATGTTTCTCTAAGTGCCTCTGGGATTTTCTATGCTCTGTGATCATCACAAAAGTCTGTCCTTCCAGGAGTGAGATTTTAGACTGGAAGTTTTTAAAATACAACACTACGTAATGGTCCATGGAAAACCACATTGATTTCCTGATAACCCAAGCATTTAGAAATGGCTTTCTACAGAAGTGATTCTCCCTGAGCTACTGACTGTCACCAAGATAGCCATCTCAAGTCTGAAAAGTTCCAGAAGGGAAATGTTTGACTTATTGGGATGTGCAAATGCATGTCTTCTATATCTATATTGCTTGACAGCTTTTACATAAGGTAATTTCAAACATTATTGCATTTATGGCCTTTGGGCTAAATGAAGGTTGAATAGTTTAATGCCTCTGAAGTAATCTGGCACAATAGGTAGATGCACTTGTTTGAGTAATGGTCCTACTCTTTGTTAATAGCTTGGATGTTCTCCTTTTTATGATGCCCAGCTTTTTTTAAAAAAAAAATAAGCTGCTAAACAGAGATGACAACTACTCAATACAAGTGTTCCATAAGACCATTATCAAACTTGGCATGGCAAGAAATTCTTAAGATGCACCACAGTTAAAATTGAAACAAATGATGGTCTCTTTTTTACTTAGCTTTCTACTGAAAATATCCGGCATGAGAATTTTGAGAATACTATGAAGGGGAATGCAGACAAGTCCCCTTGACATAGATCCATGACCAAGATCATCCACAGCCATAACACCAACAAAAATTCCATCTTTCAGGCAGTTTAAAGGTATGCAGAATTGTACACGATGCATATCAAAAGAGCAAATTGCAAACTTTGATAATAGACAAGATATCTGCAAAGTTCCAGGGAAAGTTTAAACCTTCCTCAATCATCTGCTTTCTAAAACTCATCCTCTTTTAATGGGAATTAGAAAGCAAAACACATTTAAAAATCCCTGGCAAATGTGTTAGGAACTGTGGCCAGAATAACTAAGAATAAAACAAAAACTACAAACTTGCAATTGTATTATAACATTAAAATGAAGGCATCTCGTTTTATTGTTTCGTTGAAAGAGAAATAAATTGTGGTGCTCAGAATACTGCTAGCTAACCTCTGTGGCAAATCATATTTCTTAATATGATTTTAAATATTTTAAAATGTTATGGATTAGTTGGGCACACTAAGTAAGTACAGTAGGTTATGCAGCCAAATCACATAATTCCTAAATTGAAAGTTTCTTTTGATGTGAGCTATGTTGACAAGCAATGGGTTATATTTTTACACTGAACATTTCCTTTCCCCTTAAGCAATAAATCCTCCATTTGACTATAATCAACATGCCATCTAGGTTCAGAAAGATTCCCTTCCTTCTTTCCTTCCTTCCTTCCTTCCTTCCTTCCTTCCTTCCTTCCTTCCTTCCTTCCTTCCTTCCTTCCTTCCTTCCTTCCATCTATCCTTCATCCATCCATCCATCCTCCCTCCCTCCCTCCCTCCTTCCCTTGTGTATATAGCTATAACATATGGTTAATCAATTTAATGCATGTTTTGTATAAACAGCATCATCTCTTTTATCATCTACTGGATAGAATAAATGCCTTAGCTAATTATATTCCTATGTGACCTTCAATAAATAAAAGCACCAGGAGCAACAAAGTATGTGCTAATATGACACATACATTCATGAATGCTGCCTCCACACCTGGCATAGATTATATGCTAAGATTCCCCCTTCCTCTGTTTTTTTATTTTACCCTTCCCATCACCTACAATTAATTGAGAATCACCAGGAAGGTCTAAAGTTATGCCTAGATAGGAAGTATGAGAGAACTCTGAATCCATTTCTCATTCTGGGAAATTCTTTATCAGAACTTCCTGATATTTCACACACACACACACACACTCACACACACACTTTGTCTCTATACTGGAACTTCCAAAATTCAGGAAAAGCCAGCAGCTGTGGCTGGCAGGATAAAGAAGGAGGATTTTCAACACAGGATTTTCTTTCCAAGGCCAATTTCCTACTCTAATCCCAAAGGAGAAACCTGGACAATCATACGACTTCTGGAAATACCATCCCAGATGCCAAAAAAGATCAACCTTATTTCCTTTTCTAAGAACTCTTTTCTCTTGAATACTTTTAACTAGAGTATTGTTCAGAAAAATGTGTAAAGCTGAATTCATGAAACATATTGAGAACTTTGGTATGAAAAGTTCTTCGGTCATCTTTTAGTGTTTAATTCAATAGATAAACAAGGTTCACCGGGAATTTGTTCAATTTATCCTATGAACCTGAAAGAGATTCTGATTAAAGAGAAAAAAGGAAAATGTTTGGTTTATGCTTCATTGGTTTTCTCAACCTTAGATTATTTTAATCCCTGATATATCCAATTCTTTATTCTTTGCATTTTTATCTTTGCAAGGGAAGCCTTATTTTCACTTCAGTTACTTCCAGATGCTATAAAAGCTGCCAACAGAGAAACCAAAAGTTCCACCCATCATTTCTCCAGAATGTGTTGTGGGCTTTTCCAATTTCTGTGCCTAATTCTTCCTGCAAGAGCTTTATAACCAGCACTTTTGCAAGATAAACTCACCAGGATTTTAAGATTAGTTATCAGAACAGGGATTTGATACATCTGGCAGATGTCAGCCCAGAAGGACAACAGCTGGAAAAAAACCCATGGCGTGACTCTTACCATGCAATCATAAATTTAGCAAAGAAAACAAGAATGTTGTGTTCAGTTTCCAGATCAGCCTTCCCCAGTCTATGCACCCTCCAAAAGTGAAGACTTCAATTAAAATCCATACACTCGGTGGGTAACTGGATGGGGAAGTCTGCCGTAGAAAGTATAGAAAACATTAGATCAAGAAGAACCAGTAAGTCTTCAAAGAGGGGAGAACAGATGAGAGCTGGAATATATATTTGGGAATTTAGTCAAGTTGAAAATCTGAGTTGGTCAATTCAGGCCAGATTCAACTTAGCTCCCTTTTTGTACTTCTGTCCATCCTTTTCACAGAATGGCACGATTACATTAAGAAATGCATTCAAGAAAAAAAAAAACAGCACTAGAATGTCACATACCAAAGAGCCTGCCACAGATGTCCTCTACACACACACACACAAACACATTATGACTTGTTGAATATGAGAGACTTATGTCGACTTTGCCCAGTTTCAAAGGGTAATTTAGCAATTCCAAGTTCAATGCCTAGAAGTTCCAAAGGAAGTTGGAAACATTCCTCCTCTACATTAAAGCTTTTTTTCTCCAACTCTCATAGTTGACTCCTTAGAGAGAGATCAGGAAGCCTCATTTGAATAAAGGGCTCCAGATTACCTTATCATTTTAAAGCAAGGCTCTCTGGTTTAGTGTCAGGTCAAACTCCTCTTCTTAAAACAGAATTGCAGAGCTGCTTCACAAGGAATATAACACTACTTTGTTCCCATTGACATGATAAATAATTGATTCTGGCTGTAGGATCTCTTCCGCCATGAGAAAACTGTAAGCAGGGCAACTGTTGCTTTCAAAGACTGAGAGTTCAATAAGCCAACATACTTTAATTATCCATAATAATTTTATTTTAATTATCCAACATTTTAAAATGTGTTTGTGTGCATGTTTTGTGTGTGTATATTGTGCAGGTATACTCTCTCTCTCTCTGTGTGTGTAGTATGTGCCTGTGTGCATGTGTACACACAGGGATATACTACACCCACAGATAAATACAAACATATATTACTCAAAGCACCTTCCTGCATAAAAATTTTAAACTAGTTTTTTTTTTAAAGCATATTGTTGAAAGAGAAACCTGCATGGGGGCAGTGTTCAAGGATGGGTGCACAGTTTTCATCATCATATCCCTGACATCTTTAACTTGGGATGCCTTGATTGATGATGTGCCACCATGTTGGTATTTAAGCTTAGTGACCATACAGATTCATTTTGTCCATGATGATCTGTCATAACCTGGTCCTTCAGGTCTTCCAAAAATTCACCCTTTGCACCTGTAACTAAGCGCATCCATCTTTGATGGATGGTCTTCTCTTCTCTTTCCTTCTATCTTTATCAGCATTAGAGCCTTCTCCAGAAAGCTGGGTCTTCACATCATAACTCCTAAATAGAGTAATTTGAACCTGGTCATTTGTTGTTCCTCAGCCTTTTCTAAAGCCATCCTGAACATCTGGCATCTCCTTTTCCATGCAGAGTTCTAATCTGCACCAATCTCATTGTACACATGTTGTACTCTGATAATAAAGGTTATAATAATCTGCATTGGATGACCCTAAGCACTAATTTGCTAACATGCGATGGGATGCTTTGTGTTTAGTTTATAAAAGAAAATTTTAAAATAAAACCAAACTCAGTTTTGGTTACAAGAAATCATGACTATGCCCCAGGGCAGGTCTTCATGAAATGTTGAATCCTGATATATGAGGAAACATTTACTTAATCAATGGACCTGTTTTCATCCTTTTTTCCTCTCCTGGAAAACCTTCCAATTCATCTTATGAATTATATTCCAAAGGTGCTTTTTCAAAAGGCCATTGGACTTCCTTGTTTCTCCTTGAAGATGTTTCGCTTCTCTTTTCACTTCTTCAGCTCTGAGATGCTGGATGAGAAGCGAAACGTCTTCAAAGAAAAACAAGGAAGTCCAGTGGCCTCTTGAAAAAACACCTTTAGGACAACTATGACCTGAATGACTGAGAATCTTCATAGACATGAATTATATTGTTTTTCAAGCTATCATTTGGTTCAATGGTTTCAATGCATATGGTTATGTTGTGTTGGGAAATTCTATTGGCTACATATCTACAACTTTTTTGAAGGGTTCACTTGCACACAGTGATCCATAAGAATGACCTCTGAAGCTGTTGTTAGAAATAGTCTGAAATAATGAGAAATCTAAAGCAAAAGGTTGAAGTTGTAACTGTTCTTGTACTCTGTTGCATTGAAAAAAGATGGAAGTTACAACCTTTATTTTTTCTTCCCTTATCTTTGCACCCTTATTTTTTTCTTCAACCTTTCTTGTCTTGCATTTCTATTTGTATTCTATCCTATCTCATAATAAACTTTGAAAAACATAAACGAAAGGAATCGCTTCTGAGATCACATGCTATGTAGATTGAGAGCCTTGTGCCTCTCCTCAAGCTATTTTTTTGAACTAGCAACAGGGAAAAAGCAAATGAGCACCACAAAAGAGAGAGAGAGAGAGAGAGAGAGAGAGAGAGAGAGAGAGAGAGAGAGAGAGAGAGAGGGAAGAAGAAGAAGAAGAGAGAAGAAGAAGAAGAAGAAGAAGAAGAAGAAGAAGAAGAAGAAGAAGAAGAAGAAGAAGAAGAAGAAGAAGAAGAAGAAGAAGAAGAAGAAGAAGAAGAAGAAGAAGAAGAAGAAGAAGAAGAAGAAGAAGAAAGAAGGGAGGGGTTATTTTTGCATGGTGATTCAAAAGTTTGGTTGCATCTTTTGAACCATTTGTGATCTGAGCAACTCAAGGAACAAGTGTTCTTCTCCAAGAATTCCTTAGATATTTCATGACTCCATTGGTTTCAAATGTCTTTTACCCTTGCCTCTCTGCTCATATTACAAACTATTTTTGAAAGTTATCTCGTTTTTGGAAGGATTTCCCCATGTAGTGCATCAAAGTAGGTATTCATTTGTGTCTTACTTCAAGACCGGTTTAGCAGATGCCCTGCCTCTAAGTCTTATTTATTTGCTAAGACAGTGACTGTCCCCTTTATTTTACACAACACATATAGTGGATGAGAAAAAAAACCTTCTCCCTAATGGCAAATGGGAAAAAAAACCTTTGAAAAGGCAAGCCAGGAAGATGGAGACAAGTTATTCATACAGAAAATAAAAAAGAAGAGGAAAGGGCTAGTAAGATAAGGAAAAGAAATATAATGACAATGTTCCGGAGCAGGTCTATTGTTTATCTAAGTTATTACTATATCCGAATAAGGTCTCAGTTCTAATTACAGGTAATTGGATTCCCTCCCCCATAACATAAGAAGTGATTTCTCGAAAACAAACTTTTACTAAGGCTTTTGAAGTTATTATGTGATAGCCTCTTATTTGCAATGTTTGTACTGACTTTATGACTCATCAATAAAATAAAATAAAGTAAAATAAAAAATAAAAAACACTAAAGGCAGGTGAGCCAAGATTGGTATGATATATGGCTAAGGATCTGGTTTTAGGATCTTTCTTTGTGGCTCAGGAGGCAGCAATATAAAAATATAGAAATACACAGGCCTGATTTACAGCATACTGTGAATACAACCCTTATATTTTATGGATTACTTTCCTTGTTGCACCAAAAGTTGGTTTGTTTGCTTCCCCACACTACCTCTTCTAACCTGGCCCAATGCTCTATCTGTGGAGAAACTTAGCAGCAGGAATGTGCAAAGAATATTGAGACAATATTGAGGCTACCTGCAGTCTCTTTATTAGAATTCACAAAATGTATTGCAAGATAAAGACTCCTTTGCTTGATTGGGCACATCTGTTTTTGCAGCTCAGAACCTGGATTACATTTCAGAGCAAAATATGTAGAATTACTGTGTATTTTTGTTAGAATTGCCATTGCTCCATGTATATTGGAAACGACTGAAATTTAAGGTGGGTTATTCCACAATGGACTAAGGTCTGATCCAAGGCTCCTACAAATCTGTTTCTTTTCCTGTGATTGGGTCTGTTGTGATCTGCTGGCAGCCTGTGGAGATGGCAACAGAATCAGATAGTGGGAAAGAACATGGGCAAGTCCAGGAGTCTGGGGAGGACTCAGATGATCGTCCTGCGTCCGATACAGAGATGGAGCCAGGGGCATCTGGGAGTTATGTGCTGATTCCAGAGCCTCCAGAATCTGACAGTAGCAAGGCAGAGGAACAAGGGGAGCCTGTTCCCAGTGTGCGTATGCACAGAGCTGCCAGAAGCCAAGAGTAGTTAAGACAAAAGGGGTGACTCAGGTGTAAGGCTTGGAGGTGATTGCCCCTCCCATAAGATATAAAGAAAGTGCAAAGGGTACATTTACAATCAGATATTTCAAGTCTTTACTATATATTTCAGGTAAAATTCCCAATAAAAATATCTCTGGTTTCAAGTCTATATGTTTTTTTGTCATTTTTTCCAACCACATGAGGATTTTAGTCCAGTATTTTTTAGCATCCGCACAAGTCCACCACATATGGTAATATGAGCCAGATGTCTAATGACATTTCCAACATTTTTCGGATTTATTCTTGAACATTCTTTCTATTCTTGTCGGGGGAAAATGCCACCTGTAAAACATCTTATACAAATTTTCTTTATATGCTATTGACATTGTCATTTTATAATTTTGAGACCACAATTTTTGCCATTTCTCCAAATCGATCCTATATCCAAAATTCTTCCCCCAAGCAATCATAGTTTCTTTAACTTGTTCTTCTTCTAATTTAATTTCTAATAAATATCTATACAGTTCAAGCAAGATAAAGGTGTGTTCTTATCAGACTTCTCCTAAAGAACTTTGGCAGACTTCCATGGGACTATTTGTAACTGGTTGAGACTCATTACAGGCCGTGAATGATGACAATTCACAGCCGTTGAACTAAAATAAAAGGGTTTTGGATTTAACGTGTCTCAGTAAGCCTTGGTCAGAACAGGATATTTCCTTTCAGTTATGGTTGTTGTAGGTCAGGGGTGTCAAACTCGTGTTGTCACATCATCACGTGACATATCATGACTTTTTCCCTCTTTGCTAAACCAGGCGTGGGTGTGGCTTGCGTGTGATGCATCCAGCCTGCGAGATGTGTGTTTGACAGCCCTGCTGTAGGTGGTTATCAGAGAATTACAAAGTCTGCAATAGATTTTAATGGCTTTAGCCACACCCACATCAATGCTTTACACTAAGAATCTCCAAACTTGTCAATTTAAGATGTGTAGACTTCAACTCCCAGAATTCCCAGCATGAGAGTTAAAGTACAGAAATGTTAAAGTTGACGAGTTTGGAGAGCCCTGCTTTACACTTACACAAACCTGCACTTTACACTTTACACAAACCTGCAATTAAAGTTTCATGATAGCAGTGTTCCAATATTTGAGGGGCTGCCACAAGGAAGAGGGGGTCAACCTATTTTCTAAAGCACCAGAGGGCAGGACAAGAAACAATGGATGGAAACTATTCAAGGAGAGAAGCAACCTGGAATTAAGGAAAAACTTCCTAATAGTGAGGACAATTAACCAGTGGAACAGCTTGCCACCAGAAGTTGTGAGTGCTACATCACTGGAGGTTTTTAAGAAGCGACTGGACAGCCACTTGTCTGGAATGGTATAGGATCTCCTGCTTGAGCAGGGGGTTGGACTAGAACAGGGGTCCTCAACCACCGGGCCGCGGACCGGTCCCAGTCCGTGGAGCACTCTGTACCGGGCCGCAAAGAAAAATAAATAAAAAAATGGCGGCTTTCTTCGCCTTCGGTGAATCCTGCTGGGATCGGGGATCAAGGACACAAATGAAAGAAGGGGAGGGAGGAAGCAACTGAAGCCTGTCCTGCTCTCTGGCTCAGCAGCTTCGGTTTCCTCCCGCCTCGTTCCTCTCTCAGTCGCTCTCTCGCTGCTCCACCAGCCCAGGAAGAAACTGCTTCAAAGAAGCCGGGGGGGGTTGGTGGCTTTTCCTGTCGCCGCAGCTCCTCCGAAGCGCCCATTTACCCCCACCCCGCCCGCCCACACGTGGTTCAATCCACAGTGCTCTGTTCTGCCTGCCTGCCTGCTTTCTTCATGTCGGAGCAGCTTCGGCTGAGAATAATTACTATTCGCCTCTTTTTATCAGCCGAAGCTGCTCCGAAACGAAGAAGGCAGGCAGGCAGGCAGAACGGAGCACTGTGGATTAAACCGCGCGGGTGGGTGGGGTGGGGGTAAACGGGCGCTCGGAGGAGCTGCGGCGACAGGAAAAGCCCCCGCTTCTTTGAAGCAGTTTCTTCCTGGGCTGGTGGAGCAGTGAGAGAGCGACTAAGAGAGGAACGAGGCAGACACCTGAGGGAGGGAGGGAGACACCTGAGGGATGGGGCTGAGGGAGGCAGGGCCGAGGCACTCCCTGAACTTGGTGGTTTGCTGGCAGACATTTTATTACCCGACTAGGTAACAACATCAGATGTTACCTAGTCAGGTAATGAAACGTCTGCAAGCAAATCACCAAACTCGGATTCCCCCACCCCCGGTCCTTGAAAAAGTGTTTGTGCTTGGAACTGGTCCCTGGTACAAAAAAGGTTGGGGACCACTGGACTAGAAGACCTCAAAGGTACTTTCCAATGCTATTATTCTGGTATTTATGAAACATTGTCGAGAAAGTTTTAGATCACAATTTACTAAACTTAGGAAGCAGCATTGTCTGCTTCTCCATTTGCTTCCATCAAGCTCTGCCTGCATAGCCATAAATGTTGCACAGGTTAAAAACCAGCCATCATTTCCCAATGTTCTCACATTTAAAGTCTTAGAATATTTATAGACCTTTCATGTCTTTCTTCTTAATTGATTTTTCCCCCCTCACCTGAAAAGTAAACATGCTTTTGAATCAAACTCAGTTCTCATTGTGCAAAGAACCAGCTGGAAATCAAGCATTCTAAAACTAAAATAATGGCATTTGCAAATCAGCCCAAAAAGAATTCCTGAACTATTAACAACCATGTTGCTGAATAAGTGCAATGTTTTCAGTACCTGGGGGTAATCTTTCAGGCTGATGGAAGTAAAAGGGCCCATGCTAACTATGCTTTACAAAATGCATACAGCTATTTGAAGATTTCTTCATTCCAGAGGAAGTCAATAGATATCTGCAGCCATCTAAGGCCAAACCCTTAGATCAATTACTATATGTTACACACTATACACTATACACTACACTATATGTTACACAGCTTGGATGATTTCCTCCAACCTTGTACCACTAGAATTTGTTCAATCTAAAATTTTAAGATGTCAGACTCTGAAAACCAAGAAAGACGTTGATGTTCTTCTAAGCAGTTTCCTTTATTATTCCTCACTCAAAGACAGAATTCTTGTACCTAAAGCAGACTTCTTCCACTCAAACTACCTAAATCTCATTGCCTTTGCTCCTCCCTCCTAGAAATCTGAACTACATTCTACCCACAAAGAGCAATTTTCCAAGGTCCTTGCTGTATCCCCAATGCTTCACTATGTTTGAAGGCTGAATTGGTGGAAATGAAGACTAGAATATGCTGTGTTACATTACTGATTGAAACTTCATTTTCCCCTATAGGCTTAGCTCCACTGACATTAGAAGGCAGATTTCAAAATAGGTGAAAATGAGCAATTTACAACAAGCTCATGCTCCTAGGAATTTTTCCCACTTTCTATCTCTTTTAAGTAACCAAAAGCAACGTTGTTTGGCATAGACCATCAAATGAATGCTGGTAATAACATTCAGATGGCCAGAGATATACTCTGGCACCCAACTATGTATCTCATACAGCTTAACATCTCAAATCAAAGAAGGGCATTCACACTTTAGCCCACTGTGATGCTCTCTCTTCAGTATTTCTGAAGGACTCCATATTCATTATGGACAAAAGGACTCCATATTCATTATGAGTATGTCATTGCAATTAGAAAAGGTAAAAATATCAAATATGCTCTTCCATATTGCCTATAGACAGGGATCTTGCCAGACTAAAGTATTCTCTGCATACCTATCCAATAAATGCCATGAAGATTTAGGGAAGATCTTTTTTGAGTATCTCCTTTCATACCAATGACTGAATGCTGATTCTCTCTTCATGTCTCCCCCTGAAACTTAGCACCAGATTCCACCACAGCTAATCCCCACATGTGGTGGTGCCCCATGCTTATATAAAAGCTTTGGGAATATGATATTTTCATATTGTAAAATGGCTCTAATTCCTTGTTTCAGATGAGATATTCTGCTGAACTTGTCATACCAAGCTCAAGAACTTTTTTCCTGGTTAGTTGGCAAGGGTTCACTAGTTGAATTTGCTATATACCAACACTAATTCTTATGAACTATTTTGTTGTACATGCAACTAATTTAGAGAGATAACTTTTGGAAATCTTTAAAATGTCTTTTTATTTTCCTCTCTCTGAATAATTGGTTGTTGCTAAGCAAATTTAATCTGCTTGCTTTTCACATAAATTCCAGATCATCTACAAATAAATTAAAAATAATTTTTCCCTACTGCAGATTCTTAAGACACCCCACTCCTTCTACCCTTCTATGCAACATTTGCATATTTATTTATACTCTCTATTTATTATTCTTTCACTCATCAACAATCCATGGATGGATGTCCTTTAACCCATTGTTACTAAATTTATTCAGAAGCCTTTGATAAGAAATGTATCAGAAACTCATATTCTTAACATATACAACACAATATGTAATTATAATGAAGCACTCTTGCCAACTTAATTTTTTCCTCAGGAAGCGATTCTTATGAAAAGGAATGTGGATGTCTTACATTTAATTAGATTGCCTGCACTTAATGACTACAAACATTGGGGATTAGAATCGAATGCTTGTTTACTGCATTAAATGTAGTGATTAGCTACTATGTTTAGAATAAAATAATGTTCAAATCTTATTTTCTGTTTTATAGCTGGTGTTCCAATAGAATGTTGTTTATTTAACGAACTTACCTATGACTAGTGTAATCATAGCTTATTGTGTTAGTCAAATTTTCTGACTTCGCACGGCATATTCAACTATAAAAGTACCAGCTAAGCTAGGTTTCTTTGTTTGTTTTATTTAATGCAATTGAGAGGTCACCTCAGCTTACATTTAAAAAAAACACAATTTAGCAACATGTAATATAAATAAAATATAGATATTTTTTCAGATATCGATCAATGGGATTTATTAAATTTCATGTTTTGGGGAAAGAAAATGCTGTCAAAAATAATAGTATTTCCAGATTAATTCATATTCTGAGAGGAATTCCAGTTCATGTATCTGGAGTTCTTTTTAAAGAATAAATTCTTTGCTTAAATATATATATATATATGGGGTTCTTCAATTCCAAGATCATTTGTGCAGAAAATACAATTACCAATTAATGAGGAAGCTATATCATGATGCTTACATATTGTTAAGTGTTAAATACTGGAAGCCAACGATCAATGTTAATTTTCTGATTTGAACAAAATGTCTATGGAGGTTCTCCAGATCATAGTTGTTTCAAAGGTGCTTTTTCAAAAGGCAACTGGACTGTTTTTCCTTGAGGAGGAGGAGGAAGATGAAGAAAACGTTTCACTTCTCATCCAAGAAGCTTCATCAGTTGTGAAGCTTGACACAACTGTTGAAGCTTCTTGGATGATTTCTTACTCTCTCTCTCTTTCTTTCTTTCTTTCTTTCTTTCTTTCTTTCTCCTCAAGGAAAAACAGTTCAGTTGCCGTTTGAAAAAGCACCTTTGAAAATGATTTGAGCAAGTTTGCAATATGCATATGTACATAACATCTTTGGTTGGATGGAGAGTATTAGGATCTAAATATACTACAACTCTAGTATATTTGGAAACAATTACAACCCCTTTTCCGATGCTAAATTGAGTTTATGGGAAACCCAACTTTAAAAATTGATGATATGGAAAAATTGGGTGGAAGAGGGGATATTGACTTTGGGCCAATTGATCAATGTGAAGATGAATTTTTAACATGTTCTTTCTTAAGAGATAAATTATCTTCTACCAGGTGTAACCCAACGGCAATGTTTTCAGTGACAACCTCTGTTAACAACACTGTTTGGACTAGCAGTATTTTCAGCTTTTGAGACCCCTGAGATACTAGAGCAATTTAAATTAAATCCTGTAAAGCTAAAAAAAAAAGCTTATATCAATTTCTATAGATACTTGTTATCAATAACTCAATTTGATATGGAAATGTTAAGAAATGAATGCCTAGATAATAGGAGTGTTTTAACTTTCTATAGCAAGAATGTCAATGGACTTCAAATTGCAACTTATACAACAAAAATAGTATTTAGAAGTTCTTAAATAGTAACAGATAATATAGAAAAGGACTCTCAAAAGCATCATTTTGCTGGAGATGTAATAAGGATAATGCTTCTCTGAAATACATATTTTACAGTGTCCTTTGCTTATCAATATTTGGGAGAAAGTATTGGTTCATATAAATATAATTGTGCAAAAAAAAAAAAAGCTAACATTTTCAGGTGATAATATTCTTTTGAACTATATACCTAACACTTGGAATATGACAATTGAACAATGTAAATGGATTCTCCAATCCATGCTCTTATTATGGCCCAAAGACTGATAGTGCAGCATTGGAAAGATAAATATATAACCATGTTCACTCAATGGGTTGCACTTGTTGCCCACAGATGTAGCCTTTGTATGAACAAATACAGTGGAACCTCAGGTCATGAACACTTCTGTCCACAACCAAATCAGGTCCTGACCAAAAAATCCAAACAAATCCTTGGGTGGTGACCAAACACTGCCGCAGTGATTTTCACTGCCACAGTGATTTCCCTTTCCGCATTATTATTTTTTTGTCTGTGCATGTGCAGTCCATCTTGTTTCTGGTCACAACCAAATTGGGTTGCAACCGAAGTCCTGGAATGGATTACGGTCATGACCCAAGGTTCCACTGTACAATATAATTCATTTATACAGTAGGCTAAAAAACCTGGTTATATTAATAATATTAACAACCTGGTTATATTAATGTATTGTACATGTACAAGTATAGGTATACATGTTAGGAATATAAGTCACCTAACAGGTATTTGAGTTAGACATATATAAACCAGGATAAACATTTTAGTACTATATCTTTAAGGGAATGCAAGAGCATGCAATTGGGTGTGGTTTCTCAAACAGCCATAAGATGGAGCCAGAAACCTGGGTTGTTTAGTCTTAGTCTAAATCTCAGAAGAGAGTGTAAGTGTATCTCTGTTTCCTTCTGTTGGAAAGTATTGCCGTTCCTCCATTTCTTCTAATTGACTGATATTACTGGATTTAATGTAAGTTTGATACTGAACTGTTTTTGCACTGGAATTTCATATTTGGATTATCCCTGGATTGAAAAACTCACTGATTTAACTTGTGAATGACTTTGGATTGCTTATTTTGGACTTTGCTTAAACCTTTCTTGAAGTAAAAACCTACATTTACCGTACAGTGTATCTGTGTACTGTGTGTGTATTATTCAAACACTTCTCTCAAATACGTCTCCCTGTATGCGCTCATTCTCCTAACGGGGAATTATCTCAACAATACACATACATACACACACATACTTGAATAATAATTGCATTAGATAAATAAATATAGAATTGCTTTATAGCGGAAATACATTTTCTCTTTTCTTTTATTGTATTTTTTTTTACTTTTCTTTAAAAAGCACGTTTAGATTTTCTTTTCTTTTCTTTAACAATACATATGTTTTTATCTTTGGGGATTCTTTTTGTGTTCCTCTGCCATAACTTAAAATCAATAAAATAATAAATGCAAAAGTCAAACATTTTCAGAAGAAACATGTTATAAGTGCCTGGGAGGCAAACTCCCTATAACAACAACCCTATATGAGCTTAAGTATTATTTTTCTCCAAGGAGTGAGAGAAGTTAAGTTTACAGTAAACTTCCTGAATGTTAAGAGAATGAGAGCTATACAGATCTCTGCGGGGGGAATGCTGTTACAGGTAATATGAGAGCATAGGTGTCAGGTGTGAAGAATCAGGTCCACATGTTTACCCCTGCCTAGGCAGAGGAATCTTCTTAACTAACAGTCAGTACTTGCTGGGTGTTAGATAAACGTATTAATGGAATTCAAGGGAGGTTGGATATAGTTTGCCTATGGCTATGTAGGGATTCTAGGCTAATCCTTCCTTTAACTCTGCCCTCAGGTTTTGCCATTCTTTCCCCTACAATGGGCATACTTCCTGGACTCCCCCCCCCAATTGCTTTATTTAAAGGATCTGAAGGGCACCCATTCTACTCAATTTCACTAGACAGGCAGAAATAATTGGAGATAGGGCATATCTCAATCAGGCCCAGTACTACAAAGAGCTTTCTAGGGGCACCTCAAATTACAGCTTTAAATAATGCAGCTCATGGAGCATTGCCCTTACCTGGGCATTGTGTGGCATATGTCACATGAGCATAGTATGGATTTGTACCATACTATGGTTCACCATTTTCTGGTTACTAAAAGGACATACTACTAGAACTTGTAAAAAAAATTTGAAATTCCTTATTATACCAATCAGGATTGGAGCCCTGGAACAATACCTAAATATCTGGAAATATTAAATTTATTGGACCTGAACACACTAATTTTACAAAAACCATCCTACTTGGAACTGGCTACAGTCTTAGATGCTGCCTTAATAATTTTTAGGTGCTCAATTAGGATTTGAATTTTTAAGTTTCCATCAGCCTTAGACTGTGAATCTAACTGTTGGTAGAGGCACTCCTCCTCATCCTCTCCCCCCTCCTCGTCCTCTTCCTCTTCCTCTTCCTCTTCTTCTTCTTGTAGTGGGCTTCAGCGGGCAAGAACCAGACCTGCATTGCTGGAACAGCATTCATTGACTCAAAACTGGAACTGAGGAACTGCAGGCAAATGCCTGTGATTTATACTCTAGGCCCATAGGGCCTTAACCAATCATAGAACTAGAAAAAGCCTGCCCAAATATAAATGTTCTAAATTTCCCTCCAAAACAGTTGGAGCTAACAGTTAGGGTCATCTAAAAGTTAGTTTCACTTTAGCACAGTTAACACAACTCTATCCATTCGATACATAACAATCATCATCATCATCTGATCTTTTCTCTAAGAAGTCTAGAAGAGGATCGAATGGCTACAACAGCATCCTTTCCCTCAGCATTTTCCCTTTGTGCTTTTTTTCCTCTGTTCCAAAGGTCTCAGGCTCAGTCTCCACCTGCCTTCTTCTAAATTCAAGAATATCAATGTGGACTTAGAGGAAGCTCTGAAGATGCACCGAATGCGCTTTTTACAAAGCCTACCTTCCTTAATTATCCATGAAGAGGAAGCCACAGCTGCCAGCAGCAGCAGTGCTGCTGAGGAATCTGAGATTCTCCTTGATGGGAGAGTTGTCAACCCCTGTATCCCAAATAATAAAATTGATCTAAAGAAAATGCAAACAGGTGCAGCATTTGGTCATAACTATGGAAGAATAGCTCTGGGTTTAAAGAGCTATCTGAGCTTGCAATTACCTCCTTTGATCCCTACTTTTCTCTTAAATCTCTTTTGAATCAAGACTGGATTTGCATCAGATGAAGAATGCTAACTTTTGCAATAGGCAATTTGTAGTAGTATATCAATCCACTTTAAATGTTGGGCAGTTTTCTTTAAAGCTTAACACATCTTGCAATGAATTGATTGTGCCTCATTTGAACACCTGATAACAGTATAATAATATTATCCTCAAATCTTTTTTTCCCCTTTGAAAGAAAACTCAAGTTATAAATCTACATTAGTAATATCCAGGCAAAACGATTGCTCTGAAAGGGGAAGCCACAGTACATTTACACAACACCACTTTTCCCAGCCCTCAATTTATGTCGTTCTCTTTCTCACTCATGCTAGAAAGTAGGAAATATTCAAGGAACTGGCATGTTTACATACCTGTAGATCAGTGGTGGGATTCAATTTTTTTTACTACTGATTCTGTGGGTGTGGCTTGGTGGGCGTGGCAGGGGAAGGATACTGTAAAATCTCCAGTCAGAGGTGGTTTTTTGCCAGTTCTCCAAACTACTCCAAATTTCCACTACCGATTCTCCAGAACTGGTCAGAACCTGCTGAATACCATCTCTGCTGTAGATATGAATAACATCCCAGCAGGATGGGAACCACTAGCCAACCTTGGCTGATCTGGAAAGTTTAGTAGTTGGCCCAGGTTACCTTTTGGATGGGATAAAGCTCATTGGCAAGACCTTAATCAAAATTGTAAGACACTCGATGTGACGTAGCTGGACTTAGCTCTAGTTTCCAACTCAGCTTAAGGCTGTCAGACATATGGCATGGCTGGGGAAGTAATTTTATTGTATGTTGGAAAGAAGCCACCAGAAGAGTTAATTGCCGTCTGTCAACCTGTTCCCTTCTGTAACTACTGTTAGCTTAATTCTGGTGCTTCTTTCTCTTCCCTCTTCCCCTGGCTTAATGGGTATTTTGCCCTGTGCTTCCTGTCCTTGAACCTGGGTGTCTGACTGAGAAGTCATTCAGTTGACTTCTGTGCCAGCTGTAGCTTCTGAAAACTCTTCAAGGATAGATCCATATCGAGGCATTGCAGTAGTCCAAACAAGAGATGAAAGATTTCTATTTGGCAGATGAAAAACATGGAGAATCTATACAAGTAGACCAGATCCCCTTTCAAATCACTTGGGGAATATGAGAAGAAAACTAATGAGGCACAATCAGGTGGTAGCAACTGCAGGATGGGACGGGACAAGGAAGTATTACAATGCAAACCCTTTTTTTCAGAGAGTCTAATATCAACATACATACAAAAGGCACAGGTTTTCTGTCCCTATGCTCCAAGTACCATCTTGCTTATATGCAGACACCACTGTGATGGGATGACAAAGCTATACCACTCTCATCCTACTTTCATCCCTAATGTGTAATGTATGTAGATATATAGGCACATTTAACCTCGCCACAAAAGTTACTAGTGGCACAAAGAGCCATGGAAAGATATATGCTCAGCATTATAAGACAAGATAGAAATACCTGCACATGGATTAGAAAACAAACAAAATTACATGATATCATCAAGAGAGTAAAAGAATTGAAATGGAAATGGGCCGATTGCATAGCAAGAAGAACTGATGGCAGGTGGACCAAGGGAGTCATAGAATGGATCCCACGTGATAAAAAGCGTCCATGAAAGAGAACTAAAACAAGATGGATCCACAACATCAGCAAGTATTGCGGGCCCAATTGGCAAAGGAAAACTCAAGACTAGTTGGAAACATGCAGAAGAGCCTTCATTCTGCAGTGGATAGATAAAGACTATGATGATGATGATGATGATGATGATGATGATGATGATGATGATGATGATGATGAATGTTAGGAATTGATAGTCACCTAACAATTGGGTTGGAAATATATAAACCAGGATAGACATTTAATACTGTCTCTTTAAGGGAATGATGTAATTGTAATTGGATGTGGTTCCTCAAATGGCCATAAGATGGTGCCAGAAACTCGGTTTCCTAGTTGCTAGATGTTTTGATGTTCGATGTTGGTTGGTTTGCATTTTTTTCCCTATTGACTGTTGCTGATCATAGTTCTTCTTGGATTGCTGTGAGTCTGTCTACTGAACTGTTTATGATACTGGACTTTGTTATTTGGTTTATCCTTGGACTGAAAACTGATTGCTTTAACCGTGTATGACTTGGACTGCTTGTTGGACTTTGCTTAACCATTTACTGGAAGTAAAAACCTACATTTTACTATTCAGTGTATCTGTGTGCTGGTCGTGTGTTATTCCACATCACTCTCACTACGTCTCTCTGTGTGCACTCATTCTCCTAACGGGGAATTACCTCAACACTGGTTAAGGGCCCAGGCCATACCAGACTCAGATAACTGAGAGTTAGTGTGAATACACAGTACCGTATACAGACAGCTGTTTACTGTTTAATTGTGGGTTACTGTCCTGGTATGTCTCCCTGTGTGCACTCATTCTCCTAACGGGGAATTACCTCAACAATGATGATAGACAGACATATTCCCTAATACTTGAGATGTTTGGATTATTTTTCAGATAGAGAATTGTTATATTATTGAAAAATCTGTATTGTCTTCTTTTTTTTTTAGAGTGACAAAAATATTTCAGTAATTCTAAATTCTTGGATTTCATGCATGTGGATGGTATGTTGATTACATTACAGGTAGTTCTTGTCTTACAATAGTTCACTTAGTGACTGTTCAAAGTTACAACGGCAGTGAAAAAAGTTATTTTTCACACTTTATGACCACTGCAGCATCCTCATGGGCACATGATCAAAATTCAGACACTTGTCAACTGACTCGTATTTATGACCGTTGCAGTGTCCTGGGGTCATGTGATCCCCTTTTGTGACCTTTTGACAAGCAAAATCAATGGGGAAGCCAGATTCTCTTAACAACCATGTTACTAACTTAGCAGTGATCACTGTGGCAGGAAAGGTTGTAAAATGGGGCAAAACTCAGTTAACAAATGCCTCACTGAGCAATATAAATGTTGGGCTCAGTTGTGGTCATAACTTGAGGATTACCTGCACTATCTGTCAAGTGACTGCAGAAACTGAACACCTGAACAGGGCATGCATTTGAAATGAATATTGAAGTAGAAAACAAACACATGAACAGATTAATATGGCAGTATTTGTATTTGTTTGTGTGTGTGACCATGTGTGTCCATGTCTACTTTTGTGTGTATTTGTGTTAAATAGTTATAAATGTAAATATAGAGTAAGTCTGTGCAAAACTAGGTGCAGTCACTTTAGAAAATTATGAAAAGATATTAGAAAACATTCTTGGCTGAAAGGTTTATTCCAAAGTTCCCATTATTATTGCTGTTCTTCATATGAATATTAATTTGATTTACATCCCACCTTTCTACCCAGAGGACACTCATAGGTTTTATTAATTTTAATGGATCTTGCTTTCATGCAAAAGCTTTTGTTCTTTGTTTAGATTATATCAAACCTATTTTACTTTCCTAGCTGAATTTTCAATGAAGGTCAGGGTAATAAATTGTATTTATTGTTAAATGATTTTAACAATAAATACAATTACAAATAGAGAAACTAGATGAAAGCATGAATGAACTTGGAAACTCTAGTAATGAAATCAGGACTACAAAAATTGTTCCTGTATTATTTATATTGAGCCAAAGGCAACTGGAATACCACATAC
The DNA here is from genome assembly GCF_049901735.1 of Notechis scutatus. NCBI lineage: Eukaryota > Metazoa > Chordata > Lepidosauria > Squamata > Elapidae > Notechis > Notechis scutatus. The sequence goes on along the minus strand of NC_142009.1, from coordinate 129,049,470 downwards.
ACAGAATAATACACAATAGTCAATATTTCTCAACTAAAATTTTTAAAACCTATTTAGAAACAATTAAAATGTTTTACTGTAGGTTAGGTAAATAAAACAATATTGTAAATCAATGTCAGATAAATGTCTTTACAATTAACATCAAGACCTTGGAGGCAGTGGTGGGATTTTTTACTACTGTTTTGTGGGCAAGGCTTGGTGGGCAGGGCAGGGGAAGGATACTGCAAAATCTCCATTTCCCCCCTACTCCAGGGGGAAGGTTACTGCAAAAAAAAAGTTGGTGCATGCATTTTTCTGCAAGAGCAATGCTAACACTAAGGACACATAAATTGGTTCTCCATCATCTTGCAGTACAAACAGACATTTCTATTCATTTACCATAATTTACTTTCTATGGGATGCTAAGATCTGTGACTATTATTTACCTCATCAAAAACTAGCTCTTCAAGCTTCCCTTAAGAGCAACTTTACCTTTTAGAATGAGGGTGTCAAATTCACATCGTCATGGCAGTATCACATGATGTATCGGGACCTTTTTCCCCTTTGCTAAACCGGGCGTGGGCATGGCCAGTGTGTGATGCATCCGGCCCATTGGCCAGGGGTTTGACAGCCCTGCTTTAGAACTAAATAGCAGCATTTATAAGACTTCATTAAAAGCTTTACCCCTTTCGTACAGGTAGTGGAGCTTCTGCATGACAGTGCTTTCATCAGGTCCAGCTCCAGAATTACTGCTGCAAACATTTCCAGAAGACAATCAGCCCCTCTGCTATTCTTTTGGCCACCACAGTTTTGCAGCAGAATATCTAGTTGCACAATCACAGATAAATAAATAGATATATTCATTGCCTTTACTGGATCAGGGTAGAGGGCCCACAATGTCCATGGCTATTTTAGGTAAAGAAACGGGGATTAAAGGCACTTAAGAACTTTATTGTGCTCTCCTTTTGGTTTCACTAATCACACACTAATCTACAGTACTGGGCCACATCTTTACCAATCCCTGGCCAATAATATCGATCCAATATTCTGAGCCTGGTCCTACCTCTACCAAAACAATGGATTTTCAAGGAAACAATGGATTTCCTGTCCTTTGACCTGTTTCTGGGTGATGGTGTTGCACCCCAAATCTCACTTTGATAAGGAGTGCATGAAGAAATGTTTCAACTGGGCAATCTGCTCTCTTGCACACAAGATGTGAAACTTCTTCACGAGATTGCTTTCATTGAGCCAATGCTCGCCGTCACCACTCCTGTGGAATTACTGCTGCAAACAATTTCCTGCAGTTACTTTAGGAAGCAGACGCTAAGCCTAAGAAGCACAGACAAATTTTGTTTGTTGGCAAGTCACCTAAGTAACAAGTCACCCTCTTAGCAGGAGTCCAGTCCTCAAAAAGATACCGCCTTTTCCAGTCTTTGTGAATGCGAGAGAATTTAAAGAGCAAGCATTGTATTTTGGCTTCCTCTTCATGTCCTCCAGCACTTGACAAAACAGCAAATGCAAGTGGAGGCAGGAGATAAAACTGTAAAGCAGAGAAACAACCCGTTTGTTTCTTTTTGATATTAGAAATGAAGTGCAGGGATTGAAGGGGGAGGCATTTCTCTCCAAAGCAGCTTTGAGGGGGATGCTTCGCTCAAACTTTTGTCGAAGCAAAACAGCGGGTTGAAGATTTGTTTTCTTGGCTCCAGTGGGGGTGCCTTGAGCAAAATCAAAACAGTTATGAAAAATAGATGTATTATTGAATTGAATTATCCCTTCTTTTCCCACCTCCACCCCCTCCCTGTTTTTCTTCCTTTCAGGGCAGGAGAGGAAAAAAACATTCCATAATCTGGAAAAACCAGAAGATTGATATTTGAAGAGGCAGTGTGAGATGAAATATTGTTTTCCCGCCACAAAAGGAAAACATTCTTACTATTCCTGTCAGATATCAAATGGTTATGTGCTATAGCCTTCTCAAAGAGCAAGCAGAGATTATTTTTAACCACTTTGCTCAGTTAAAGCATCTCTGATTTCTCTCTCTCTCTCTCTCTCTCTCTCTCTCTTTTCATTTGTTCAAAAATATCATATAAAAATGCACTTAATGGGAGCACCAATGATAAGCCTCTGCAGCATTTCTAGTGGGGGAGCAGAGTGAACAGTAACATATGTGGTGCTTGCTCCATCCAGGTATTGAATAGAATGCAAGTTATGCTGAGGTTTCACTCATTAGATGAATGATTAAAATTGCAGGATCCAATCTGAGTCGGTCACCAGGACCAGAGATTTAGTCTTCTGAGCTTTTGGACCAGAGGTGGTGGTATTCAGCAGATTCTGACCAATTCTGGAGAACCAGTAGCAGAAAATTTGAGTAGTTCAGAGAACCAGCAAATACCACCTCTGGCTGGAGATTTTACAGTATCCTTCCCCTGCCATGCCCACCAAGCCACTCCCACAGAATCGGTAGTAATTTCGGACTTGTGCTGAAGCCCCTCCTCAGGGAACTGAGAGTGAATGGGTGGCCATATAAATTTTCCTAACTAACTAACTAACTAAATGTGCTAAACCATTATTTGTATAGCTGTGGTTTATTAAACAAATTACATCTCTTTGACATGTTACAAATATGTAGAACCCAAACCCAAACTGACCAATCACATTTGGATTCACACAACACATGAAACCAAAAATCCACATTCTTCCTTCATGAGGTGGGTGAACCTAATCATGATGTAGCTTGCTAATTACCCGGGGAGAAGAAATCAATTTCATTTCCATATTATTCCATGGGAATCAAATCAACAGGAAATAGGGTACATGCAAAGAACCCAAAGATTCTTGGGAAACCTTAAAAGCAAATGCATTTATGTGGTTGCTTTCTGCGTCCAACAACCACAACCAAAGTGCAAGGACATTTATAGTATGACCGTTGCAGCAAGGAAAAAAAACAACCCTAAACTTAAAAGAAGTTGAGCCTTGGTAACTGGCAAATAAAGGTTTTTCTATTTTTCTTTACAAGATAGTTTCAGTATTTTTAAAAAAACTACTACCCATTACATTTCTTTATTAAGACAGATTTTTGAAAGCAATGAAAGCTCATTGTGATTAAATATAAATGTAGTCATTATGTTTAGATTCGGCTGTTAATGAACCCCATAAGAATAACTAAATAAATGAATGAAAGCTTTCTTGAACCCCATAAGAATAACGGAATAAATGAATGGAATTTCATCTCCTTTGGAAAATAATATTTTTATCACAGTTTTTAATTGACTTAATGTTTTTGCTTTTTTTTAATAAACCAGGCCACCAAATTGCTTCCATTTAGCATGGATCAAACAAATTTCTAATGCATAAAGATTAATTCTATTTAATTATGCAATTATGGTAAAATACGATGCTAATATTCATGAGATTCAGCATTATTAGTTGTGAAATTTTAGGTTTTTGTATAACCATGACAAAAACACGAGTGCCACTCTATAGAATGGTAATATTAAAGAAGGAGGCTAATTATTCCATTTCATTTAAAACAAAACAAAACAAACAACCCCCTCCATCCAACTTACACAAGCAACAACAACATTCCAGTGAAAGTTTGCTTTAAATAGCTTATTTTAAATTAAATATTAATATATACATTTGCATATTGGGAAGAGGGAAAAAGTAATCAGTTTTAACTTCAAATAAGAAAGGGAATGACATTAATTCATTTCTGCTCTGTGACAATAAAAGCCACTGTTAATCTCTCTCTGTGTGTCATCTATCTATCTATCTATCTATCTATCTATCTATCTATCTATCTATCTATCTATCTATCTATCTAATCATCTATATCTATACTATCTATCATCTATCAATGTATCTATAAATCTATCTATCTATCATCCGTCATCTATATCTGCTATGTATCTCTCTAATATATATGTAGTAATTTTTCTGTTAATGTGAACAGCAACTCAGAAAAAAACTGACCCACCTATTCATAAATTTTCTAATAAGTCCATGCTTTGTGATTTAGAATCCTATCAGGATAGGCAGAACACAAACAATAGAAAACAAAGAACACCCATTTGGTTTTATTGTTATATTTTTAATGAATAACTTTCTCTAACATACAATATTCTTATGCCTATCATTCCATAATTTACCTTTCTTACTTAAATTGACTAGGAGCCTTTTAAATGCAAATGCTAACAAATATGTTCCCATTGTGACTCTTTTTCAAAAAGTAATTACCAGTGTTTGCATACAACACTCCTTTTCAATCTCACTTTTCTGCAAATCTGCTCTCAGAGAGGATTGTAGTTTTTGTTTTTTTATGATTTCAAAAGTGGCATTCCATCTGTAAATATAATAGCTTCTGTGCAGCCAAGTTCTCCCATGTCCTGTTGATTTCACTAGATAGGACAATGATGAAATAGGTATTCTTCCCCCCCTTCCTTCTCATTTAAATAGATGAGACACAAAATGCTTAAGACTGCAATGAAGTCAGCCTATTGAATCCAAGCGTTTTTACACTTGTACAGGCAAAGGACAGGACTGCACTGTATATCCACAAGATGGGTCAATCTATTTTCTAAAACACCTGAAGGCAGGACAAAAAACAATGGATGGAAACTAATCAAAGGGAATAATAGCAATAGCACTTAGATTTATATACAGCTTCACAGTGCTTTACAGTCCTCTCCAAGTGGTTTGCAGAGCCAGCATATTGCCCCCAACAATCTGACTCCTCATTTTACTGACCTCAGAAGGATGGAAGACTGAGTCAGTCTTGAGCCAATGAGAATCAAACTATTGGCAGTGGGCAGAATTAGCCTGCAATACTGCATTATAACCACTGCTCCACCTTAGCTCTTTTATAGTAGAACAAAGGAAAAATTTCCTGACAGAACAAGGATATTCCCAAACTGGAAGTTTTTAAGAAGACAGCCATTTGTCTGAAATTGTATAGGGTTTCCTACTTGAGCAGGGGGTTAGAGTAGAAGACCTCCAAGGTCCCTTCCAACTCATTCTGTTGTTCTTTTAAGATCATATTCTTATTAAGGTAAAGGCAAAGGTTCCCCTCACACATACGTGCTAGTTGTTTCCGGCTCTAGGGGCGGTGCTCATCTCCATTACAAAGTCAAGGAGCCAGTGCTGTCTGAAGAGGTCTCCATGGTCATGTGGCCGGCATTACTAAACTCTGAAGGTGCATGGAATGCTGTTATCTTCCAACTAAAGTGGTCCCTATTTTTCTATTTGCATTTTTACATATTTTCAAACTGCTAGGTTGGCAGAAGCTGGGACAAGTAATGGGAGCTCACTCCGTTAAACAGTGCTAAGGATTCGAACCACCGAACTGCTGACCTTTCTGATCAACAAGCTCAGCATCTTATCCACTGAGCCATCATGTCCCTTATTCCTATTATTATCATATAAATCCTTAGAATTATAGCTTTTCTTTCCAATAAGAATGGAAGTGGGGGTTTTTTTCCCATGCCCCCAAGAAAGTTTTCAGGCAGAAAAATCAAGAATCAAGCAAGCTAAAGAAATATTAGAAATATGATAGCAGAGCTAAAAATCTATCATCTTTGTAATGGAATGCTGAATAATCATGGGGGGAAAAAAGTTCAAAAAAAGAGTTCAAGCCAGCCAAACTTTTGAGCTATTCTTTGAAGTCGGTTTTCAAAGCAACTGTTATCTATAATTGATACCAGGTAATCTTGAAGTCTATGTGTTTACCATTTTATGAATGAATTATTATGGGTAAAGATATTGCTGAGGGCTCACAATGAAGAAAACTCTATTTTGTACACTAGATTCTGGTGTCTTTGCATAATCGCCAACCCACACAAGTTCTTTGAATTACATAAAATATTGCCTTCTTCGTGATATTCAGAAAATGTGTTCATGACCAGAAACATACTGGTATACTGATGGCAGATGGGATTAGGCAGGATTCCTGAAACCATATTCCATGTATGTGGTCATATGTTGAATATCAGTCCAGTGAAACAGAAAAGGTATAGTACAGATACAGTGGAACCTGTTTGAAACAAAGCTTCAGATCCAATTTGTAATACGAAGATTATTTAAGACTATTTATTTTATTTTATTTATTTAAGATTATTTAATATTTATGACAAGGCTATGAATATGATCATTATGCTTTCTTTAGAGATGAGTAATCTTTCTAGAATGAACTACAGGTAGTTCTTGACTTATGCCTATTCCTTAAAAACTCTGCTGAAAAATGTGATTTATAACTGGTCCTTGTCTGTAGAGATTCTCAGTCAAACTTTTAGCTATACAATTTGGGATGGACACCAGGGGTGAAATTAATTTTTTTTACCTACCGGCTCTGTGGGTGTGGTTGTGGGCATGGCTTAGTTTAATAGTAATAGCAACCGGGGGTGACTAGGGTGATTTTTTTACCAATTCAAATCATCCCTACCACCTTTCCCAAGGTGGGCCGAGGTGGTTGAATTTCACCCCTTTGGATGGTGTGGGAGTAGGAATGGATTTTCATAGAAAAAAATTGCAGACTACAGGAACTAGGAGCATTACTCAGGTGACCCTGAGGACATAGATGAACCTCCAAGTGCTTCAATGACCCTCTAAAAGGATGCAAATGACCAGCTGTCTGCAAGGAATATAAACCCTTCCACTCCACACTATCCTCTCAGAACTGAAGAAGCTTCTTGGATAAGAAGTTAAATGTCTTCAAAGAAAAAACAAGGAAATCCAGTTGCCTCCTGAAAAAGCATATTTGGGACAACTGGTCCTTGCACTTACGATTGTTTTTTTGTCACAGTCACATGATCAAAATTTGGGTCCCTTGGCAACTGGAATTATTTATGACAGTTGCAGCATCCTTGAATCATGTGATTCCTATCTGCAACCTTCCCAGGAGGCATTGAACAAGCAAAGTCAATGGAGAAGGTTATGATTTGTTTAAAGAGTGTGGCAAAAAAGTCATAAAATTAGGAGTGATTCACTTAACGACCACATTGCTTAGTGATGGAGGTTCCAATCCCAATTATGGTCATTAATTGAAGACTACTTGTAGTCTAAATGAATTGTCTGTACACTTGATATTTGACAAAATCCTAACATTTAAATTATGTATGCTAATTTCTTTCTTTTCCAATATGGTCATATATTTATACTGTTAAGAATGAACAATGCAAATGTCTGTTCATGTAATGACTTTACCACAGTTGGCTTTCCAAAATAAATAGCAATTTTCTATTTTTTCTTATCTTTCAGTATTCTCATCACAAGCATTTTGCCAGGCCCAGACAAAATATTAAATATATGCTTTAACTCCAGATAGCATGTTTATAATCCATTGTACTCATATCTAAGCAGTGTTATGCAAATGAGCTCCTCAACAATATTTCAGTGAATATTTATCTCTCTAATGTAGTTTAAAAATTTAAGAAGAGACAGTAAAGGATTTCTAATGGCAAAGCTTGATGCTTCGATCGTGGGTATAATTTTTCAGACATTAGGGGATGCAGTTTGAGGATGCTGTCATTAGATTTTGTCTAATAATGAGGCAATCTGTGCATAAAATATATTTTCCTTGTTGTGTCCTTGGTTTGGTTGTTAGTTTAACACAGAGGAAACACCAGTCTGTGCCCTTAACATGCCCACACCCACCTACACGTGCACACATTCTCACACAGAGAAACACACGTGTGCATGCACACATTCACAAAACTTGCTGTGAGAATCTGACCTTCTTTCCTTACCATAGGAAGACCTGAACATCTCTCTCTCTCTTTCTCCCTCCATTCCTTCCTCCTCCCTCTCTTTTAGAAACCTTCCTTGTCCCTCCCAGAGGAACTCAGGGGTGGTGTACAAATAAAGTTTGAGTTTTCTATGCAAGATGTAAACGTACCATGGAGGAGAATGTTGTATGTAATGCCAAGACTTCTGATGTAGAACTAGAGGCGTTTTCAAGGTTATTTCTAGAACAGGACAAACAAGATTCACTATATGGACCTTGAAAGCACACTTACCAAAGGCATTTACTCCTCTACAAGATCACCACACAGAATGAGGATTCTTCCTCCCTATGAAGTAATCGTGGTTTGTGAGGTATAACAAAACTGAACATAGGTTGATATGAGTAAAATGTCTAGGTTTTTATTTTTTATTTTTCTTTAAAAAATAGGAATGTCTTTTAGGCGTGTGTTTAAAAGAAAAGAAAAAGTCATTGCAGGCTCAGTTTGGAGCACTGCAACATCTAACCATAAACTGATCTAGGAAATAGGATTCTCTGTGATGAAAAATATGGATTTTCTTGAACACTGATAATGAGATAGTGTTCTCCACATACTGTATGTCAACTAGATGGCTAGTGTGGTAGGCATATTCAACTTTCCAAACCAAGAAAAGGAAACATCCAGGAAATCTAGGAAGAAAATTCAAGATGGTCTCTGTTTCCCATTAAGCCTAATGGTAGAAGCTGAACCATTAACAATGAAATGTATTGGTCTGCAGCTAAATAGATATGAAAGTTTACCAAAGGCCTGTGACCTATGCAGTAATAGGATGATATTAATATAAATGTATTTTGGTATGTTTTCTGAAAATTCTATCTATTAACCGACTGCTTAGACGTAAACATTACCAACTTCCCTAATTTACCATCCCGAATGAAACTTTTTCCAGTGTTTGAACAATGAAAGTAAGAAATCCGTCATTTTTTAAATCAGTCATCTTTTATGTTGGTATGATAAAAGAGCAATTTATGTAACGCTATGTAAACCTGACCATATTTAGGATGTAGTTACATCATTGTGGTGAAAACCTGTTTTTGTCTGACTTCATTTCAATAGTTATCCTACTTCATTAATCTGAGTACCTTAAAATAGATGGCATACCCATGAATCACAAAGAAGAGACTTGGCATGTTTGGGGGTGTATTGTTTTAGTTTGTCAAGAGAAGATATGATACTAATTCATCTTGATGACCTGAATTGCTTTTTTCAATAACATGGGTAATCTTGCCATTATTCTTGCCTTGCTCTTTCATAGGTTCTGAAATATTTCCCTTCACCTTATCTCTTTCAGTGTAAACAAGTATCTATGAGCAGCAGGTGTTTTTGGCAATACAATGATAGTCTACAAAAACAGATCTTACAAAGCTGTCATGTCTATAATAAAGGTGCCGTCTAAATTCTGACAGATCATTGTACTTCCCGCAGAAGCCTTTTCTGCACGGGATGGTGGAGAATGTTCTCTTGGCCACTACAATGTCACAAATAACAAAATTTCAAACAGAAAATGAGTAATGGACAAAAGATATTTCTTTTATGAAAACCAGCAGTCTATTACTGGACAAAACTAATGGTGGGCATATTGAATAGGGACCCTGATTCCCTGTATTTCAATTTCAAGTTTTCATATGCATAGAATTGTCGGGCTGGAAGCAGTGGCGGATTAAGGCTCACTGGTGTCCTAAGCACTGACAAATCTTGGTGCCACCTTCCTTTGTACATACTGTACAAACGAAACCGTATTCTCAACTTTGTGGTGCCCCCTTTGGGCCTGGTGCCCTAAACACATGCTTAGTCTGCTTAATGATTAATAGAGCACTGGCTGGAAGGGATCTTGGAGGACTTCTAGTCCAACCCTTGCCCAAGGCAGGAGTCTTCATACAATGCCAGAGAAATTGCTGTCTAATCTTTTCTTGAAAACCTCCAATGATGGAGCACCTATAACTCCAAAAGAGAAGCTGTTCCACTGATTAATCATTCTCACTGTCAGGAAATTTTTCCTTATTTCCTGGAAATCTTCCTGAATTCCCCTCTGACCAGTTCCCACCCATTGTTTCTTCTCTTGCCCTCAGGTGTTATGGAGATGCTATTTATGCAAACATAACCAATGTTGGTTTGATTTGATGATGACACCCAAACAAGTGACAACTTATTGGTCATAGGATGCTGGCTGAAAAAATAAAATGAAAGAGAACATTCAGAACTGATGGTTGAAAGAATGGAACAGAATGTCTGGAAAAAAGGATTACATATATTGATATATAGAAATGGATTATTTTCACCTTGATGTTTTGAGGAGGTTACCATAGGGAGAAATAAATGCCACCGTAGTGTTCAATAGAAAAATCCGAAATACATATAAGTGCATCCATGCACCCCCAAACAAACCAGGAAGCATGCAAAAACAGAAGAAGAAAAAAGCATTATTAGTGGGCATGCAATCCTCACTGGGAATTAAAAAGGTTTTTAAAAAGGAAGAAAGAGAAGGAGGAACAAAATGAGATGCAATAATGGACAGAAACTGTCAGACTGCAATATGCTGTATAGTTTTAATTGATTGCTCAGCATTGGGATAGTCGATGTTATGTTTTCTATCTCTCATCTGCTGTTCATTAGTGAACTACCCTATCGTAAATTAATCTTATTTTTCTTACTGATTTTTTTTTTTCTTTTGCTGTCTTCTTTTCTTTTTAAACCTCTGTGTTTTACTTAGGTTTGTAATCCATTCAGAGACCTTTCATTATTGGGGGGAACAGTAGTAGTAGTAGTAGTAGTAGTAGTAGTAGTAGTAGTACAAATAAATAATAATAGGAAAATAAATAAATGAATGAATAAAAAAGGAAGGAAGGAAGGAAGGAAGGAAGGAAGGAAGGAAGGAAGGAAAGAAAGAAGGAAGGAAGGAAGGAAAGAAAGAAAGAAAGAAAGAAAGAAAGAAAGAAAGAAAGAAAGAAAGAAAGAAAGAAAGAAAGAAAGAAAGAAAGAAAAGTTATGTTCTACCAGGGAAATTGGTAACTTCTCTGTCATGTGAGTTAACCGAAGTCTCAAGAATAAGACTGTCTCTAATTCATCAAGAATGGAATCAAATGCAAATAAGTGTGACTGAATCCACCGGTATTCAGCAGAGGGAAACGTGTGCAAAATTGTATCTTAAGAGGATTTGCATTCTCTGCAGCCAGCATAATAAGGTAGGAGCACCTTAACACAGTAGACTGCATTTTGGCTTTTTAGATTTGTTTATTATTTTTTTAATACTCTGCTAATAGGCCAGAATAATCTCTATTCAAATAAAAGTTATACAGCAGTAAGAAAAAGTCTAATCTCATTTATTTGTGGCTTGATGGAACTATCTATTTCAGAAAACTCTGTGTATTTGTGCATGAGTCCCTGGGTGAACCTTCCATCTAAGACTAAAAATATATAATTCCACTTAAACTGTGAAAAAAATAATTCATATTGGCGGAGTGTTTTTCATTTATTTGCAGTTCATGTAGAGACCAGGAGTTCATTCTGATACTTGTGTTACCATCAGCAACAATTCTTGATAAAATCATAAGCAAACGGTCCAACTCATGAAACATTCATTCCTCCTGATTTATAACCCATCTTATCCCAAGAACATAAGGTGATTAACTGCAATTACCGAGAAGATAAATGATTAAATAGCAGGCAACAATATTTCTTAGAGAGTTGCAGGCACAATATGTTCCTCCTTAAAGAGACATGTCTGTTTCAGTGGTGGGGATTCGATTTTTTTTTACTACTGGTTCTATGGGCGTGGCTTGGTGGACGTGGCAGGGGAAGAATACTGTAAAATCTCCAGTCAGAGGTAGTACTTGCCGGTTCTCCGAACTACTCAAAATTTCTGCTTCTGGTTTTCCATAACTGGTCAGAACCTGCTGAATACCACCTCTGGTCTGTTTCCTATTAACATCTGTGAATTTCCAAACAGAGGTGCATGGAACACTTTCCTATCTGCTGGGGAAATGTTTACCTCTGGTATAAGACACAATGTTCCCCCTGGTAAGTCTCTTGGAGGCCTTTCAAATCTACTGGCTGGGAAGAGTTTCATTTCCTCTTCGTCATTTATTATTTATAAAACTGTCTAAAATACAAGTGCTGAACATGAATAGCCCAGAGTTCTATTATCAAATTAAAATCTTTTATAGGAGGAAAAAGGATGTGGGGAGAAGGTAAATTTGCATTCTCTCTCTGTCTCTCTCTCTCCCCCCCCTCCCTTCCTCCCCTCCCTCGCTCTTCCTCCCTCCCTCCTCATGCCGGCAAAGCAACTTTAGAATGGCTGCAGGTAATTTATGAAAGAGTGAAAACCATATTTCAAATCTCCTCTGAAGTCTGGACTCTTTGAGATTCTCCTCCAAGGTTCCAAGAGGCTTAACATTTTGCTCTTCAACAATAACTTTTATCTGTAGTTTTATTTGTAAATGCAGGAATGGAAAAGAAAGTATGTTGTCACAACAAGGGCCTTGACATCTTGAAGCATCAATTATGAAGGGTTTGTTTTTCCCTTTTGAAGTTTTTTGTTCTTGATACAACAGACAGCTGCAAAGCTTTGCTTCTCCATCAAAGAGATGGCAAACTCCCCTGAATAAAAATTAATTTAAAAAATAAAACGATCTGGGAAAGCAAATAAATTGCTCATCTATTGTATTGATAAAATAATTTTCAAAGTTGCAATGTCATATTATACATAAGTCAAACATCAGTAAAGAAAAACACCGAATTAAATGTTGAACAGGGAAAGTTACTGCAAAGTCAAAATACTTTCTAGTACACACGCACACAATGTTGTATCTCATTTTAAAATAATAAAATTAGTCCTTCCCTAATGGTGTGTTAATTATTTCCAAAAGTAGAAATGAGATTTGATAAATACAAATATAATTATTTCCTCTTCCCTGTTTGTTTCATTATTTTATTCTAGTGTTGTCCTATTATTAACCATAAAAATGTTAATAATAAAATTAATTCCAAAATTTGACCATGATTCTTCTGCCAGTTATTATGCAGTGAGTTTCTAATACACATCTAGGCATTATATAGCCTTTTTTTAAAAAAAAAAATCAAATTCAACATATATGTTAATATAGATGAAAGATAAATATATTAAAGATGAACTGCTGCATTTTGTAAAACCTGATAAATATTATTCTTCAATAGTTTCAATAGTTTGCTTTCCTGCAGTTACGCACATAGAAAATTAGCATTTCAGGGGGGAAATGTTATATTGCGAGAAGCAAAAGTAGAAAAAGTCCTGACAAAGGCTGTGCATAAAAGATGCTTCTAAGCACTTAGTTGCACGAAAGGAGTCAGATCTATCAGAGGAAACATAAAAATAAGTTAAATGCCATGGGAATGAACTATTTAAGAAATTTATGATGAAGTTGGTAAAACAAGAAGAGATGGGTCAAGTATGAATGAGCTTTGAATGAATATAGATTGAATATGAAAGTGAGTGATCAGCACCAAAGAAATATGAGGAGATAGCTTGGTCACATAGAGAGAATGAATGAATGAGGAGATGAATGTATGTTAGAAGGGGGAATGGATTGAGGGGGAAGGCAACTCTATGAGAGTCGTTGTTGTTGGAGCTGATGATAGCCTCAAAAAGAAAAATATAAGAAGTTCAAAGACAAAAGGGCAACTTATCAATTGGTACACCCACTCCTTGTTTAGCAGCTACCTCGTTTAGCAACTGTTCATAAATATGATGTCAATAACATATATTTTAAAAATCATTTTCCAACCAGTGCATACACTTATAAAATTTCTGTACCTGACAATAAGTGCACCAGAGTGAAACTAACTTTATATAAATGAGGCAGCTGCAACAACAATCTTTGAAGCATCTCTCTCTCTCTCTCTCTCTCTCTCTCTCTCTCTCTCGTCACATGGTTTGATTAGTGACAAAATTGCTTTTGATTTAGAGAACAAGTTGTGATCACTAAATGAGGAGAGGTTGCATATGGAAGCAAAGATAAAGTAAAGTATGGAGAGAGATGAATGATTTTGGCATAGAATAGATTTAACTATGCTTTCTTTTATCTTCTATTTTTCATTTCTATTGCTTACTATTTCTGCATTCTTTCAGCATAACCCTCCTAAGTCAGCAAGGGAGTTTAGAGTGGGAATATATGTAAGTAGGTAAGAGGAACCATACGCTCAAAATCTGTTTCCTATATATTTTTGCAGATTTATTTTAACTGGACAGATATATATATACAATATGTGTGATCAGAACTTATTGTTCTGAACTTTTCTCAGGTTTGTTATAGTACAGTGCCATCATTCCATACCAATATGTGATTTTCCTGCTGTCAGAAACATAGAATATTGGTAAATAGCAATAGCCCTTAGACTTATATACCGCTTCACAGTGTGTAACAGTTCTCTCTAAGCAGTTTACAGAATCAGTATATTGCCCCAACAGTCTGGATCCTCATTTTACTCATCTCAGAAGGATGGAAGGCTGACCAAGTCAACCTTGAGCCGCTCAGGATTGAACTCCTGGCAGTGGACAGTGAATTAGCCTGCAATACTGCATTCTGATCACTGCGCCACCACAGCTCTAAAAGCATCTACATTCAATCTAAGTAAGCATTATATCATTTTTCTGGAAAATGCCTGAAAAATACTTTAGGTTGTTCAAGATTTCAGCGAAGCTGAAAGACCACCCGGGACCAGGCCGTTCATTCATTAAGTCAAATACTAAAGATGTCCAGATATGTCCTGTATCATATCAACTCAATCAGGCAAGGACTAGTGGCCCATTGAAACAGATTGTTGGGACATTGAATGCATGTAAACCCTGAAAATATGTGGTAGCGGGGGCTTCCGGTGGCAGGACAGGGACGTGCAGAGGTGGAGAAGACTGCTGTGGTTTTCATTACCTTCTCTAGCGCCTGGAGCGATCCTCAGGGGATACACAAACCCCGGAGAGGTTCGTGTCAGTATAGGAGAATCTCGAGTTACAGGGTGGGGGTAGGCAACCCCCTGGTAACGAAGAGAAGAGCTCCTGAGCCCAGCGTGGAAGAGCTAGCTGCCAGTTTATGGCGGCTCCAAAGTCCGGTCTGCCACTGAGGTGACTAAGCAAGATAGTGACAGCCTGCAAGATCGGAGCAGGAAAAGGTGTTGAAAGAGCTTAATACAATATTGAAGATCGAAGATTGAAGAATGACAGTGGGGTGAGAGATTTATCTTCCTGGTTGTGAGTAGCACTTTGTGGAAGCAGGAGAGAAAAGCGGCCAGAAAAGCAGCTTGAAAAGCGGAAGTGTGACAATCATGAGCAGAAAGGCTCGTTAGAACAAAAGTGTGGATTACAGCTTTTGAAAGGGAAACCCTGGGGAGAGAGGAAGAACAACAGAAACCAGGAGATTGGAGACTTGAATTTGTGAGTGATTTGGCATTTGGGATTAACTTTTGACAATATTTGAGAGGAAGGAGGTGACAGAGGAGGAAAAATTGCGGCACTGAAAGTGACTTATTAATTCTTTGAATTGAGTTCAATAGGATTATTGGCTTTATTTAATACAGCTGGGAGGACAGATTGTTAAGTGACCAAGAAGAGATGACTATTGGATTTTGGAGGAATAATAGGTGAAGGAGATTTGCACATTGAACTCAAAACCGGGAAGGGGAAAGAAGGAAGAGGAAGAAGGAAGAAGAGACCAACAGAAGGCTGGGAAGGATTGACTTCTTATTGCGATTAATCAGCACATTATACCATTCGCCCCAGAGTGCTGGGAAGAAACTCAAAACTTAAACCTTTAGCTTGAAGACTGACTATAAAGTTTATTTTATATTTTTTCTCTTATCACATTTCTTTATTTGTTGGAATTTCTATTTGGTAATACTTTAATATTACCATTTGGGCACTATTTTTACAATTTGAACCTCTAGCCCCTTGCTTATTGACTGCCTCAAATCAAGGTAAACTTTTCCTCTTCTCTTCCCCCATTGTTCCAGTCTTTCTCCTTCCTATCTTAACCCTTAAAAAGCCTGATAAATTTACCTACTCAAAAGGAGGGGGGAAAAAAGGTATATTGTCCTTATAGATTTCAGTGACAATTGATTTGATTGTCTTAAATAGTAACAACAAAGAGTGAAAAATAGTGTTGATTTAGATTATTTAGAATACTTAAGATTAATTCTTAAAGAAGTAACTGGGTTGGATTTGATGTATTATTGATGATTAATATTGATATTCAGTATATAAATTAATTATAAAGATTATTATATTATTAGATAACATTTTATAATATAGGTGTACAGACTGCCTATCTATATATTTGATTGAAGTATTAGAATAGAATTTTTATTTTAGGGTTAAACACTGAATGGTGATCTGGGACAATATATCCAATATAGTGCAACAACAAAAACAAATATTAAGAGAGATGACCTCCACGACAACTATGGCTTTGAAATCGGGAAAGAAGACCACCCGACCCTAACAACTACTTTAACTTCTGCTTCACCAACAATCCAAAAACCATTGAAGAATCTCTAATAGGGGAAAACAGTCCAATGTCTCTAACGTTAATATACAAGCTACCCTACTATCCTTGCAAGAAGCAATATCCAAGATGCAAGAAATAATGATTAAGAATCACATAGAAACCAGAGCGGATATTAGCGAATTAAAAGATGAGATGGGAAAGCTTAAAGTGGAAATGAAAGCAGATTTACTTAAGGTGGAGGATAAGATAGGGTCCTTGCAACAGGCTATGGAGAAAACGAAGTTAAGATAAGAGAAATAGAGAGTAGGACAGAACGGATGGAGACAAACTTTGAAAGGATAGAGGAGGAATTTAGAAATGTAACTAGAGAAACCGAAGACTCCCTCGTCCACCTCGAAATGGATAAAGCAGCGGCATATTTAAGGTTTCAAAATGTGGTAGAAGCGAAAAATGAAGAACTAGAACAATTAATGGCAGAACTATTGGCTGAATGGTTAGGGAAAGAAAAAGATGATCTAATCAAAGAATTTGACGAGGTGTAAAGGGTCAGCACAAGTTATGCTAGACGCCATAACTGCCCAAGAGAAATTCATATTCGTTTCACAAGGAGGTGTGTGAGAGACCTAATTCTTAAAAGGTCCAGAGAAGAAACAATAACATATAGAGGTAAAGAGATTACGATCCTAAAACAAATCCCAAGGAAAGTGAGGGTCATAAGACAGGATTATAAATTCTTGGCCAATTATTTAAATAAAAAGAAATTCCTTTTAAATGGTTAATCCCAGAAGGGATGTTAATAACTTGGAAAGAGAGAAAAATCAAAATAGATTCTATAGAACAGGCCCAAGACTTTCATGATCAGCTAATAGGCACGGATAACCAATACACCAAGGAGGAAACTAAAAGGAAACCACAGGATGATCGTAATCGCCATAGAAACCAAAAAGAAGGACTTCTCAAAATTTAGGGAACGACAAACCACAACCAGGGAGAGAAGAACCAATCTCACAACAACAGCAAGAAGAAAACCGAATCATCACTAGACAAAAACTAAACAGACCTAGATAAATGGAGATAGGAAAGAAACTCCTCTCCATTAATATAAATGGTTTAAATTCAACATCTAAAAGGAAAAGGATATTAACTAAATTAATTAGACAAAACGCCGACATAATATGCCTACAAGAAACACACATTAGGAAAAAGGATGAAAGATATTTAATTTGCCCGAAACTTGGAAAACTTTTTACAGCACCAGCAGACAAACATAAAAAGAAAGGAATTGCAATATTTGTGAAAGATGATGTAAAAGCAGAACTAATCTGGTCGGATCCGGAAGGAAGAACTCTGGTTATACAAATTTGGATTAATCATATCACATTTTTATTGGTAGCAATCTACGCGCCAAATGAAGAACAAGGGAAATTTTTAAAGATCTTCATCAGAGAATAATAGGTTTCAAAAAAGGAATATCTGCATGATAGGCGACTTCAACTCCATTGCTGATCATCAAAAAGACCATAGTAATGTGAATAAGAACAAGAAAGGGAAAAGAGAATTTTCTATGCCCTGTAAGGACATGATGAAAGAATTAAACTTAATAGACTTATGGAGAAAACTAAACCCAGAAGAGAAACAGTTCACATATTATTCAAATCCACACAAAATCTGGACCAGAATAGATATGGCCTGGATGGATGGGGAATTGGCCAATGAAATAAAAGAAATTAAAATCCTACCAAATGAATGGGCCGACCACAACCCAATACAACTAATTTGGAGAGATAGGAGAAAAACAAAGAAAAGATGGACACTAAATACTCAGTTAATAAACGAAGAAGAGTACATTAAGAAGCTGAAAGAGGAATTAAATTATTTTCTAAAAGAAAATAATAATGAAGCAACCACTAAACAAAATATTTGGGATACAATGAAGGCAATTATAAGAGGAACAACAATCTCCTATAATGCCATGAGAAATAAAAGAATACATGCCCAACAAAATAAATTCCAACAACAAATTAAAGAATTAGAAATACAACTTCAAAAATCCCCTAAAAACCAGAGAACACAAAATCAGTTAATAACAATTAAACATAAATTGAACTTACTTGAACAAGATAAAATAGAAATTAACTTGAAAAGGTCCAAACAAAATTATTTTGAGCATGCAAATAAACCAGGAAGATGGCTATCCCATAAACTTAAAAAGTGAAAGAAAAGAGATTGATACACCAACTAATGGATGAGAAAGATATCTTACAACATGAGATAGAGAAGAAAAAGATATCATTTACAACTATTTTCAAAGATTATATAAAAGGAGGAAGTTAATGAAGATAAAATAAGAACTTATTTAGAGGAGACGAATGACAAGGTAATTGGAGAGGAATGGATAGAGTTATTGAATAAAGATATTACATGGTCTGAATTGAAGTCAGCAATGGAGAATCAAAGTAATAACAAATCTCCAGGACCAGATGGGATTCCGCAGAACTATATAAAGCAATATTGGAACTAGTAGGACCACTGATGCTGGAAGTGTTTAATGAGGTACTTCTGGCAGCCAAGATGCCGGACTCGTGGAGGGGGCGCTGATTTCGCTTAATCCCGAAGGAGGATGCAGATCAGAGATACATCAACAACTATAGACCGATTTCACTTTTAAATGCCGATTATAAATTGTTTACTTCTATCATAGCTAATAGAGTAAAACAAGCTTTAAATCCACATATACACGAAGATCAAATGGATTTCTTCCGTCCCGACAAATAAAGAACAATTTAAGAACCGTTATCGATGTCCTAGAATATTATGAAGCCCACCCGGAGAAACAATCCGCACTCATGTTTTTAGATGCTGAGAAAGCATTTGATAACTTAAATTGGCACTTTTTAATTCAAAAAATTTACAATATGAGTCTTGGCACCAAATTTGAAAACATTATAACAACTATTTACAACACACAACAGGCTAATATACTAATCAATGGCGAACAAACAGATCCAATAAATATAGAAAAGGTGTCAGACAGGGCTGCCCTCTCTCACCTCTTCTTTTCATTTTTGCCCTAGAATCACTCTTAACACGGGTTAGACAAAACTCTGAAATTAGAGGAGTGAGGTCAAATCAGAAGAATATAAACTACAAGCATTTGCTGACGATATGGTTTTCTTTTTGGAGGAACCCATGGAAAAAGGTTATAATCTAATAAAAGAATTAGAACAATTTGGCACAGTGGCAGGATTAAAAATTAATAGAAAAAAGACGAAATTAATGACCAAAAATTTAACAGAAAACCAGAAGGAAGAATTAGAAACAATGATGGGGATACAGGTAACAAAAAGGGTCAAATATTTAGGAATATGGTTAACACCACAAGGTAAATCACTCAAAGAGAACAATTATGATAAACTACTTCAACAAACAAAGAAAGATTTAGAATCCTGGAATAAGTTGCAGCTTTCCTTATTGGGCAGGATTGCCTCGATTAAAATGAATATATTACCAAAATTTATTTATTTATTCCAGACAATCCCAATTAAGTTGTCAAAAATTTTTTTGAAGAATTAAATAAGATCACACTTAAATTTATTTGGCAGGGGAAAAACCCAGGATCAATGTAAAGGCCTTACAAGATGCGAAAAGTAGAGGGGGTCTAGCCCTTCCAAATTGGGAATTATATTATTCGGCAGCTATCTTATTATGGATAAAAGACTGGGTGAACTTACTTAACAAAAGAATTTTAGCATTAGAAGGGCATGACCTCCAGAGAGGGTGGCATGCCTTCTTATGGGAAGTGGGGAAACCCAAGCAGTCTTACTTTCATAGACACCTCATTAGGGACTCATTATTAATTAATTGGAAAAAAATATGCAAAAACACTATCTAAAAATTCGATCTGGCTATCAACAATGGAGGCAATGGTACATCCCAATAATTTGGACATAACAAAAATGATTAAATATAAAGATTTATTAGATCCAAGGGAAATTAAAAACTCGACAAGAACTACAGGAACAGGGATTTAAAATTGATCAGTGGTTATATATACAAATCCATAGCAGATACAAACAAGATATAAAAGACTTTGGAATTTATAACAAACTGCAGTATTTAGATAAAATTTTACTAGGATCAAACAAAAAGAACATATCCAAATTCTATAAATACTTACTGGAAGTAGAATTAGAACAAGAGATAGTCAAAGGGAACATGATAGCCTGGAGCAGGAATGTCGGAAGAAGTATTACATTATCAGAATGGGAAAAGATTTGGAACAGAAATATTAAGATTACAAAATCGGCAGCATATAAAGAAAATACATACAAAATGTTTTATAGATGGCACTTGCCCCCTTCGAGGTTGGCGAAAATGAACCCAAACACGAGTCCAAAATGCTGGAAATGTAAAAGCATAGAAGGAACCTACTTTCATATGTGGTGGTCTTGCAAAGAAACCCAGAAATATTGGCAAAAAATCAGAAAATGGTTGGAGGAGATAACCAAAGAACAAATCGAATACAAACCAGAGTTCTTCCTACTAGGGATCTCTGATAAACATTTACCCAAAAAGATGAAATATGTAACAATTCATATCCTAACTGCAGCCAGATTAGCGTTTGCCCAGTGTTGGAAATCACCCTATGCACCTACAGAACAAATGGTCATCCAGAAAATATGTGATTGTGCAGAAATGGATAAATTAACTATAGCACTTAAAAACAAAGAGGCTTCAACATTTTACGATAATTGGAACTCTTGGTATAATTGGTTAGTCCAGAGATAAACTGCTTAATGGACAATGGGTAATTTAAGCATAGATATCGATAAGATGTGTGTATTCAAATTAAGGTAGGAGAATTGGATCTTGCAGACTGTCAAAAAGGATATTGTCTGTTTTTAAACGCATCTTTTTTTTTCTTTTTCTCTTTCTCTTCCTTTGTTTCTTTCTTTCTTTTACATCTCCTCTTCTCTTTTCTTTCCAGTTTGTAAGACCGAGTGTTCTTTTTTTGTTTTTTTTCCTTTTGTGTATGTAATGTCGATATGTTTTTAATTGTAAATTTAATAAAATTTATTTAAAAAAAAAAAAAAAAAAAGAAACAGATTGTTGATATTCGTTGATCATATCTCAAAGATAGCATAGTTGCGACAATGACTTGAGGAAGGAATAAATCAGAAAGCCATCCAGTTGGTCATTTTGCCAACTCTGAAGCTGGCCTGACTGAGGCCATCTTGGAGGCTTCAGTGTTGCCACAATGGTGCTGAGGGATGGAGGGAGGGGGCTTGAGATAGCTGGGGTTTTGTGGCCAAAACAAAATAGTTTCCCCTGAGAACAAGGACATTCCCCAGGTGGCTGGAAAGAGCAGGAGTAAAGTTTCCAAGCAACCGGACAGCACCTTGATTGGACCATGTGACTGATTGTGTGGGGAAGGGGGGATTTTTAATTAGGTGAAATCCGCGGGAATCTTTAGAGTCGGTTTTCAACAGTCTGTGCCAATATGATATGTCCAATAAACCGTTCTTTGAGGAATCTGCTTGCCTCGGAGTTCTGTTTGCTATGGGTGTATTACTCTTTGAGGAATCTGCTTGCCTCGGAGTTCTGTTTGCTAGGGGTGTATTACTTAGAGCCCTGACATGTTTGTTTCCTCACTTGGCCTACCTCGAAGGGTTGACACCAGACTACTTACAAGTTGCTTTAAGGAGGCAACTTCTTTTTTTACCTATCTCCCTATTCTGGAACTAACCCTGGATATCTCCCTACCCGAGTTATACAGGTAGTCCTTGATTTACAACCACGATTGAGCCCAAATTTCAAGTCGTTAAGTGAATTTCCCCCCATTTTATGACCTTCCTTGCCACAGTTGTTCAGTGAATCACTGCAGTTGCTGTGTGAATTATTTGGTCAGTAAGCAAATCTGGCTTCCCCCACTAAGTTTGCTTGAAGGTTACAAATGGTGATCATATAATCCTGGTACAATGCAACTGTTATAAAAACATGCCAATTGCAAAGAGGTCCAAATTTTGATCACATGAGCACATGGAGGTGCTGTGTCAGAAACACTGGTCATAAGTCACTTTTTTCAGTGCGACTGTAACTTCAAAGGGTCATTAAATGAATGGTTGTAAGTCAAGGACTACCTGTAAACAGTTTTATGAGGGAAAGACAATTATTTTCATGAGAGTTTTCAAAGAAATCTGGAGGACAATGTCTTTCAACGTAACAACCGTCATGGTTATACATTTCTGCAAACGTTTTTATAACTTTCAGTCTTCTTTATTTCCCTTGAAGGACATAAGCAGGGCAATGCTAGCTTTATTGCTGTTTTTCCGCCCGTGTTTTTGGGTGGGTGTTTATTAGAGCAATTCACATAAACATCTGCTGACATTTCCTCTGCAGATCTTTCATGACTGGGGGAAAAAAGTCTGTATTTATATAAAACACCTAATTTCTGCATATGAATTGATGGGTTCTTTATCGCATTAGCCATTACTCTGCCAGGGCTTAATAGCATTCTCAGGTAAGTATAGGAGAACATTAGCTTTCAATCAAGGAACTCTTTAAGAATTCCCTATTAAGGCATCCATCAGAGGCATCAGGGAACTAATTAATCCTTCACTTCAGTCATTTATTAGGTTAATTAATGGTGTCTTTATGACTACCTTCTGCAGGGGTGGGATTCAACCAGTGTTACTACCGGTTCAGTGACTACGTTCTCTGTGCGCGTGTAGAAAAACCTTCAGCTGTGCTGTCTGGACAGCTGAAAAGTGATGCGCGCAGGTGCGCAGCATTTGAAAAGCCTCTTTTTTCCTGCTTTTTCAATCTCAGCTGTGCCGCACAAAGCAGCTGAGGTTGAAAAAAGCAGGAAATAAAGGACAGGTAAGAGCCAGGGCAGGTGGGTGGGCCAAACAGCAGCAAACACAGAACCGGTTCAGTGTCTGCTGCTCTTCAGAGCTACAGGTTCCATAGAACCGGGCAGAACCGGTAGCATCCCACCACTGACCTTCTGCAAGCCACCCAATTGATGCTCACACTGCTATTAAGTGGCTAGAACACACCCTTGTTGCTCATTTTGTGGGGTGGGAGGAAATCCCAGTTGCAATGCAACGGTTAAAGAATGTATTGAAAATGTGATCCATGGATTCTGTCACGTTCTTAGTGCTCTCGGTGTCTGTTAACCCCTTCCCTCTGGCCCCATTCAAAGACTCCTTTCTCAGTGATCCCAGCATAAAGGAAGATTCTTCCACCAGCTGCTGCATCTCTCAGTCCTTCCTCATTGGGTGAACCATTATCCTCATAAACACAGGGAGTCCTGGACTAACAACAGTTCATTTAGTGACCATTCAAAGCTACAACGGCACTGAAGGAAAATGCCTTAGGACCAGTTTCCCCTTTATGACAATTGCAGCATCTCCCATGGTCATGTGATCAAAATTCAAACGCTTGGCAACTGACTCATATTTATGACGGTTGCAGTGTCCCAGGGGTGATTGGCTTCTGCGATTCTCTGACAAGCAAAGTCAATGGGGAAGCCAGATTCACTTTACAACTTTGTTAGTAACTTAACAGTGGCAGAGATTCACTTAACAGCTGCGGCAAGAAAGGTCATAAAGTGGGGCAAAATTCACTTAACAAATATCTTATTTAGCAACAGAAATTCTGGGCTCAGTTGAGGTTGTAAATTGAGGACTAGCTGTATAGTAGATAATGACAGGCTGCAGAACTGCAATTTTGATTCTTCTTTAGGTGGGAAAATCTGTAAAATTGCAGCAGATCACAAACAACATCGGCATCATTAAGGCACCTACACACATTCTTATGTTCAATCCACATTTCTGGCTCTTAGGAGCACTTCTGGTATATTATAAAGTAATAATAACTGAAAGGTATTGGATTTATAAAAGTATTATGTGGTGTGTGTATTTTACAGACAAAGATCCAGAACCAAGTTTGGTTGCTGCTGATTTCATGGACCCTGCTCTGTATTTTTCTTGGCAACAATATGAAAGTGGTTGGCCACTGGCTTCTGGAGTTTTTCTTGTTCGTGTTTTAACTATCTGGTCTAGTGTAGAATCCTGAGTTTTCTGGTATCCCCTCCAAGTACTAACCAAGGTCCAATTCTGTCTACTAGATGTTTTGAGATCTACCAAGATGTGTTGAAGGCTTTTTGAAGACCAGTGGTGGGAATCAAAAGTTGGTGGGCATGGTTGCAGGGATGGGATCACATGACTCGCGCGATCGTGCACAGCAAAAACAGCAAAAACTAAGCTACTCTGCCTCTCAGCTGTTAAAACAGCAAAAACTAAGCTACTCTGCCTCTCAGCTGTTTAGCACAGCAATCCGCTCTGCTGTACCAAACAGCTGAGAGGTTATAAAGGACCTAGGAGCAGGGGCAGGTGGGTGGGCCCAAATGCAGAGTGTTGGAGAGACTTGCAGCAAACCGGTTCTCTGCCAGTTTGATCTTTGGCGCTACCGGTAAACCAGAACCAGGCCAAACTGGTAGAATACCAGCACTGAGGTAGACCTTGACTACAACAGTTCATTTAGTGACTGTTCAAAGCTACAACGGCACTGAAAAAAAGTCTCTCATGATCATTTTTCACCTTTATGACCCTTGCAGTATCCCAATAGTCACGTGATCAAAATATGGATGCTTAGCAACTGACTCATATTTATGATGGCTGCAGTGTCCCAGGCTCATGTGTTTACCCCTCCCTTGTGACCTTCTTACAAGCCAAGTCTTTGAGGAAGTCAGCTTCACTTAATAACCATGTAACTAACTTAACATTTGCATGATTCACTTAATAACTGGTGGCACAAAAAGTAATAAAATGGGGTAAATTTTCACTTAGCAACAGAAATTTGGGGCTCACTTGGGGTCGTAAGTCAAGGACTATCTACATCTATCTATCTATCTATCTATCTATCTATCTATCTATCTATCTATCATCTATCTATCTATCTATCTATCTATCTATCTATCTATCTATCTATCTATCTATCTATCTATCTATCTATCTAAAGTTTCTTTTCCCTGACTTAGGAATTCAACTTGGGCACTTATACTAACATAAATTTCTCTAAACTCAACAGTACTGACAGTTGTGTAGACATAAACTAGAATCCTAGTACCAGTTTTAAGATATCCCACAGGGATCTTGGAACACTGCTACAGATTTTATTGTTCAGCAGCAACAAAAGTGTATTTCTGCTCTTTTTTTTTTAAAAAAAATCTTTTTAAAGAATATTGGCCTTTATGATGTCATTTAGATTTAATTGACCGAGGTTTTCATATCTTTGCATTTACTTTAGTTTTATTCTTTCATTCTGCAAGAATTTAATAGATGACTGCTTCTTGGTTCTTGGTAGGGATGGTGAATCTATGGCCAATGGACCATATGTTATCTCACTTTTCTGACCATTTAAAAAGGTAAAACAAAGTAGGTGCAAAATAGGTGCATTATGAATATATTGATAGCCCTGGTATACCCCACACACAAAAAGGAATATTTCAGTTCTATTCTCTCTGATGAAATTGATATAGCACCCTATGCCCCCAGATTTGTCATTTGTAGAACACACACAGAGAGAGTTGATATGATGAAGTGAGTTTAAACTCAGTTGGTTATAAAGGCTTTGATCCAAGTAGACTTTTCATTTGTAGATAGATAGATAGATAGATAGATAGATAGATAGATAGATAGATAGATAGATAGATGGATGGATGGATGGATGGATGGATGGATGGATGGATGGATGGATGGATGGAGAGAGAGAGAGAGAGAGAGAGAGAGAGAGAGAGAGAGAGAGAGAGAGATAGATAGATAGATAGATAGATAGATGATAGATAGATGATAGATAGATGATAGACAGACAGACAGACAGACAGACAGACAGACAGACAGACAGACAGACAGACAGACACATGTTACCAATTGATTATTACAAACAAGTAAAGAAGAAAGTAAGGGACCACCTCTTGAATTGTAGTATTTTGGGTGCAGGACACTCTTGCTGAATTGCTGAATTCAATTACTTGACATAAAGCAGGCGCATTCCCCATTAACTTATTTTACAATGATGATCCTTGGGTCCAGACCAGAGATCCAAAACTCTCTTGTTCTACAACTAAGATATAAACTGAAGCTCCTATATTCCAATGAGTTTGACAGAAGGGCTTCCTGTGAAATAGCATAGCCTTTGCCTCAAGGTCACATGTACCACTGAACTGTCCCAAAGGTGCTTTTTCAAGAGGCAACTGGACTTTCTGGTTTTTCTTTGAAGACATTTCGCTTCTCATCCAAGAAGCTTCTTCAGCAGCTTTAGGACAACCATGACCTGGATGACTGAGAATCTCCATAGACATGTACCACTGAACTCCCATTTCTGCATATCCTTCCTGCCAACCCTGCCCAATTTTAGTTTCCCACCATTTTGAGCTGAGAAACACATGAAAACTATAATGGAAGTCCTACCTTAATCAAAACAAAGCCGCAATCGCCCAGAAAAATAATAATGTCTGCTGCTGCCTTCCTGAAAAAGCATTAACCCCACCCCAGGAGGATTGTCCAGCATCCCCTTTCTCAAAAGTGCTCCTTTGATTACTATTCCCAAATTTTGAAACTGCCAAAATGTATTCCTAAGAATTGAGGACGAAGGAACATCCATTTCTATGATAAATAAGACAGATGGCAATTTGGCGCTTGCTTAGTGTCGGTATTCCCAGATTGTCAGCAACAACCTGGGTTTCACTGAACAGCTGTTTCCTCTTTTTTTTAAAAAAAAAAAAGTGTTCTCATCTTCAGGAGATACAAGCACTTATCTAGTTGCATTACAATTATCTTACAATAATGGTATTTAAATCTGACATGCATGAAATTCTTTGTATTGCCTTATATTTTATGGTCCCTGCTCCCAAGTTACACATAAATGGAGACTTATGACTCTTTAGGGTCTCTTAGAGATAGAGAAACAGAGGGAGCAAGATAGAGACATGTATACATAGCCTGCAGCACTTTTGACTATGTGGGCTGCTATGGGATTCAGTACGCTTTCCGCTCCACTCTTTAACATCTACATGAAGCTGCTGGCCAAGGCCATTCATCACCAGGAGATGATCTGTATGGGTAGTCCTTGACATACAACAGTTCATTTCGTGGCTGCTTAAAGTTACAACGGCACTGAAAAAAGTGACTTATGACCATTGCAGCATCACTGTGGTCACGTGATCAAAATTCAGGGGCTTGGCAACTGGTTCATATTTATGACCATTGCAGTGATCACCTTTTGCGACCTTCTGATGAACAAAATCAATGGGGAAGCCAGATTCACTTAACAGCCGTGTTACTGACTAAACAACTGCAACGATTCACTGAACAACTGTGGCAAGAAAGGTCGTAAAATGAGGCATAGCTCACTGAGCAGATGTTTCACTTAGCAACAGAAATTTTGGGCTCAGCTGTGATCATAAGTCGAGGAATACCTGTATATTTCTACCCCTGGCAAACTAAGCAATGTCTTTGAGGTCTTGTCACCAAGAGCTGTGGTGGTGCAGTGGTTAGAATGCAGGATTGGAGGCTAATTCACTGCTCATTTCAGGAGTTTAATTTTGACCAGCTCAAGGTTCACTCAGCCTTCCATCTTTCCGAGGTGGGTAAAATGAGGATCTGGATTGTTGGGGGCAATAGGCTGACTCTGTAAACCGCTTAGAGTGGGCTGTAAAAGCACTGTGAAGCGGTATATAAGTCTAAGTGCTATTGATATTGATATCTTGCTGTCTGCAGGCTGTGGGGGTCTGGATGAGGAACAACAAGTTTTGTCTGTGGGTTTGGGACCTTCTGGACCTGAGATTGTACCAACTATGGCACTAGATGGGGAAACTGAAAGTAAATGGCAATTTCTGGCAAAAAGCATAGTAAATTGCAGTCACGTGACTGTGGGAGGTTGAAAACAGCCATATATGCAGGCTGGTTGCTGGATGCTTTATAGGAATAGAATAGAATAGAATAGAATAGAATAGAATAGAATAGAATAGAATAGAATACTTTATTGGCCAAGTGTGATTGGACACACAAGGAATTTGTCTTAGTGTAAATACTCTCAGTATACATAAAAGAAAAGATACATTCGTCAAGAGTCGAGAATCATAAGGTACAACATTTAGTGATAGTCATAGGGTACAATAAGCAATCAAATCATACTAGGAAACAGTCAATATAAATCGTAAGGATACAAGCGACAAAGTTACAGTCATGCAGTCACAAGTGGGAGGGGATGGGTGATAAGGGGTGATGAGAAGGTTAATAGTAATAGTAGTGCAGACTTTGTAAATAGTTGAACAGTGTTAAGGGAATTAATTGTTTAGCAGAGTGATAGCTTTCAGAAGAAAAAACTGTCCTTGTGTCTAGTTGTTCTGGTGTGCAGTGCTCTATGGCGTGAGGGAAGGAGTTGAAACAATTTATGTCTGGAATGTGAGGGGTCTGTAAATATTTTCACAGCCCTCTTTTTGACTCGTGCAGTATACAGGTCCTCAATTGAAGGCAGGTGGGTAGTAATTGTTTTGTCTGCAGTCCTAATTATCCTCTGAAGTCTGTGTCTGTCCAGTTGGGTTGCAGAACCAAACCAGACAGTTAAAGAGGTGCAGATGATAGACTCAATAATTGCTCTGTAGAACTGTATCAGCAGCTCCTTGGGCAGTTTGAGCTTTCTGAGTTGGCGCAGAAAGAACATTCTTTGTTGTGCTTTTTTGATGACGTTTTTGGTGTTAGGTGTCCATTTTAGGTCATGTGATATAGTAGAAGCTAGAAATTTGAAAGTCTCTACGGTATATGTGATCACGTGACTGTGGAGGAGAAGACCAGATGTTATAAATTTGAATCGGAGTTGTAAGTAGCCCTGGGGAGGTCTATTGTAACTTCAAATAGTTGCTAAGCAACTGGTCATAAGTCAAGGACTACCTATGTGAAATTGTTATGGCCTATCAGTCTGAACTCACTCCCGGCAACCACACAGGTACATCCCTACAGCTTTCTTGGCAACATTTTCTGAAGAGACTTCTCACTGCCTTCTTACTAGGACAAAGGAAAAGTGAGTGGCTTCCATGCTCAGCAAGGACTCATGGTTTTCCAGCTTCTAATCCAGTACCTTAACTTCTAGGCCACGGATGTAAAAGCTTGGCGACTTTCATACCTGTGGACTGCAACTCCCAGAACTCCCCAGCTGGCGAGAGTATGGGAGTTGAAGTCCACAAGTCTGAAAGATGCTAAAGTTTCGACACTCCTGCACTAGACCAAACTGGCAGTATGCATAAAATACAGCCAATTCAAAGTAGCGGTGACAAAAAATCCACTAAGACTCCCAGAAAGGGCTTACTGAAAATGTATTTATTTATTTGAAAAAAAATTGTGCGGCCGCCTGTCTTTAAAGAACTCTGTGTGGCTCACAGAAACAATAAAACTACAGCACCCAAAATTATACGATCAAAAACCAAAACCCAGCACCTGAATCTCCCTCCCACCATCTGCAGCTCCCACCCTGCTTCCCCAGAACTTGGTAAAAAAGCCTGGCCTTCTGGAAGCTACAGTTCAGGGACTCTTCCCCAAATCACACCAGCTTACTCCCCCACCCCAGTAGAAAAACTGTATAAAAAGCTCTGCTCTTTTAATTCAGATAATTGCACAATACGAAAGTTCTCAGCAGCAGCTGGGTCATAAAACTTTTTCACATTACTAACCAGGGATAAAGCAGAAAATCCCTTTTTGTTTAGCTGCCAAATGAGCTTTTATAGAACAGCTTTCATTCCTGAACCATCTGTGGCGAAAAACCTGGAAAAATCGTTACCTTCTTTGCTTTTCATTTTAGGAGTCCCGCTTGCTGTGAAAATGTAGGCTTGGGTCCTGTACTGTAGATTTCAGAAATCCCACCACAAACAAGAGTTGGCTTCTGAGATGAATGGAAAAGGAAACAAAGACAGTAAGTAGTTTCAATTTCTAAACCAACTTGTAAAATCTTTTCTTCTTTCTTCTTTCTTCTCTCTCTCTCTCTCTCCTCCCTCCCTTCCTTTCAGTTTCTGTTGGTCTTGTTTTGCGAGGATAATTTAAAAATGGAAACCATTTGGAGGAATAATATATTTAATTCTGAGAATCTCTTACTATTATTTTCAGAACCTTTGCTGCACTTTGCAAGCTATAGATACACATTTGTGAATTATGTCCCATGTTTCGTACGGGAGCTTAAGGCAGTGCACATTTGTTCAGGGGTGGGATTCAAAAATTTTAACAACCGGTTCTGTGGGCGTGGCTTAGGTGATGGGCATGGCTTGGTGTGACTGGGTGGACATGGCTTGGTGGTCATGTTATTGCCTGGGTGTGGCCAACTCGATATCACTCACATCGAGGCACGCATCTCCTTGCCTGACCTCTCATGACTGTGGGGATGCTGCAACAGTCATAAGTGTGAAAAATGGTCATAAGTCACTTTTTCAATGCCATTGTAACTTTAAATGGTCACTCCACACAAGCAAAGTACCAGCAAAGGAGGGGGGGAAAAACTCCAGAGAAGTTCCATAGACAGGAAATCTAGTCCTGCCAAGAATGTAATAAGGGTTAATGGAGGGGCAGTTTCTGTAAGCAACACCAGAATGTTTCCTTCCTGCCTTCCTTACAGGATTAGGCCAGTAATTTCTTCTAACAACTGGTTCTCCAAACTGCTTAGAATGTTAACAACCATTTCTAGCGAATAGTTGCGAAGCTGGTAGAATCCCACCCCTGCATTTGTTCCCTCTTCTTGTTTTCCCCATAAGAACCCTATGAGGTTGGCTGGGCTGAGAGAGAAGGGCTGGTCCAAAGTCACCCAGCTGGCTTTTGTGGCTAAGGATAGACTAGGTTTCTTTGGTCCTAGTCCACACCTTTAATCAGTGGGTTTGAGTTGAATCATGTTTGCTTTGTATATATCACTTAGTCCACTTTTCAGCTCTATCAGTTTATGAATGAAAATATCTACTCTCTAAAATCCTCACGTTTCTCATTCAAGCAATCTTCTATCCTTTTCGTGTGAACAAGCTTTCAGCCAAGCCAAGCTGCCTAGTTACCAGGAGAGGAACGGAGGACACTTGAGCATCCAGTGATAATGATTGCAGTTGGACCATCTCCAAGTTGAGTCTGAACCAAATACCTTGCAATCTGTCACCAAAATGACTCAGTCCAGATAGGATTTTCTTAAACAGCCTTAGGAGTTAAGATAGGAGCACCTTAAATATAAATGAAGCTGTATCTTCTCTT
This sequence comes from Notechis scutatus, assembly GCF_049901735.1. Lineage (NCBI taxonomy): Eukaryota > Metazoa > Chordata > Lepidosauria > Squamata > Elapidae > Notechis > Notechis scutatus. The sequence continues at coordinate 129,017,970 of NC_142009.1, read as the reverse complement.
TGTGCTAACTCTGAAGAAAATAATAGCTGATTCAGTCCCCAAACCTGACCTAAATCTAACCTCTCTCTGGGTCTCTAAGCCTTTATACGTTCCTAGGGCCACTCTAGAGGCAGGGGAAATGAGTAAAAACACATTCACATTTTAATGCTGATCTGACTAATGTGTATGTACGTCTTGACCCAAAATGCAATTATTTTTCAGTGTTTCTTCTTCTGTTTTGTGGTAGAATTCTTCAGTCCAAAATGTGTGTGTGTGTGTGTGTTTATGTGTATCTCTATAACTCTATCTATCTATCTATCTATCTATCTATCTATCCATCCATCCATCCATCCATCCATCCATCCATCCATCCATCTATGTGGGAGAAATAAGAGAGCACTTTGATATTTTTTCTTTCTGAATTTCCTGATGGAGTGTTGTAGTCATATTGAATATATAATCATGAATATATATATATATATATATATATATATATATATATATATATATATATATATATATATATATATATATATATATATATATATATATATATACAGTATATGTAGTATATCTAGGTGTGTTTGGGTCTTTTCCCATGTAAGATTAAGAGTATCTTAGCGATGTTTCAGCAAGGTCCCACTCTCCATCCTCAGGCTGGTGCTTTAGGCTTCATACCAGTGCAAGCAGTGTGTGATCGGAGCTGCCATCTCTCTTGGTGGGGGCTGGTGTTCTGGGCTGGTTGGCTGAGCTGCTGCCTCTTGATTGGTTGATGGAGTTGATGTTGGTATAATGGGCTGTGTGATGGCCTTGTGAGTTTTGTTGTGGAGATATCCTGGATCTTGTGCTGTAATCTCCTGGGTCGTTTGTTTTGTAGTGATCTTTTTTCCATTAGCCTCTCGTGTTTTAACGGCTTGGGTAATGGGTTGTGTGATGGGCTTTTGAGATTTATTGCTGTGGTATCCTTGGTCTTGTGCTGTGATATCCTGGGTCATTTGCTGTGTTGCAACTTCTTGAGTTCTTGTGGCATAATTTCCTGAGTTTTCTGGTGTGATATCCTGAGCAGGTGGCTGCGATGTAGCATTCTGGGTTTTAGTCTGCCTTCGAGTTTGGGGTCTGGGTCTGTGTTCTTGGCATGTGTGAGCTTGTTTGGTTTTGGGGTCGGGGGGTGCGACAGCTGATGAAGCAGCCGTGGTCTGTTTTCTGGATGGTGGTTGTCCTTCATTTATAGGATGGGCTTGGGCCTGGGTCTGATGAGGGGGATTGGCAGTGGTGTCCCATGTTGTTTTGGGTCTGGTGTTCGTTTTTGTGGCTGGGACTCATTTGTTGGTGAGGGCTAGCTTCCAGATGTCTGGTAGGCGGGAGGTATCATCCCATCTATTCATGTTATGGGGGTGTTTATCTATCGCGATGGCTTCCCTGATTATTCAGTGTTGGATATTAATTTGGTTCCTTCGAAATTAATTTCATGTCCTGTGGCTTTAAGGTGCTGGAAGAGGGAGGAAGTATTTTCTTCTTTTCTGACTGTGTTTTTGTGTTCTGCGATGTGTGCATTTATTCTCCTGTTGGTTTGTCCAATGTATGTGGCTGGGCAATTGTTGCATGGTATTTCATAAACTCCTTGGTTTTCTAGCTGGATCTTGTCTTTGGAGTTTCTTAGGATGTTGGCTAGTTTTTGGGCAGTGCCGAAGGCTGTCCTGATATTGTGTTTGCTGATTTTGTCTGTGGTGCCTTTGATGTGGTGCCTCTCCCCTACATCAAAGCCCATCACACAACCCTTTACCCAAGCCGTTAAAACAGGAAAGGCTAATGGAAAAAAGATCACTACAAAACAAACGACCCAGGAGATTACAGCACAAGATCCAGGATATCTCCACAACAAAACTCACAAGGCCATCACACAGCCCATTATATCAACATCAACTCCATCAACCAATCAAGAGGCAGCAGCACAGCCAATCAGCCCAGCACACCAGTCTCCACCACCAGTATTTATAGAGAGACAGTAGCTCCGATCACACACTGCTTGCACTGGCACGAAGCTGAAAGCACCAGCCTGAGGATGGTCTGCCATCATCAGACTCCCAACCAATCAGGATGAAGAAAAAACCATTCTGGCACAGCAGTAGGCTAACCCCAAATTTAAAACTGAAACAACTGTAAAAGTCTGACTCACAGACGAACACAATAATGAAGCCTGATGATGGCAGATGAAATTCTGCCAAAACATTGCTACAACTTTAAAAGCACAACTATAATGACGTGGGAAAATACCCGAACAAAGCTGAATACCATACATGTAAGTACCCGCGAAAACTTAAGAATATATATACATACATATACATATACATATACATATACATATACATATACATATACATATACATATACATATACATATCATCAGTCTGGAACCCACATTACGTATCTGATATTAGCACAATTGAGAAAGTCCAGAAATATTTCACAAGAAGAGTTCTCCACTCCTCTACTCGTTGTAGAATACCTTATGCCACCAGACTTGAAATTCTAGAACTAGAAAACCTTGAATTATGCCGTCTTCGGTCTGACTTAAGCATGGTATATAAAATCATACATTGCAATGTCCTACCTGTCAATGAATACTTCAGCTTCAACCATAACAACACAAGAGCACACAATAGATACAAACTCAAAGTAAACCGCACCAAACTTGATTGCAGGAAATACGACTTCAGCAATAGAGTGGTCAATGTCTGGAATACTCTACCCGACTCTGTAGTTTCTTCCCCAAACCCCAAAAACTTTAACCTTAGACTGTCTACTATTGACCTCACCCCTTTCCTAAGAGGTCTGTAGGGGCGTGCATAAGCGCACCAACGTGCCTACCGTCCCTGTCCTATTGTTTCTCTTATTCTTTTATTTTTCTTATATGTACCCATTTCATGTATTCACAACTATGTATACACTTATACTTATTATCTTGTAAACAATTGGCAAATCAAATAAATAAATAAATAAAAATAAAAATAAAAATAAAATAAAATAAAAATAAAAATACATATACATATACATATACATATACATATACATATACATATACATATACATACATACATACATACATATATATATATATATATATATATATATATATATATATATATATATATATATGGATGTTTGGTTATTCGGTTTTCTCCCGCGTAAAATTGGAAGTATCTAGGTGACGTTTCAAAGTCTCATTCATCATCTTCAGGCTTGTGTCTTCAGCTTTGTGCTTCTCGGAGTAATGTGAGCTTGCAGCTGCTTCTTCCTTTTAACTGCTAGTGGGGGTGTGACTTGATTGGGTGGGGGCTTGGCTGTGTTCTGATTGGGGGGGGGGTGTTCTGTTCAGGTGGGGGCTTGGTTGTGCTCAGGTTAGTCTTAGTTGCCGGGGGATTTGAGCTGGTGAGCTGTGATCCTGTTGTTTGGCTTCGCATTTGTGGTCATGCCACATCTTCATGGTGGGCGTCAGTTCGCTTCATGTATGGGTCGGAGGGGTTTGAAGCGGGTAGTGATGCAGCTGCGGTACGGCTTCTGGTCCATGGTCGTGTCTCATCTTCTGTGTGGGTGTGAGTCTGCTTTCTACGTGGAAGTGTGGTGGTAGCATCTTGTGTGGCCCTCATGTCATTCTTCATGTTAGGTACTTGTTTGTTAATGAGGGCGGGTTTCCAAATGGCTGGTAGGCGGGAGGTATCATCTCATTTATTCATGCTTGATTGGCTGGCAACATTGTGTTTGCTGTATTGGAGGCTTTTAGTGCAGCTTGGATCCCTACATAAGAGGTACTACAGACAAAATCAGTAAGATACTACACAGGCATCACATCAAGACTGCCTTCAAAACAGACAGAAAAATAGCAGCCATCCTAAGAAACCCCAAAGATAAAATTGACATGGAAAACCAAGGCATATAGGAAGTCCCCTGCACATCATGTCCTGCCACATACATCAGACAGACCAATAGAAGAATAAGTACCCTCCTGGATGAAAGCGAAAATGCAGTAAAAAAGCTGGAACACACTTCCTCACTAGTCCAACACATGAAAGCCACAGGTCATAGCATCGACTTCAATGGCACCAAAACCCTAGCCACTATAGAAAACCCCAGCTACAGAATTATCAGAGAAGCCACATAGATTGAAAAAAGACCTGAATGCATGAATAGAAGAGATTACTCCACCAGACTTTCAATTATCTGGAAGCCTGCACTCACGAACAAAAAAATCTCCACACCACAAGCCAGCCAAGCACCTGGGCACAAACAGACTCCCTCTGATACCTCCAGCTCAAACACACCCCAACCAGGCACCCAGATGAAATCTCGCTTCCTAATAAATGATAGCCGTCCATTTACTCGGAGCCAAGCCGCACTAAAAGCCTTCAATACAGCAAACACAATGTTGCCAGCCAATCAAGACAAAAAAAGCTACAAAACAGACAGAAGATATTAGAAACACCAATCAAGCAGAACACAGCAAACTCCAAAACCAATAAAAACAGACCAAGACTCCCAACCAATCAGGATGAAGAAAAAACCATTCTGGTACAGCAGTAGGCTAGCACCAAATTTAAAACAGAAACAGCTGTGAAAGTCTCACTCACAGATGAACACAATACAGAAGCCTGATGATGGCAGATGAGATTCTGCCGAAACGTTGCTACAACTTTAAAAGCACAACTATAATGACGTGGGAAAATACCCGAACAAAGCTGAATACCATACATATAAATACCTGCGAAAACTTAAGAAAACATATGTTTTCTTAAGTTTTCGCAGGTATTTATATGTATGGTATTCAGCTTTGTTCAGTTATTTTCCCGAATATATATATTCTCATAAGAGTCCTTTCTAACATTCATTAGAATAGCATTAATTACTTTCAGTCTTAAATGCAACACAAGATTATTTAATTTAGGTAATAATAAGAAAATTGCTTTATGAAACCCAGAAAAGGGAGAGGACAATATTTTCTGATCCACTGGCTATTTTTCTATATGAAAAAAAAGCTAAATCTCATCTTGGAAAGCAGGGAATTTGCAAAAGGATTTAGGCAGCCTCCAAGATACATTTGTAAAACTAATATTTTCAACATGACAGCAAATATGGCCACAACAAAGCCAAATGAACTGCATTTCATTTTCAATCATGAGGTTCAGAATATTTCCCAGGGCTTTAATTCTTTGTTATTATGTTCACATTTTAAATATACTTCAAATCATTAGCCCCTTTATATTTCCAGCTGGAACTGGACACGTGTCCTGGAGTCCATTCTCCAGAGATTTCTTAAAGCTTTTGTGAACCTCCAAACAATACAAGAGTCTCTTTTTTTGGTTCTTAAATTATCAGAATTCTGAGCAGGCAAATTCTCCATTTCCAATTATTTGTTTATAGAATTTTGCTTTGTTTCTGTTTCAGGCTAGAACATGGCATCTTGGTTTGGCATTAGATAAGGATCAACAGAATTCAAGGGGATTTGGTCTCTTGTATCAATGCAAGGACTCTAAACTGATGATGTATTTTACTCTGCCCTCCATTTCTGCTTCTCTTCTACATCTATTTTTTTCAGGTTGTAAATCTATTTTTCTTTGATCTTAAACTTTTTTAGCTTGATATGATTTTTTTTCTGTTATACATGATGACTTGTAACCAGAAATGAGAATAGATTTTGCTCATTATGGATTTTCACAGGGACTGTATCCCCCTCCTCCCTTTTCTGAAATAGATAAATATACTTGTTCTAACTTGATTTCTCTTTAGCCACTATGTCCCTCTTCTAGCCATTTGTAGCTAATTTTTTGCTACTAAAGTCTCCCTATACTTAGGCCTCCAAATGCTGCCTCAATATTTCCCACGGTGTTCTCTAGTCCATATTTTGGCAAATCACAACACCCTTTTCTGTCCGCTCTTGTTCTTTTGAGTGTTAAAAGAAAATATTTCCGGTGCTAAGAGGTTATATGAAACCTATATTTATCTGTGAGGCTGTATTCTTGGGTTTGGACTAGCCAGCTCCTTACCCATATGCTGGCCCTTCCTCAGATCAGATGAGGATAGACAAAAAGAGGTCATGACTCCAAAGAACCCAAAGATGCTTTTTTCAGGAGGCAACTGGACTTTCTTCTTCTTCTTCTTTTTTTTTTTGAAGATGTATAACTTCTCATCCAAGAAGCTTCTTCAGCCTTTGGGACAACCACGACCTGGATGACTGAGAATCTCTATAGACTTCTGACTCCAAAGAATTGTAACCAGGTTTGACCTTTGAGGTAAAGTCAGGGAGGTCACACATGAAGAACATCATTGGACATTTGGACATCACTGCATATCTCCCACATCATCCACCCTTACTTACATTTTGTGAATGCCTGTTTGCGTCTTCTTAACTGAATAACTAGAAGTGAGGAGTATCACTTTTAAGGCATCATGCTACAGAAATGTTAGAACTGTCTGGCATATCCTCTGATCTTGGACTCTTTTTTAAATATTTCCATTGTCAGACCCAAATCAGTAATATCTAGTTTGTGTGAGAGAAAATTGGCTTAAGTAATGTATGCTTAATTCATTTGCTAACAGGCCTGCCAAGATATAACAAAAGACCAGAAAGCAAAGCAAAGCAAAATCATTATTGGAGAAAAAGCACTGCAGCACAAAGCCAGACAATGCCAACCAGACTATTAAGCCTCCCCTTCCCCTCCCACCCACTCCTCTCAAACAAATGCCAGGGATGTTAAAATATGCCAAAATGACAGGATGTGAACAGGCTCTGCTAAAATCATGAAAATTCCTCTAAGTAGTACAACGTGAAGAAACGCCTACACGCTTATTCAAAAAATAAAAAGGGAGCTTTTGAAAAAGAGGTTGTTTAAACACATCACAGCAGAGCATGCTGGAACAGATGAAAGGAAACAGAAAGGAAGACTTTAAAAATAATCCCCCTACCGCAACTTCTAGTTGCAGAAAAAATATTTCCAAAATATGAATTTGGAACCTATGTGGAATGCTCCCTTAAAAACTTTGGCAATAGAATCCAAATGGAGCCAGTGAAAAAATAGTGAACCTATGTACACATTTTTGTATATGTTTCTCCTAACATGTACATATTTTTCCTTGATAATTTTATTTTTGAATCCAATTCCCCCAAATATAATTGTTATTTATTTTATTTATTAAATTTATTGGCTGCCCATCTTACCGTAGGGTAATTCTGTTGGTGTCCTATACATAATTTTATATACACTATGTATGTATGTGTGTATATGTGTGCTTCACTAATGTATAGGTATTTTGATATTTAAAAAATAAATAAATTAAAAACTGGATTATACCAGTTTTCTGGGAAGTGGTTTCTGTACACAAACTGAAATTTCTTTCTCTACTGAAACTTACAGCTCCTAGAATTTCTCCAATGCAATTTTCTAATAATTAGAAAGGCTAATGTAAAATATTAAATGGTTCGTGGAGATAGTGAACACAAGGCTCATTTACAACTCTAGCCAATATGAAGAATTATAATGAATGATTTGGTAAAAACTAGGTGTAACTTTATTTCCATTTCTTTCTTCTGCTGTACCTACAATTTCTTTGGTTTACTACTTCTTGTTATTTTTCTATGCTTTGCATAATATTTCTTACTGCAAAAAGGAATAAAATAATGATTGTGTAGGGAAGGGAAGGGAAAGAACTGCACAATAATAAAATGAAAGAAATGTAAACAATTTAAGTGCTTTTTCTGAGAAAGAAGGAAGATCAGATCTTTTCAAGTTTCTGGCCTGCCCTGGCTAAGAATGAGGAAATAATTATTTATACTGCAGAACAATATAATGTAGCAGAAAGAGCTTTCTTTTGGAAATGACTAAAAGTCCCAGAGGCTGGACCCTCTAAAACAATATTGGGATGAGGCTATCATGACTGTCATTTCTTCCAAAAGAGGCTACAGTGCCTATAAAAGAGAAAGAGGCATTACTAACAGAATGGAACCAAATGAGATGTGAAGCAAAAGCATATTCTTATATATCCAAAAGCAAAGAAAAGCAAGTTGATTGCAGAATTGAAAGGACCATCTTCATTAGATATAAAAGAGGCTGCAAAGGAGAGAGAATTATTGATCCTGTCACAAAGAAAGTTAAAATATCTCTCATACTTTAATGAGAGAGGAAGGGCGAAGGTTAATGAAATATTCCATCAGAATTCCATTTAGAAAACTCAATAGGGCAAGCAGCATTCAAAATAAATATAGGTAGTCCTCGACTTGCAACAGTTCATTTAGTGACCGTTCAAAGTTGCAACAGCACTAAAAAAGATGATTTATGATCATTTTTCACACTTTAGACCAGGAGTGTCAAACTCATGGCTCGCGGGCCAGATGTGTCACGCGCTGGCCATGCCCACCTCTGTTTTAGTGAAGGGGGGAAAAGTTGAGATATGTCACATGATGATGTGACACCACGAGTTTGACACCCCTGCTTTAGACCATTGCAGGATTCCCATGGTCGCATGAACAGCATTTGGATGCTTGGCAACTGGCTTGTATTCATGACGGTTGCAGTGTCCTGGGGTCAGTGATCCCCTTTGTGACCTTCTGACAAGCAAAGTCAATGGAGAAGCCAGATTCACTTAACAACCATGTTCCTAACTTAACAACTGCCATGATTCACTTAACAAATGGGCCAATAAAGGCCATAAAATGGGGCAAAGTTCACTTAACAAATGACTCACTTAGCAACAGAAATGTTGTGCTCCATTGTGGTCCTAGGACTACCTGTATAAACTGCAACCCCCAATATAAACTCAGACATAGTAATGGAGCTACAGCAATTGGTAGGTGAAGATCCTGAAACAGATGTAAGATTCTCATGCAGAGTTAAGAAAAGAGGTTTTATCAGGGATGGGATACTACTGGTTTGGACGAACCAGTAATTCCGGTGATCATTTGGCCCCACCCACTCACCCCTTCCCTTTTCCTGTGTTTTATTTCCTTGTTTTTGAGCACAGCTGATTCACGCAGCAGAGTGGTTTGCCGCACATCAGCTGTTTTACTCACTGGGGTTGCAGCAGAAGGTAAGTATTATAGCTAAAAATTGTCTTTTCTAAATGCTGGGCACGCACATTTTTTGTTACACCAGCACCACTGGATATTACCCAAAAGAGTTCCTTTTTTACCAGACAGGAGATTACCCCAATCTTTCCATGGAAACACTCTGAAGAAATGACAGACACTGAAAAGAAAGAAGTTGCTGCAATCTTTGAGGGAAGATACCAAATCTCTTCACAGGAATACAACACAGACCCTCTCAGAGCTACCAAGAAAGTGACAGATGGGTTATCACAATTCATTGGGATATAAAAAGGAACAATGGATGCTCTCGTTGGTAAAGTTTACTCCAATGGCAAGAAGATAAAGATGTATCCGATCTGAATAAAAACCTTTACACCTACTGTATGGTGAAACACATATCAATAAAATGCTTCTTAGTGTTGTTGTTTGAAAAGTAACATATGTTCAACATCTGGAGGTCAAAATAGCTTCATTGTGCGGAGACATGAAGGTAGACATTTATATGCAAGAAACAGCAGGATTCAAAGCACCTGGAAAAGAAAGAATTGTATGCAAGTTGGAAAAGAGCATTTATGGGCTGAAACAAACAGCACACAATAGGAAAAGCAAAAAGGGAAATCAATGCTACTTAAAGAGTGATTCACATAAGGCAAAATTGATGCCAGATGCAAGAACAAGAGATGGACTTAGATCCTGACTTATATTGATGATCTGTTTCTGTGTTGTAAGAGTGAAAAGGATAACCAAGAAATTGTAGATCATTTGAACAAAAACAGAGATAAACCAACGAGAAAGGATCTCCTATTTCCTTGAGATTTAGGCTGAAGGAGAGGAAGATAGAAGCTTTGGTCTCAACTAGAAACAGAAAAACAGAAGGGTGCCCCCCTCCCCTCGAGGGAGAAGGGCTGTTTAGAAACATGAAATAGAACTAAATAAAAATAATTGACTTGTTAGATTATCTTGGACTGACAGAAGCTAATGAAGCAAAGGTGCCAATGAATATCAGTTTATCTGAAGACAAGGAAAGCACAGGGAACTTCTACAAAACAAAAGTCAGTGCAGGATATTAATTAGTAATCTGCTTATGTCAAGCCATATATTCATCAATAACATACACCAATACAAACAGTGAACACACCAATAAAGAATGATTGTATTACAGCCAGGGAGATAGGAAGACAGATGAAGGGTACTTCAGATCTAGAGCTGAAGTTAGCTGCCCAACTGCTCCAAAATAGAGCCTCCTTAAAAATTAAGCCTTCCAAAGAATCATGAGAATAGCATCTTCTTGCAGAATGGCAGGAGGCCGCCACAAGGAAAGTTGTGGGGTGCCTCTGTCAGCTGTAGAAAAACAGAAAGGTAACTTGGGTGCTGCTGGGTCTTGGAGCTGACTGAGGAACAGGCCAAGTCCTGCAAACTGCAAACGTCAACTCAAAAAGATTTCTCTGGTCTTTTAGAGTTGACATCAGAAAGGGAGTGGGGGAAGTAGTGCATTCCTTAAATGCTTCATAGATAATTGCTAGGTGGCTGAAGCTTCTGGCGTGCAAAATTGTTACTGGAGAGCATGATTGATGACTCTTGGCTATGGATGTGTCTCATTGGAGAATACACATCCAAGGGGTGGGGGAAGTCCAGGGTCAAGGATGAAATGAATGATATGTCTCAGAGTCAACTGCATCCAGGTAGCCCGGCATGTTCACTCCTAGAAACTCATGATTTCAATGGGAGTGGATACCAGAGCCCTGACAACTCAAAAATATTTCTCTGGTCTTTTAGTGTTGACAGCAGAAAGGGAGTGGGGGGAAAACTAAGGGTCGTTCGGGGTCAGGGTGCCGACTTCTTTGGGCTGCCGACTTCTTTGTCGTCTCTGCTGCCGAGGCTTCTTTAAGGGCATCGGTGAGGCTGATGTCCCCCTTAGCCATAATTTTGCTCTGGATAGCGCCGTCTTCTAGGCCCAGAACCAGGCGGTCCCGGAGGGCTTCTTCTAAGTCGGCGAACCCGCAGAGGCCTCCTAGGTTCCGGAGGTCCGCGATGTAATTGGCAAGGCTTTCGCCCTTCCATTGGTCCCTCTGGTAATATTTGTGTCTTCTTACTAGGGTTGGCACGGTGGGCGTAGTGAGCCCATAGTAACGGCTCGAGGACGTCCCAGTCCATTTCTTTTTACCTCTGCTGGCTTGGCAAGCGACTTTGCCATTTTAAACACGGTTGGTCCACAATGCGTTAGAAAGATAGCTCTTTTTTTGCCGGTTGTTGCATCTTTCAAATTGTTGGTTTCCAGAAACATCTGGAACCGATCCATGTAGGCCTCCCAGTCTTCGGTCTCTGGGTTGAATGGAGCGGGTGGTACGGCACCGCTGGCCATGTTGCCGTTGATGGTGCGTGTTCGACCACGTGCTCTGTTGGTTGCTCTGTAACTCAGTCAGCTCTTCGGTCTCCGTATCCCATCCTCGTCGCCAGTGTTAAGTATGGAGAATAAGGGAGACCAGACATCTGACCAGTGACTTCAACTCTTTAATAAAGTGATAGACATAACAGAGCAATGCTATGGGCAGCAGTAACCCTTTTATAGGGTTAGCTGCTGCCTTATTAACCAATGAAAATGTGCAACAGGTTCAAACTACTGACCAATAAGGACAGTCCCAAAAGTGGCCAATCAGGGACTGGTTCTGGCCCAATCCCAAGTTGTTGTATAAGGACCAATCAAGTGTGCAGGTTTTCAACCCTTAATTTGCATTTAGGTTATTCACTTTTATTGATTCACAACAGTCTCTACACAGCCAAGTCTCCTGTTGATCATATCAATATTCTCAGGCTGGTCATACTTCCGCCTTCTCTCTCCAGACTCTCTCTTCCTTCATGTATCTTCTATGCAAGCACCAGTCTGTAGAGGGCTTTCCTCCAAACATAATTCTCATTGTTTTATTTCTCTCTGCTGGTATTTTACTGCTGTTTAAAGCTACCTCCAAACAGAAAGATTAGCCTGATCTAACATCCCATTTTTGCTCCAAGAATCACCATTTTGGAGAAGACATCCTAGGTGCCAGGCACACCCCTGGAAATCAAGAAACCATCTGTTTTCCAGAAGAGCTTTTTCCTATCTGGCAGCATTAGCCAAACCTCCTGCAATTCATAGTATGAAAAACATCTTTCCCATTCACTACCCTTTGTGCCTCTATGAATATTTAGTTGGGATATTACATCTGAGATCCCAAAATCTAGATCACCTCTATGCAGCACCAGAGCAGTACAGAAAACATTACAGGTGAAACTCGAAAAATTAGAATATTGTGCGAAAGTTCATTTATTTCAGTAATGCAACTTAAAAGGTGAAACTAATATATGGGATAGACTCATTGCATGCAAAGCAAGATAGTTCAAGCTGTCATTTGTCATAATTGTGATGATGATGGCTTACAGCTCATGAAAACCCCAAACCCCAAATTGTCAATGGTGCCCAATAGAATACCGTGTACGGTACCTATTTGATGTACTAGAACTCTTCTGGCCTAACCCGGCCTCCTCTCTCAAAGAAATTCCCAATAGAGACCAGTTGTTTATAAAGATACTAATTTAGCCAGTCATGATCACTAGTTTTTCACAATCAGTTTTCCAACAATACAGTGTATTGCTTATTATGGGAACATTTTATATCATAATATAAAGACCTATAAAAATGTTCAGGATGTAATGAAATATTTAAATGTGGACAACCAAACAGCAATACCTCATTTAAACTCTACCGATTTTGTCAGGGGGGTGTCTGAAAAGGAATTGTCATTCTTAGACAGATTATACCTCAATTTAGAGGACAAAGTTACATAGATGGGTTATTACCATGTAGTTTATTAGGTGCAACCAACTGTACAAGCAGAAGGAACATCGTGATGAGAAGTCAGAAGTCTTGAGAAATTACTGTCATCGAGCCTGTAACTGAGGTCACGCCTAGAGAGAGTCTTGGATTAATGATCTGTCACTTTCTGTAAACACACATTCCAAGCACTATGAACCTCCGCAACTACATGAAAATTACATTAAATAAGAAATGCATCCAATATTTGTTAGAATTATAGAAAGGGTGAGAACAAGCTCTACAGTGGGGAAGCAGGCAGGGGGATTAAACCAGGGAAAGGGAAACATGGAGAAACAGGGGGAAATGGAAAGATTTTCAGTTACTGGTGGATCATGTAGCTAAGAATGCAAGGGGACTTTCATTGGGCCATTTGGAAGAGAAGGATGATGATGATGATGATGATGATGATGATGATGATGATGATGATGATGATGATGATTGATGAAGGAGGAGGAGGAGGAGGAATACTGATCCTGCCCACAGGGTCTCTCTGCTGGATTGGACTCTCCAGTGGAAAAGATGCAGCAGGTAAGAGTGATTTCTACTATTTCCCTTCCCCCTGCAGCTGGGAACATGGAGAGTGGGGGCGGGGAATATTCTTCCTGCTGGATTTGCAATTTTATACTGTATATTGATGGATTTTCAGCAGAGAGCTACTAGGGAACCATGATCTTGTCATAATCTCAAATTGGCCCCTTGACATGTTTGACTTTTAAAAGAAAACATTAACTATTAAATGTGTTAATTAACTATTAATATATTTTGGTAGAGAGAAATTCCCTGTGGATAGGCTCCAGCACTAGTCCCAAAACTCAGAAGATTAAAGATTAAACCTCTGGTCCCAAGGACTGATCCGGATTGGATCTTGCAACATTACCCTGAGACACGTATATATTTGCCTTCATTCAGGTAAAATATTTACTCTTCATTAATCTTAGTAAAATAAAAACAGAGCTGTAACCAGGAAAGGGGCAGTTTTGGAGGGTTTGCTTCCCCCCCCGCCTCCCCCAAGCTTTTACAAGAAGTTCTGGTAGTTGCAAACCATCTTTCAAAGACTCAGATATGCTGCCCCTACTTTTTTTGATGTATCAGGCTTCATGGAACCTGAGACAAGCCTAGATGCTTTCCACCATGTGCAAATGTAAAAGGTTCATACCTAGGTGGAGCTGGCATTACAAGCACCTGCTCCAAGCATAGAACTTACCAGAATTTGTGTGGTAGATGATCTGCAGTTGCTTGAACTATGGTCTAAGCATAGTAACCATGGGTCAACTTCTGTTAGATGATGGATAGCAAAGTTCTGATGTTTAAGGTCTCTGCTTAAGGCCACAAATTGGGCATAGTCAAAAAGGATTCTGGGAATCTGGGCCTTCCTTCCTTCCTTCCTTCCTTCCTTCCTTCCTTCCTTCCTTCCTTCCTTCCTTCCTTCCCATGGTGGCACAGTGATTAGAATGTAGTATTGCAGGCTAAGTCTGCTGACTGCCAGCAGTTTGACAGTTCGATTCCCACTAGCTCAAGGTTGACTCAGCCTTCCATCTTTCCGAGGTCGGTAAAATAAGGACCCAGATTGTTGGGGGCAAAATGCTGACTCTGTAAACTGCTTAAAGAGGGCTGTAAAGCAGTTTATAAGTCTAAGTGATATTGTCATTCCTTCTTTCCTGTTTTGGATGTCTTTCCAACCTCCACAAGGCAAGAAGTTCTTCTGAGGGCTTGAAAGGCCTCCAAAGGAAATCCTGGAGTTACAAGTTACACTAATCATCTAATAAATGCTTCCTCATTTATTTTATCTTCCATGAATGAATGTATTTATACACCAGTCAGATACTGGTATCAAGAAGCTTATGGTCAATATTATTACCCATTTGCAGGTGAAGAATAAATCTTGAAAGAATGTGTGGCTTATCCAAGGACTCCACTCCCTTCAAATAATTTCAGCAGAAGCCTTTCATATTCACTTTCTAAAGCACCTGAGTCTTCCTCCAACCAGGCCACCTTTCTGCTTGCATTTGAAACAGCACCAGAAAAATCTGTCCCTATTATATTTTGCAAGTGGTGTTGAAATCCATTACACCCTTGAAAAACGATCTTGCCATCTAGGTTTGCCACCAGGATCACTTTGACTGCTGAAAGTGCAATATATTGTGAAGGAAATAATTGTGAATAACCAAAAGATGACAAATCGATGTGGATTGATTTCTGAATAGAGCAATTAAAGACTGTAAATTAGTATGTCGATAATTTCTGAATGCTGATGGCAGAATGCTTTATATTGTGAGCAGAATGATATCACACACACAATATAGATAGATAGATATAGATATAGATTAGATATAGATATAGATATTCCGTTTGAAGGGGGGCAGGCAAGTAAAATTGGCATGTGCCTTCTAAACACTCCATCTGAAAAGGGCAACGCAAACAAGTGGCTGGGTGTATAGTGTCCATGCTGAGCTTTCTGAATGCCAGTCATTCTTCATTTAGCAGACTGAGGGTTTGGGCGTCAGTTGCAGCAAATATTCTTTGCTGCACTGGAATGTGCTCAGAATGTTCTCAGAGAGTGCAGCTTAAATGCACTTTTTTTCCTTTAGGGAAAAAAAAGGAGTAGAAAGCGATTGTTTGGATTTCAGGCATTTCTTCTCTTCCTTCTCTCATTTTATACAGTTTAGACGCTGTGATCAAATTTGATTTTGACGGCTCTCATTGTGTGTCTCAGCCACATTCTGGGAAAACATTATTATTATTTTAAAAACTGCTATTCAAAGGCCAATTGTTCAATGAATAGGTATGGTAGGAAGGAAAGCATAAGGTATTTTAAAGGTAAAGCAATATTGAACGGTGTGGAAATCTGCTTGGAAAATAAGGTGAACTAGCCAGATCACCCCAAACCCTGTACTATGTGTTATTTATAAACAACAATATCGCACATACAAGTAACAAAAATACCACATTCATGAAGAACCAGCATCTTCATTATATGAAAATATAAGCACTTTAACCAAAGAATATAACTACTCAACATATATACTCCTGCCTGCTCTTATATATTTTTGACATTCCAACAGACCTAACTCCACCTTGTGGTCTATTTCTGTAAAAGCATGAGCCCAACAGTACCAAGAATAAGCATTTATTTCCACTTCTGAAGACTGTCAAAGAATTGGGTGCTAGATTAAATCTTTAATACAAGCTTTGGTAAGATTGGGACCCTTTGACTCATGGTGTGAGTTTGAATGTTGGTTTATTATTATTATCTGTCATCCCCATGAATCTGGCTGAAAGAATATTTGGAAGAATTGAGGTTCCAACCACAGCAACTTCATGCCCCTTTTAATAATTTTCTAAATGGATAATTCCTCTGGGCAGGTGAGATGTCAGACTGGAGTTATGCAGGAGTTGATGTGTGACAAGCAGAAATTTGCTATTCTGTTCTGACAAAAACTAGTAGAAAAGCTACACAGTATATGTATTGAGGTATTCTGGTTGAATGACAACAATTGAAAAATTGTTTTGTTTCTGGTAACAGAAAAACTGGAAAAGAAATCTTGAGGCTATTGTTTCACCAGCAGATAATATTCCCTTTTATAGTCCCTTTTATTCATGTTTTATATATGTATACTGCCAACTATTGAAATACCTTGGTGGTTTACAATTAAACTTGTATTCACAATCAAAATTGACAATTAAATCAACAAGTGATTGATAATAGCATGTTATATAGGGCTTTTAAAAACACATGAAGATGTGAGATCTCTAAATTCTGCAAAAGAAATATCCCAAAGAATTGGGATGACAGCAGAGAAGGTTCAACTTCCAAGTCAGTCCCAGAGAGCTTGTAGCAACTGTGGGTGAACCTCTTCAGGTAAATTCAAGAAACATGAAGGTTGTAGAGGGAATAACCTTGAAGGACAGGAGGAAGAGCCTGTATCAAGGACTAGAGTGTGGGTCAAGCACGACTTGAGTGTGCATCAAGAACATAACTTGAGGAAATGTCTCCCTGGTTCACATAAAGAAGGATGGGTAAGCACATTCAGACTT
This sequence comes from Notechis scutatus, assembly GCF_049901735.1. Lineage (NCBI taxonomy): Eukaryota > Metazoa > Chordata > Lepidosauria > Squamata > Elapidae > Notechis > Notechis scutatus. The sequence goes on along the minus strand of NC_142009.1, from coordinate 129,001,033 downwards.
ACAAGGTTCTATTACTATATGTAGTCTCATTTCAGGCATTTTTCAGGCTGGATTTAATACTAAAACATGGAGGCATGACAACAAATTGAAGCTAATAAAATACACTCCTGCCTCAGTGTGGAAAAATAGAGAGCAATTTGCACCTTCCAACTGTGTATCTCTTTTTGGGGGGAGATTATAATTAGAGGCAATTGTATCACTTGTGTAGAATTACGTCCTTTGCACACTTGTACCTTGTTTACAAAAATCATATAAAATAACTACAAAATTAATTTAGCATGTGGCACATAAAAACAGCAAATACACCCTAAAATATTTAACAGACAACCCGTGTAAGAACACCCTGAAATGTCTCAAGTATCTTTATAATCTTCCTAAACCTAATTTATGTAATTGTTCTTATAAATGTACTTCAAATGTATTTGAAGTACATTTATAAGCAGGTGCAGATAACTCATGTTTGCACTTAAACTGTAAAATATTTTATGTCCAACATATTTACATTACACAAATAAAAACCTCCCCAAATCTGGAATATCTGTGCGGAGTCTTCTTAAACATTTCTTTGTGGAGGTTTGCCAATCTAAGGATAAAATGAGGAATTTATGACTGCATTCCGGTTTCAATTTCTGAATGAAGGTTCAAATCCCACTTCAAATCTCCCAGTTCGTAGATAAATATTGCACAGAGAAATATGGAGATATCTCAAAGGACAAGAGAGACTAAAGCATTGCTTCCCCCCCACCACCCATCTAGTCATCTAAACCCAGTATCAGACATGATGCTTTTGAAATAAGAAAAAGGAAAGAAGCAATTAACACTGGAGAGAGGAAAGCGCTTTTTTTTAAAAAAAAAAAAACCTCAAAATACACCCAGCTCCTGCTAAGTGAAGAAGACTTGTGAAAGGAATATGTGTAGGCAGGTTATAAAAGGCAATGTAAAATAACTTTGGCCCAAGGTGTCAGGAGATCTTCCTGAATATTGTAGGAGATGCTCCTGGGATCTGCAGATAGAAACGAAGGAACATAAACAAATGAATTATTGCCTCCTCATCTTCTCCCTTTGAAATTTTTCACTGGATCCCAGTAACCTTTGGAAATGGAGGGAGCTCTTCTAGTTTGCACAGAAGCAAATCGGGGTCTGATCCATCCACCTGAGAATGAGTACGTGGCAGATGAGAATTTGCTCTGTTTTCTTTTTAAAAAGAACATTCTGTCTAAAACGAATAAGGATGATAAGGATCTTGGTAAGTCAAAATAAAACCTCTTTGCCCCAGGAGAGACACAAAGCAAGAATTACAACTAATGGGGGGGAAAATGGCTTATCCCATAGAATTTCAGTGCTTCAAGTTGCAAACCAGATTTTGTTTTGAAATTTGATATGCCAAAGCTCACACAGCCAGAAGACAGCCAATCTGACCATTTGAAGGGGACACTGGTTCGCAATGACAGAGATGACTCCCATGGGATAGAAGTCTCCAAACCTGAAAGTATCCCTGTAGGTAGGAGGAGGCTGGTGGTGACTAGTGGTCAACCTTTCTCTTTGTAATTAAATAAAGAAATCCTACATGACTATTTTGTTTTCTGGGTAGGAAATGGTGAACTGAGGATAGCTTCATTAAAAGAGCTGATTGAAGAGCCAGTGAATGGACTGACTCTTTGTAATTCCTCTCTGGACAAGGAGAGGACTTGAGATTATTCACAAGTGCCCCTTACAGTTGCTCCTTATGATGAGACCACAAGACAGGGGTCTCTGGCAGGTTTAGCACTCTGGGCATAGCTATCTTGCTCAACTCATGGGAAATAAACATTGGAAGAACGTGGCTTTAAAAAGGCATCTCTCGCTTAACAGTGAGGCTTGTGTGAAAAAAGCATCTTTAAAGCAAAAGAGTGAGTTCAATTCAAAGGCAACAGTTATGTGGGAAGGATATTATTACCACAAATGTAGTAGGATTGCAAATAGGATGCAAACCCAGCAGAGTGAAAAATAAGTAGTGGGATTAAAATTGTACCTTTGGTCATGTGATTCCATGCTTCTTTGTTATCTTGAGTGCCTGCAATCATCTTTTAAATCTTTTGAATGAAATGCATTATTATCATAAATGTAGATGGAATAAAATTTTAGCCAAACATATAAATAGAAGCACAAGCATGGTTTCAAGCACTGAAGGAGCTAGCAGTTCAATACAATTTATAGAGAAAGCCTGTAAGAACATTGTCATTGGTTTCAATTAAAAGTAGAATTAACCATATCCATGTGGAAAACTACTACCAGTCCTTAAATGGACCAGTGTGGTCTACTGTCAAAAAAGCAAACATGGTCTTATCAGTTCACCGATATATTTTAATATTCATTTTTAGAAGAGCTTTCTAACTGAGCAAGTCCAATAGCAAGGACTGAGCACATCTACTGCTCAAAGTGAGGTATAATGTATAGATTATAATGTACCTTTAAGAACAGGAGGAGGCCTGTCAATTTAAAGCAGGGGTCTTCAAACTTGACAGCTTTAAGACTTGTGGACTTCAACTCCCAGAATCCCTCCTCCAGGCATGTTAGCTCAGGAATTCTGGGAGTGGAAGTCCACAAATCTTAAACTTGCCAAGTTTGAAGACTCTTGGTTTAAAGGCACTTGTGCCCTGTCAGGTTGCCCTGTTGTGAGTAAAGACCACCAATTATTTCTGGAGAATAGGGACTTGTCTCTAGTTCCTAGGAAATGTGGTTCCACCCATGTTTATCTGTTCCATATTAGAAGTTGTGTTTCCTGGTTTGTACTGACTCAAATGTTCCTTGCTGCCTTTTATTTTCTTCTGCATCTTCGGTGTTACTTTACAGAGAAGAAAATATATTCTCACCTAAGTCAACTGTCATGGCACTGTAGCTTTTTAACCTCTGCTGGGACTGCAGAGGAATAACTATGGTTCCCAAAATACAAATGCCATAGAGGTTGTATCCTGCATGCGATGCAGAATGTCACCAGCGCAAAACCCTTCAGAAACATCTTTTTTGTTGTTGTTTCTATCACTATAAGCTATTTACTTTTTCATTGGTGTACCAGTGTATCATGTCATCATTCTGCCCTTCAGTTGAAATGCAAAGGTTTCATCTTAGCTTTTAAGCAGCCAGTAATTGGAGCTGGGGAAAAAACCCTTTTACCACAAGTGACTTGTGAAAAGAAAAAAGAAAATAAATAGCTCATGCAAAAAAAAAAAAAAAAAATTAAAAACATTTTGTTGGGTTTTGAACTGATGAAATATAGTATATCAGTCAAATGTTATGGCTACCACACTACTGTAACTATAGCTACAGCACAATTTTATTAAACCAGACCTGAAAAAAATGTTAGATGGGAATTTATATTTCAAAGCTGTCTGTTGTCCTTAAATATATGTGCATTTTGATGTTCTAACTTTGATGCTCTAACTTTGTATATACATTTGATGTAACCTTGCATATAGACACAGAGAAACAAACATACAAATATGTATATGCAATATGACTCATCCAGAGAAAGATGATAGGCCATTATTTTCTTGGCTCTGAAGTTGGGAAGGTACAGCAACAGGGAAATTGTCCACTAGGGAGAGAGACCAGCTGAACAGCCGAATCTCTGCATTGAACCCCTAGAAGACGAGAGCAGTTTAAGAATATAATGAACATAACGATGATGGAACTAACAGAAGCTTTAAAAAAATAAAACACTGGGCAGCACCAGGTCCAGATGGTTTGCCAGTAGAATTTTATAAGACATTCCAGGAAACATTGAATCTACACTTATTAGAAGTTATGGATGAAGTTATGACAAAGAAGAAAATACCCAAAACGTGGTCAGAAGCATATATCATACTTGTACCGAAGGAGGACACAGACCCACAGCAAGTTAAAAACTACAGACCAATATCACTATTAAATTCAGATTATAAAATTTTTGCTTCAATTCTGGCAGAAAGACTGAAAAGACATTTAAACAATTTTATTCACCCTGATCAAAATGGATTTCTGCCGAAGACACAGATTAAAGATAATATGAGAATAATTTTAGATACACTGGAATACTATGAGGCACATCCTGAAAAACATATGGCTTTGATGTTTTTTAGATGCACAAAAAGCTTTTGAAAATGTGAATTGGCGTTTTATGCTGTTACAATTGGACCAAATGGGCTTTGGTAAAAAATTTACTCAAGCCATAGAAACGATATATCATAAACAAACTGCAAAGGTTATGATAAATGGAGAGTTAACAGACTTTATAGATATAAGAAAAGGGACTAGACAAGGCTGTCCACTGTCGCCTGTGTTGTTTGTGTTAACACTGGAAGTGCTGAATAGGAACATCAGAGAAGAAAAAGAAATAAAAGGAATGGAAATTTAAAAAAAAGAGTATAAATTACAAGCTTTTGCAGATGACCTGGTATTTATATTAGAGGATCCATTGGAGTCAGCACCTAAACTGATAGAAAAGATAGAAGAGTATGGGAAAGTAGCAGGTTTGAAAATAAAGATAAAACAAAGATTTTAGTAAAGAACATGTTAGTAAGACGAAAGAAAGAATTGGAGGAAGTTTTGGGGATCCAGGTCACAAATAAGGTTAAGTATTTAGGGATACGCATAACACCAAGATGTAGCACACTTAAGGAAGATAATTATCTTAAACAACAGATTGCGACAGACTTGATAAAATGGGAAAATTTACAATTATCACTGATTGGGAGAATATCTACAATTAAGATGAATGTATTGCCTAGAATCTTATACTTATTCCAGACAATTCCAATCAGATTAGGGAAAGAATTTTTTGACGATTTAAACAAAATAGTGCTAAAATACATTTGGCAGGGGAAGAAAGCGAGAATAAAACTTAAATTGCTACAAGATGCAAGAATAAGAGGAGGATTTGCTTTGCCCAATTGGGAATTATACTACCAAGCAACGAGTCTGATGTGGGTAAAGGAGTGGATAACACTAAGGAATATTAGACTTTTGAATTTAGAAGGACATGACTTGCTGCTAGGGTGGCATGCCTTCCTCTGGTATAAGGGAACTAAAATGCAGGGGTATTTTAGAAGACATATTTGAGAAGCATTGTTTCTAATCTGGGAGAAGATAAAAAAGCAATATTATTTAAAAATTCCACTATGGTTATCTACTATTGAAGCTTTTTCCTATGCAATAATATATAAAAAGGAACAAACAGTTAGATATGGTCGGATATTGAATGAAAAGGGTGAGCTTAAATCTATGCAAGTGTTGGAAGAACAAGGTGTAAAAATCAATTGGTTTTCATATTTGCAAATACAATCTAGATTTGATAAAAATGTTAAAACAGAAGGTATCTATGATAAGTTTAGGGAATTATACCGGAAATATATTGTAAAGAATTGAAATATTTAATTGTAAATGTTTTAACAGCGGCTAGAATTGTATTTGCTAAGAATTGGAAAAATGAAAAAATACCTATGCAGGAGGAAATTATTAAGAAAATCATGGACTGTACCGAAATGAATAAATTGACATTTGAAATTAGAGAACAAGAGAACAATTTTATATGATATGGGATTTATTTTATCAATGGTTAGATAAAAAGACATGGTAAACAAATAGATTAGTAAGCCTTACAATAAAAGTTAATAGATTGATATAGAATACAATATAAAATATATAACCATTGGATGAATGTATAAGATTAAATCATAATGAAAATTAGAATATCTTGTATAAAATGATGGAAAAATAGTTTAGTCAAATGAATGTTTAATAATTGATATTATATAACCACAAGCTAGATTGATAAGGTGAGAACTTATATAACTTGTGAGTAATGGTAAAAAAAGGATAGCACAAAAGATTGTAAACAACTGACACACTGTATGTATATAACTGAAAGAGGGTTTTATGTTTTTATGTTTTGTTTGTATGTTTGTTGTAAACAATAAAAACTTTGTTTTTTTAAAAAAAGAATATAATGTGGACATGCTCTAAGAATTGTCACACAGCCAAAATCTATGTCTTCTTAGGACTTAAGGACAGTAGCAATGCCTCTAATTCCATCAAAGCAATGATGAATGAAATACAATAGGAAAAAACATATTGAATTCTCACTGTCAGAAATTTTCTGACAGACACTTTCTGACAGTGAGAACAATCAGCCAATGGAACAGCTTGCCTTCGGAAGTTGTGGGAGCGCCATCACTTGAGATCTTCAAGAAGAGATTGGACTGCCATTTGTCAGAAATGGTGTAGGGTCTCCCGCTTGGGCGGGGGGGTTGGACTAGATGACCTATAAGGTCCCTTCCAACTCTGATTATCTGTTATCTGTTATGAGTCTTGAATCAGACTCAGATCAATTAACCGTGCATCTTTTTTTCAAGTGGAGGTTTTGTTAAGATGCTTTGTCTGGAGGTGCCAGGAATTCAACATGAGACCTGGAGACAAACCTTCTCGATTGAGCTGCTGAAGAACAGTCCATGTCTTCTCATTTTCCTCCTTGGGCTCCACTAAGAAGTCTATTTCTAACAGAGATTTACCTGATAGAGTTTCATTTAGTGTTTATCAGCCTGGGGAATTCTGGGGATTGAAGTCCATACATCTTAAAGTTGCTGAGGCTGAAAAACGCTGGTTAACCTTACCAATCTGGTCTAAGCAATATCAACAAAGGCTAATGAACAAAGCTAATAAATAGAAGCAACTGATTCAAGTCAAGCAGAACATCTTAAAGAAAATGGCAATGCATAGCATCCACAATCTTCCTTTTTGAAGCTGCCCTCTACCCAACATCTTGTTTCAAAATTAATTCTTGAATGTTTTGTCCTTGATCTGCTCCGCTGCTGCACTGAATTCAGCTTAGCTGAGATCATAAAATGACCGATAAGGGAGCTGGGAATTGACTTTTTAAGAACTATTAACAAGGTTTTTGATTCTTTATACCCCACATGCAGTTCATTTTAAGGTATTTGTGAATTCTCACTAAAATAATGTTGTTCCATAAATGGGATTTTAATTCTATTTACCCCCAATTTATATCCTTGACTATTTTAAAGAACTTCTATGTCCTCTTCCTCTTGCCATTCCAGCCTCAGATCCTAGAATGGAATGTAGAAAGCAGAGAACAAATGCAGGAAAACAGAATAATTGTGTTTCTAATCTTACAATGTACATGGAGCAATTTATTTTATCCAGTTAGAAAGAAGAAAACGGAAATTATTCTGAAAATTAAAGTCCAGACAATCTACTTCAAAATTTTATTCTGTATGAACAGATGTATTGTTTATAATGTTTTAAAACTTGTGGCGAAGAATGTCAAAAGGACTGACTTATTAAATCAGAATGAAGTACTGGACAAATTTAATAGCATATTGCTTGTTATGCTACATATACAAATATAATAGGAGGGTTGAGATCCATTAAAAAATCATGCAAGAAATACTGAGGGGAGAGGGAAAACCCCCTATTCTTTGGGCTCTCCAAAGACTAAATCTGCTAATTTGCTTGTTCTAACAATCATTTTAAATGGAAATAAGTTAGTTAATAAAATGAAAATACTTATCTCCCTTCCAGCTTTTTTTTCCAGGTGGGATTATACTTAATTGGGTTTCCCACAATAAAAATGCTGAAGCGTGGGGTAGGCTAAGAAGGAATGACTGTCTCTAACACCTCAAATAAATCTCTACAGCTCAAGCCTCAATCTGTTTAGTTGCTATTCAAAATATGTACTGATTTCTGCTTTGTTTTTTTTTAATTGTCTCAGGCATAAACCAATAATTAAGCAACATATCTGAAATGTATAGAGCTCCTATATTACAAATCATGCAAGAGCAGTTGTAGTTTTACCTACATGCCATTTGCTAAGCCTCTCCCATCTATTCCTCCTCCTCCTCCTTTTATAAGTACAATCAAGGGAAAAAAACAAGGAAAGAAATGGATAGACAGATAGACAGCTAGATAGATGATTGTTTAGTATGTTAATATATAACTTTATTATTTTGTATAATGTTAATATATAACATTATAGGACCTAATGGTAAAGACTGCAATGACGACACCATTAAAGCCAACATCTTTAACACATTCTTCGGCTCAGTATTTGTAAACAGTAATGGATCATGCCCAGTATTTCCTAGCCGAACCACAGACAACTACAACGATCTAATACATATTGATTTTACAGAAGACAATGTTGAAAAAGCACTATGCAATCTAAAACCATCTCTATCTATTGGACCAGATGGAATATGTGCCTACTTCTTAAAAAAGCTATCCACTGCCATAGCCGAACCTCTAAGCATAATCTTTGAAAAATCTTTCAGGACCAGCTCCTTGCCCAACCTATAGTCACAAGCCACGGTCATCCCCATCTTCAAAAAGGGAGACCCCAGCCTAGTTGAAAATTACAGACCAATCTCCTTATGCTGCATCACCTGTAAAGTCATGGAATCAATTATTAACCAATCCATTATCCTCCACTTAGAGACAAACAACCTACTCTCTAATAAACAATTTGGTTTCAGGAAAAAAATATCCTGTAATCTGCAATTCTTACACTGCAAAAACATATGGACTACACAACTCAATCAGGGCAAAGCAATAGATGCAATCTATATAGACTTCTGTAAAGCCTTTGATTCAGTGGTACACGACAAACTACTCCTAAAACTAAAATCTTATGGTATCTCTGGACAACTGCATAACTGGATAGAAGCATTCCTGTCAAACAGACAACAAATGGTCAAAATTGGGAGTGTCCTATCAAATTCTGTACCTGTCAATAGTGGTGTCCCCCAAGGCAGTGTTCTAGGACCAACTGTTTTCATACTCTACATAAATGACCTCTGTGATCATATCAAGAGCAACTGCGTTCTTTTCGCTGATGATGTAAAGCTGTTCAATACCACAGACAATACTGCTATTCTTCAAAAAGATCTTGACTATGTATCAGAATGGTCAAACAAATGGCAACTTCAAATCTCAACAAATAAATGCTCTGTCTTACATATTGGCAAAAAAAATCAGAAAATAAAATACAAGCGGAATAGTCAAGATCTTGTTGATGGTCCAAGCTCTGTAAAGGACCTTGGAATACTCATCTCTAATGATCTAAGTGCTGGAGCCCACTGTAACTACATAGCCAAAAATGCATTAAGAGTTGTTAACCTAATCCTACGTAGCTTTTTCTCTGGTAATATCACACTAATAACTAGAGCATACAAAACATTTGCTAGACCAATACTCGAATAAAAGTTCATTAGTCTGGAACCCACATTATGTATCTGATATTAGCACAGTTGAGAAAGTCCAGAAATATTTCACAAGAAGAGTTCTCCACTCCTCTACTCGTTGTAGAATACCTTATGCCACCAGAATTGAAATTCTAGACCTAGAAAACCTTGAATTATGCCATCTTCGGTCTGATCTAAGTATGGTATATAAAATCATACATTGCAATGTCCTACCTGTCAATGAATACTTCAGCTTCAACCATAACAACACAAGAGCACACAATAGGTACAAACTCAAGGTTAACCGCACCAAACTTGATTGCAGGAAATATGACTTCAGCAACAGAGTGGTCAATGTCTGGAATACTCTACCTGACTCTGTAGTTTCTTCCCCAAACCCCAAAAACTTTAACCTTAGACTGTCTACTATTGACCTCACCCCTTTCCTAAGAGGTCTGTAGGGGGCATGCATAAGCACACCAACATGCCTACCGTCCCTGTCCTATTGTTTCTTTTATTTTTCTTATATGTTTCCATTTCATGTATTCATAACTATGTATATACTTATACCTATTATCTTGTAAGCAATTGACAAATCAAATAAATAAATAAATAAAATTAGATATTACTGTGTGTATATGCATTGTATATGTATTTATATGTGTGCACAACAATAATAACATTATGTATATGTATCATGTACAACTATGATAACATTATAACATTTTAAAATAACATGATATACATCGGGTTATTATACAGTAACTATCAAATGTAAATAGTACAACTCAAGCAATAAAATTATCAACCAAATTTTTTGCATCCATAATCATTTCTGCATAACCTAAACAATTAATTTGTTCATAAAAATATCATAAAAAGTTTAAATATCACAATCTTCTATTTGTGAAAATCCATACTTTGAGGGTGGTACACTCTGAGATTGTAATCCAAAAATGATTTGGTAATTTACTTTTGGGAACTAGTTTGGTGTAGTGGATAAGGTATCAGGCTAGAAACAGGAGACAGTGAGTTCTAGTGCCACTTTAGGCTCAAAACCAACTGGGTGACCTTGGGCCAGGCACTTTCTCTCAATCCTAGAAAGGAGGCAATGGCAAACCACTTTCAAAAAACCTTGCCCAAAAAACTGCAGGGACTTGTCAGACACAATTGAACAGACAAAAATAAAATTACTTCTAGTATAGAATATACTGTCTTCTAAGCTCTGTCCTCATTTTACAAGGTTTTATATGTCTTCTACATCCCTTCTTGAAGACAGGAAATGTCTTATTTTTTTATATCCTGTATGATGATTTTATTTAAACTGACTACCAGGAAGAAAGTACATGACTAACTTTGTTCTATTTGAAACTCATCAGCAATACATAATTTCCTAATATATAATAGCTTGTTTGGCAGAGAACTAAGCCTTTAAAAATTAGGGGGTTTTTTCTGCCATATTTACAAATTTACAAGATTGCCATCAAATGTAAAAAAAAAAAAAAAGAATGCAACTTGGCAGTTATGATTTCAACAATGTTTAGAGAATGAATTTTTAAGGAATTGTTAGAAATGAATTGTCTATTTTTGCAATCTATATCACAGATAGAACATCTTGCACCAATTCAGAATATAACACTGAGTATAAATTTGACGTTTTTCTTCCCTCAATATTCCCACTGCTACATGACATTCTATTTACATAATGAATTTATTTAATCCTACAGTCTTTTATTTGTTTACTTTCTGAATTGTATTTTCACATCATGCATAAATGATCACCAATCACTGATTTGAATTTTGGGTGGGACGTTTTCATGTATAAAATTTTACTTATTTCCAAAGCTAAAATACATAATCAAGAAAAAACAAAGAAAAATTACAATACAAAAAAGGAACAAAGAAAGAAGTGTATAAAACAAAATATTAAGCATACACACAAATTGTGTCCCCGCCCCCAACCTGGTTGAACACTGATACATACATTTCAATGATGAGAATTATCCCTCCCTCCTTGCAAAACAGGTCCATAATTTATAAACTTCTACATTTATATTTGCAAAACTGCTGTATAACATTGAAAAAGTATCACAATTGTAGAAATCTATTGTCAATCAACCAACTGGAACTACCGTATATCTACTATTAAAAAGAAACAGTTAACAGACATAACCAACCATGAAGCGAAATCTCAAAGCCCTTTGTTTTTATAAAATTCTTCTTGATTGTCATTCGGGGCATAGATTGCAATCAGGAGTGTTTTCATATTATTGTCCATTATTTCCATCATTAGTGTTCTTCCATCATCATCAGTATATATCAATTTCACTGGGATAATATCGTTAATGTATAAAACCACTCCTCTTTTCTTGCACTGTGTCAAAGAAGTAAATATTTTCCCTAATTTTGGCTGTAACAACAGTTGTTCATGTTGCATTTTAATATGTACTTCTTGTAGGCAGATTAATCAAATTTTAATTTCTCTAATTTATGGAAAGTTTTCCTTCTTTTAACAGCTGAGTTAAGTCCATTTATATTAATTGTAATCAGTTTTTTCTCTTCCATGATTATATTTTGTAGTTAGGTTTAGCAGCTCTCGTAGATTTTGGTTCATGTTGTTCTTTGGCTTCCACCTTTCCACCTACTGCACCTTCTTCTTTTTCAGTCGCCATTTGGCAGTCCTCTTGGAATTCAATTAGTGAGGTTTCTTTTTCTTTTTCTGCCTCTTCCTCTTTCCCTCCAAAAAATTCTGTGTAAAATGATTCAGCTTTCTCAATTGAGTCAATTCTATGTCTCTGTCCTTGCCATGTGAACATTAAACCTTCTGGAATCAGCCATCTATAATTCACCTCTTTTTTAAGTAGCATTTTGGTCAGAAATCGGTATGCTCTTCTCATCTCTCTCACTCTTCTGGGTACTTGTTTCAGGACCACAATCTCCTTGTCTTTATATTTCAATGTTTTCTCTCTTGCCACTTGCAATATTTGCGTTTTAATGGCTTTCTTTGTAAATCTGATGTGAACTTCTCTTGGTAAGCTATTTCTCATTGCATATCTTGTGAAAACTTGATAAACCTCATCTATTCCATCCATCATCTTCTCTTTAGTTATTTCCAAAGCTTCAGCCAAAATTTCTATCATTATCTCAACTAGGTTTTGACCCTTTTCTTCCTCTATGTTTTGGAATCTGAGATAAAATTCTGATCTGTCCATCTCCCATCTCAGCATCCCACTTTTATCTTGTTCAACTACAGTTAATCTGCTATCAATGTCTCCAATCTTCTTATACCTTTCTTCAATTTTTTGGAATCTCTCATCATACTTCATCATCATTTATTGAATGTTCTCCACCTTTTCATCAGTTTTCCCTGTTCTTTGTTCAATGTTCTCTGTTCTCTTTTCAATATTCTCTGTTCTTATTTGAATATTTTGAATTCCTTGCATAATCATCTGCAGGGTCACTTTTTCCTGTTCCTTTTCTTGCTTTAACATTATCTGTATTGAACGTTGATCTCCAGATGGTGAAGAGGAAGAAGTAGAAGTTGAGGAACCAGGGGCTGTTAGTTTCCTACTCATTTCAAACAATTCAAAATCTTCAGGTTCTTCTAGATCTTAATCCACTTGTGAAATAACCAATTGCAATTCCAAATAAAAATAGTAGGAAAAAAGAAACCAAATAGTAGCAATAATAATAATAAAAAAATTTCTTCAGGTTCTTGTATACCTTAATCCAATCGATTGGCTAGATAGCAGTAAAAACTCAAAAATGGAAGAAAAAAAGCATAAACACACACAAAAAAGAAAAAATTGTTAAATCCTGAAAAAGGTAGAAAAGTAAAAGGTAAAAAACTAAAAAGGAGGAAAAAAAGTTATTCAGGTGCTTCAACACCTTAACCCAATTAAGCGGTCTCCGGTATAAAAGGATGCATAACAAAAAAAAGAAAGCCACAAAAAAAAAACCCCCAATATGGAAGGTAAATAGAAAAAAAAAATACAAGGGAGGGAGAGAGAAAATTGTAGATAACAAACTGGACTATACAGCACAGAAAACAACAAAGCAAAACAGAAAGACTCTCCCTAAATCTTTTTTTAAAATAGTAGATGAAATAAACTTAAAAGATACATGGAGAGAAAGAAATGCTAAAACTAAACAATACACCTTCTACTCAAATAGACATTTATCATGGTCCAGAATAGATATGATATGGATGTCAACAGAATTGTTAGCTAATATTCAAGAAATAAATATTGAAACAAGTACTTGGGCAGATCACAATCCAATGACAATTAAATGGAAAGGACAAAGAAGAAGATCTAGATGGACGTTAAATAATACTATATTAAAGGAAAAAGACTTCACACAGTGGATGGAGAAAGAACTGGCTTTCTTCTTTAGAGAAAACAAAAAAGAAGATACATCAATGCAGAATGTATGGGATACAATGAAGGCATATGCCAGAGACTTGATAATAGATTATACAAGGAAAAGAAATACCATGAAAAGACTAGCCTCTAAGCCATTAGAGGATGAGTATAAAGGACTTGAAAAAGAGCTACAGAAAATGCCACAGAAAAAGGACATTAAGTTAAAAATGGATATAATTAAACATAAAATGGGTCTAATAGAAAAAGAAGAATTAGCACAGAAAATCAGAGGTGCTAAACAGAACTATTTTGAAGATGCAAATAAACCAGGTAGATGGTTAGCATATAAATTGAGAAAGGAGAAAGAATCAAGGAAAATATTGCAATTAATAGATGACCAAGGCCAAGTTTGCTATGGTAGTAAAGAGAAGAAGGAAATCATACGAGACTATTTTGGGAAACTATACACACAAGAGAATATTGATGAGGAAAGAGTTAAACAGTATTTACAGAATGCTAATTTCCCCCAGATACCTAAAGAGATTGAAACAATGTTAGAAAGCAATATAACGATGATAGAGTTAACTGAAGCATTCAAGAAGCAAAATAATGGAAAGGTACCAGGCCCAGATGGACTTCCGGCAGAATTTTATAAAACACTACAAGAATAATTGAACCTTCCATTGCTAGAAGTTATGAATGAAGTTATGTTAAAGAAGAAGATACCTAAATCATGGTCAGAAGCTTATATTACACTTGTCCCAAAAGAGGAGGCCGATCCATTACAAATCAAGAACTATAGACCAATTTCCTTACTAAACGCAGATTATAAAATTTTTGCTTCAATATTGGTAGAAAGACTTAAAAAATACTTAAACAATTTTATCCATCCTGATCAAAATGGATTTCTGTCAAAGAGACAAATTAAAGATAATATGAGAGTAATCTTGGACACTTTGGAATACTACGAGGCACACCCTGAAAAACAAATGGCTTTGATATTTCTAGATGCACAGAAGGCATTTGATAGTGTGAATTGGCGATTCATGTTATTACAATTGGAATACATGGGCTTTGCTAAAAAAATTATTCAAGCAATAGAAGTTATATATCATAAGCAAACGGCAAAGGTAATGATAGAGGGAGAACTGACAGACTCTATTGATACAAGAAAAGGAACAAGACAAGGGTGCCCACTATCACCTCTGTTGTTTGTGTTAACCTTGGAAGTGCTAAACAGAAATATTAGAGAAGAAAGGGATATAAAAGGGATGAAAATTAAACAGGAAGAATTTAAGTTGCAAGCATTCGCAGATGATCTGGTTTTCATTTTGGAAGACCCACTAGAAACAGCATCAAAATTGATAGAAAAGATAGAGGCATATGGAAAAGTGGCTGGTTGGAAAATAAACAAAGATAAGACAAAGATCTTGACAAAGAATATGCTATCAAGACAAAAGGAAGAACTGGCAGATCTATTGAAAATTCAGGTCACGAATAAGATTAAGTACTTGGGGATACATTTGACAGCAAGATGCAGTACACTAAAAGAGAATAATTATATCAAACTTAATCAGCAGATAGCGTTAGATTTGGCGAAATGGGAAAATTTACAACTGTCATTAATAGGGAGAATATCAACAATCAAGATGAATATACTACCCAGAATTTTATATTCGTTCCAAACAATTCCAATTAGGCTTGGAAAAGATTACTTTGAAGATTGAAATAAAATTGTGTTGAAATATATATGGCAAGGTAAGAAAGCGAGAATAAAATTAAAGCTTTTTGCAAGATGCTAGAATAAGGAGGATTTGGTTTGCCTAATTGGGAGTTGTATTACCAAGCTACAAATTTGATGTGGGTTAAGGAATAGATAACATTAAGAAACACTAGATTGTTGACATTAGAAGGACATGATCTGTTGTTGGGGTGGCATGCTTTTCTATGGTATAAAGGAACTAAAACAGGGGTATTTTAGAAGACATCATATATGGGAGTCTCTGTGGTTAAACTGGGAGAAGACTAAAAGACAATGTTATTTGAAAATTCCAGTCTGGCTATCAACTATTGAAGCATTTTCTTATCCTATAATATATAAAAAGAAACGAACAGTTAGATATGGTGAAATATTGAATGAAAAGGGTGAACTTAAATCTATACAAAAATTAGAAGAACAAGTTATAAAGATGAATTGGTTTTCATATGCGCAAATACATTCAAGGTATGATAAAGTTTCTAAAACAGAAGGTTTCTATGATAAACTGACTGATTTAGATAAGATTTTGACAGGTACTGATGAAAAGGTGATTAAAAAATTGTATGGATATTTATTAGAAATTAAACTAGAAGAAGAACAAGTTAAAGAAACAATGATTGCTTGGGGGAAGAATTTTGGATATGGGATTGATTTAGAGAAATGGCAAAAATTGTGGTTTCAAAATTATAAAATGACAATGTCAACAGCATATAAAGAAAATTGGTATAAGATGTTTTACAGGTGGCATTTTCCTCCGACAAGAATAGCAAGAATGTTCAAGAACAAATCGGAAAAATGTTGGAAATGTCATCAGACACCTGGCTCATATTACCATATGTGGTGGACTTGTGCGGATGCTAAAAAATATTGGACTAAAATCCACACGTGGTTGGAAAAAATGACAAAAAAGCATATAGAGTTGAAACCAGAGATATTTTTATTGGGAATTTTACCTGAAATATATAGTAAAGAATTGAAATACCTGATTATAAATGTATTAACAGCAGCTAGGATTGTATTTGCTAACAATTGGAAAAATGAGAAAATACCATCACAGGAGGAAATCATTAAGAAAATATTGGAATGTGCTGAAATGAGTAGATTGACATTTTAAATCAGAGAACAAGATGATAAACAATTTTATAAAATCTGGGATCTATTCTATCAATGATCAGAAAATAAAACATGGTCATGAAATTGTAGATTCTTAGAAAATAATAAATATATAAAGATGTATTCTTTTCTTATTACATCTACAAAATGATTGTAGGATAGATTTGAGATGATAATATGAACTGTCACAAAACAATTTAAGTAAAATATGATTATTTCATAAAACATGAATGAATAAAAGTATAGTCAAAGGATTGATTAACAATGATATTAGTGTATTTAATACTTGATTGAAAATATGAGAATATATACAATGTAATTGTAATTGAAGACTACGAAATGGAACCACAAAACAATTTGTAAACCAACCGGCACACTGTATGTATATATATGGAAGATGGCTTGATGTTCTTATGTTTTGTTTGTCTATGTTCGTCTTAAAAACCAATAAAAGTTTAAAAAAAAGCCCTTTGTTAACAATCTATGGTTGTATGTAACTTGCAGAAAGTCACAAGTGGTTCTATTCTCTCTTAAACCCACTACAACAGTCCTCTCCATCCAGGATCAAATACCATCAAAGGATTCTTGATAAGAAAAACAGTTCCCAATTTATCATTTTTGCTTTTCTTTAAAATCATGAGTGGAATCTTTTCAAACAACTGTTTCTCACTCTCCTAAAAAAGGTTTCCTTGGAGAATATCTCCATAATACTTGTTCAACAAATCTTCCCACAAACTGGGACCCAATATGTATCTTGACAGCCATCGTCTACTTGCATATGATATCTCCATTCTGCAAACTCAAAATGGTATGATTTCAAATTCAGTCATATCTCTTACTACTTTGGCTTGCTTCTGTAATTCTTTTTGGACTATAATGTGATAGTGGATATTGAAACTAGGAGGCAATACTAATTATATACTAGCAATAGCATTTCCCCCCATAGAAGTGTACCATTTTAGAGAACTATAATGTACCTACTTTAAGGCAGTACTTGTAGCTCTTGCTTGTTGGTTGACTGCAATTCCCATTCATGCCTAACTATTGGCTATGTTGGCTAAGTTTAACATAAGTTTGAATTCATTAGTGTCTGGAGGCCACAGGTTTCCCATTTGTGCTTTAAGGCTTTTTTGTGGGCTCTAGAATTACATTAACAAGAGCTGGTCTTGTCTAAACTTATATTCTTTCCATCATTAGTATAAATGAAGGGAAGTTCAGCAATCACATTACAGAGTTTCCTGCATCCACAGGATTCACTCATCGTTCTGAAGATGACCACCAATAAAACCAATTATTCATATCTGAAAAAAGATTATGAAATAGATATAAATAAATAAATAAATAAATAAATAAATAAATAAATAAATAAATAAATAAATACAAGATTCTTTCTTCTTTAATGATGAAAGAATGGTAAATTAGTAAGAATTTGATTGAGAAACCCCTAGTTAATGCCATGTGTCATAGACCATGAAATGAGATTATCTGTATCCATTCTGAAACTCATGAATTGATAGAGAAAAGAATGAAGCTAGTTAAAAGCTAGAAGATGGAAAAGAGGTGGCCTAAGATGATAAATAAGGATGAAAAAGGTAAATAATTAAGTCTTTGAACTGAATGAAACTGATTACATCAAGATGAGAATCATTACTTGTACTCAAGCATTGACAGAGCAAAAACCAAGAGGGCTGGTGTGCCAACTTGAAACGTTTTTTCCAACTTTTAATTGGAAAATCTTCCCTGATGAACGTTGTTTGTGATTGGAATGGAAAATGTGGTTAGGGGTCTTCTAGGGATCAATTTTTAAAAAGGAAAGGAATGAAATTCACAACACAAAGACATGACAGACCAAATTGTAACCAAGTGCAATGATTACAATAATGGAATGGTCAGACAACATTCTATCCCTACACAAAAGAAAACCAGGGACTGAAATGGTATAGCAGGGAAAGAACATGGATTGACTCCTATTTAAGAGAACAAAGGAAACTTTGGGCTGCAGATAAAGTTCTGAAGCCCTATCTAATGTTTATAGCGATATGGAAATGATAGAGATGTGATTCCAACCTATTTTTTATAAGATTTTGCCCAAAATTTCCAAATAAAGCAAGAGAGAGCAAGTTGCTAAAATCTTATTGCTTGCAGTTAGAAGGCCGTTTGAAGTTTGAACAACTTGAAGATATTTGAATGGCAGAAGAACACAGTATGCTGTGCCTGGATGGGGGTGGTAGATGGTTTACGAATACTAACCAGTAAAAAGAGATAATTGACCATGTCAAAAACTCAACTGGTTTACTCATTTGATTTGATGGAACTCTACAAAGCATGAATAAATGCATTGACTCATTTTGTCCATACCGTTTGCAAAAATACTACAAGGTTCTCCCAATGAATTATGAAGCACAATGAAATGAATAAAGTGTCAGAATAAGATGAAAAATAAGATGAAGAAGAAGCGTTGGATATGCTAGCCACCTTGAGTTTTTTCTTTTTATAAAACTAAAAAAAGTGGGATAAATAAATAAACAATATAAAGCATTCTGCCAAAGATTTTGTTAAGGTCCTAGTACACTATAGCTAGGGGACGTGGTGGCTCAGTGGCTGAGATGCTGAGCTTGTGAATCAGAAAGGTCGGCAGTTCAAATCCCTAGTGCCACCTAACAGAGTGAGCTCCTGTTACTTGTCCCAGCTTCTGCCAACCTAGCAGTTCGAAAGCATGTAAAAAATGTGAGTAGAAAAATAGGGACCATCTTTGATGGGAAGGTAACAGCATTCTGTGCACCTTTGGCATTTAGTCATGCCAGCCACATGACCACAGAGACATCTTCGGACAGCACTGGCCGTTTGGCTTTGTAACAGAGATGAGCACCGCCCTGGAAACGACTAGCATGTATGTGCAAGGGGAACCTTTATCTTTACCTTAATAAGAATATGATCTTAAAAGAACAACAGAATGAGTTGGAAGGGACCTTGGAGGTCTTCTACTCCAACCCCCTGCTCAAGGGAACCTTTGCAAGGGAACTTTTACCTTTACACTATAGCTAGAGCAGTTTCCTGATTTACTAAACTAGTAATTCTATCAAAGAAGATAAGCTTAGTCTGACACAATTTGTTTGTGACAATCCCTGATTCCTGCTGTGACATGTTTATTTAAATATTGCTGCTTGATTGAAGGACCATGCCCCACTAGAGCTTCCTGAAATCCCACTATTTAATGTCTAGTAAAACTAATGGATGGATGGATGGATGGATTTTATAAGTGATTTCAGGGATAATCTGGCTAATTGTTGGGTAGCGCATGCAAGACTCCTCTTCAGTTTAAAGTTTCCAGGGTTGTTTTGCAAGTGGCCTGCCCTTCTACGGGACCTGTCCTTCCTATGCCCAGTATAAAGAAATGAACTAGTTAATATGCTACTGTGAGTACAAATAGTTTTGGAGGATGCAAGTGTGACAGATGTGAGTTATATTTTACATGCGAATAAATCATTCTGCCCTTTAGCTGTCAGACTGTCAACTTCACCTCTGTAATTTGGAGACAGCACTTCCTACTCTTTCATAAAATGGCAGATTTCAGGTCTGCCGACTTTTTAAGTAATTGCCAGTTTCATAAGAGCCGACATTCTCTTTTCATAATAGCTAATATTCTGAGGTATAGATTCCTTTATTTAGAAAGAAAGCTCAACAGCAACTTTCTTCAAAGTCGAAGTAATTAACCCTGTGTAACAAAAGAGAAAGGGAGAAATTAGGTTTGCCTAGGCATTTCAGCTTTATGCCATATGCTACCCCAAAAAGAAAAAAAAACCCTGATACCTTACTTTCCTATTGGATTGGCAAATGGTAAATTAGAAATGCTATTGATTTTGAGAGGGCTACACCAGGGACAAAATGTAGCTAATCATACTGTATCACATCTTTGCCCTCTTTCTTGGTTGTACCTCTTTATGGAAGACTTTCTGAACAAGGATTGTAGCAGTGGTGGGATTCAAAATTTTTACTACCAGTTCTGTGGGCGTGGCTTGGTGGGCATGGCAGGGGAAGGATACTGTAAAATCTCCATTCCCTCCCCACTCCTGGGGGAAAGTTACTGCAAAACCCCTATTTCCTCCCCACCCCACTAACCTGCTTTGCAGCTCCGTTCTTCTGTGCAGGGCAACAAAAGAAGACCCAGCTGATCAGCTCGGGACTTGGGAGGCAGAGAATAGATGGGGGCGGGGTCAGTCAGAGGTGGTATTTGCCGGTTCTCCGAACTTCTCAAAATTTCCACTACCGGTTCTCCACAACTGGTCAGAACCTGCTAAATACCACCTCTGGATTATAGGTGTGTTAGATGTTATAGCTAGTTGTGAAGCAACTAGACGAATGTGGGGAAGATTTGGCCTGGCAGAGAGCCTTATATTGATGATTGTGGAGGTGGAACAGACAGGAGTTTGACATCTTTGAAGAACAGCTGCAAACTTCGCCATCAGCTGCAAAACCATGGAATTCACTGATTCAGACACATAAGGAAGAGTTGCACTTTCAGAAGGTCTTGTCCTCCTAAAACACACCGGCCGCATTATTTGGACCAGCAATTCCCTCTTTGTGGCCAATCAATACTTCAGCAGTGAAAGAGGGGGAAAGAAGTAACTTTAAAGAGCTCAGGAGAAAACTACAGAGAGTGTGCAGGAACTTTGGTGACCTGGTGTCATCTTGCCTGGGAACATTAAAAGTGATGAGCAGAAGAGGGGTGAAAAAGTTACAAATAAAGAGGCTTGACAGCTAGCTTCAGAGCATGGGAAAAGATTGCCCCGGCTTTATTGGCTACAGATAACATATGATTTTGATTCAGTGGAAGCCTTGGATCCAAATACCATGTATTAGCAGGCTTCATGCTGAATACAGAACTGACCATAAAATCAACAGGAATAGCTGGCTGTAAGCACAAGCACAGACACACAAATACACAAATTCATCATATTCTTATCAGACATCCTCTTGTGGGGGGGGGGAGCTTAAGCCCTCCACAACCATGAAGCCTCTCTAAGACTTGGTCCTTAACGGGGGCCTCCATTTCAAGGTCAGAAGTCCTCACTACTTATTTTAAACAACTTTTATTAGAAGTTGTATTTTATCCAATTCCATTTTAAATTGCTTTTATCAAATTTCAGTAATAATTTGTTTCTGGAACTCTGCACTTTGATATGGCCCAAGGGCTATTCAATCAATCAATCAATCAATTAATCATAAGCAAACCAAAGTTTTTGTTATACGTCTAAGTAATAAAGGCAGGGTTTAATTTTTTTAAAAAAATTAATAATATTAAATAAATAAATATTACAAGTCCTCATTACTTATTGACCACACCTGCAGATATGGCTCCACTCACCAAACGCAAATGCTGCTCCTCAGTCATCTGAACAAGTTGCAACCTTCAATTAATACATGATCTGTGATGGGGTGAAGAAAGTCCATGCCAGAAGTTAAGGTGAGCATTTGCAAAGTCTGCAGACTTCAAAACACTCACTCCAAACTCCGTTCCTTTCCTCTGATGGCTTGATATTTAGAAGACAACCTCTTCTTTGATCTACCACAGCCAGAAGGCCTCCTTGTTCAGCTGTGGCTTTACCACCATGGCAAGCAAAATCAGGCTCCAAGTCACATTGCCAGCAATGTTGAGGCAGACAAGGATGAGATTTGTAGAGGAGAATCATCTTAAGGGGTGTCCTATTTTATACAACTAATGAACCAAAAAGGAAAAGAAATATGTATGTAAACAGAGTTAAGACTTTATAATTCCTTACCCTTGTTCAGGGAATGAAAACATAATTTAATCCATCCACATTGGAAAGCCATCAGTATGATCTTTGATCATACTCTTGCAAAAACTATCCATTTTCTTGAGAGATCCCCAATGATAGCCAATCAGAATGCATACCTTCATAACTAAAAAATCAATCTGGTGTTAGTTTAATGACCCTTAAGCACAGCAGCCTATAGAGATACTTGCAGGAGTCCAGTTCTTATGAGTTAATGTTCCAACTTTTGAATTGCTTCTTTGCAGCAATCAATATTACCAAAAATTCTTGAAGCCCATATGACATTGGGCATCTGCTTTCAGAATCTGTTGCCACTGCTGAGAATTTGTAGTCCAAACAAATGAAAGTTACAAAGATTGGGGCTCAGTGTTCTTAAATACCCAATAAATACAAACCTGATTATTCTGCTATACTGTTCATTCTGAAAATCGTGTTTTAAGATGACCTTCAGAAAAGCAGAACATCCACATGCATTATTCTAAAGCTTGCATAGTTAATGGGGGCAGACAGATGGCTGCATTGAAGTGCAATACACCAGTTCTTTACCTGGCATAAAATATGCCACATAATATTTGTCACTTCAATGGCCAAATCCCCTTCTGCCTCAGTAGCGAGGCCAGTGAGCGATGCAAACTGTATAGTTTTGATAGGGGGACAAATTGAAGAAAGCAATTCCCCTCCCTCCCCACTCTGCTGGTGGGGCGATGGCTTACCAATCATTTTCCTTCATTTGTGATAGGGGCATGGCTAAAGGACTGTAGGTAAGAACTTCTCCTGGAAGATGCTTGGTATCTCTGAATTCCCACTAGGGCTATTTCTTAACACAGGGCTCTCCAAACTTGGCAACATTAAGACTTGTGGACTTGAACACTACAGGAAAATTGGGGCTCCATTTCCACTCCACATAAATCCAGGACACATTGGGGAAAGCTCTGATGCAGTAACAAGAAGTCAAAAAGAATACATTTCTGGTTTCCTAGATTCATCCTATCTCCCAAGGCAGTATGCCCAGAAGCTGCCAAAGTTTTCCACATCTTCCTTTCCTCACCCCCTTCTCCCGGCAGTCTTCAGGGATTATGATGATGCAGAAGTAGTGGCAAGCATGTAATTAAACTATCTTTCTGCGTCTAGCACTTTTTCCAAACACTGCCAACACCATGTATAGAAGGAGACTGCGCAAGACGTGACAAGTGCTTCAGAAAGTGTTAGTTAGGCATTCTACACAGATGCCTCTGTAGAAACTTGGGTCTTGCAAAATAACCATGGAGGAGCTGGGCAGATTCTAGCCTTTGGCTATATCAACCTACCTCATCAATGAGCCATACTACCTCATATCCACAGGGACAGGAGAGCTAGAAGTCAGTTGAAGTTTGCATCTGCTGAGAGCCGGAGATGAATAGAAGAGCTCTCATGAAGATATTTAATTGGGACTGAACCTTAATCTTAATTGGGACTGAACCTTAATCTTGGGACTGGCCTTAATCTTTTCAAAAGGTACCAAAAAAAGTATAAAAAGAGGGATAGAATCAAGATCACATGAAACAATAGTAACACTTTATAATATCTTGGTGAGGCTATGTGTGGAATATTGCATTGTTTTGGTTGCCATGATATGAAAAAGATGTTGAGACTCTGGAAAGAGTGCAGAAATGATTAGGGGGCTGGAGGCTAAGTCATATGAAGAACGGTTGCAGGAATTGGGTATGTCTAGTTTAATGAAAAGAAGGACTAGGAATGGCATGATAGCAGGGGTCCAATATCTCAGGGGCTGCCACAGAGAAGGATCAAGCTATTCTCCAAAGCATCTGAAGGCAGGACAAGAAGCAATGGGTGGAAACAAATCAAGGAGAGAAGCAACCGAGAATTAAGGAGAACTTTCCTGACAGAACAATTAACCAGTGGAACCGCTTGCCTTTAAAAGTTGTAGATGCTCCATCGTTGGTTTTTAAGAATAGATCGGACATTCATTTGTCTAAAATGGTGTGGGGTCTCCTGCTTGAGCAGGAGGTTGGACTAGAAGACCTTTAAGACCCCTTCCAACTCTGTTATTCTGTTATTAAGTATCCAATGAAGTCAGACTCATCAGAATGTTTGAGGCTGCCAAATAAAAACATAGGAAGTGTTTTATCTGAATAGAACAGAAACTTGGGTCTGGGCCTTCTGCAGCACTTTTAATGAGACTATATTATAGTTATAGCCTTTTTAAAAACTTATAAAATATCATCAATAATAAACTTGGTGTATACAGTAATAGTCCTATTTTTGGTCCCAAACATTTCATAAGAAAAAAAGCTTTGTTATAAATTACTATTATTCAGATGAGTTTCCGAGAGCAAGAACTGTAAAATCTGTCTCATGGTCTTTTGATAAGAGATTAGAATTTGGAACTATAGAATTTGAAGAGCTTGCAAACTGGTTTAAGTTTTCTATACACTTTCCCATGAAACAGGAATATAATATATGATATTATATTGGTTCATTTATCTTAATGCAACTTGTTAAGTTCATATTTAGCAGAAACCAAAGAGCTATGTTGTGCAGAAGATGAATGAGCTACATAAAGAATGAATGATTCTTTCATTATCTCCCTTAGAGGTTTAATGTTCACCAACTATTGCTTTTTAATGAGAAGCCTATACAATGATGCAACCTCTATTTTTTTTTCTTGTATCCAATACCATGAACAACAGTAAATCCAAGTTTCTGATAATATGAAAACATTTTACCATTTTTCTGTCCCATCTGTTCAATAAAATCATAATTACTCAAGCAAGATACATTCAATTTAAAGAATATATATACATTTTTTTTTAAAAAAAAATGAGACTCTCAAGCATCTGTGCCCCATGCCACAACATTTAAAACCAGGAAATTATATAAGAAAAATAATCTAAAAATATTTTCTATATGCATACAAAAGGAAATTATATTCAGATTGGAATATTAATTAGAATATCCAAATATCCTTTGGGTTAAATTGGTGCACATATTCCTGCATCCAAGATAAACTTCATTTTATTTGGAAAACTATATTAATCTAAAAAGAGATTTAGAGTTTGATTCAGATTACTTCCAACTATTATGTGGTACTGAAATGTTGAAAGCAACAAAAAATGACTTTTCTAGACGACCATATAGATAAAGTAGTGCAATTTTTATTTCCCATCTAACAGTGATTATTGAAAAAACATATTCCTTATCAGGAACTTCTCCAGCAGCAGAAAAATCTATTAATCAAAATGGCAACACATCCTGCATATTTAGAACTATTATTTACATAGCCTGACCTCATCTAAACTTTCTATAACAGCAGCTGTTTATTCTCTGGAGGAATTTGAGCATGTGAAAGCAATTTCAGTTCCTTTTGTCATTTTCTTTTTTAAAAAGCCTTAGATAATACTTGTTCAAGCTTGGAAAGAGAGCCCATTCTCCTGAGATTGTGACAGTGAATCTGGCATTAAAATTAATTAATATTTTAAGATGAGAACAAAAAGAAATTGCTCTATCATCAGTATAGCGATACTGTGCTAAAACATCTCAGACCTCCTCAACAAATTTAAGGAGGGGAAAAAATGAAAAAAAAAATGTGCAGACTTTGCTAAAGCCAGTGATATTGCAGAGCATCTACCCACACATATATAAGCACGCACAATTTTAATAATAAGCTAATTATTATTAGTGGTAGCTTTAATATTACATATGCTTTGAGCACAGAGCGAGAAGAGCACTAATTTTAAAAAAAACCTCTGCTGGTTCAAACAACAATCTATTCAAAAATTTGTGTTTCCTATAATGGTCGATCAAAACCTTATGGAAAACTCACAGATAATTTCGGATTTAACTTAGTACTGAAAGTTATATTCAGAGACATTCATAGATGGTTCTGTTGTTAGTAATAATATACAGCTAGTTGTGGTCTAGTAACTAAGGCATCCAGTCTGGTGTAGCGGGGAAGGTGCTGGCCCAGAAGCCAGGAAACTGTCAGTTCTAATCCTGCCTTAGGAAAAAAACAAAAAACCCAGCTGGGGACAATATTTCTGTTTTAGCCCAGCTCACCTCACAGAGTTGTCATGAGGAAAATAGAAGGAGTATTAGGCATGTAAGAGAAAGGTGAGAGAAAAATCTAATAACTAATTGATTAATAATGAATAACCAGGAGACAGTAAGTTTTAGTTCTACCTTAAGCATGAAAGCTGGCTTAGGACATTGGGCCAGTCACACTCCTTCAGTCTAAAGGGTTGCTGTGTGGTATTGTATTTCAGGGGTCCCCATCTCCTGCTCATGCATCCAACGGTCAACAACACAATGAATTATTTGCAGACGTGCAAGATTAGGTTGTACATGGGAAACCATCCCCTTCTTCCTGCCACCACTGTTGCTGCTGGTCTGCAGAGCCAGAAAGGTTGGAGACCACTGCTGTATTAAGTGTGTTTGCCACCTATAAAATAATAAATGTGGAATACAAATAAATAAAAAACAAAATAAAGTAATTACAGTAGCAAGTAACCACTGATAATCCTCTACGCCATAAAACTGCTTAATCTCCCTTAATGCTGATTGCATTTTATGATATTGAATTCTAATTATTCTCTTTCCTACCATTCAACTCTTAAAAAAAAAAGATTAACAGCACAATTGAGAGGTTACTGAGCTCACAGATATCAAAAGGTTTTCAGCTCACTCAGGAGGCCTCAACCAGCACAATGGGTTTTAACAGATTACAATTGTTAACTGCTAAAGTACTTGTAATCTGTGTTTCACATATATGGATGTCTCTGCATAACTCACCTATTTTTGCCTCTCTTCCTCCCCTTATTCCAATTTAAATCCTGCATCTAGCCACTACCTGAAATCTGATGAAGTGAATTGGAGTTCATGAAAACTGATGCTTTTAAATAAAATTTATTAGTCTGAAAAGGTGCTACCAGATTAACACAGTTCTCCTGCAGCCTAGATTCTAGGTTTTTTTTTTTTTTTTTTTTAAGAAAAGAAGATAAACTCTCCATGGAAATAAATGCCTCTCTATGCAGTTCAAAGTTTGTTTTTTTCTTAATATTTCAGACCCCTCATTCATGATGCTTCCATTAAGGAGTTGCCCCAGTCTGTTGTCTGGTCCATGGAGTTGACTTCCACATGTTTTTCAACCCTTAACCTCAAACTTCTAGCCTGTGGCAGAGAGGAAGATGAGAAACACTCCAAAAAATATACAACTACTTCAGAATACACAATAACAGCCTGTCAAGTAACTTGTCTCTCCCAAATATTGATCCCACTTTGATAAAACTCTGAGAAGTTCACCTCTGGTAGCGGCTGGCAGAAACAGAAGGAGACCTTGTGAAACCCAACTTCTCCGACAAAAGCAAATCATTCTCTTCCTCTCTCAGTAGGTGGACAGGATGCTGTTGCAGAAGAGAAAGACTTTGTCAGAACATGCTGGGCAGATGTTTGTTGTTGCTGCTGCTTAATTGCAAAAGATGCCTTCTGTTTCCTGAAGAAATTCAACCTCTCTTACCTGTGCTTGTTCCATTGTTCTATAAGTGGCTGAGGCTCTTTTTATTTTTTCACTAGGCATCAAAGCATCCTACTGTGTTAAATCAATGAATAATATAACATAAAAGTGCAGCTTAAATTATTGCCTGCAGAAGAATGGTCTTGACCTGGATTATCCAATCTTAATGCAAGTCTCATTTCACACATTTGGAAAGCAAATATCCTTCCTGCATTGCCTCATTGAGCGTAATGGAAATTTTTAAATAAGCCCCACCCAACTCCACCCCACCCCAAACCAGCTTTCTCAAATAAGACAAAGTACTGTACTTTTATTTGACACCAAATAGAGAGGAAGCAAAAGCAATGGATCCTTCTTGTACTGAAAGCAATTCAGCCACTCACAGCAGAGACCAAAAGCATGCAGAGGTCAGCAGGTTTCTCTTTTATGGCAGGTGCGTAGAACTAGGCAAGTGCAAAGCACTCTTTCAAAATTGCTTCAGGAAGCTCGGCAGCCATTTTCCTTTAAAAATGAAGCTGTTCTTGGAAGATCCACTTCGGCCTTGTAGTATGTCCACCTATTGGCCACTGGGAGCAATAAAAGTAGCTGAATTTCTTTGTGTGGAGATTCCTCTCATTTTACGCCTTTACCTTTCCGCCTTTGAACCTCCCTGGCCTGCCCTTGTTCAGCTATTTCAGTGATGGCTTTGGGTGACAGTGGGTGACACACTTGCATTCACCAATATTCTTGAAAGCATACCCATTCTTGTGCGATTTTCAGAGGCTGTGCAAGAATACGGTGTGCTCTCCCACTGCCTCTGGATCCTCTAGAAGTCACGTGAAAGGCCTATGCTCAGGAAATCGTTTAAGGAAACCTCACAAGCTTTTTTTTAAAGTTTTCAGAGGCTGCTAATGCCTTAGGAGAGCATTGTACAAGGCCGCTTACAAGAACGAAGGCCTTGTATGACCCAGAGCAGCCTCAAAGGACCTGTCAATAGACAAAGAGCATTATATGAAGATCAGCAAAGGTGCTTTTTTTTTCAAGAGGCAACTGGACTTTCTGGTTTTTCCTTGAAGACATTTCGCTTCTCATCCAAAAAGCTTCTTCAGCTTTCAACCATGACCTGGATGACTGAGAATCTCCATAGACATGAAGATAAGCAGCACATGGCAGATCCTGGAGTATTAGGCATTTCCTGAATTTTTGACACACTAAACCCAAAAGCTTCTCCATCACTGGGTTAGATTGATCAATTCCAGGTTCCTTCAGTTTCTCTCTCTATTAATACAGTAGATACTTCTGTGTCAGTGGTGGAATTTATTTATTTTTTACTACCAGTTCTGTGGGCGTGGCTTGGTGGGAGTGGCATGGCTTGGTGGGCATGGCAGAGGAAGGTTACTGCAAAATCCCATTCCCTCCCCACCCCACTAACCTGCTTTCCAGCTCCGTTCTCCTGTGCAGGGCAACAAAAAAAGACCCAGCCGATCAGCTGGGACTCGGGAAGCAAAGAATAGATGGGGGCAGGGCCAGTCAGAGGTGGGATTTGCCAGTTCTCAGGACTACTCAAAATTTCCCCTACCAGTTCTCCAGAACCTGCTGAATACCACCTCTGTTCTGTGTGGGCCAGCAGCCTATTTGTCCATACATTCTTTTACTCCGAATACAGCTGAACAAGGTACAGTAGCATCTTTGGGGAGTTGAAAACAGTCAAGGAGATACTGCAACAGCATGAACAAAGTCATATTCCTTTGGTACATGCATCAGCATCTCACGTGTGCATCCATGGGAGGCTTTGATTGTGCTGCTGTAACAGCCCCATTAACTTTTTGCAAGCCCCCTGCAGGTATTTCTTTTCCAAAGGCAATTTTCTAATAAAGATTCTCTTTTCAAATACCTGTCTCTGGCCGTCCTTCTTTGAATTGCTCTATTATTTTTTTCTCTAGTTCACTGCACGCTTCTAGTGCTGCAAAAAAAAAAAAAAATTCCTATATCAATCACATTGCTTTCCTTTGCCCTTCTTTCTCAGACTTCCTTTCCCACCCACTCCTGGCACTTTTAAAAAAACTCAAGCTGGAAAAACTCAAGGCCTCTCAAGGAAGGGAAATGTCCAAATGTCCAGACAATCTGCATTACCCCTATCTCTCCTCTATGGGAACAAGTGCCTCCCTTGCACATCTGAACTTAGAACAGAGATATTAACAACCTGGCTTTTTAAATAAGGATTTTACTGGTGAAAATAATTGGATTTTCAATAATGTGAGTCCAAGGGAATGAAAGCACTGCAATGAAGTGGAGCTGGGAAGCTTGTTTCTCTCACATGTTCTCTTTGTAGGCTCCTTTCTTTTTGAGCATCTGTGGGTTAGCAGAGAGCTATTTTATTCTCGACTCTGATATCACAGGGATTTCTACATCTGCTGGATTGTTTTCTTTGAATGCGTGATGGTGAACAAAGTGATAAGGAATACAAAGTGATGGAAGATGGAGGAATGTTAACAGATTTGAACTTGTAGTTGATATCACTTTGTCATGCTCCTCAAGATTACCCAGTCGTCAAAATGTTAAGAGAGACCTGTTGAATGAGACTTCTCAGTTGGTTCTCTGATTTCTTAATCTGATGCCAATAGAAACCAGCTGAAAAAAAAAAAACCACATGAACGAAATAAAGCCATTCCACTGATATTCTCCATGACAGATATTGATAAGGAATGTCACTCAAGGCTGATAGTCTAAAATGGAGGTGAGGAGATGCAGAGTGGTGGGTAGATTTTGGTTTATGAAGCCTTCTTCCCACATTTTAACAAAAAAAAAAAAATTGGTTTTTAAGTGTTCGAAATCTTCATGCTTAGGGAATGAGTTCAGGCCCAGCCTGTGAGTTTAGGGCCTCCATGGCAACCAAAGACTTGTCTCAGGTAATCTTTGGACTGACATGCAGGCAGTCATAACTTGGACTTCATGCTTGTCTCTGAAAATATGACCTAGAAATGGTGGAGAATTTCCATCACCCTGTTGGTCAGATTATGTCTGATCCAGATGCCACCTGTGACCATTGTGGGACAGGGAAGACCATTTGAAGGATCCACCCCATATCCCCAGTGAGTTGGTTTTCAGGGAGTACTTAGAGATTATCTCAGCTCTTCCATGGGTAGCTTGGTACACTCACTGGTGAACCTCTAGGCCCATCTGACTGTCCTTTGGCAATAAACAAGGCATTTTTAATTATTTGGACCTTTAACAATGCATATATTTATTTTATTTATTCAGTTTCAATTTCTACAATTGCCCAACTCAACCACGTGACTTTTATATGTTGCCATGCATTTTTTAGGTTTTACAGTTACAATTTACAGTTAAACTTCTACTTACCTTGCCTCTAGGTGGGATGGGTAACATACAAGTCTAATAAATAAAAATAATGCAACATTTCAGTGTATGCTTTATGTCAATTCTTTTCTTGTTTTTTATATATATTCTTTTATTGCTTTTAAAACAGTGAAAAATTCTTTTCCTGTTGAATCATTTTAAACTGTTTGTAAAATGCTTCACTTTTTAAAATGGGAAATAGAGCATCTATGTCCTAAATAAATATGTTACATTTCCCTTGTAATTATTTTCTCATCTGAAGACAATCAATGTAAGTTCGTTATAAAAGTCAAGTTTGGGGATTATGATGTTTAATCCATATTCCTAACTGTCCTGCAAAGGTCACCTTGTCAGATCAAGTTGAAGAATTGTTTTAAGGAAAAATAATTGCACATATAAGGGTGGGGGGGGTAGAAATGTAGCATTATGTAAACTCTGAACAAAAGTCAAACTTTTCCTCGAGTTGCAATTCTACCATCTCAAAAGGAAGAAAAGAAATGGAATTAATTCATTTATACCTAGTCCTTAAGAAATATTCTGTTCTGTGCTGACAAATAAGCTTTAGAAATCGATAGGCTCCCACAGTATCTGTGCGGGGTTGTGAGGGAGGGATGTCTATTTAAAGCTTGCAGAGCAATCTGGGTTTATGGGTTTTCTGATGAACTTGAGCAATTCACAATATAATATAGCAATTATTACACACAAGTGAACAAACATTTCATCTCCAAATCTCTCTCTCTACCAAGGGCAAGCATTGGAATTGTCTGCTTTTAACATGGCTTTTTCTAGGAGTTTAAATTTTGGTTTGATTTTGTTCAGTTATGATTCCTTTATTATGGGGATGCATTTAGGATGCTGTGGCAAAAGAAAACTGGTGGAATTCTGAGAAAAGAGGCATCGTGGAAGCAGAGGTGGAGGGGAAAAATATTCCCATGATTTTCGAAAAGAAAAAAAGAAGAAACAAATGGATTTCAGAACAAGCTGTCACAATAGCCTGTGAAAGCCAGCAGATGAAAGCGTCAATAAAGAGAATGTGTAACAAACTGAATGTAGGCTCTCAATGTCAAGTGAGAAAGGACAAAAATTTCAAAATAAATTTTTTTTTCAATAAATAGAAGGGGGGGAATCTCAGTTGAGGAAGGACTACGCAGGAGTAATTACGGAAGAGTCCTAACAGAGGCAGAGGAGGTGAAAGCAATATGCAAAGATACATTTCAAATAGAATTACAGGACGACAGAAACATCTGTAGGAAGAGAATATATTCAGGAACTGACTCCACTAGAAAGTAAGTCAGGAGAAGTAATAAATCAGCTGTCAGGATAGAAAATGAATGAAATGCCTATTGAACTGCTGAAAGGTGCAAAAAGAAGAGGAGTTAAAATGCTAATCGCTGAATGGAATCTTCTTCATGGCCATTAATGTGCATACCCTGGTCCTCAAATTGGCAGAAAAAAATGCCAGCTTTATTGTGCTGCCCCAGAGGCAGAATTCGAATCCACCTTGGTAATCTGTCTTTACTGTGGAGCAAATTAAAATGATTTTATTCCCCTCCCACCTAGCATGAGCATCCAGTGGGTCAAATACCTTGCATCCTTGAAATGTGGCTAGGCATGCTTGAATGAGTGCATGTGAGGGAAGGTTCCTGAGATATACAGGTGAAACTCGAAAAATTAGAATATCATGCAAAAGTTCATTTATTTCAGTAATGCAACTTAAAAGGTGAAACTAATATATGAGATAGACTCATTACATGGAAAGCAAGATAGTTCAAGCCGTGATTTGTCATAATTGTGATGATTATGGCTTACAGCTCATGGAAACCCCAAATCCACAATCTCAGAAAATTAGAATATTACGTGCAATCAATAAAACAAGGATTGTACAATATCAAACCTCTAAAAAGTATAAGGAAGTACTCAGTACTTGGTTTGGGCCCCTTTTGCAGCAGTTACTGCCTCAATGTGGCGTGGCATGGAAGCTATCAGCCTGTGGCACTGCTGAGGTGTTATGGAAGACCAGGATGCTTCAATAGTGGCCTTCAGCTCTTCTGCATTGTTCGGTCTCATGTCTCTCATCTTTCTCTTGGCAATGCCCCATAGATTCTCTATGGGGTTCAGGTCAGGTGAGTTTGCTGGCCAATCAAGCACAGTAATCCCATGGCCACTGAACCAGGTTTTGGTGCTTTTGGCAGTGTGGGCAGGTGCCAAGTCCTGCTGGAAAATGAAAACCCCTTTCCTAAGAGGTCTGTAGGGGGCGTGCATAAGCGCACCAACGTGCCTACCGTCCCTGTCCTATTGTTTCTCTATTCTTTTATTTTTCTTATATGTACCCATCTCATGTATTCACAACTATGTATACACTTATACTTATTATCTTGTAAACAATTGACAAATCAAATAAATAAAATAAAAAAAAAATTAAAAAAAAATGAAGTCAGCATCCCCATAAAGCTCGTCTACAGAAGGAAGCATGAAGTGCTCCAAAATCTCCTGGTAGACAGCTGCATTGATCCTGGACTTAATGAAGCACAGTGGACCAACACCAGCAGATGACATGGCTCCCCAAATCAACACAAGACTGTGGAAACTTCACACTAGACTTCAAGCATCTTGCAGTGTGTGCCTCTTCATTCTTCATTCTTCCTCCAGACTCTGGGTCCTTGGTTTCCAAATGAGATGCAAAAGTTGCTCTCATCAGAAAAGAGGACTTTGGACCACTGACCAGGTCTGTTTTTCTTTAGCCCAGGTAAGACACTTCTGACGTTGTTTGTTGTTCAGGAGCAGCTTGACAAGAGGAATACGACATTTGAAGCCCATGTCCAGGATCCGTCTCTGTGTGGTGGCTCTTGATGCACTGACTCCAGCCTCAGTCCACTCCTTGTGAAAGTCCCCAACACTTTTGAATGGCCTTTTCCTGACAATCCTCTCCAGGCTGCGGTCAACCCTACTGCTTGTGCACCTTTTTCTTCCACACTTTTCCCTTCCACATAACCTTCTATTAATGTGCTTTGATGCAGCACTTTGGGAACATCCAACTTCTTTTGCAATTACCTTTTGAGGGTTTCCCTCCTTATGGAGTATGTCAATGATGGTTTTCTGCACAACTGTCAGGTCAGCAGTCTTTCCCATGATTGTGATTCCTACTGAACCAGACTGAGAGACCATTTAAAAGCTCAGGAACCCTTTGCAGGTGTTATGGCTTAGTTAGCTGATTAGAGTGGGACACTTTGAGCCTAGAATATTGAACCTTTTCACAATATTCTAATTTTCTGAGATTGTGGATTTGGGGTTTTCATGAGCTGTCAGCCATAATCATCTCAATTATGACAAATCACGACTTGAACTATCTTGTTTTGCATGTAATGAGTCTATCTCATATATTAGGTTCACCTTTTAAGTTGCATTACTGAAATAAATGAACTTTTGCATGATATTCTAATCTTTCGAGTTTCACCTGTAGGCTTTAGCAAGCTTTCAGGTTCATCAGGTAACATGTTGCTAGGCGGAGAAGTTCTGCTTTGGTAAGCTATACCTTGGGCTCTTTCTGAACACGGGTCTACTCATCTTTCTGAAGATTGATAGAACCATGTCCAAAAATAACCCAACAGAGAGGAGTGCATGAAGCAAGAGGGAACTTATGATGAACAATAAGAGAGCTCTTCTGGCTTCATCCTGTCCCATCTTCCATCCCATTAACCTGTCACCTAGGTTATTTTTAGACCAAGGTTTATCAGCATTCCAGATGGCTGATAAAAGTTGAGCCAGGAGACTCCAGACTGACAGAATTCTTAGCCAGCTTGTTCTGGGCCCCAAATCATCTTGATATTCCAGAAGACTGGTGAATTCTCCCTGTCCACCAATTCACAGATGCCCCTTGGTTTACTGAGGAGCTTCAGGAGATGACAGAAGCTACAGTTGAAGAAATCTTGGAGGAAGTCTCATGGTGATAAAGCTGGTGGAAAACCAATTCTTCTCTTCCCTTATTCCCTATGCAGATTGCCATCCAGTGGCACTCTTCAGACCCAGTCCCTATTGAGTAGGGAGGACATTTTGGACTATTTGTTGGACCATTATGAGGATTATGCTGACAGAGGAGGTCACTCAGATTCACTTGGACTCTGAGTGGGCAGTCAGGGTATAAGCTGAGTTTGAACCACTAACTTCTGAAGGACAGAAAACTCTATGCTGTCAACTTGGCCAGATCTAAGCCCCTTCAGAGCTGTAAAAGCCTCCAGGGATGTGACCTGAGATTGGTCCGTGCCATAATGTGATGAAGAAGGTGGTACTTCCTACCTGGAAAGACACATCCCCCTTCCAGAGACATTCTCATCTTTTCGTGTTTTACTTATTATCAATTATACTTCTCAGTTTTAGTTGTGAATTGTTCAGAAACATTGGGAGACCTGAGGCAAAAAGAGAATGGGCTAACCTAAAAATGGAGATGATTGGTAAGGTTAAGGAAGTTCGAAGGAGAGGGTAATAGCTAAGGTGGATGGATGAGATTAAAGGAGTTACTTGAGTCTACTTGTAACTTCTTTCATCTCATCCATCTACCTTATTGATTATTCTTGGATACAGAACATGTAAGTCAGGCCTATCATTTTACTTGAGTTGTTTAATTTTTTAAAAAACCAAAGTTGTCTTCCATCATGCTCAATTTCAAAGCCAAGTTCTCATCAAATAACATGTAGTTTATTACTTTGTTATCTGTCTGCCCTTTCTAGTTGCCTTCCTGGTACTAAGTGTGAGTTAATGAAAATAAAACAGGAAATATTTATTATGTATTATCTGAACATTTGAAACATTTTAAATCTCTCAGACATATTACGTATCATATTACATATTACATATTATGTATCAGATACCACATTACGTATCTGATATTAACACAGTTGAGAAAGTCCAGAAATATTTCACAAGAAGAGTTCTCCACTCCTCTACTCGTTGCAGAATACTTTATGCCACCAGACTTGAAATTCTAGACCTAGAAAACCTAGAACTACACCACCTTCGGTCCAATCTAAGTATAGTGTATAAAATTATACATTGCAATGTCCTACCTGTCAATGAATACTTCAGCTTCAAGCATAACAATACAAGAGCACACAATAGATACAAACTCAAGGTTAATCGCACCAAACTTGATTGCAGGAAATACGATTTCAGCAACAGAGTGGTCAATGTCTGGAATACTCTACCTGACTCTGTGGTTTCTTCCCCAAACCCCAAAAACTTTAACCTTAGACTGTCTACCATTGACCTCACCCCTTTCCTAAGAGGTCTGTAGGGGGCGTGCATAAGCGCACCAAAGTGCCTACCATCCCTGTCCTATTGTTTCTTTTTATTTTCTTATATGTATCCATGTATTCATAACTATGTTTTTACTTGTACATATTATCTTGTAAGCAATTGACAAACCAAATAAAATAAAATAAAATAAATAAATATTCCATAGGGTTTAAAAATAGTTGCGGAAAACCACTTTATCATTTGCCTTTGTACTTGTTCATTGATTTATTCTTCAGTCAGGATACTTAAATAAAGTGGGTTTTATTGCACAGAGGAACCATAGATCAAAAATTATAGCAATGGCTCCGATAACTACCATTGTTCTTATACTTTAATTCTTTCTGAATGGACATCTATTATTAGATGACTGGACTGAGCTTTCTTTCATCCCTTGCTGAAGCCCACAGGCTGGTTTTCCATTAATACTTCAAACCTGAGCTGCAGTGTGTCTACTGGGCCTCCAAGAAGCCCACATCGCTCTGTTTCCTCCAGTTCTGCCACCACCCTGTGTAGTCCCCCCCCACACACACACACAGCCTCCCTTTTGCCCAGGAATCTGCTGCCACCAATCCTACCTCACCCAGGGACAGTGTGTGCCATATCATGTCATCCTGCTGCTTTCTCCCCAGCTGGGCCTGATAAGTTTCCTTTGGCAGATGAGGCTCTGCTGCCCTGCCACACTCACCATACACATCCCAAGAAGGTAGTTTTGTCCAAGCATCTAGCTTTAGGCCCACCAGGAGAAGGAGGAGGAGGAAGAAGAAGAAGCGAAGGTTATCTGGGGAGGCAGTGTCAGGGAATAGCAGGGGTGTGTTGGAATGCAGGGCAACTAAATGGGCAGAGATAGATGAAAGATAAGACACATAGGAGTAGTTGAAATACTTTGACAGTTATAAGTGTGGACAAATGGGCAAGCACCCAAATGTTGATTAAGTGACCACAAGGAGTTGCAATGGATGTAATTTTGTGAACCAGTCATAACTCCTTCTTTTCAGCACTGTTGTAAGTTTGAAACATTGCTGAACAAATGGTCATAACTTGAAGATTATCTGTCTTTTGAAGCTGTGTGAAAGCAAGCTCTATCTGTTGTTAATACAGCCATCTTCATTTTCAGCAAAAGTTGGAATACAGTGGATACAATGAAGAGTTTGTGTGGGTACACAGATAGTGGTTTTCTTGCAAACAGGAAAACCATGATTATTAAAACAATAATAGTGCTTATAATTCTGCCTGTGGACTTGTACCACATCTGAAGTTTGGGATTTTCTTAACATAAGATTTCAAAATATTAGATCTTGCTTTATTAACTACAGTAAGGATAGACTTTATTTGATTAGATACTTTTATTAATTGTTCATTCTGATTGATGCTTATTTACACCAGCTGTCTTTGTTAATTATTGAATATTGATTTGATGTTAATAATGATTTTGAAGTACAACATTGATATAAGAGCACTGCATATAGCAGTAGTAATTTAATGTGAGTTTGAAAATTCTTGTTCAGTTTTACATACCTTGTAAATCTTCCTTCCGTTTGTTTTTCTTCATCATTTCTTTTTCTGCTATTTTTCTTAGTTGTACTTTCAAATATTTATTAAATTTAAATTAAATTAAAACTTTAATAATGCAATTCTCACAAGAAATATCACTAGACCTAACAGAACTTGATCAAGGAGTTGATCAACCAAGAAATAAGGATGTCATGACTCCAATGAAGAACAGACTGGAGCCGAGACAGCCGAGATGCAATACGACCATAGTCTTTTACTTACCTTACATTGACTGTGTTACCACGTTGGCGTTATGATGAGAATTCCTCAAATGACTGACATCGACTTGCTGGCAAGGAGTGGTGCAATAATGATGATTCATGGCTGGATGTCAAGAGGGTGGTGGTGTAATAATGGGGCGGGGTAAATGGGGGATGGGGTGACTTGTCACGGGGGTGCATGGAATCATTAAGCCAGGGAAAGGTGCAGTTACCATGTTTCTTTAATTTAAAGTGGTCGGATGTTAGGCAGTGAAGGCAGCCGGAAGGTGGTTGTAGTAATTATGTTATTATCCAAGGTATAACATGTATAAATACAGCTCTGGGTTGCAACGAAAAGCAGAGCTGACTTTAAACATAATTTGATCGCTGTTACCTGTTGTTGTGGTGTGGGAGATGAATAAAAACTTCACTGAAGCTACACAAGTGAGTTGGTATCTTATCGTTCACCCTCCTCAATATCGTACGAACAGCTGACAAAGGAGAAATTTTCTGGCAGTGAGAACAATCAACCAAAGGAACAGCTTGCCTTTGGAGCTTCATCATTGGAGGTTTTCAAGAAGAGATTGGACTGCCATCTGTCAGAAATGGTGTAGGGTCTCCCGCTTGGGGGGCTGAACTAGATGACCTACAACAGTGGTCCCCAACCTTTTTTATGCCGTGGCCCGGTACCGGCATCAGCTGGGCGCCGCCATGTTATTTTGATGAAAAAGTGCTTCTGGTGAGCTCACCAGAAGCACTTTTCATCAAAACAACATGGCGGCGCTCAGCGCTTCCAGTGAGCTTTTCCGGGTAGAAATGGCTTTCTACCTGGAAAAGCTCATCGAACACTGGGCGCCACCATCTTGTTTTGATGAAAAAGTGCTTCTGGTGAGCTTTCTACCCGGAAAAGCTCACCGGAAGCACTTTTTCATCATAACAAGATGGTGGTGCCCAGCAAACCAGCGGCCTGGTAGGATTTGTTCCACAGACCGGTACCGGTCCGCGGACCGGTGGTTGGGGACCCCTGACCTACAAGGTCCCTTCCAACTATGTTAATTTGTAACAATCTGTACCAACTTCTATATTTATAATTGTTAGGTTTGGGGAATAATGGAGACCAGACATCTGACCAGTGACTTCAACTCTTTAATAATCGTAAATAGAACAGAACAGAGCAAGGCTATGGGCAACAGCAACCCTTTTATAGGGTTATCTGCTACCTTATTAGCCAATGACATGTTCAACAAGTTCAAACTTATAACCAATGAGAAGTGTCAAAATAGTGGCCAATCAGGGACTACTTATGGACCAATCCCTAGTTGTTGTATAAGGGCCAATCAGGTGTGCAGGTTTCCAAACCTTGATTTGCATTTATGCTAGTAACTTTTATTGATTCACAACACCCCTCCCCTTGGGTTCCGTTTGAGGGGAGCTGTAATAAAATCCTCAAGATAGACAGGTCGTTTGGTCTGTCTGGATGATTTCCGTGGCTCCACCGGTTTTGGTCTAAGGTCCGGTTCCGGTGGAGCGTTTGGATGATCTTTATTAAATTCAGTTTCGCTGCACGGTGATTCCATGCTGCTTTCACTGTGGTTGTCTCCGCTACTCCATGTTTCTTCGGGTTTTGCAGTTCGGTTTCCCGTATTAAAGTTCCCTGAAAAAGTCAACTCCCTCCCGCTTCACGTTCCGGTGTTTCGCTGGGCCGTAGGGTTTCCGTTGGCCTGCTATCTGTCATATCAAAGTCAATTTCTCGATATTTCCTCCCCTTGAGATGGTGAACCCGGGAGTCATGGGCGCTGGGTGGTAATTTCGATCGGAGTTGGTCTATGTGGCGTTTCCACACCCTCCCATCGTCCGTTAGCAGGCGGTAAGATCTAGGCCCGGTAAGGTGGGTAACGGTTGTGGGTATCCATAACGGGTCGCCGGAAAAGTTTTTGGCAAAGATTAAATCGCCTACCTTAAATTCCCGGCATTTGCTGCTGGAGCCGAAGGGCTTTTCCGGTGCGAATGCGGGTGGAGCCGGTCAAGGTGCGATCGTAGTTTCCCCCATAAGAAGTTCAGCGGGCGTTTTGTTGGTCACGCTGTGGGCG
This sequence comes from Notechis scutatus, assembly GCF_049901735.1. Lineage (NCBI taxonomy): Eukaryota > Metazoa > Chordata > Lepidosauria > Squamata > Elapidae > Notechis > Notechis scutatus. The sequence goes on along the minus strand of NC_142009.1, from coordinate 128,960,812 downwards.
TGATGTGCTGCAACAAGAGAATTCGGTTGATTTTCTCGTCGATGTTGCCAAATTCCATTTTGTGAAGGGTCTTTTTACAAATTGTACCATGCGTTCTGCACGTCCATTCGCCGCAGGGTGCGCGGGCGAGGTTAGCGCATGGCGGATGCCCCGATCAGCAAGATATTGTTCAAAGGGTAATGCAGTAAACTGTGGGCCGTTGTCTGAGACCAACACGTCCGGAAACCCGTGTGTGGCAAATAGTCTGTTTAATTTATTTATAACTGAGTCCGTTGTAGTTGTGTTCATTCGATGAATCTCGAGCCAGTTTGAATAGGCATCGTCAGTAATAAGGAAAGTGTGTCCTTTGGTAGGCCCCGCAAAGTCAATATGAATACGGGACCAAGGTCCCCTCGGAGTTTCCCATTTGGTTGGGCTTGCTTTAGGCGGGGCGTTGCTGACGTCCTGGCAACGTTGACAAGTAGCGACCCAGGCCTCGATTCTTTTGTCGATTCCCGGCCACCAAGCGTAGCTGCGTGCGAGTGCTTTCATCCGCACGATACCCGGATGTCCTTCATGCAATACCGCCAAAACAGTTTGTTGCAATTTGCCAGGGATTATGACTCGATCGCCCCACAAGATACAGCCTTTTTGGGAAAACAGTTCGGTTTGGCGGGCTTTGAAAGGCGCCCATTCCGGTGCTATTTGGTCCGTCGGCCACCCCCGTTCAACCCAGCGTAGAATGTGTTGCAGAACTGGGTCACGTTTCGTTTCAAAGGCAATGTCTCTAGCCGTCAAGGGTGGTGCATGTAGAGCTTCGATCTGTAGTGTTGAGATGGTTGGGGCTGGATCTACAACAGAGTCTGGGAGCGGTGTTCTGCTCAATGCATCAGCGTGGAGAATTGATTTCCCGGGCGATGTTGCAAGGTGTAGTTGTAGGCCACCAAGAATTCAGACCAACGGGTCATTCTGGGGGACAATATATACGGGTTGGTTTATTACCCGCAATGATCCCCAGTAGCGGTTTATGATCAGTAATTATCGTAAACGCACGGCCATAAACATATTCATGAAATCTTTTAACTGCAGCCACAATAGCTAAAGCTTCTTTGTCCAGCTGACTATAATTTCTTTCAGCTTTAGCTAAGGTTCGCGAAAAAAACGCGATGGGGCTTCCGCTCCATTTGGTAATACGTGGGCCAGAATTGCCCCAACCCCAAAAGGTGATGCGTCACACGTGATAGTGAGCGGAAGAGTCTCGTTGTACTGCATAAGTACAGAATCAGAAGTTAGCAATTTCTTTACTTGTTGGAAAGCATATTGTTCCGTTGTCCCCAAACCCACGTTGCTTTTTTGTCTAAAAGTCTATGCAATGGTTCTGCTACCGTTGCTTTGTGGGGTAAAAAGACATTATAGAAATTGATAAGTCCAAGGAAAGCCTGTAGGTCTGCCTTGTTCCTTGGAGTGGGGGCCTTTTTAATCGCCCTTAATTTGTCTTCGTGGGATGGATTCCTTGGCTGTCCAGGAGGTATCCCAAAATTCTACTTTTGGGTACATAATTGGCATTTATCTTTTTAACTCTGAGGCCAGCGTTTGGAATCTTCGTAAAACCTCTCTGAGTCGTTTTTCTAGGATGTCTTTGTTAGGGGCGGCGATGAGTACATCGTCGAAATATGGTACGACCCTCTGATCCCTTGTAACAACCTTTCCATTAAGCTCTGAAAGATTCCGGGGCAATGCTTACCCTGAACTGGAGCCGGTTGCATTTAAATGCGCCCTATGCGTTACTATAGTTTGCGCCTCTGCCGTGGTCGGATCTACAGGCAATTGCTGATACGCCTGGGCTAGATGTAGTTTAGCGAAAACTTTCCCGCCACCCAGGGAATGGAGCAAGTGTTGCACTACCGGCACTGGATATGCACTTTGCTGGAGTGCGTGGTTTAAGGTGGCCCGGTAGTCTCCGCAAATTCTTAGTGACCCATCAGGCTTGATAGGCGTCACTATAGGGGTTTCCCAGCGGGCGTGGTCGGTGGGTTCCAGCACGCCCTGCGCTATTAGCTTATCGAGTTGTTCGTCGATTTTAGGCTTCAAGGCGAATGGCACCCGACGCGGCTTAAGGCGGATGGGTGCTATCTCAGGGTTCAAGTTAAACGAGATCGGGGTCCCCTTGTACTTGCCTAGTCCGTTCGCAAAACGTCTTGGAATTCTTGCACGAGTGCCTCCTCCCAATCGTTGCTCTCGGCCCGGTGGACTCCGGCTACAGTAATTCCGAGCGGCCTGAACCATTGAAGGCCTAAAGACTAGGCCTGTCGCGGTCCACGACAGTCAGTGGTAGAGCGACGGTACGGTCCTTGAAAGAGATCTGAATCTGCGGGACCCGACGACGGGAATTCGGTTGCCCTGATAGTCTTTGAGTATAACCCTTTGAGGGTTAAGGTCTTGGCGGCGAATCGTTGGAATGAGCTGTTGGAGCGTTTTCCACGACACCATCGAGAGGGAAGATCCCGAGTCTACCTCCATCGCGCAAGGTTTGTTTTCGATGGCGACCTTTACTCGGATTTTCCCGGCATCAAGGGATGTAGCATGGCCTATGGTGATTGTTTGGTGGGTCTCTTCCCGCCTGGTTTCTTCACGCCTGGTGGAAGTGGTGGACGGCTTGTTTCTGTAGGAGTGGTTTCCCCATTGGTGGTTCATTTTTCTCAGTGTGTGCCGAAGAATCCTGAAGATTGGCATTCGGCCTATCGGGGTTTGGAGTTTTGTTTGCTTCTGCAAACCTTTGCGATGTGACCTCGTCTCCCGCAATTGCGGCAGAGTGCGTCGAGGAATTTGCAGCTGGATCGTGGGTGATTCGCCCACATCCTGCACATGGTCGGAATGAGGGTTGTGTGAACTGGTCTCGTTCCGTTCGGAGTCGGTTGACCTCTTCCTCATCGCTTTCTGATGGGGATTCTAGGTCTTCGTGGTGAGTCGATACCGGGTGTCTCTCTGAGCGAGGCGAGGTATCATTGGCGAGTTTACGTAGCGGTGCGTTGGTGCGGCGCATTCGGGCTGCCAACTTCTTGGTCGCCTCCGCTGCCAAGGCTTCTTTAAGGGCATCGGTGAGGCTGATGTCCCCCTTAGCCATAATTTTGCTCTGGATCGTGCCATCTTCTAGGCCCAGAACCAGGCGGTCCCGGAGGGCTTCTTCTAAGTCGGCGAATCCGCAGAGGCCTCCAAGGTTGCGGAGGTCCGCGATGTAATTGGCAAGGCTTTCGCCCTTCCGTTGGTCCCTCTGGTAATATTCGTGTCTTCTGACTAAGGTTGGCACGGTGGGCGTGTAGTGAGGCCGTAGTAAAGGCTCGAGGACGTCCCAGTCCATCTCTTTTACCTCGGCTGGCTTGGCAAGTGATTTTGCCATTTTAAACACAGTAGGCCCGCAGTGAGTTAGAAAGATAGCTTTTTTTTTGCCGGTTGTTGCATCTTTCAAATTGTTGGTCTCCAGAAACATCTGGAACCGATCCATGTATGCCTCCCAGTCTTCGGTTTCTGGGTTGAATGGAGCGGGTGGTACGGCACCGCTGGCCATGTTGCCGTTGATGGTGCGTGTTCGACCACGTGCTCTGTTGGTTGCTCTGTAACTCAGTCAGCTCTTCGGTCTCCGTATCCCACCCTCGTCGCCAGTGTTAAGTTTGGGGAATAATGGAGACCAGACATCTGACCAGTGACTTCAACTCTTTAATAATCGTAAATAGAACAGAACAGAGCAAGGCTATGGGCAACAGCAACCCTTTTATAGGGTTATCTGCTACCTTATTAACCAATGACATGTGCAACAAGTTCAAACTTATAACCAATGAGAAGTGTCAAAATAGTGGCCAATCAGGGACTACTTATGGACCAATCCCTAGTTGTTGTATAAGGGCCAATCAGGTGTGCAGGTTTCCAAACCTTGATTTGCATTTATGCTAGTAACTTTTATTGATTCACAACAATAATGTTATGAAAATGTTTTTTTAAAAAATCCTAAAGGAGACTTCTCAGAATAAGCCAGTGAGAAAAAGTAACTGAACAGGCTTGAAATGATCTTTAAAAGGAAAATGCTAAAAGCTAAGAGACAAAGGGTAAATTTAATGGTTTATTCTTGGAAAGAATCTGACCATTCTATCTCATCAATAGGCACCTCCACAAGAAATTATTTTGGTGTGTGATCAGGTTTTGTATGTGGCATACACACCTGAAAAAGAAGAAAGAGTAAGTAGAATAAAACTGACCAATTTGGTTCACTATGATTACTACCACTTTCTTTTTAAATTGCCAAGTCTGACTTTATAAACGGATCATTTTGAAGGTGAGACCATTCTGAGAGTTTGTCAATGTCCACATAGGGAAGTCAAGAAATACTGTCCACATCTTGTCAATCTTATATATTGTGAAAAGAAGGAAATAGTAGGGAAAGAGACTGCCACATGCCAGGGAAATCAGAAGGTCCAAGCAGATTAAATGGGCATAAAGATTTATTGCAAACTGTCTATAAGAATCTGAACTAGCAAATCAGTGGTAGATAAGAGTCAATGGAATTCAAGGGACTGAATTCAATCCTGTAGAGGTGAAGGGACTCATGACTAATGATGCATTTGGCCCCTCTCTTGGCTCAGCCTGGTCATCTCCTACAGAGACTATATGAATCAAATGGAGCTGTTATACAGTAGTTTAACTACATTTGAATAGTATGGATAAGTTTCCAATTCATTGATTATGTGCCATCAAGTCATTTTTGACTCCTAGTGACCACATAGAGAGCTTTTTACCCATGGCAATCTATCCCTAACCTTTTCCCCCCCAGATCCTCTCACAGTGAACTCATTGCCACTGTAAATGAATCCATTCATCTTGCTGCTGGCCATCCTGTTCTTCTCTTTTCTTCCATCTTTCTCAGGATTGGAGTCTTCTCCAGAGAGCTGGGCCTTTGTATAATGGGTCTAAAGAACCCATTTGTTTTTTGTAATTTAAGCCTGGTCATTTGTGTCTCAAGTGAGAAATCTGGGTTGATTTGTTTAATGATCTATCAGTTTGTTTTCTTGAAAATCCCTGGTATTCTCGGGAGTGTTCCCCAACACACCTTCATCTACACCTCTACACACACACACACACACACACACACACACACACACAGAGAGAGAGAGAGAGAGAGAGAGAGAGAGAGAATGCAAATGCAGAAACGAGTGTTGAGGGAAGACTGTGCACATTTGAGAAGATCCAAAGAGACATATCTGTAAAATTAGCAACTCTTCTAGAGTTAATATTTTGTGTCTGTGTGAAACCAAAAGATCCAAAGAGCAATCAGAAGACAATGTGGCAGGTTTGTCTTCTGGCCTTTAGGGCTTATTTTCATAGATTATAGCCTCAGAAAGTACTAAGCCTGAATTTTTAAAAAAGTGGCTGGCAAAACCACCGAGGCCTTGTTCCAAAATAATGAACAGGGGAGGGAATTCGCATATTACACTAAGCCTAAAACAAGCAAGCAACATTATGATTTAATGCTATAGACAGTATGATTCCAGCCACAATAGCCTGTTCAATGAGCCACTACAAATCCCTCTAAAGAGGTGCTTTGCAACACAAACAACACACACACAAAGCTGCTTCCAGATGTTTGTGAATATTTGAGTAGAATTTGGACCTGTTTGGAAAAACATAAGGAAATTATGAAGCTGTAGAAAGTAGTTGCATGAATGTGGAAGCAGCAGCAGTTGATTTAACAATTAGAAGAAGAGTAGTTCATACAAGCTCCTGGGCTTTGCAAAGTACCATTTTTGAAAGATATTATTCAACCCAACGAAAGGGGAGAACCACTCATATTTAATAAGGACTGAGAACCAGCAGCGCAAACTGTGAAAGTCCCTTTCATAGCTTGTTTATAATGATATCTGAACTAGGATTCCTGGCTTCCTTTCTCTTAGCTAGCCAGCAATTGGAAGCCACAGCTGGTCCTTATCATTTGATCTATGGGTGTACAAAGTTAGATAATAGGCTTATGGTCTGCACTGACTGTTGGCTCAATCAAGGCAACTCGGTCTTTGTGGAAAGTCTCATAATGGGTGGACTTTTTGTAGTCTATTTTCAGTAGCCTGAAGTGTACTTTGATAAACTGAGACACTTCCAGATTAGGGCTTCTGGTTTTTCATTTCCTTGAATTTGTTTTGCTTTCATAAACAACGCAAGATGAATAGGAAGCAGCTAAGTTGACTTGTCATGACAGAAAGGATGATGTATTTTCTTCTCAACAGAATACAGGTACATTTTTTTCCCTTTGGAGGTGGCTAGGACAAAGGTATCCCTTCTCACAGGACTGCATGTCCTTTTTATGTAGGAACAATAGGCAATACTGAATACTGTCACTCTCAGAGAGGTTCCAGGCCACCAAATCCCCAAGAAAACCCCATAGAGAGAAATTTTCCTGAGATCCAGGCACCATGGCAAGGAACCCCTCCTTGCAATGCTATCTGTATTGGATTTGGGGCATAAATATTTATTACTGTTTTCTTTTTCCACTGAGGATATCACTCACAAAACTGGAGATGAAGAAAAGCCAAAGTGACAGGAGCCAGATGAATGCTAACATATCTGAACTTTCAAATAAAAGCTGACAGTTTTGATATTAAAACAAACCTGTCCTTTTGTCATGAGTGGTATATTGAACAAGTATTTTAACAGAATGGATGTGTTATGATATTGCCAGCTATCATCCTTCTGAGAATATATAAAAATGAAACAAAAGAAAGTGCTCGGCTTTTTGGTCCCTGCATTCAAAAGTTGGCCTTCAAAATAATTGAAGTCATTTGCTTTCAGAGTTTTATTAATATTGATCTAGCACACAGAAAGCTAGTGTCAGGGTTTTCAACTCTGATTTTGTTTTGCTGTGTAGGAAGTTATCACCCACCCCTTTCCTAGAAAAATGAAATATCCTAGGAAATATTAAAAAGGCAGAATATTTCCCCTAAAAAGAGTAGAAACTCAGAAGCAGAAGCTTACCTCAGAAGCAGAAACTCACCCGCACCTTTGCTAATGGGCCATTATTCTGGCCTAGGCAAGCCTATTTTACATAACAAAGATCTCCAGGTAGAGCTATAATAGGAATTTTCCAAAACCCTTTCATTACATCATCGTGCAGCAAGGCTCAACCAAGCCTGGGACTCAGGACATCCAATAGAGTTTCCCCTGCATGGCCCCATGGGAGTCTGACAACCAACCAAGCTCAAATACAAATCCCAGCAGAGGGAATAAAACCCAGGCACACTCAACTTATCTTTTCTTTTTTCTTCACCCAACATCTTGAAGCATGTGATTGTCCTTTTCACTTCAGAGATCCAAGCCGTGTGGTCCTGTTCACCATTAAGCCATCTTTCCAAACAGCCTCCACATTTCCAGTGTCTTTTTCCCCACTTGGAACTGAACCCAGAAGGATAATTCTTCCAACAGCCATTCTAAATAATACAATAGCGTATGTATGTATGTATGTATGTATGTATGTATGTATGTATGTATGTATGTATGTATGTATGTGTGTATGTGTGTATGTATGCAACAGAACAACAAAATAAGAGAGTTGGAAGAGACCTCGGAGGTTTTCTACTCTACCCCCAGCTAAAGGAGGAAACCTACACCAGCAGTCCCCAATCTTTCTGGCTTGACAGCCTGGCGGGGGGGAGAGAGGGGATAGTTCCCTGTGAATGGTAAGTGGGTGCATGCAAGCACATGCAGTTCCATTTGTACAAGTGGCAAGTATGTGCAAGGGGAGCTTCACATGTGAGCGCAAGTGACTGTCGCTCATGTGAGGGGAGCTATGTACATGCGTTTGCCTGCTGCTTGTGTGGCCTGGTTCCAAACAGGCACTGGCCCAGGATTTGGGACCCCTTCCCTATACCATTTCAGGCAAATGGTTGCCCAAACTCTTCTTGAAAACTTCCAGTGTTGGAGCATTTACAACTTTTGGAAGCAAACTGTTCCACTGGTTAATTGTTTTAACTGTCAGGAAATGTCTTCTTAGTTCTACGTTGCTTCTCTCTTTGATTAGTTTTCATCCATTGCTTCTTGTCCTGACTTCAGGTGCTTTGGAGAACAGGTTGACCCCATCTTCTTTGTGACAGCCCCTAAGATATTAAGCTTAGAAAAGCAACATTTAAAAAGATAGAAAGGCCACAACCCACATTCCAAATTGCTTTAAAATGGGGGAAGGAGGACAAAACGTAAAAGAAACTTGGGACCTAGTCCTAATGCAGAAGAGAAAAGGCCATGAAAGATATGATTAAATCACAGGAAGGGAATATGAATACAACTTCTAAATATGCCTACCCTTACAACAACAGCAAAAACTTGATTTAGTCCCCCCCTCCCCAAAAAAAATAAATAAATAAGGAAGCAGCATAGATTTTACACAACTTAGTATTGTGAAAGGGCCGGAACACAAAATTTTTAAGAGTAGGCTGACTCATTTTAGCTGATAACTAAATAATGCCAGCATCATGTAAGAAGAGCATCAAAGTTATCAGGAATATTGGTGACAATTTAAAATTCAAGGAAGAAAAAAGAATCCTAGAAAACAAAATTTACAATCTGTGAAAGAAAACTATTGATAGTTTTCTCTAGATGTTTTGGGTCATTCTGATAGCATAAATAATGTGTACCTACCACCGTCTTAGAATCAATCTTTATGTGCAGCATTTCTAGATGTATTGTATCCATACATTTATAGCTCTTTTTTATCTTATAAATATATTCATTTCAGAAAATGTTTTTCAGGAAAAAAAAAACATTTTCCAGGCTGTATTAGCATGTTAATGATGGGTTTAATTTGATCAACTAGAAAGCAGAAAGCATAGACCTATAAATATTTATTCATGTATATCTCATTTTTATTAATTTTATTTTTTATTTTTGCAAATAACTTAAAGTGGTGAACATATCCAACGCATCTTCCTCCTTCTATTTTCCCCACAACAGCAACCTTATGAATTGCATTGGGCTGAGAGAGAAATGGGGATGAAAAGTTTATAAAATAATAAGTAGAGAATAAATTCTGTTTGGAATTAGCCTCCACTATTTTTCCTGTATGCTATTTAGGTGCACTTCTTCATGAATAAGCAATGCATAGTTTACCCAAATGCAAAAGTGAATGGGAGGTAGAGTGTTTACAACTTATGTATTTATACTCATGCAAATTTGCTATATACTAATTTATTTTGATTATGCTCAATCAAAAGGTAGCATTTGCACTATGGAATTTAAGGATTTAGCCTTGTCAGCAGAGCTTCATGAAACGTAGATAATGATTAAGTACTTTTATTTCTGCTTTAATCAGAAATGTTCTATTTTGTGGATTATACTTCCTCTCTATTTACTTTCCATGTTATTAAGAGACTATGTGATGGCAATATCAATACTACAAGTAACAGTGTGACTGCATTAATTTCAGTGAATGATTGCCATTTTTAACTTCTGCATGGTTGTGGTGTAGACCATTATAATTTCCTTCCATCCTTCTTTTTTTATATCAAAGTAGATGTGACTCAGCAGGAAAGAATGAGTTACTAATACTTCTCTCATTGAAAAGCTGCTCTATATTGTGCTAATCAAGAACACTAAATGAATTCTTAATGGGTGCTAATATACAGAGTTCTAATACTAGTTGCCATTATTAAGCTTTAAATAAGCTTTGGGAGGCTTTTAAAAAGTTAACTTTCAATCATAGAGCCAGTAAAGCAGGTTTTTTTTAAATTGCACAGAAGGTTATTAATGGTCAAGCTTATAAACCCTTTAAATTGTGCAAAATTGTCCCAAGACCGATTCTCATAAACACACTAGTACGTTCAAAAGCCTCTGAGCTCACATTCAGAACCTCAAATCTCTTAATTGAATGAACAAACTGGGCTTTTGGAAAAAGGTATGCAAGCAGTTTGCCTGAATTCTTTTATTAATTGGTATTAATTGGCTGCAAAGCTCAAATCAGCTTGGCTTTTCTGTTTCTAGCCACACAAAAATGGGGGAAAAGGTTTTGAATATTCTAGCCACTAGAACAATGTGCTTTTTCTTTTTTTTTCTTTTTTATCCCAGGGCCAGAAAAATAGATCAAGCAGCATATCGATTGTCGTCAGCATGTTAACTTATTGAAAAATCAAGAAAGGGGGTTATTTTGTTTTTTTATTTTCACTGAAAACAATAACTTTCATTAGAAGCCCTGAAAGTGTAGTTTGCTGTTTCCCATGCAAGCCCTGGACTCTGAGAGTTAAATGAAAGGAATGCTTTTAGGCACTGTATTTTATTTTATTTTTGGACAGAAATACTAATTCGCATATTCCTTTCCACAAACAGGTCAAGCTGTGCTAGACAGAAAAGAACCCAAATGACGCAAATGGTGTTTCTTTCTCAACTAGTTTTTAAAGTACTTTTTCCTACTGTAACAGACACTTGAGATTCAGTAAGAGGGGCTGACTCACAAACAGTATTGACTTTGCAGGATCTAATAGCAGGTGTGTTTGTGTGTGTGTGTGTGTGTGTGTGATATCTTTTTGTAAACCTGCCAGTCTGTGGCTCCATTTATTTATTTTTAAATGGGGAGGGAGTGCATTTTCTTTGTTGTTGTGGCAATTGTGAGTTTTACAGGTACCCTTGCTCAGAAACCAGATCACTTGCCCTCTCTGTATACATGGGAATTACAGAAATTAAAAATTAAGATTATTGAGAAGAGGTTGAGAAATGATTACCCTTCAGCACTATGATGAATGATGAAGTAATAGACTCACAAAAATTGAAGTGATGATAAGTGTCTATGGAGATTCTCAATCATCCCTATCATAGTTGTCCCAAAGGTACTTTTTCCAAAAGGGAACTGGGATTTCTTTTCAGTTTAATTATTTCTTTGTTTGAAAACTATTTCACTTCTCATGCACGAAGGTAGCCCAAGAATTCTGAGAACTGAAGAAGCTTCTTGGTTGGATTAGAAGTGAAACATTTTCAAACAAACAAATAAACAAACAAAAAAAAATAACAAGTCCTATTGTCTTTTGGAAAAAGTACCTTTGGGAGAAGTGATGATAAATTTATTCATGTATAAGGTACCACCAGATTGTTGCTTTTACTGTTAAAAACTAGCGCTACTGTGGTTCTCAAAACCTTTCTGTTATATAGACTGAAGGTAGAACTCTGATATTTGTTCTGAGTGAGTGGACAAGTCTCAATTGTAGACATTCAAGGACTTCATTCAATCCAAAGCAAATTCACCCACATTTCACCTTGTAGATTAAAACATGGACTGGAATGTGGTTCTGTTTCTGAATCCAGATCTGAACAGATTTATTGGAAGATGGCTTTATGTTTTTATGTTTTGTTTGTGTATGTTTGTCTAAATATATATATATATATATATATATATATATATATATATATATATATATATATATATATATATATATATATATATATGTTTTCTTAAGTTTTCTGTGGTACTTACATGTATGGTGTTCGGCTTGGTTCGGGTATTTTCCCACGTCATTGTAGTTCTTTTAAAGTTGTAGCAACGTTTCAGCAGAATCTCATCTGCCATCATCAGGCTTCTGTATTGTGTCCGTCTGTGGGTCAGACTTTTACAGTGGTTTCAGATTTAAATTTGGGGCAGCCTATTGCTGTGCCAGAATGGTTTTTTCTTCATCCTGATTGGTTGGGAGTCTTGGTCTGTGTTTATTGGTCTCGGAGTTTGCTGTGTTCTGCTTGATGGGTGTTTCTGATATCTTCTGTCTGTTTTTGGCTCTTTTTGTATCTTGATTGGCTGGCAGCATTGTGTTACTTTAATGGAGGTCTTTAGTGCAGCTTGGCTCGGGTAAATGGGCGGCTATCATTAGTTAGGAAGCTGGGTTTCATCTGGGTGCCTGGTTGGGGTGTGTTTGAGCTGGAGGTATCAGGGGGATCTGTTTGTGCCCAGGTGTTTGCCTGGCTTGTGGTGTGGAGATTTTTGTTTGTGAGTGCAGGCTTCCAAATGATTGACAGCCTGGTGGAATCATCTCTTCTGTTCATGCTTTCTGGTCTTTTTCAATCTCTATGGCTTCTCTGATGACTCTGTGGCTAGGGTTTTCCATAGTGGCCAGGGTTTTGGTGCCATTGAAGTTGATGCTATGACCTGTAGCTTCCATGTGTTGGACTAGTGAGGAAGTGTGTTCCAGCTTTTTGACTGCATTTTTGTGTTCATCCAGGCGGGTACTTATTCTTCTATTGGTCTGTCCAATGTATGTGGCCGGGCATGATGCACAGGGGACTTCGTATATGCCTTGGTTTTCCAGGTCAATTTTATCTTTGGGGTTGCTAAGGATGGCTGCTATTTTTCTGTCTGTTTTGAAGGCAGTCCTGATGTGATGTCTGTGTAGTACCTTACTAATTTTGTCTGTAGTACCTCTTATGTAGGGCAGGACAGCTGTTCCATAGGTCTGTTCATCTTCTGGGTCTCTATTATGTTTCAGTGTGTTTTTGTGGATCAAGCTGGTGATTTTGCTTTTGTGGAAGCCGTTGGCTGTCAGTACTTTAGTCAGGGTGCATAGTTCAGCCTTAATGTGTGTCTTGTCTGCCAGGCGTTTGGTTCTGGTAATTAGTGTTTTAGCCACGGAGTTTATCTGTGCTGGGTGGTGGTGGGATTGGGCGTTGAGGTAGCGGTTGGTGTGGGTTTCTTCTGGTATATGGTGTGTCCTAGTGTGCCATCTGTTTTTTTGTAGATTAGTACATCTAGGAATGGTAGTTGTTTGTTTGTTTCTGTTTCCATGGTGAACTTGATTTTGGGGTGTGCGCTGTTTAGGTGTGTTAGGAAATTGTTTAGGTTTTCTTGTCCATGGGGCCAAATCACGAATGTGTCATCGATGTATCTTAACCATAGTTTGGGTTTGAGGATGGCATTGGCCAGGGCTCTGGATTCGAATTCTTCCATGAACAGGTTAGCAATGACAGGTGACAGTGGTGATCCCATGGGGGCTCCTTCTATTTGTAGTTGTCTACTAATTACCCTAATTACACTACTACTAATTACACTAATTACCAGAACCAAACGCCTGGCAGACAAGACACACATTAAGGCTGAACTATGCACCCTGACTAAAGTACTGACAGCCAACGGCTTCCACAAAAGCAAAATCACCAGCTTGATCCACAAAAACACACTGAAACATAATAGAGACCCAGAAGATGAACAGACCTATGGAACAGCTGTCCTGCCCTACATAAGAGGTACTACAGACAAAATTAGTAAGGTACTACACAGACATCACATCAGGACTGCCTTCAAAACAGACAGAAAATAGCAGCCATCCTTAGCAACCCCAAAGATAAAATTGACCTGGAAAACCAAGGCATATACGAAGTCCCCTGTGCATCATGCCCGCCACATACATTGGACAGACCAATAGAAGAATAAGTACCCGCCTGGATGAACACAAAATGCAGTCAAAAAGCTGGAACACACTTCCTCACTAGTCCAACACATGGAAGCTACAGGTCATAGCATCAACTTCAATGGCACCAAAACCCTGGCCACTATGGAAAACCCTAGCCACAGAGTCATCAGAGAAGCCATAGAGATTGAAAAAGACCAGAAAGCATGAACAGAAGAGATGATTCCACCAGGCTGTCAATCATTTGGAAGCCTGCACTCACAAACAAAAATCTCCACACCACAAGCCAGGCAAACACCTGGGCACAAACAGATCCCCCTGATACCTCCAGCTCAAACACACCCCAACCAGGCACCCAGATGAAACCCAGCTTCCTAACTAATGATAGCCGCCCATTTACCCGGAAGCCAAGCTGCACTAAAGACCTCCATTAAAGTAACACAATGCTGCCAGCCAATCAAGATACAAAAAGAGCCAAAAACAGACAGAAGATATCAGAAACACCCATCAAGCAGAACACAGCAAACTCCGAGACCAATAAACACAGACCAAGACTCCCAACCAATCAGGATGAAGAAAAACCATTCTGGCACAGCAATAGGCTGCCCCAAATTTAAATCTGAAACCACTGTAAAAGTCTGACCACAGACGGACACAATACAGAAGCCTGATGATGGCAGATGAGATTCTGCTGAAACGTTGCTACAACTTTAAAAGAACTACAATGACGTGGGAAAATACCCGAACCAAGCTGAACACCATACATGTAAGTACCAAAACTTAAGAAAACATATATATATATATATATATATATATATATATATATATATATATATATATATATATATATATATATTTAGACAAACATACACAAACAAAACATAAAAACATAAAGCCATCTTCCAATTACGTTCATACAGTGTGACGGTTGGTTACAAAAAATTTTGTGCTTTCTCTCCATAGTCCTCACTTACAATTATTTGTATATGTTCTCATATTATCAATCAAATATTTCTAGTACATTATTATCATTATTAATCATTCATTTGACTGTATTATTGTTCCTTCATGTTATGCGAGATATTCCATATTTTTAAATTGATTTATATTATAACAATTCATATTATCATTCTAAATCCATCCAATAATAATACATTTTATATTATATTCTATATAATTCTATTCTCCTTATATTGTAAAATTCTACATATTTCATTACCTTATTTTATTTTCTAACCATTGATAAAATACAGATCTGAACAGATTTTGTAAGTATCACTTCACTTCCATTCTTCTCTTAATATAGGTGTCCTTGCCGAACAAACAGTTGTTTTACACTCAAAGTTACAATGGCCATGGAAGGGTGCTTTAGGGCTCATAAAGCACCCACTGCACCTACACAGACACAGGACTATATCTAGGTCAGTTTTGCAATGTTCCAGTCACATGACCATAATTTCTTGTTTGTTATCAGTTTCCGGCAAAAAATATCTATTCAGATGATTAGATTTAACCAGGGGTGGGCTTCAAAAAATTTAGCAAAGGGTTCTCTGTCTGGTTCCTGGCTGGGTGTGGGCATGGTGGGCATGGCCTAGTCAAGGTGGGGGGGCATTTTTGCCCTCCCCGGGCTCCGGAGGCTTTCTGGAAGTCAGAAATGGCCCCATTTCCAGCCTTCCTGAACTTCCGAGAGGCCTGTTTTTCTCCCTCCCCAAGCTTCCGTGTGCACCCTGCACTTACCTGCATCCAAAATGGGCCACGTGGGGACTCCTGGGAGGGACGGGATGGGCAGGGCCAACTAGGAGTGGGATTTGGGTTTTCCAAACTGCTCAGAATCTTAGCTAGGGGCTCCCTCAAACCCCTGCGAACCCCCAGCAGCTCACCCCTGGATTCAACTGTTGTATATTTAACAACTATGGCACTTGCTTAAAACCATAGCATTCACTTAATAATCACCACTTTAAAAAAAAGGGTAACCCAAGGACACCTGAAATTTGTGGCTACAGATGTATTTTTTTTCCTCTCCTTGTCCATAAGGAACATTGCGTTTTTTTAAAAAGAGCAACACTAAATTTTTAACACTTTATTTAAAGAGTGTCACAAGAAATAGGTTTTTAAATAAAATATAATAATGTGATTGACTGGAATAAGAATAGAAATGTACATGATAAACTCTGTCTTTCTTCCTATCCCTCACGGGATGATGAATCCTAGCATTTAAACACCAAACTGGCATCTTTAGCAAGTCAATGAGACACATTACATGCAACAAAATTGAGGCAGTCCAAGTGAAATATTAATGATTTGTGCTAAATCCATCCACCTGTTTTTGACTCATGACAGACAGACACTGACTTCGAAATACAAGACTCAGACTCCAACTGAACATCACAATAATTTAATGTGGAGTATTTACAATTCTCTATAAATTACATTTCGCTATGACAGTTAAGGTGGGACACAAATATCATCAGTTGGGGTGAATGTATAATTGTTGGTTGGACCAGCAGTTGTTTCAGGCTTCTCAGACATCGTTGGCAATGTAGAAACAGCTTTCCTATGGCAAAATCTTCTACCACCATTGTCATCCCAGCCCAACTTCTAGCCTGCATTTCAATATCAAGACCACATGAGTTAAGAAGGTTCTAGGAGTAAAGTTAAAAACAGGTAGCCTTCAACTTATGACCACAATTGAGTCCAACATTTCTGTTGGTAAGTAAGACAGTTAAGTAAGTTTTGCCCCATTTTACAACCTTTCTTGCCACAGTTGTTAAATCATTGCAGTTGTTAAGTTATAATAACATGGTTGTTAAGTGAACCTGGCTTCCCCATTGACTTTACTTGTCAGAAGGTCACAAAAGGTGATCACATGACCTTGGGAATGTCATATGACATTGCAAATGTCATAATCGTGAGTCACTTGCCAAGCTCTTGAATTTTGATCGCGTGACCACGAGGATCCGCAATGGTCATAAGTGTGAAAAACTTCATAAGTCACGTTTTTCAGTGCCATCCTAACTTTGAATGTTCACTAAATGAACTGTTGTAAGTTGAGGACTACTTGTACTCCAAAGATCCACAAAAGTATCTGAGTCTCATATTTCGAAGTCAGTGTCTGTCTGTCATAAGTCAAAAACTAGGATATGTTCACATGGGAGAACACCAAGCGTGGCTTCAAACTAGTCACTAGCACATCTGTTTTAGTTATTATTTATGGAGAAAATAAACATAATCAGGTTTGCTTATAACACCAGTATGAGTTCAGACATCGCACTAAACCCAAATCAGACAAAACACCTTGTCATACAATGAGATGACCAAATGCAATGTGAAGTGGTTTCCACACCATAAGGAAATAGGAGAGGGCTTTGATGATTAAGGAGGTTGTTATGGAAATGAATAGTACATACTATTTTTACATAAGTAAAATGTTGAGATAATAATATTATGCAATTTACTGCATCAAAAAAGTTAGAAATCACTGCCTTTTTGTTTTTGTCCTTTCCCTATTCCCCACTGTCTTTATTTTCATTTGTAATATATATATATTACAGTTGCAGACAGGGGCTACTGGTGTGGTAGATGGATTTTTTGCTTTCAAATCCGAAGAGTTGCACAACTTGTGATAGGATATTTAGTCTCACATAAAAGGAGAAGCAGGGCCAAGCATGTTCTCCCGGCCCTTCAGACCCCAACCTTCCTGTGTTGGAAAGAAAAATGAAGTGTGTGTGTGTGTGTGTGTACTTATTTGTCCTTACAGTTTCTTGAAGATGAGTAGAACTGCCAGCTCCAGTTGTGGAGAGCGAGGCTGAGGACCTTACAGATCTCCAGCTGTTTCTGAATTGAATTGCGAAGTGTTTTCATGTATTTTTGTGCAACAGCTACAACCAACCAGTAAATGGCAGTGTTTATAAGTTTGCATCTATGATATATACTCTATGTCTTTTTGTTCTGAGTAAAGTTTCCTGTTTCCTGGCAGAGTTAGGCAGAAAGGCATGTGTGGATTGTGCACTTTCTTTGTTCTGTAGGGCTATATACAGAATTTCTAACTGGAGAGCCACTGGTTTCCCACTATTGTGCCTGTATTCAAACACAAACAGTCTCTCTCGCACATATCTTCTAACTTAGAGGAAGGACAGTACATGACTTCCCATTCCATTATGCACAAAAACAGTAAATCTCTGGAGCTATTTCCATTCAGCATAAAGCAGATTCAGAAGGGATTTCTGAACAGTAGAAACAATCAGGCTTTAAAGCAGGAGTGTCCAACTCTGGCAACTTTAAAACTCATGGACTTCAACCCCCAGAATTCCCCAGCAACCAGGCTGGCTGAGGAATTATGGGAGTTGAGCTCCACGAGTCTTAAAATTGCCAGAGTTGGACACTCCTGCTTTTAAATTTTCCATGGATCTCTTTCTTACTCTAACAACAATCCTTGCTAACCCTCAGTGGAGATTAAATACATAATCCACCCTCTAGAGAACCTTATAGCTAATGTTATGGCTGGTTCAGAGAACTGCCAAATCCCACCCCTTGCTGGCCCCTCCCACCCTGCCCCACCACTCCCAGGAGTTTCACGCAGCCCATTTTGGATGTGAGGTAAGTGCAGGGCCCACAGGGAGGCTTGGGGAGGGTGAAAAATGGGCCTCCCAGAGGCTCCAGAATGCTGGAAAGAAGGAAAGGAAAGGAGGGTGGGAAGGGAAAGGAGGAAAGAAGGAAAGGAAAGGACAGGAAAGGAGGAAAGGGAAGAAGGAAGGGAAGAAGGAAAGCCCGGGCTTCTGCATAGCCTGATTGCATAGTTTCGTCACAAAGCACAGGTATCCAGCTAGTATTTTTATACTTTGAGCTCATCCCAACTATTTTCCATTGTCCTTCAGCAATGACTGTACAGTAAAATTGGATAAAATCACGAAAAATTGAAAATGATTTAAATTGTAACTGTTTTGAAAATATTTCAGTTTGAAAATTCCTGTCTAAGCCAGAGAAAAATGTTTTATAGTCGGCTACTACTCTCAAGATGACTATCTTAGATGGCTATATTTCCTTTATTTATTCAAAGTTTTGTTTTCTATTGTTTTGTTTTTTTGAATACTTATTCTAGAGCCAGACTCCTGCAGTTAAATATTCATATTAAAAAAAAAACATTTTTATAGATGCCTATTTTCCAGTTATGAATTATCCTAGGTCTATACCATTTTATGAGTTACATTGTTTTTACTCATAATGTGTATATTGTTCTCTGTACAAATTACTTTCATGTACGCTATTCAAATCCCCAAAACAACCAAATGGAGGTAGATGGTTACTGGCTGAAAATATCTAATAACTTTAAATAATATCCCTGCAAACATAGCAGGTAGAGTATGAACAATATTAATATAGGAAAAAAAAATTGGAAAAAAATATCAGAAAATATAGTTGGTAAAATAATGAACTACATCTAGCCCACTTCAGTAAAGATAACATCGTGAAATATCCCCAATTAATTTCTGTTATCCTTAGATGCCCAGATTCTTATTGGCTAACAACTCCTCTTATCTTTAGATATCATCAATAATCTAGAGTAGAGGTTTCCAACTCTGGAAATGTTGAGGCTTGTGCATTTCAACTCCCAGAATTCCCCAACTATCAAGGCTGGCTGGGGAATTCTGAGATTTGAAGTATACAAGTGTTAAAGTTGCTAAGGTTGGACATCCCTGGCCTAGAGAGTGATGAAAATTGAAGCTTAATATCAACTGGGGATCCAGTTTGAGAACGTCAGCTTAGACTGATTGACAATGGCTTCCAGAATTTTAGGGCTCTTCCTCAGAGCTTGGAAACTACAGCACAAAAATGCCTTGCTAACTGTTGTGGAAGTAGCTTCACGTTTCTTTCATCTCATCTCCAGCCTGCCATAAAGGCAGCCTTCAGTCTTGTTTGAGTACTGTGATATAAAAGAAGCATTTTTCTTCTTCTCATGATACAAGAGTGGCCAGACAAAAAAATTACAAGACCCCTCCATGATACTGCAGACAATGTGGCTAGGGTATGGCTGTAATGGGTTGATGCAGGCACATTTCTTTCCCTCTGGTCCAGTGATGGGATTCAATTTTTTTACTATTTTTTTACTGTGCATGGCTTGATGGGCATGGCATGGCTTGGGTGGGTATGCTTGGTGGGTATGGCAGGGGAAGGATACTGTAAAATCTCCATTCCCACCCACTCCAGGGGAAGGTTACTGCAAAATCCCCGTTTCCTCCCCACCCCACTAAATTGCTTTCCAGCTCCATTCTCCTGTGCAGGGCAACCAAAGAAGACCTAGCCAATCAGCTGGGACTCAGGAGGCAGAGAATAGATGGGGGCGGGGCCAGTCAGAGGTGTATTTGCTGATCCTCCGAACTACTCAAAATTTCTGCTACTGGTTCTCCAGAAGTGGTCGGAACCTGCTGAATACCACCTCTGCTCTGTTCTTTGTGCCCTGCTCTCCATGGCTATTTTACCTTAATCTTCAGGAGAGATTGGATATCCTGTCTTCTAAAGACATCAACTCTGCATGCCATCTATTCATTAGAAATTAATGCTCCAGTGGTAATTTTGTGAACTTCCAGAAGAAAGCACGATCCATAACTAAAAACGGAATTTCTCATTTCTCCTCCTGGCTTCAAAATTTATTTAAAAGATTGATATAACCACCCACATTGTGTATCATAACTCTAGATTTACCAGCAATAATAAAACAATTAAAAACATACAAACCTGCATAAAACTCCCAAGCCCCCCAAAAGCAATACATCCCTCACAACCAACCAACAACTTTTGCGAACTCCAGCCACACATTACCCCAACCCTTGTGGGAAATTGGGTGAGAGGAAGGAGGAAGGGGCCTACATTACAACCCACTGAATTTAACCCCCATTTCCTTTAACGAGGATGGGAACTAGCATAATCAACTGGTGGTGAATGAGCATCCTGACCTCCATTTTCTTACAATCTTCCTGGTGTAAGAAGCTTCTTGATATTTGCCTATGGGAGTAGAAACCTGGAACCTAAAGAGCCATGGTTTCAATGCCAGAGCTCACAGATGTCACAAAAGCAGCATTAGGGAAGCAGTGGGTGTATGTCTGTGTGAGAGAGTTCTTGCAAAACTGCTAATTCCTTCCCAGTGGATCAGGCACTGCCAAGATGTGAGCCGATCAAGTAATTTATGATCAGTCAGGTTTTGACAGATGGTCTGGCCAACTAGAGCTTGCCTCTTTCCTTGGGGAAACCAATTAATAGTGTGGGGCACAAACAGGAGACTTGTACTCATTGTTTAAAAGGTACACGGCACCCCAAAAGCATCTCTTTGTAAGCCAGCAGCTTACTCTCTCGGGCTTCCTGAAATGGTGCTCTATGATCCATAATGCCATTCTAGGAAGCATCAGGGGAAAAGGTTTCTGCTGTGTAGAGTTGCATCAGGTTTTTTAAAAATAAAACAAGGACATAAGGGGTCATCATCTTCAGTTAAGAAAATAAGTACAACCTTTTTATTTAAAAAAAAAAAGTCAGATGGAGTCATTTTTTGATAAGTTATTTTATTTTTAGAGATCAGCAAGAATATTTGCTGCACCAGAAATATGTGCCCTATTTTCTAAGAAAGAAAAATAGAAACTCATTGAAGAAGGAAGCATGCTTTCCATTCCTAATACCATTTAACATGAATTCCTTTCAGGGAAGACTCATTCAGAAAGGAAGGTGCCTTCAAGAGTGGATCAGCCATGTGAAACTAAATCCATCCGCTCTTGTGCAATAAAAGAGCAAATAACTAAGTTTCCCAGGGACATCAGGTGTGCAGCTTAAAATAAATGGTAAGAAAGAAGCAATAGGAAAATAATTAAAAACATACCACAAGATGCCAAATGAATTCTTCAGAATTCTAATCGCTACAGATTAAGAGATCATCTTGGTATTTGAAACCTAAATATACCTGTAGAATTAAAAAAAGTAATTACAATAAGGATCCCTGTCACTGCTGGCTGCTCTTCTAGATAATATGTCTGAGAAGAAGAAATAATCTAAATTGCAGGATCTTCTATTGGAAAGTTATTCAGAAACATTTTTGCTGGTTGCCAAGTTTTCATGACACTGCAGTAAGATACAGGAACATGTTCACCCAGCAGAACTGGCCCATCCAATTTGATTTTGCAAAAGCAAAATCTCATTTTTTCTATTTCATTCCTATAATTTTAATTGTTTCTATATTATAATTGTTTTTTATAATTCTATTTCTTGCATTCTTAAGCTGCTCAGAGTCTTTGTGGATTAGCTAAATGGGCAGCATATAAATTCAATAAAATCAATTAGAAGTTCCCTGTTTTGTGGAAATATGGGTAGGCAAAGTTTGGAAGTGTAGCAATGCTTGCTGTCTGGTATGGCGCCTCATCATTAGCTCTGACTTCAAAAGCAACTAAAAACAAATTTCTTCTGGAAATAATTCGGACTGGATGATTAAATTGTTGACTGTTTTTTAAAATATTTTTATTAAAAGATTTTACATATATAGCAAGGAATCCATTCAAAGAAAAAAAGGAAAGGAAGAGACAAAAAAAGGAGATAGTGAAAATAAAAGAACAGAACACATGAAAATATATGTTAAAAAGTGGCTTCTGATCTTCCTCTCCACATACATACATTTCTAATCAAACCATTTTTTGGTCATTAATTAATGTCAATAATGACCTTTTTCTAACCAAAGAAGTCAGTTTAGCCATCTCAGCAAGTTCTATCAATTTTACAACCATTCCTCCATGGTGGGTAACGCTGAATCTTTTTATCTTTGTTGATATGTAGTGACTGTCATGCCCCCATCAGAGTCTGAATCTGCGGGTGAAGATGAGCTGGAACAAGAACCAACAGAAATCTGTTGGCCTTGGAGGAAACTAGGGAAGGGCAGAGCCAGTTCCGGGCAGAACTTGTCAGGATGAGAAAGGCTTGTAGACAGGGAGGAGCAGGAAAGACAGAGCTCAGGCAATTAGCAAGGCCAACCTCCTCCTGATCCTTGAGCACGGAGAGAAGGCAAAATCAACGGAGACTGAGCCAGCTACGAGGGAGGAGAGTGCCCCAACCTCCTTCACAAGCAGGGGTGGGCTGCTATGGGTTTGCCCAGGTTCCGGAGAACCAGTAGCTAATGTTATGGCCAGTTCGGAGAACTGCCAAATCCCACCCCTGGCTGGCCCCTCCCACCCTGCCCCACCATTCCCACCCCACCCTGCCCCTCCCCTCCCAAGAGTCTCCATAAGGCCTGTTTTGGATGTGAGGTAAGTGCAGGGCCTGCGCGGAGGCTCGGGGAGGGCAAAAAATGGGCCTCGCGAAGGTTCAGGACTGTCAGAAACAGGCTCGTTTCCAGCCTCTGGAGGGCCTCCAGAGCCCCATTTTTGCCCTCCCAGAGGCTCGAAGAAAGCCTCCAGAGCCTGGGGATGACAAAAACATATCCCCCCACCCCGGTGCAGAAGGCTGACTAGGCCATGCCCACCATGGCTACGCCCACCCAGCAAGCAGGCAGAGAATTGGTTGCTGAAATGTTTGAAGCCCACCCCTGTTCACAAGGCACACCTGAGGACTAAGATGTAAGGAGGTGCCGGTGAAAGGGACATTTGTTGAGAACAAGCATTGAATCTGTGGAGCCTCATGTGCACTTGCCAATGCCTGGAGATTGCTGTGCTTTGTCTTGTGGGGCTTGCCCTGTTTGCTTGTTTCACTGAACTTCTTGCTCTGGTTACTGTTGGCTAACCTGGCTTACTGGACTACTCGCAGCCAGAGGTTGCTGAATTTGCATGTGAGAGCTTTGCTTCAGGACTTACAGTAAACATGGAGATGTTTGGGGGGCAAAGTTGGAGCAATAAAAGTGAGTTAGACCCAGGGGTGGGATTCTACTGGTTCTGTCTGGCTCTGTAGAACTGGTAGCTCTGAAGAGCAGCAGACATAGAACCGGTTCTATGTCTGCTGATGTTTTGGCCCCCGCCCCCGCCCAGGCTGACCTTTATTTCCTGAGTTTTTCAACTTCAGCTGCCGTGTGAGGCACAGCTGCAATTGAAAAAGCAGGAAAAAAGTGCTGATGATGATTTACAGGTGCGCACACAGCATGCAAGGAAGCACATCGTAAATCACCAAACCTCCTAAATCACCGAACCGGTAGTTAACCCTGTCAGATCCCACACCTGGTTAAACCTGTTCTCTGTGTTGCTTTTGTGCCATGCCCTGGGTCATCACAGTGACCATATATTGAAAAAAAAAATCTTCCATGATTCTCTTCTAAGTATATAACTGTCGGTTCTAAAAGGGAAAGTTTTATATATTAATCTCAAAATTCTTAGTATCAATGTACACATTTTTAATTCATTGTTTTACCTTTTTTATGTGTCCATCAAGCATGATAGACTGTCCCTTCATGATGTTCACATTTCTAACATATATTTGCAAAACCTTTATATGAATATATTCGAGAAAATTTCTCTGCCATTATGTACCAATGATATATCATATTATAAAAATTCTCTTTGAGATCATAACATAAGTTTCAACTATTTTTTTAAATAAAGTTTTATTTGGGTTTTCACACATACAAAATACAAGTAAAACATCTTTTTTGAAAATAGCATGGTCCCAGGTTGAACTTCTTTATACAGACACAAAACTCAATTTCATGCTCCTTTTTGTGTTCTATTCCATACCTTATACTATTCTACATTTTCTATATAGTTTTTCCCCTCTTTTAATTTTCTCAATTTTATTTTGATTATCTCATCTCAATCCAAATCATTATATTTATACTTTTGTCTGTTCTGTTTCAATTTCATATTATCTGTTCTCATTAAACAAGTTTTCTCCTGTAGTTAGTAATTGGAGTATGACACCTTTATATCTTTTAATTACATCCATTCAACTCTTATTTAAACTTCAATATATACCTTAAGGTTATGACCTTCAATATAATACATAATACATAACTTCCAATCAAATTCTGCTTAGTACATTCTTTTAATACACACTATATTCTTTTTAAAAAAGGATTATAAATATATGTAATTATAAACCCTCATTCCATTCCAATTCAGTTCTATCATTAATAATCATTAAAATCTTGACATCTTTAACATTTCTTTTCAATTAAATATCGTACTTCCTTAAAGACACGTATAATCTCCATAATTAATTTTTCCCTTATTTCTCTTCACATATGTTTTGTAAATCATTAAATATTCATTTTGTTACATTTATTTATTGACAAGCATTCCACTGAATTACAATAGCTATTTTATCAAACATTTTAATCATACATTGTTGCATATTTTCTAAAATTATTTTTATTTCTAATATAACAATACTATCTTATGTATCTTTGCAGAATCCCCTTTTCCATTAAATTTTCACCCATTATCTCTAAATAGGCCCTGTTTCTCTATATTTTGTTTCTGTCCTTTATAACTTATTTTCCTTTCTTTCTTCCCTCTCATCTTCTCCCCCCCCCCCTTTTTACCCCCTTGTCTCTCTACTTCTAATTCTCTCTTCTGCATTTCCCTCTTCTGTTGCTTTCTGATTTTATACTTATTTTTCACTCTATTTTTTTTTTTTTTTGGAGTTGTTTTTCCCAATCTTAAACTTTCCATTCTCTTTCCCCCCTTTCCTTCCCCCCCACCTAAGATTACTTGTTCATTAAAGATGGCTTCTTCTTTGTCCAGATCTTCTTGTTCTGCAGGCATTTCTTGTTGTTTCTCATAGTTCCAAATCTCCATTTCTAAGAACTGCAATATGAAGCCAAAAGAACCTCTCCCTTCTTGTGCATCTTCTTTGTACTTTTTAAGTTCCATTTTCAGTTCTTCTAAAAGTGGAGCCGTTTTAAACAATCACCCAATTAATTTTAGTCATTCAAATACAATAACCAAAAATCCAGAAATCATCAAGTAATCCAAATAGTCCCAAGTTATTTCTTCTTATTTCTTTTTCCACTTTCTCTTCCTGGGGTTTTTGTTGTGATGTTTCAGTTAAAATGTATCTTTTGGAAGTCTTGTTGAGATTTTGCTGTAAGTTCTTTTTAATTCCAGGCAGTCTCCTCCCTTCCAGATCCTGCCCTTTTATTCTTTTTCTCTCCTTTCCTGTTTTCAAAAGCTTTTGATTATCCAGAAATCTTTATTATCCCTTTGACTTTTTATTTTAAGCATTAAATGCCTATTAATGTCAAAGTGGATTTTTTTCCAATTTCTTGCTTAAGTCTCTTAGCTGTCAGTATAGGAAAAGGAGAAAAAAAACCAAATCTTTTCCCTTTTCTCTCTCCTTCGCAGCTTAAAAATCTTCTTAGGGAACAATGTTATTGTTTTTTTTTAATAATTTCAACTCCAGGGTACCTTATTTGTTGCTTTTGCTGTTTGACCCAGTCAACCAAATCTTTCTCTTCTTATCTTCCTCCTGCACATTCTTTTCCGGTCGAGTTCTTCTTTGTGGTGGCCATTTCTGACCACCGCTACAACCTCCTTCGGGAAAGGGAGTAATGGCCAGCTGGGGAGGAGAGATGTGGCTCTCCTCAACCCTGCAGGCAGTCTCCCCCTTCTTCACCACCTCTACGGAGTGGCTTAGCCCTGAAACCAGCCGGCTCGGGGCACTCCAGTGGCGAGCACGGATTGAAACCTCGCAGAGACGAGGCTTCGGTCTGTTGCCGAAGAAGCTCAAACCGGAAGTCCATAAGTTTCAACTATTTTGACCATATATTTTTCCACTGATTCATCTATATGCAATCACCCACTTTATCATATATTCTTTAACGGTTCTTTTTCCATTTCAAATTTCAACAAAAGTCTATATATTTTAGCAATTACATATTTGTCATTGGTACACAATTGCACTTCAAATTCTGTCTGACTTTGCTCCATGTCTTAAGTTTTTTATCTGTTTTTTTTTTGTGTTTTTTTTTGCATATTTGTATTTGCTGTTATAACAATATTTTGTTCTTGCAACTTTGGTGCCACTTTCCCCCCTTTTTCTTCTTGCAATTTATATGCCAATTATTTCCCCAGTTTATTTGCAAATTTAAATTTTATTTTATTTTTTTATTTTTTTGCATAAGTGGCCTATCTCTCTCACTATTAAAATAGATAATTATCTCTGTAGGAGCTTAATTTGGTGGATAATACTTGTCCTCTCTGGGGACTGTTAAAATTCTTTTGTCTCATCCAAAATACTTTTCTATCACCTTTTCTTTATTAAATTCACAGTTACATTGTATGGAATATCCTCTTACAAAAGCTTTGTTTGATCCCAATTATTTTCACTTGTGCCTTTATTAAAATTATTATCAAAAAGAAGTTCTTTTAATTTCTTTTTGCAGCCTTTCACTATCACTTCCTTTTGCAACGCCATTCAAACTCCACCTGAAAAGAGCCAACCTAACCCTAACCCTAACATTTTCCATTTCCTCAGGACTGACAGACTCAGACAAACCCCAAATCACATCCTCAAGATGAAGCCTCAAGATTATTCTCAAAATTAATTTAACTTCTTTTTACAATTTTCTATGGTTATTTCTTTTTGTACGAAAGTTTCCTCAACCTCCATCTGAAGGATCTAGCTGTCCTTTCAAATGCTAGTGACTAGATTATGACCTGAAATATCCATTGGCAGTATCGCCACTGTATGACTAGTGGAAGCCAAGTCATTAGAACTCCAAAATAGTTCCCATCTACTTTGCAATCCAAAAGCAAAAGTTGTAGGAATGACAATTAAAGACTGCCTTTTCTTTCTTTCTGTTTTGCCTTTTCTATGTCCTTAAGACTTTAGTCCAATCAGGCACTCTGTAACTCTGATCACACAATTGCCTGGTCTGTGTCATATTACATTCATCATTTTCTTCTGAAAAAACCCATCAGTTGTATTTTAACTTCGATACTAAAAATGAAGTTATCATGTGTTCAGCTAATTGTTTCCAAGAAATATATAAAATATTCTTGCCAAATTGTTACTTCTTTAAATGCAAACCATCCCCTTTGTCTGGTTATAACTTTCTTAGGTCGGACAATAGGGCTATGCAACGAGATTTAGTGCAAGGAGCCAAGGATGCCCTGACATTTCAACCAGGAGAAACGGTATTTGAGGCATTCCAGGGGCTCATATGTCAAGCCAGCTTGAGTTATTAGGAGCCTGTCTTCCTCGGCGCTCTTTTGGTCTTTTTCTTCCTTTGCTGATTCATCCTCAGCCGTAGTTCAAGCAACCGTTTCTTCAAACTAACCAACACAGATATCAAGTTGCCACTGAAAACAAACTGCAAAGAACTTTCTTCGACCACATTCAAACTTTTTCAGGAGAGAAAAGGAAAGAGATTCTTACATGCACAATTCAAGAGGCACCATCTGGAAGGAAGCTTCCCTGGAGAGCAGCAGGCAAGTAGGCTCTCTGCTTAACTAAGATTAAATTAGCCTATTCTAGTTATTACCTGCTTTTAAGGCTATTTTTCTATCATATCTTAAGTCTTCAAATTTTTATTTATTTTTAAACCCTTTACATTTTTGAAATTTTTGCAGTGTGATCACTAATCCACTTTTAGTTATATTTCAGCTATGGCTTAGCTGAATTTATATTAAAAAAAGCCCGAGCTGGGCCTCAGCTATAGGAGGGCCTTGCTGCTGCTTCTTTGTTGTTGTTGTTCTACACATCTTACTCCTTTAGCTGGAAGTCTAGCAATGTCTAGCTTTGATGTGATTTCTCTTATCTGATTTACTCTATTTTTATCCACTATTTTTATTATTTTATCATTTTTATTTACTCATGTTCCCTGCTCTGTCGGGAGGGCAGGATCCTTGGTATACTTGTGAGGAGCTTTGCCACTGTTTGTATTAGGACTCGTTTCTTCTCGACTCCGGATTCCTTTTCCTCTGGATTAAGGACTTGTTTCAGCGACTAGACTCTATGCTATATTACACAGCTCCTCCTTTATTGTGCTACTTAATATAATGAAGACAAGGAAAAGGAGCAGATCTCTCACTGACCCGGTTCCTCAACCTTCTCTGAAGCAATCCAAGATTGAGGACTTTGTTTTAGCTTGGCCTCTCGGTTTGAAAGCTCCTGCTCCCTTTTGCTGCCAGTTGTCACGATCTTCCAACAGTTGAGGGCATCGCCCCCCCCCCCCAAGTTGAGAACAAAGGCTCATCTAAAACTATGGCCCCCAACCAATCCTTAAATGAGCCCACCCTTACAGAACTTTTGGCTCAGCAATGTTTCTTGGTTGCAGAAACTACAGCGAGCATTCAGTTACAGCTTGATAAAATAATAGGTACTTTAAACCAGTGGCCCCCAACCTTTTTTGTGCCATGGCCCGGTACTGGCATCACAAAATGATCCGCGGCCCGGTACCGGCATCAGCATGCATGACAAGGCAAGGCGAGCCGAGCGACTGGCCAGCCAGCCGTCCCCCGCTTCTCCCCGTCACCTTCAACTCCTTTTTTGTACCTTTGTCGATGGACTTCGCTTCGGGACGGCTTCGGGACGGTCGCTCGGCTCGCCTTGCCTTGGGTGCTGAAAGAATCCTCGCGCCTTAGTTTCATTCAAAGCCCCCCCCTTCGATGAAACTAAGGCGTGAGAATTCTTTCAGCACCCAAACACCGCTTTCCAACCGGAAAAGCTCACCTGGAAGCACTTTCTCGTCAAACAAGATGGCGGCGCCCAGCAAACCGGCGGCCTGGTAGGAAATGTTCCATGGACCGGTACCCCTGCTTTAAACTACTTAGTTTCCTGGACTACCAATGGGTGGCCTGGGCTAATCGCTCAGCAGCCTGATGCGACGGCAGGGTTCTCCCAAGCCTCAGCAAAAGCACTGGCCAATGTAATCCTACCAATAGTTTGAACTTTACATCTTCTGACGCAAACAGTCACCTGGTCTTACAGTCAAAACAGGTGCCCCTCATCATTAACCCCATTAATGGCAACTTACGTCACTGGGGTTCAACACAGCTGGCGAGGGGCCATATATTTCAGTTATTGGGGCTAAAAGCTGATGATTTGAAGAAGGTTGAACTTTTACCCTCTCTTGAACACTGCACTAGAGTGCCACTCAGTTTTGACAACTCTAACATCCCAAAACTATTTTTCAGAAGAGGATCCCTGTTAAGATCCTTCGACATTCTGCCAAGAAGAGTCTTCAAAGATATGTTGATTAAGCCACTCTTGAGTAATCAACAATTTGTGAGTGGCAGGAGATTTATTGCCCCCAAAAGATCCTCAGCAGCACATATTAATGTGCTAACCTTGAATGCCATCTCGGATACTACATCACATACTAATTATACACCTATTCCCGCAAAACCTCCAGTTGGCGTCCTCTCAGATGATAGCCTGACTGTTCCTCCTACAACCGGTCAAATCAACCCCCCGCAGCGAGTAACATCTTACCAGGAAGCTTCCCTTGACTTGATCAGCTGGGAAGAAATAGACCCAAAGGAAGTGACACCAGCCCAGGGCACCCATGGTTCCTTAGTAAATAAGCCCCAGGTCAGTGCCTCTGCGATTCCATCTATTTATGAGACTGATTTATGTCAAGACAATTTCTGGAACCAGGAGGAGACACAGCTCTTCGACTCCTTTTGTGCGCTTCCACAAGCAGGGTCCAAATCATAAAGCATCTGGATGCAGTTAAATCCAAGCTCTGGAGTCTTTCACCACCTGATAAGGATTCCCTTGGACTCCAGGGAGTCTATACTGATTTACCAACGGAAGCTCCCTTGGTGCTCTCTCCAGAATGTCTAATTCATAAATTTGAAGATCCAGGGCTACTTCAAACTCCGTCTGTTGATGCTGCTGAATACTTGCCAGCTAAGCAACCAATTAATGCCACAAGTACGAACTGGAGTGCGCTACAGCCCCATGAACAAGGCTCGCCTCCCCTCCCTCCTTCCCTGCCTTTGCCTCCTAAGAGGATGACCCTGCCACTTAACAACGGGTGTATCTTTTCGGATCCGAAGGGTTCTCTGGGAAAAATTAATCACACAGAATGACTATTAAATTTGGCAAAAAAAAACAAACCTGCACATTTAAGTGCCTTTCATGGAACATAGCAGGTTGGGGGAGAAGGTGTGGTACCACATAATTCACCAACTATATTCACTCATTTGATGTGGTCCTGCTTCAGGAGACCTGGGCATGCGATAAGATATCCCTTACAGAGTTTACGGTCATTTCCTTGGCCGCCACCAGACAATCTATGACAGGAAGGCCTAAGGGTGGTCTAGCTTGCTTGGTCTCTTCTGCTTTGAAAGTAGAGACAGTGGAGCTGCCCCCCTGTGGCTCTTTAGCTATGGCGCTCCTAATTAAGAGAGGACGCAGCAAACTGTTAGTGTTCAACATTTATCTTCCCCCAATGATAAGGCAAGCTGATACTAAGGCTCAATGGGGCGTGCTGGAGAATTACATTTCTTGTATGGAAACTAAATTCCCAGCGCTGTACATCCTTATAGGGGGCGACTTTAATGCCTGATTGGGAGTCCAAGTTCCCCCATCGATTGAGGCACTCTACTCCCAAGAAACCCTCCAGGCCATAGGACACCTGATTTCAGCCAGACATTCTAAGGATGAATTAACAAATTTTGCTGGCATTCGGTTACCCCTTTTAGCAGCCCAATACAATAAGATAATTCTTAATGGGAGAACCCTAGGTGATCTAGCTTACTACCCTAGTTTACTTTTAGTTCCTCACATGGAAGTAGTGTTATTGATTTTGTGCTGGTATCCCAGCTTCTTAGAAAGGCAGTCCGTGCTTTTTATGTGGACTGTCTTATAGAAAGAGACCACTACCCCCTGGTTACAATCATTGGGCTTTCCTCAAATATACATCTCCCTAGTGGTCCCCAGATATTAGATCCCTATACAAGGAGGATCAAATGGTCTTCTAATACTGAAAGAAAGTTCCACTCCTTTTTATCATCTCCGGAGTGTCTCAGCCTATACAATCAGGCCCTAACAATTGCCCAGGGACAATCTCAGCCTTTGAATCACTGATTAATTGTGTTCAAAGGGAGCTAGAAGCCGTCCGTAGGCCGAGTGATCCATATCATTCAAGAAGTAATTCTTGGTTTGACAGAGTGTCTGATGCTCAGGAACCAGATTAATTGGGTTTACCTGCTCTATCATAATCGAGGGAATAAATGCCCACCAGAGGACTACTATCACTTGAAGCGGGAGTATAAAGGACTAATTGCTAAGAAAAAGAAAGCTAAAGAGAGAGAGAAGTGGGATCTACTTCTTCTCTCCATCCATCAGAAGAACATTTGATTATTTTTTTGAATGAACCCAGTGTCCTTTAAAGATTGGGCTGTGGGTGCAGTTATGCCATTTCTTCCTTGTATCCTGGCTGCTCAAACTCATGAGTCAGCCACAATTCCTGCAGTCTCCTCGCAAGGAGTGAAGGTGGGCAATCTCTTGGTCTCTCTTTTATCTGAATACTTTATCTGGCCGTTGGTTACCACCACAATGCCATGTCCACTTTTTCAGAGACATTGTAGTCCACCACGAACCTTTTCCAGATTTATTAGACGGCATTCAGCAGACTCAAAGGGATTCAAAGTATTTCATTCCTGTTACCCATATTGCCAATATATAGGCTCGAATGTGAGCTCTTACCAGTGAGTGGCATATTCAAAACAGGTCTTCCTTTAGCGATGCTCTAGGCATCTCCTCTGCTCCTTCATCTCCCTAAGTTCCTTGGAAAACAAAGCTTCCACAGTGGATCTACAAGAGGGGAGAAGCTGCTCTGGGCAATCAGGAAAAATGCAATAATGGCTCTCCAATTTCAGCAGCTAATCAGGGGCTTAGCTATAGCTGAACTTCCTATCAGGCCCTAGGGTAACTCCCCAGCCAATCTCTGAAAATCGTCAGGATCCATTAGACATTTTGAGGGTACCAATTGATTAGGTCCTTCCCTACTGCAGTGGAGGATCACTTTGTGAAACTGTACAATAGTAAATTGTCCACAACAAGAAGCAAAACTGTGTCTTTCCCCATTTTCAGTTCATGTTGTGTCTGCCCCGAGACAAAAAAAAATAGTCATAAGATGTGGCCTCCAAAGGCATCAGGACCATGAGAGAAAGAAAATACAAGCAGGTTTTTGCTTGGAAATCACAACTCTAGTTGGATTGAGAGGCCTGGTGTGCTGACAAAAAAAACCTTTACTGAAATTGAAGAGAAAATACAGAAGCTTGGCTGCGTGTATATTTCAGGGCAACGCAGCAGTACTGGAAATAATTGATGCAATGGAAGAGTCCCAGAGGGGAGCAGAACAAAACAGATCCAGGAAATTTGTGGCTACTCTGCTCCTGGATCTGCCAATGGATGATAATTTGGTCCTCGTGAATATTCTCTGATGTCTGCATACAGCGAAGCTCAGGATATTGGATTACTGGGTATTTGATTATTCAGTCCCTATATTTATCATTTCAAAAACCTAATAAAGAAGCCCTGAAAAAAGGCCGAGAGCAGGGGCAGAGAGCGGAGATAACACTTTCACGCATTCTTATTTCACAATTTTGTAAGGATGTCAATCAAGAAAAATATTAGAGAAAGCATCACATCATTCATGACAAGCAACCCAAGACAGGGGTGGACAAAGCATAGCTCGCCGATCTTTATATTAAAAGACACTCTACGGAACAGAGAAAATCATTTTTATAGAAGATGATGAAAGAGACAGTGCTTCCTGAATATCTACATATTTGCAAATTTGACTATTCTTCCCATTATGCAACATTATTCATCCATCACGACTGCTATTTCTTTTAACTGGAAATAATACACTATTATTCAGCATATACAGAATCAGCTTCATAGCTCTGAGAAAGAACGGTTAGGTTTCTGATCTTATAAAATTAATGGCCATTTTACAACAATCTACCTTTTTATGCAATTCTATTTACAACATTTGGGGGACAAATTGCTAAGGAACTGGGTTTATCTTTTGAAATGTATACAGCTAGCTGACAAGAATTAAAACTTATATTGTGATTGTCAAGCTACCAGTTCAGAAAACAGAAAGTCAAACTACTTTTGAATTTTCCAGAATGAGTCCCTAATCCATAAAAGTTAGCTCAAATATGAAAAGGTACACATTGTTTCCTCATACAAGAAAGTATTGATCTGGAGTCAGCTGAGCAAGAGAAATGATTCTGGACCAGGTTTTTTGGTTAAGGAAAAAAAATACAAAGACAAGACATGTCACACAGCCATTAGTGAATGGACATAAAATTGATCCACATTGCTATTATTTTGGCACATCACTGATTGAATGAATGGAGAAGATACTTCAACTAATGCAGAAAAGTATTGTTAACTTTTTCCTTCTCTCTCTCTCTCTCTCTCTCTCTCTCTCTCTCTCTCTCTCTCTCTCTCTTAACTCTTGATTAGTGTTCCAGAATGACTTTTTCTTACTCAAAATAATGGGGAAAAGCAATATCAACTTCTGCATTTCTAATTATAAAACAAACTGTGATTTAATTCATTTGAGAAGAGATGAGCAAAACCAAGCAGGAAATTTCAATTCTGATTTAAATTGTTTCCTCATCCCATTTTCTGAATATTGGTTGTCATCTCAAAAGTATCTCTTGGGTCACAGGGGAAATATAAAGAGACTAATTGTAAGATTCAGAAATCTTCCCATACTGATGGAACATGTTCTGGAGAAGTTAGATTAAAAAGGTGCAGAAGAAATGGTTGAACATTATAATCCCTTGTGATTGCTTTCAAATTTAAAAAAAAAAAGTATAATTAAAAAGAGAAAGGATTCTCTCTGTATTTGTCTGCAAGTCATGACATTGAAAGGCATTTGTTGCATAAATTAATTTCAGAAACTCAAATAATATATGGAGAACAACTATCCTACAGCTCCCTCTGCTGCTCTCCTATTGGATTTCATAAAGGTTTAAAGAGAAAAAAAACGATGTCCTATATAAACAGCTATATAAATATATGAAGTAATAGTATCTCTCTACCTGATGCAGACATTTCTATTAATTTTAATACATGCTCCATATGAATCAGTGGCATACTGAAAGATATTCCTTCATTGCCTCTGAAATTCATAGATCAAACTTGCTATTTTAAAAAAATGAAACAAACATAAATTTTTAGTAACTTTATATTCAGTTTGACCAGGAATGGAATTTTTAAAGTGCTTTTTTTCTTTTTATTGGATTAATTGAAAATCAGTTTTAAGTAGAATTCTGACACTCAACATAAACATATACATATACATATACATATACATATACATATACACATACATACATACATACATACATACATACATACATATATGCTTTGGATTGTTTGCTTTGATTTTACTGCAGACATTTTTATTACAAATTACTGATTGTAACCTGCTGAGAGTTGACTGATTGTGACAGGCTAAAATCCAATCCAATCAATAAATTATATACCACAATGAAAAACACTGAGGTGATTTGTACCTGTGGACAGATGTGTGAGAATCATTAAAGCAGCAGACTCTGCTTCCAACCTCTCAAGTTAATATCCATCAAAGTAAATTTTGTGGAAAGCCATTTCAATAATCATGCAGAAAGTACCTGTAGTCTTTTAATAAGTTTCTGGATGTTTTGGAAACCCCATAACATCAAGCATACATATGCAGAATTTGGGGACAAAAAATATAGTGAAAATACTCTTCCCTCCATTGAAAAACTGGTCCTGGTCTTTGCATGAGCCTTAATGTTAATAACAAAATATGCCATTCATTGGATTTTGCTTCAGAATTCCCTGGATGCAATTATTCATGTAACAGGACCCATCTGGAATACAAGTCATATTTGCATTAATTGCCAAGAACAGAAAGCCATTATATCTAATACAAATCACAGGTCCTGATTTTAGATTTCCCTTTGGTCTACTTAGCTGCAAAATAGCAAAAAGCACATAAACTTTTCTATTTAGTGAAAATAAATGAAATTCTTTCAAATGCTTAGAAAATGTCTTGGATCAAACTAAGAAGCTGTTTGCTTTAAACCAGGGTCACAGCATAGACAGTTGATTTTTCCCCAGATTCTGGGCATGCCATCTGGAATCTACTTGACCTGCTAGTTGGTGCAGATTTCCAGCTGTTGCTGTTTTTAAATAATAACCCTCTGTTTGCTATTAGAATATACAGTAATATATATTTCATTTCAGCAGTGTGCTTGGTTGCATTTTTCTAAAAAGGCAAGTGAGATTGGCTTGTGAAGAGAGGTTTACTATTTCACTGCCCTGGTTCTTACTTTCATGTACTGATCAGGAAATCATAAAGCACACACCATTTATGAACATCCTGTTCACAGGTGGTATTAGCAGGTTCTGACCAGTTCTGGAAAACCAGTAGCAGAAATTTTGAGTACTTCAGAGAACCAGCAAATACCACCTCTGACTGGCCCCACCCCATCTATTCTCTGCCTCCCGAGTTCCAGCTGACTGGCTAGATCTTCTTTGGTTGTCCTGCACAGGAGAACGGAGCTGGAAAGCAGGTTGGTGTGGAGGGAATGGGATTTTGCAGTAACCTTCCCCCAGGAGTAGGCAGGGAATGGGTATTTTACAGTATCTTTCCCCTACCATGCCCACCAAGCCTTTTCTACCAAGGCACACCCACAGAACTGGTAGTAAAAAAATTTGAATCCCAACACTGATCCTGTCAGAAGTTTTGCTTTTACCTGGATATGGATACAGCATTTCAATGGTAATTTGCTTAATTTTTGCTCCTCCTAATTTAAATATATGTAATTTTCTGGAATTATCCCCATACCCATCTTCAAGAGAGGTGAAAATAAAACACCTGCTGATGTATCCACATTTTTTCCCTATCACCTTTGTTGCAAATCCTCTACCTTGCCCAGATCCACAGGAGTGGAGATCCATAAGCCCTCAGCATTTAAATAAAAGCTACGCTAGTTTAATATTTTTCCCCGCAGTGCCACTTGGTGGAGAATGATAAAGTAAATAAAACTATGGAGTATGCAGAGAGAAGAATATCCCAGAGATCTTCCCTTTATTAGGAAAGGAAGACTAGACCATGAACAATCTAAAATGAATGTGAATTCATCCATAGGCATGTGCATTCATAGCTTCACTTGAAATGCTTGTAGCATTTAATTCCAGATGGGAATGTGTGCCTATTGTGAGGAAGTGCAGCATATCCTCGCATAATGTAGCGGCTCTTAAAGAACAAGTTTAAAATTGTTCTCCAATATGCTTTGAAGCCAAGAAGCAAACTATTTTATTTGTACTTGCATTTGCAAAAGGAAATGAGCAGTTGAAGCTTGAATGCCTTTGATATATCTATCAGTAGAGCAAGCAGCAACTTACCAAACTTTCCTTTTTTTTTTCTTTGAAGAAAAGAAGTAGCTTTAATTGAGGTAACATTAGTAATCTGTGTGATAAACTTCACTGATTCTTTAATGTAACCAATAGCATCATAAGTAAAACTCTTTAACATTCCTGAGGTTTCCACCACACTTGTAAATGGAGCATTTGCAGTATTAAAACTAGGTTATTTGATAAAGGTCAGCAACCACAAATATTGTGTTTTTTATCCATTATGATATATTTTGATATAAAGAAAGGTATTCACTAGCAGCTTGCATTGGAAAACATGAATATGTTTTCCATACTGTTTCACCCATGGAAAACAGTAATGTAAATGCTAAGGAAAAGATAAGATAAACACAACATCTGTCAAGAATCAGAGAAAGAGAATATTTTTGTGAAACAGATATGTGGCTTCACTTATGCTTATTAAAATTTAAAGTGTATGCGATTCAGACAGAAGGAAGCTACCTGGTGGGTTATTTTTTTTCCCTTTCAATGACTTGTTCTCAAGATTTACATTCACTTTATTGCATTGTGAGAATTAACAACCTAAAAAAATTCAATGACATTATCAGTATTCAAAACCACGTTTCTTTAGGCCATTAAAACTTTCACTTTCCAGCTATGAAGACATTTCCTAACATCTGAAGCTTGTGTGCCATTTGTTCAATGTACATGATTGATTGGTGCAGTGTATTAAACAAATGGATATACAGTTATGTCACAAGACCTGGCTAGGAGTTGGCTAGGAGTTGGCTGGTGGCTAGGAGTTGATGCTATCTTGCTCCTACTGCAACATTTATATTCTCAAATTTGGCTCACTTTGTCCCATGTTCTGGCTTTTCTTCAATTAAAAACAAATTAAGTCCTCATTCATTGACCATTAAAAGCCAATAAATAGAATACTTTGCGGATCAGCATTGCACTGGTCATAGATAGTTTTGCCTGCCCTTTTTACTTTCATTCATTTTCTACCACAATTTGGACCAACCAAAGTTTCCGGGTTTTCATTCTCCTGCTTCCAGATCCTCCAATCCTTTCAAACCATCAGTCTCCCCAACACGATCAGTAGCTAACAAAATAAACACAAGGTGGAAAATATATCGGACTCCAGCAAAAACTGAAGAAAATTACAATATTTGACTGACTGGTTAAACCAGATTACAACTGCTTAGAAAATGCACGGCAAGCCCACACCCCATGACTATTCTGACACATGAACCCCGAACTTTGTGAAAAAAGATTCTGAAGGAGACAGTGTCATGGCTCAGGAGACACTGACTGATCTGAAAACATGGCCTTAAGGAAAGATCAACTCATTCCATTCTGCCCAGTGGTGGGGTATTGCTGGTTTGACAACCGGTTCAGAGTTGTGCGCTTTGCGTGCATGGGCAGCTTTCAAAATTACTTTCCTTCTATTTACCTCTGGGGAGTAACAAACACAGCTGAGACGCGGTAATCTGCTCTGTCATGAGAATCAACTGAGAGGATATAGGTAAGTACAGCGCAGGGGCGGGTGGTGGTGGTGGGCCAACTTAATAATTGGAGATAACTGGTTTGCTCAACAGCTGATCGACAGAGCTAAAGGTTTGCCCGAACTGGTCTGAACCGGGAAAATCCCACCCGATTCTGCCTCGTAGCATTGTTTTTACATGCATTGGAGAAGTCCTCTATATGCCATTTTAAGTTCCTGGAGAAAAGCAAGATATTAATGTAACAAATAAATATTGTATGAATCAAGCACTCTAATCATCTGCGGGTACATTTCAACATTGCATGCATTTGGCCTTCCTGGTACTTTTTCACTGCATTGGCTCATCCAGGTCACATGGGAACCATTTAAGAGAACCATCTTTTTTATGAAACCCATATTTTACTTCTATTTACTTTTCCACATGCTGCATAGACTGAAATCTTCAGAACAAATATCTTGACCCCCCCCCCCGACTTTAGTTGGTTTCACACAGTCCAACTTTTATCCATGTCCATCTCACACAATTACATGGCGTAAGGTCACTGTTCCATGGCATTATACAATAATTTCCATTATACGTTACTGTTGTGGCATGTCAGCTGCCAGCAGACATAGCTGCAGAGTCAAACAAGGTGAAGGGAGAGCCTGGGCCAGCTTCAGAGTCTTTAGAAGGCTCTGATAAGGAAACAGCATGAGAGATAGAGGTGGAGTAGGACCTTCTGTCCTCCCCCAGGTGGAGACAGCCATCCTCGGGACCTGAGCTGAGTGAAGGGGAGGAACAGATGGGACCCATCCAAGATACGTGTATGCATAGAGAGAAAAGGAGAGGAGAGCAACAGAAAACAATAAGCTGGCTCTCAGGGAAAAGAAGACATAGATGGTAGCCAGCCCGTCCTGGGCTGGGAAATAAATAGGAGGGGTTTGGGAATGGCCAGTTGTCAATTATACCAGAAATCATTCATTTCTAGTATACAAGCAATTTGGATTTCTTGGATAAACCCAGGTTAGTTGGGATTAATTACATTTGCTTTTAATTGTTTATCCCTGTGAATAAAAGACTGACTGCCCTGTTATAAAAAAGGGTTTGTTTTACACGTGAGTAAACATCACTACTTGAGAAGGCTGGGTCAGAACAGCTACTGACAATACACTGGTAGTTGTTAGAAAGAAAAATGGAAAAAGTAGAGGATGTATGTGATCTACTGAATTTTGAATACATTTTGCACTCACAGGTGCTGCTCAATGAGCAGGTGACAACTGTGGCTAGGATGGCCTTTGCAAAAAAATATCTCTTATGTACCTGTTGTCTCCATTCTTGGGTCAGAGGGCTCTGCTCATTGATCTTAGTCACTTCCAATTTTATAGTTGCAATGCTTTATATATGAGTCTGAGCTTGAGAAACATATGGAAACTTCTACTGGTCCAGAATCCAGCAGCATGTGCAGTACTGGATACACCAAAGTTCACCCATGTGACATCCATTGTTGCACAAGTCACACTGGCTCCAGTATGTTTCTGGGTAGAGTGCGAGATTTGGTTAGCATCTTTAAAGCTCTACATAGTCAGGCAATTTGTCTCTTATCTCTTTCAAAAGTTCTCTGCCAAGTCATCCAATTTTTGTCAGGGTGGAGGATGTAAAACCATAGAGAGAACCTAACTCTCACTAGTGATGTAGATGGATAGATTCTAGCTAGGTAAACTATGGAATAGAAGTGATCACAGAATCTGTGCACAGCATTTTCACAAACATAATCTTCAATTAAATGATCCATCCATGTTTGCTGTCTCCTTCAGTCTGGAAGCAACCTTCACAGTAATGACCAACAAGACCATGGTTCTGTTGTTAACTACCACAGGAGGCAAACACAAGTATACCTAATGAAAAAAAAATTAAAGAATATCAAGCATTCTATAAATTGCTATTAATTTTTCTCTGCTTCCTAAAGCACCACATGGATAGTAATTTTACACTTTATTTTTGATTCAACTCTAAAATGCCTTTAAAACATTCACTTTTAAACTTTTCAGAAATAATGAAGTCACTTATCCCTAATAAGTGCTTTTGGTTTGGAAAGTCCTCCAAATTGCCTTCATTGGTTTTAAATCCAATTGCTCACATTTTTTTCCTTCCCTGGCAGGAATTCATTCACTCAGGGAGTCTAGCTGCAAGGCCCTATTATTGTAACTATTTATCAGAACTGATACCTTCCGAAAAAGTAAGTCATTTCAAAGCCTGAAAATGAGAAGGATAAAAGCATCTTCTTGTGGAGAAGCACAGCTGGTAGGAATGCCTGCTGAATTCATTCCCCACCCCGCTTGTACCGTGTTTCTCCAACAATACGGCCTCCACCAATAGGAAGCCCCAGCATGATTTATTGGCATAAAATCAAATTAAGCCCCTCCCCCCAAATTAAGGCCCATATTAAACATGCGAAATGGGGGGGGGAATGGCGGGGGGGCTTGCCGTTAGGAAGTACTTTGTTGCATGCCCGGATATGGTGCTGCCTGCGTTGGTGGAGCACTTCATATCGGGAGACCTTCCGCCACCATTAATTTCCCTTCTCCCTTGCTGCCGTAGCGTTACAGCAACGCCGCGGCGTTTGGCGCAGCCACGTGCAGCCAGTCAGGGCTCCTCCCTGCAACCGGAGCCCTGAGGAGACATCAGCTTCAGGCGCTCCTGTAGCCGCCTTCCTTTGCCTTCGATGGTAAAGTGAATTATTTTAAAAACCTCCGCTCATCCTATAAGGGCCATGCGAGCTGAGCAGAGCTGGGAAAGCAAGCCGCGGGTGTTTCCTGGTTCTGCCCAGCCCGTACGGCTCTGCCGCGCCCTGGCGGGATGAGCGGAGGTTTTTAAAATAATTCACTTTACCTTCGAAGGCAAAGGGAAGGCGGCCACAGGAGCGCCTGAAGCCAAGTATACCAACAACAAAAGGCAAATCCTCAAGGTGGGCTGGAGGGAGGTGGCTACGTGCCCCCGGGCTGCTTCAATGCAAGGTCCTGACTTGCAGCATCCTGCCGTTGCCGCCGCGCGTCCTTTCGCCGCCGCCTCCCTCTCCGACTGCGAAACTCGTGTGCTTCGCCAAACGCTCCGAGCGAGGCGAGCTCTTTCATACATAGAGAGAGGGAAAGATGCCGGCGTGCTCCGAGAGGCTGGCTCTTTTCTCTAGCCGAGGCTGACATTTGACTGAATCTCTATCCCGCTCCTTTATCCTCACGACGGGGTTGGCAGTGATGCTCTCTGGTGCGGCCACCTCAGCTTGCCAGCCTTGCCCCGCTATGAGACGATACTGTGACAGCCGCTGCTGCCGCACTCCCTTCTCTTTCTCGCCTCTCCTCCCTTCGCCGGCAGGGAGTGTGCGCACCTGCTGCCACTGCCGCCGCTCCTGAGGCCATCTGGGGCGGGCAGGTGGGAAAGCAAGCAAGGTGGCTGCGCTGTCTTCTTTTTCCCTCAGCGAAGCGCCGCCGCTTGCCGCCGCCACCGCCACCTGCGATGGGCGAGGAGGCGGCGGAGGCACCCAAAATGTCACCAAGGCAACGAGTGCCTCCCTGCCAGGCCCTCCGCTCATCCCGCCAGGGCCGTGGCAGAGCCACGCGCGCTGGGCAGAACCAGGAAACACCCGCGGCTTGCCTGCCACGGCCCTGGAGGCACTTCCTGTCAGCCTCGGCTAGGTCTAGCCCTGGCGGGATGAGCGGAGGGCCCGGTGGGGAGGCACTCGTTGCCTTGGTGACATTTCGGGTGCCTCCGCTGCCTCCTCGCCCATCGCAGGTGGCGGTGGCGGCGGCAACGGGTGCCTCCCCACTGGGCCCTCCGCTCATCCCGCCAGGGCTAGACCTAGCCGAGACTCAGATATGGATCGGTTCCAGATGTTTCTGGAGACCAATAACTTAAAGGACGCTACGACCGGCAAGAAGCGAGCAATATTCCTGACCCATTGCGGGCCTGCCGTATTTAAGATGGCGAAATCACTTGCAAAAATGGCTGAGGTGAAAACTATGGATTGGGACACCCTCGCGCCCCTTCTACGGGCCCACTATGCACCCACAGTGCCAACACTTGTCCGTAGGCACGAGTTTTACCAGAGGGACCAACGGAAAAGCGAAAGTCTTGCAGACTTCATCGCTGACCTCCGGAACTTGGGTGGCCTCTGTGGGTTTTCCAACCTCGAAGAAGCCTTGCGAGACCGCATAGTTCTGGGATTAGATGACCAGATGGTGCAAAGCAAGATCATGGCCAAAGGGGACATCGATCTTGCCGATGCCATCGCAGACGCTACCGCAGCAGAAGCAACCAGGAAGTCGGCCGCACCAACGCACTGCTCCATC
Organism: Notechis scutatus; assembly: GCF_049901735.1. NCBI lineage: Eukaryota > Metazoa > Chordata > Lepidosauria > Squamata > Elapidae > Notechis > Notechis scutatus. The sequence goes on along the minus strand of NC_142009.1, from coordinate 128,918,305 downwards.
AACTCGCGAACAATACCTCGCCTCGCCCCGAGAGGCACTCAACAATGGCGCACCATGAGGACCTAGAATCCCCATCAGAAAGTGATGAGGAAGAAGTCAACCGACTCCGGTCCGAACGAGACCAACAAAACCAACGATTCCCGTGACAATGCGCGGGTTGTGGGGCAAACCACTCACGATCCGATTGCAAATTCCTCGACGCGCTCTGCCGTTCCTGTGGAAAAAGAGGCCACATCGCAAAGGTCTGTAGAAGCAAGCGAGGATCTAGCCCAAAGCGCAGGGAGAATAACTGCAGCCAGTCTTCAGGATATCCTCCTGCGAATCGAAATCGCCAGAACCACCAATGGAACAACCACTCCTACAGAAACAAAGCACCTGCCACTTCAACGAGACGAGAAGAGGCACACCAAACCATTACCATCGGCCACGCTACATCCTTAGATGCACGAAAGATCCGAGTGAAGGTCGCCATCGAGAACCAACCTTGCGTGATGGAAGTCGACTAGGGGTCGTCTCTCTCGATGGTTTCCTGGAAGACCCTCAAACAACTAATCCCGGCCATTCGTCGTCAGGACCTCAGCCCCCAAAGGATCATACTCAAGGATTACCAGGGCAACAGAATCCCGGTCGTCGGTTCTAGCCAAGTCCAAGTCTCCTTCAAAAATCGTATCGCATCACTACCGCTGACCATCGTCGACCGTGACCGGCCTAGCTTATTAGGCCTACAATGGTTCACCCCGCTCGGGATCGAGGTAGCCGGCGTCCACTGAGCCGAGAGCAACGACTGGGAGGAGTCTCTCGTCCAAGAATTCCAGGATGTTTTTTCAGAAGAGCTAGGCAAGTACAAGGGGACCCCAATATCGTTTAACCTTAATCCTGAAGTAGCTCCCATCCGCCTTAAGCCTCGTCAGGTGCCTTTTGCACTAAAACCAAAGATTGACGAGCAACTCGATAAACTAATAGCCCAGGGTGTTTTAGAACCAACCGACCACGCCCGTTGGGAAACCCCAATTGTAACACCCATTAAACCAGATGGATCGTTAAGAATTTGTGGGGATTATCGGGCCACCTTGAACCACGCACTTCAGCAGAGTGCTTACCCGGTGCCGGTGGTTCAACACCTTCTCCACTCCCTGGGTGGTGGGAAGATATTCGCTAAATTGGATTTAGCACAAGCGTACCAACAGTTGCCCGTAGATGCGGAAACTGCGGAAGCACAAACTATCGTTACGCATAGAGGCGCTTTTAAGTGCAATAGACTCCAATTCGGAGTGAGCGTAGCTCCGGGAATTTTTCAAAGTTTGATGGAGAGACTTTTACAAGGCATAAAAGGGGTCGTGCCATATTTTGATGATGTTTTAATCACCGCCCCTAATAGAGACATCTTAGAAAAGCGTCTCAGAATGGTTCTATGAAAATTTAAAGACGCCGGCCTGAAGGTTAAAAAAAATAAATGTCAACTGTGTACTGAGAGGGTAGAGTTCCTTGGATACCTTCTCGATAGTCAAGGAATCCATCCCACTGATAACAAGCTAAAAGCAATTAAAAACGCCCCAACGCCTAAAAATAGAACAGACCTCCAAGCCTTCCTGGGGCTCATTAACTTCTACAACATTTTCTTGCCCCAGAAGGCAACCGTAGCGGAGCCCCTACACAGACTTCTCGATAAAAGAGCAACCTGGGTCTGGGGACGTCGAGAGGAACACGCCTTCCAACAAGTGAAAGACTTACTAACCTCCGACGCTGTATTGATGCAGTACAACGAGACTTTACCCTTAACTATTACATGCGACGCTTCACCGTTTGGAGTGGGAGCAATCTTAAGCCATGTACTACCAAACGGAAATGAAGCACCTATTGTGTTTTTCTCACGAACATTATCAAGGGCTGAAAGGAACTATAGCCAACTCGATAAAGAGGCCCTTGCTGCTGTATCTGCTGTGAAGCGCTTTCACGAATACGTGTATGGACGCGTTTACGATAATCACGGATCACAAACCATTGCTTGGTATTATAGCGGAGACAAGCCAACCCCCTATATATTATCGCCAAGAATGACTCGTTGGTCTGAGTTCCTAGCTGCCTACAATTATCTGTTGCAACATCGCCCGGGGAAAGCCATTCCCCACGCTGAGGCTTTAAGCCGTTCCCCACTTCTGGAAACCGTCAACGACCCAGCTCCAACCCTCACGACACTCCAAATCGAAACGCTGCACTCGCCGCCACTAACAGCGAGACACATCGCCATCGAGACAAAACGGGATCCTGTCCTGGCACGAGTTCTCAGCTGGGTCGAACGAGGATGGCCAGCCGACCAACTCCACGACGATTTCGCGCCATTCAAGAATCGGCAGACAGAACTTTTCTCCCAGAGAGGCTGCATTCTCTGGGGGGATAGAGTCGTCGTCCCACAGAGGCTACAACAGACTGTTCTAAAAGTATTGCACGATGGACATCCGGGCATCGTGTGCATGAAGGCGCTCGCACGAAGCTACACGTGGTGACCGGGCATCGATAAGCAGATCGCAGCCTGGGTAACCACGTGCCGGAAGTGCCAAGACGTTAGCAACGCCCCACCTAAAGCGACGCCAACCGAGTGGGAAACCCCTCGGGGTCCGTGGTCTTGCATCCACGTTGATTTTGCGGGACCCACCAAAGGACACACGTTTTTATTAACAGTTGACGCCTATTCAAACTGGCTAGAAATCCAGAAGATGAAGACAACCACAACAGAGTCAGTCATTAATAAACTGAATAAATTATTCGCAACACATGGGTTACCAGATGTTTTAGTTTCTGATAACGGGCCCCAGTTCATTGCCCTGGCATTTGAACAGTACCTAGCGGACCGGGGCATCCGCCATGCGCTAACCTCGCCAGCGCACCCTGCGGCCAACGGAAGGGCGGAGCGAATGGTACAATTAGTCAAAAAAACCCTACATAAAATGGACTATGGGGACATCGACGACAAGCTCAACCGAATACTCTTGCTTCAACACATCACCCCACACAGCATCACGAATAAGACGTCTGCCGAACTGCTAATGGGGCGGAGACTTCGCTCCCACCTTGACCGCCTACATCCTTCTTATTCACCAGAAAAACCTTTCGGATCTAGCGGGAAGTGCCGCGAATTCAAGGTAGGCGACTTGGTGTTGGCTAAAAACTTTTCTGGCGACCCATTATGGGTCCCTGCAACCATTACCCAACCCACCAGCCCCAGATCCTACCGCCTACAGACTAATGACGGGAGAGCATGGAAACGCCATATAGATCAGCTTTGTTCCAGGTTGCCACCCACCTCCCGTGACTCCCCTAATTCGCAAACTAAGGGGGGAGGGGATTTCGAGGAGGCCGAAAACAAAATAGATGACGACATAATCAAGGGGACCCAGCAACCCAACCAAAGAAACGCGCAACCTGAAGAAGAATCAGGAAGCGGGGTGGCATCACTGCGGGGAAATAGCACGAGGGAGGCAAGCCCACGGGACCCGGAAGTAAGCTTAGGAGACTGGGATAACAACAACGATAGCCACGCCGAGTCCTCCCGCACAGAAACGGAACTAGTCGTACCAGAAAACCTTGAAAGCGCTCCACCGGAACCGGACTGCAGACAAAAACCGGTGGAGCAGCGAAAATCAAACAGGCAGGTAAAACGGCCTGCATATCTACGCGAGTATGTTACAGCACCCCTCAAACAGAACCTAGGGGGGAGAGGTGTTATGAACTAATAAAAACTATTTAATAAAAACTTGTCAACCTTACGAGAAAAGCAGGCTCGTAATCCTGCACCTTTGATTGGCCCATGAATAGCGAGCAGGGATTGGTCCTTATGGAGCAGCCTGATTGGCTATTAGTTGAACATCTCTCATTGGGTACAATTTAAACGTTGGAACGCAAATCATTGGTTAACGGGTCAGCAGCCAGCTCTATAAAAGAGCTGCTGCTGCCCAGGGTTTTTGCTCTGTTCTTAATCGTTAATAAAGAGTTGAAGTTCACAAGTTCTTTTTTCTAGCTTCTCTGCCTCATCTTCCATTCCTTGCGCCCATGCTCAGAACTTAACAATATCCATGGCTTTTTTCTAGCTTCTCTATTCTTGCTTAGAAGGCCATCCTTTTATCTGGCGAATGAGCTGACAAAATCATTTATTGGGGCCACATCATGTTAATTCCAGATGGGAATGTGTGCCTATTGTGAGGAAGTGCAGCATATCCTTGCATAAAATACCAGCAAGTTTGAATACAAGCGCCATGAAGGTTATTTCATGGCAAGGCTCCAACTTTCTCCAGAAAAAAAAAAAAAAAAAAAAAAAAACAAGGGCAGCCAATTTTCCACCATCTTTTCTTTTAACTCATTATCAAAGGTAAGCCTGCTCCCCATTTGCCTTCCAGATGACTTCTTTAAAATTATCTTTGTTTTAATAATTGCATTTTTTGTCTTTTTGGAAAAATAGTGTTACTGTTGATTATTTAATTGCTTTAACTAACCAGAAATGTTTATTGGTCACTTAGTATATCACTATAGGATGCAAACTATGTTTGTCTATGGGGCACAAAATCATGAATCTGGTAGCAACTTTTCTCTCTAACAAATGTTATTTAAATGCTATCAACTTTTGTGAGCTATAGCTCCCTTCCTGAGGTGCACGAAGTGGCTAGACAGATGTAGGATTACCTCACCCCAATTTAAATCTTACGTCCATCTAGCCACTCTATACACCTGATGAAGTGGAATTCACCTCACAAAAGTTCTTGCTTTTTAATAACATTGTTAGCGAGAAAGTGTTACTAGACTCCTGATATGTTATTACCACTATTATCTAGGGAAGAAGAGCAACATACAAATTAAATAAGTGGAAGGCTAGGCCCAGTTCTCTGCCAGCCTCAATATGTTTGCATCACTCAGTCGTTGTCATACCTTGCCTAATTTGAGCAGCAAACTTTGAAAGTAGATTTCAGGAGACATAATCCAGAGATATCTACTTACATTCAAGTGAACAGAAGTAAAGATGAAACAGTCTTTTAATCCTTTAATACTCAAGATCTGAAGCTGTGAGTGTGAGACACAGTACATGTGGGAAACACAGCATAGGGTCAATAATTGTGCTGTCATTGCCTCACCCTCTCGGACTGTTTCCCGGTGAACATCTGAAGAGGGCTACAATGTCTTCTTAGGAACTCCATCTCAAATTGTGGGGCTCCTTTGCTAAGGAGTTAAGTTCTCTTCTTTTGCCACTATAATAAACATCAAAATGTTTTTTTTAATTTTAGCAAATATTTTAACAGTTTTGTATGTTATTATCTGTTTTTCTGATCTCCATTTTAGATAGTGAGTTTGGGGTAGGGTTAAAGCACCAAGCTGGAAACTGGGAGACTATGAGTTCTAGTCCCCCACTTAGGCACAAAGTGCCACACTCTCTCAGCCCTAGGATAAAAGAAATGGCAAGTCACTTCCAAAAATCTTGCCAAGATTTTTTTATGGATTAGTCTAAGGCAGCTGACAAGAGTCAAAACTGACTTGAAGGCATATGCATACAGACAAACAAATAAATATAATTCCCCATTTTCTATTCTATTATTTATTATTTTTACTATTTATCTTTTGGAATACTTCTCTGAAGAAACAAGTTAAAAACTTTCTTCTAGTTAGCATGAGGCATAAATCCTTCAAAAATATGTATCCGTGACTCTCACTTTCCTTTACAGTTTGCAAAAATTGTAAGATATCCTTCACTTTTGTTCTTAGCATTTGGATCAAACAAAGGACAATGGAAATTCTTTCTTTGAAATTGTTTTCTAAACTGTTCTAAACTAAAACCAGTCATAACTCCCAGAAAGAAGAGAGGAAGGACAATTTTTAATATATTTGTAACTGCATTAAACCAAGAACAATAAGGAATTACAATATAAATAAGTCCATTAACTTTACTTAGTGCTTATGTGGATTATTTTTTTCTGTTTCAGAAAATGGCTAATTTATTTTATGGAAGTACACACATGGGTTTAGACTTTAAGCCATAGATAATTGCATGATGCTTACTTTTCACTTCCCTGCCGGGGGCCAGAGGCAGCTTATCAAGTGAGATGCATTAAATGGCTTGATAAGACTATACAAATATTTTGACATGTGTCAAATAAGAGTAATAGCTATATTTTCCCAGACAACATAAGGAGATTATATAGCTCCAAGACACTCTGCAATTTTGTCACTGCGATATATTACAAAAGATGTCACATTTTCCTGAAAATTTGTTCACATAAAATATAAACTGGCTTTTAACCACCTTAGGAGCCAGGCAACTTGATAAACAGACCATGTGGTAGAACCGCAATGTGCAGCAGGCCATTATGGTAAAGAAGTGTCTCCAAAATCTAACAGATAACCACAGACTATACCAAGAATGAAGTCTCCTGAAAAGTAAGAGTTGACCAAAGTCTGAAAACTGCTCAAGATATGTACAACCAATTAGACTTGTCTGACAATACAACATCTACTCTCTCATTAAAACATACCAAAACTTTACAAAAAACTTAAGGCATATCATCAACTTCAAAGAGTGGCCAGCTGATACCATTTGCCAGCAGAAGCAGTATTCAGAGACAATCTGCCATGAACAGTTTTCTGATGCACCACTGCCTAAATCTGACTTATTTCCAATCTAACATCCAACATAACTTTTGAAAAAATGGATTTGTTGTTGTTGTGCTAGTTGTTTGCAGCCATTTTATTACCCAACTAGATATCATCAGTTTGGAGAACTTCCGGCTGACGTCACAATGGGACAGCTGTGGTGAGCAGTGCTCCATGAAGCCCAGCTGATTTCTGCCTGCCTAGAGGCTCTTCAGAGCCAAAAATCACTGTGATAAGAAAGGAAGGGCTCCCGTAGACTGCAAGTGGATAGCGGTCCACTTTGCTGTATCCAGAAAAATGTTCCTGACAGGCGGAGAAGACAGCCATTAGTGGCTGAACTGGAGCTGTGACAGCTGGAACAGAGAAACCATGGAGAGAAGTGGAAAGAGAAACAGTGTACTGGATCTGAGTAAGAATTGCCTAATTTCTACCCATAATTAAGCTAAGTTCATCAAATTACTTTTGAGAAGAAGGGAGACTCCTAAGAGAAGGAGGGAGGGAATTGTCTTTTCCCCCACCTCTGGAAAGCGGTGAGTGAAAGTTTTGAGCAGATTACACATCCATTGGAATCGAAAGAGAACTAAATGCTTTTCTTTCTTTTTTTATTAAAACAAGTTTTATTAATTTTTCAGAAACAAACAAATCATCATTAACCATTACATACTTAAACCTTTTTCCATTATAAATTTAACAAGTCAGATAAAACCTATAATTCTATTTTAAACCATTTCCATATAAGCATACAAAAACCTCTTATCCAGTTTCTCTTCACTTCTCTTTACTCTTATTCAATTTCATTATTATTATTTCATCTATTTCTTTCTGACTTGGTTACCATTATTCTCATTCTATATTTCTGCAAGGTTTTATTAATTCTCCCAGAAACATAAACACACAACACACAAGACATAAAAAAAAAAAAAAATCTTTTAGGAAAGTAACTTGGCCCCAGATATCTCTCTCTTCATGGACTTCAATTATATTCATGCTCATCTTACATGTCATTACTTATTTTATTTACCATTCTAAGTCTTCTATATTAGCTTCTCCACACATTTCACTCTTCTTAATTCTATCTTAATCAATCCATCTTAATTTGAGTCATTATATTTGTATCTTTTGTCCATTCTTTATTGTCCCTTTGTCTCGTTCCTTATAATAAAAAAAGAATTTCTCCTGAAATCACTAATCAGAGTATGATGCCTTTCTATCTCCCCGCTAAATTAATCAAATTAACATTTAAAATAACACCCAATACCCAATCCGATTCTGCTTGGTACGTTCTATCTAAATAGTAAATCCAAAATAATTAAATACATAGTTAAGCAGTAGATCTAAATATTGAATCTTATAACATTCCCATTGCCTTTTCCAAAAACAAATGCTATAATAAAAAATTTATAATAACATCAATACCATAATCTTATTAAACTCTTTAATTAAAACTCAATATTCTAAACCTTCCCTTTAATATTATTAAATTTTAAAATCAATCATTACTAAACATTTCAACATTTTGATCTCTTATCAACTCTTAAACCATTTTAGTTTTCTATTTCTAATACTATGCTACGATATCATCTTATGTACCTTGCAAAATCTTTTTTGAAGAATTTATACTTTACCCTTTATCCCTAAAAAAGATTCCTTTTTTCCCATCTAGTTTCAAAACTTTGTGGCTTTTCTCCACCTTTTTCCTTCCTTTCTTCCCCCACCAAACCTTTCTACCCCCCCCCCTTCTTCTAGCCTCTGCCTTACTGGCTTCCCTTCTCTGTTGTGTTCCTTTTCCTTTTGTTTACTATCATTATATTGATTTTGCACCTTATTTTTCCCCTTCTTAAGTGTTTTTTTAAATCTTAAGTCCTTCATTTCTCTTCCTTTCCCTCTTCCTTCTTTCTTGGTTAAATTCTGAAATTCATTAAAAATGGCTTCTTCCTCTCCTTCTTCTTCTTCTGCTGTCTTCATCTGTTGTAATGTTTGTTGATAGTTAGCAAGCGCCATTTCTAAGAAAAGGAAGGCTTCTTTCAAACCATCTTTACCATCTTTTTTTGTTTGCTCATATTCTTTTCTCAGTTCCTCAACAGAAAAAGCCATTATAAATCTTTTCAAAAAAAAAAAAAAAAACAGTCCCAAAGTTATCAATCAGTCCAAGCCAAGGCAAAGTTCTCACTTTCTCTTCCTGGGGTAGTATCAATCAGAAAAAAAGAAAGTCCAAATCTGTTTCTTAAAGTCTTATTGCAATATATTTCAGTCTTCAAATCCTTAAGGCATCTCCTCCAACAAAGTCTTAGCATACAAATATTTTTTTATTCCTCTCCCTTCTCACTTATCACTTAAAGCCAGTTTTTACCTAAAAAAAAATAAGTTTCTTAATATCCACTTATTAATTCTGTAGGGAAGGAGAGTAAACTTTCCTTTCAGCACCACCAAATTGCCGCTTATTTAATCTTCTAGAAGGTATCATTCAGAAAGCCATAATTTCCAGGAGTTTTGTTAAATATATCTCAGAGTCCTGGGAACCAGAAAAACTTTCTCTTTTCAAAAGCTTTCTCCACTTCCTCCTGCGCATTCTTACCCGGCTGCCAGCTTCTTTGTGGCGGCCATTACGGACCGCCGCTGCACCGTCTTGGGAAAAGGGGGTTCTGCCGGCTGGGAAGGGGGTCTGCAACACCCCCAAACCTCACTCCAGATCCCCCTTATCTTCAGCCACCCCTGCAGGGCAGCCTTAGCTCCAGACCCGTCCGGGTTGGAGCACCAAAAACGGCTAGCGCAGCAGGGATCGCGCAGTATCGCGAATCCCTGCCGCTTGCGAAGCCGACAAACCGGAAGACCTAAATGCTTTTCTATGGTATGGAAGGAGTACTGTACATAAATATTTTCAAAGACATTGTGTACGGAATGCTTTACTTTTGGGGGGAAAATCAAACTACAAAATTATAGGAAAATAGCAGCCTGGCTTTCTACAATGGAAGCATTGATACATCCACATCTTATTAACTTGGAAAAATTGTATTTTATAAAGATATTTTAAATGAGAATTGTGAACTTAAAACTAGACATGAATTACAAAATCAAGGGGTGGACTTAACTTGGTGGCCACACTTGCAAATACAATCGAGATACGAGAAAGATGCAAAATGTTTTTTGTTCCCAATAGCATCTTGTTAAGCACTGTTGGTTCTTTATAAAAAACCCATGTTTTTGCATCTTTCTTGTATCTCGTATCTCAATGACAAAGAAATATGTGCAGTATCTCCACCCTCTAGAGATCAAAATACTAGGGCAGTCAATTGGCCAAACAAGACTAGGCCAAGTAACAGAGGAAGATGTATGAAAAACCCTTGGTGCTATAAATGATCCCAAGAAAATGTGAAAATTGAGTCTGTGATGGGGTGGACATATACATATATATTTCAACAAGAAGAGTTCTAGAATTAAATGTAAAAGGTCATCGCCAGGACAACTAAAAATATACTGTCTAGAGTGACCAAAAGATGACCTGCAGCCTGCAAAGTTCAACATCAGAGATACTACAGACTGTGTGAAATGATGAGCGCAGCGCAAACATGCAGAATTATGCAGGACAACCCCAACAAAGAAATTGATCTGAAACATTGCTAGCCTTTGAAAGCCCTAAAAGACTAGGCACATTGGAAAAGAATTTGATTAAATATAAATTTAAAATTTCAGCCGTATAAACTACTAAGGGTATCTCTCATTTAAGGATCAATAATTTACAAGAACTTTAGTGTAAAGACTTGGAAAATCCTGTTTGAAGAAATTAACAGTCTTGTGTTTTAAAGAATGGCAGACAAGAGTCCTACGCTTTTAAATTGAGAATAATTCATCAAAAATTCTTTTTCTTGACAGTTGGACATTTCAGCAAATAATCAAGAGACTGGATATCAATTTTTTAAAAAGGTTAGAGATGCAAGAACCTTGAATACACTTTGAAATACTTGATTTGGACTTGTTCTTTGACTGATGTATCTTAATATCTGTATATTTTTCAGTGTAGTACTAAGAAGAGGTTTAAATATTTAAATATAAGATTAAATTATATCCTGAAAATTTGGAATTTGTTGAACTCTGAGGAACTTTGAATATATTAGGATATAGCAAAGAAAGTGATGAAGTTTAACTGGGGAAAAAATCCTACAACCTCTGATTGAAAATCCTGTATTGAAGAAATGTATTCTCTTTCTGTTTTTGAACTGGACTTTTACAGGATAATGACAATTATGACTCTGTAAGATGAAAATTCAATATCTTCAAAAATCAAACCTTTACATTTTTTAGTATTTTATATACACATTTGTTGCATTTTTTTCCTTTTCCTTTTTTCCTTTTCTTTTTGTCTTCATACCCAATATAAAAAATTATTAACATTAGAACTTTTTTCCATCTGGAATGACAAAAAGTAAAGCACATATTTATCAATGAAATGTATTTGTTTATAAAATAACTGCAAAAACAGTTCATGTGAACCAACTGTATGGGATAAATGGATGAGGTCTGCAAGATTTTACAATCATAATTCATCTATTTTTGGTTTTAAATATTATTCAACAGTAAATGATTTGTAATTTCATCAAGAAATCCTCCATCTCATCCCACCCTAATCCAAACATCATAAGAAAGAGATTAAAAAATCAATCCAAGATATGTTAGGATTCAAAGATCGTATTAATCTTTCTGAGCTGGTTTTTAAAAACGCCTGGTGAAAATGAGCTCCTCAAGGATAAAAAGTTTGTAAAAAGTATTATCTCAAGAATGTTTGAAAGTCAAAAATGTGTGGGTTGCATTTGTAGAATAAAAAAGGGATACATGTGTGGCTGTGGGTGTATGTAGCATTGAAATTTATATATAGAAATAAGAATAAAAAAGCATTTAGATTTTTGGTTGCAGATTAGGGGAACAGTATTGGTTTCAGACGTTTTTAAATGATTGGCTTGAATCTTCCCAGTTCCCATTTTCTACACTGCTACAGTGGCATTGCATCTCTGGTATAGACCCCAAAAGCACCTGAAGGCAAAACAAAAAGCAACAGAGGGAAACTAAACAGAGAACCAGCCTAGAAATGAGAAATTTCCCGACAGTTGGAACAATTAATCAGATGGAATAACTTGCCAGAAGTTGTGGGTGCTCCAACACTGAAAGTTTTTACGAAGAAATTGGACCACCATTTGTGTGAAATGATGTAAGGTTTCCTGCATGAGCAGAGGGCTGGATTAGAAGACTTCCAGAGTCCTTTCAACTGTTATTCTGTCAAGCTTGCCTTGTGACAGAAAGCCATCCCATTCATTTGCCTTGTCTGCTGCATTTTGGGCTTCTCTTTTATTGCATCTGTCACTCTGCTCTTTGACTGCTGCTCGTAACACTTTACAACTTAATTTGAATTAATGTTGCTGTGAATAAGGAGTTCAACATCAAGCAACATTGTGAGACAAAAGAGCCAACATTCAGTCAATTTAATGGGCAAAGAAAGGAAGATGAATTTCATAAACTTAAACTGAAAAAAATGGCATTCTAGCAATAAAGGCTGGAATTGGAAAGAAACACACAAGCCAACTATGTGGTGTCAAAAGTGATAGGAGAAAACTTGAAGCCTTTCACTGATGGAGATTTTGTGAGTGTTTGATGTCAGTTACAGACATTCTGCGCCCTAAGAAAAGAAGTGTATTTTCAAACATTAGTTTCTCTTCAAGAACAGTTCTACAACAAATAGAAGAAACATCAGTGGATCTGAAAAATCGTTAAAGAACTACTGAAAAAAAATCTCAATAAGTGAGAGTAGAGACACCAAAGACATCACTCAGCTTGCAGGTTTTGTATATGGAGTAAATTCATATTTTTGAGTTTGTGCAACTGATACCTATGAAGCATATCACAACAGGAATTGAGATTCTGGAAGCATTGCTCAGGTATACTGAAAACATGGAGCTGGTATGTGTTAGCTCCATCAGGTACACCAGACCAGGAATCAATATTTTTTGCTTGTTTTGGACTTGTTGTTTTTCCACTCATTGCTTTGGCAATAGATCTCATCAGTGGTGCGCTGCTACCAGTTTGGACTGGTTCTAGCAAACTGGTAGTTCCAGTGAGCAGTTAGCCCCGCCCACCCAACCCTGCCCTGGTTTTTAGCTCAGCTGATTTGAAGCAGGACCAATTAAGGCATATAAAATATGGACATTATAGAAATCTAGATCATAAGTTAGAACAAACCTACAGGTCAAATTTACTTCTGTATTTTGTCTGCTGCGAAATTAAGGAACTTATATTTTAAGGAAGTAAAGCTCTGCTTCTCTTGCAACTAAGGATGGGAATGGAAAATTACTGTTGGTGTAAGATAACAGAATAAGCAAGAAAAACATATCCTCTTTTTGTGTTCCTGCCGTAACACAGGATATTGCATTTATCTGTCCTAAGATGCGTGTATAATCAGTTGACCGTAATTTGTGAAAGTGTTAAAGGTAAACACCCAGACCTATGATGAGGTCATTCTGGGTATAAAGAAACCACCCCAGATGCAGCTGGGTGTTCAGAATTTGTCATGCTAATGCTCTGAACGTGTTGCGCAATAAACCTGATTTCCTCCACCTTTTCCGTGGTCTTGAGTCCTGTCTTCGACATATGACTTGCTGCTACATTTAATGGCGACTCCGCCAGGACTCTAGGGGCCCTGAGGCCCTCTGGAGGGGTCCATCCCGACTGCCAGAGTATCGGTGAGTTGTGGGGAACATCCCAGGCGCCATCGGACATTTGAATCCGAGGGACTTCCTTAGACTTCTGTTCCCTGGCATCGGCGATCAGCACCTCCAAGAACCACTACTGAAGGGTGAGAGGAACAGGACTGGGGGCTGGCCAGCTGTGAAAAAGGAAGACGCCTGCAGGCAAGTATTGCACTGGGAAAATAATCCCTCCCTATAAGCAGGGACGGAGGAGAGGACTGATCACCCTCTCTTAAAAGGTAAGGTGGGTGGAATTGTCAGGCCTGATTGTGAAGAAAGACTACTGCAGTTCCCATTGGTGACTGTGAGTGTCCAGCACCGTGGGTCAGTAGAAAGCGAGTGGCACCCGCAGTTCCCATTGGAGACCGTGTGCATCCGGCTCCTTGGGTCGGGTGTGTGTGGATGTGACTCCTTGGTGTGTCCGGAGAAGGAGAGACCCCCTACTCTCCTCTTCAACCCTTTCTCTCAAACTGTCTTGTCTGGTTAAGAGGGTGGCTTATGGGTGGTAAGGAAAGCACTCCTGTCACTCCCTTGGAGGTTATGTTAAAACATTTCAAAGAGGCATACCAATCACAAGATTACGGGTATAAGTGGAGTAGATTAAAATTACGAAAGTTTTGTGAGACAGAGTGGCCCACATTTGGGTTTGGGTGGCCCACTATAGGTACATTTGACATCCCCACTGCAGTACAGGTGCACCGCTTGGTCTTTCACCCTACTCTAGGACATCCAGATCAGGCACCATACATTGACGTATGGCTGGACCTATTGAATCACCCCCACCTTGGTTAAGAGTACTAAAAATGCGCCGTGTAAGGCTCTATTGTCACGAAAGGTTACACTGAAAACCCTGTGCAAAACTGCGCAGCTGTTATCCAGTTGTCCTGAGGAAGCGCCACACCCCCCACCATATGTGCCACCAGGAGGGTTTGATGATGGAGGGGGAGATGAAGAATCATCAGGGGTCTCTGGGTTCATGGCCCAGCTGGACCAATGGTCCCCCATATGTAAAGAAGACAGATCGATCAGCCCAGGCTGACCCTCCCCAGCGGGCATCCTCTAAACCATGGAAAACTGGCCTGACCCTATTTCTACTGAGAGGCTCCGACAGTCTCTGAGTCTGGAACCAGGGGAGGGGACTTTCTCTGGAACAGAGCCAGTTGCTGCCAGGACTTGAGCAAAAACAGAAAAAAACTCTTTAACAGCTCCTCTGAGGCAGGTAGATCAACTGGCCATTAACCCTAGGAACCCCTCTGAGTCAGTCACACTCTCATTATTTCAGCATGTACCTTTCACTTCCTCAGACCTGTTAAATTGGAAGTTACATTACGGCCCATTCAGCGAAAAACCCATGGAAGTGGCAGACTTAGTGAAAACAATAATGGATGCACATAATCCCAATTGGCTAGATGTCCAACAACTCATGGGGACATTGTTCAGCCCCGAGGAAAGGGAGAAAATTAGGAATGCAATCAGTGAAATATTAAAACCTGATGTTACACTGAATCATTCTTTAATTGATCTCATGGATGAGAAATACCCATCTAGTAACCCAGACTGGGATCTTTACACTGATGAAGGGAAAACACGATTGAGGGATTACCAGTCCCTTGTAGTCCGAGCCATTCGCCTTGCAGGAAAGCCTGTGATTAATATGTCAAAGCCAGCTTTAGTATTACAGGAACCCACCGAGAGCCCAGAAGCATTTTACGCCCGGCTGGTAGAGACATACCGTATGTACACCCCTATAGACCCCTCAGCCCCTGAGAACGCGCCTATGATGACTATGGCATTCATTTCCCAGAGTGCCTTGGACATACGACGTAAATTGCAACGTCTTGAGGGTGCCCTGGGAAAGCCTATGAGCGAGCTGATGGAAGTGGCCCGCAAGGTATTTGCCAATAGGGACAAAGAAGACAATAAAAAGAAAGATAAAAAAAATGCAACGGAAGGCTGAGTTACTCGCGGCAGCCATTGCAGGCCCTACAAGAGGGAAGGCCTATGTCCCACGAGGTGCAGGGCCAGGCCTACAGACTAGGGGCAACAGTCTGCAAAGGGGGGGAAGATGGGAAATAGGCCCTAATCAGTGTGCCTTCTGTAAAAGGCAAGGCCATTGGAAAGGGGATGCCCTGAAAAGAATAATAGGGACAGGCCTGGAGACAGAATGGGCCCCCCACGGAATCTCTCCTTTGTGGTGGAAGATGGCCATAGGAGGCCAGTGGAGAGAGGCAGGGGAAGACAAGAGGGGAGAAGGGGTCTAGGAAGACTTCCCCTTGTGGGCTTGGCTCAGGTTGAGGATTGGGAATGAAACCGACCGGGTTCAGAAAGCCTCCCAGAACCCATGGTCAGCCTGAAAGTGGGAGGCAAGCCTGTCACATTTTTGGTAGATACTGGAGCCACCCGATCCGTCCTAACTCAGCCTTTGGCCCAAGCCTCTCGGGAGACTATTACTATCCAAGGGGCAATGGGGAGTACATCCCAACGCCCCTTCTTAGAACCCCTTGAGTGTACAGTAAAGGGCCAAGCTATTACTCATCAGTTTGTCTACATGCCCGATTGCCCTATCCCATTATTAGGAAGAGACTTACTTTGTAAATTACGAGCACAAATATCCTTCAAAGAAGACGGCTCCATGCACCTGGGTTATGGGAAGTTGAATTTGTCTGTACCCTTAGAGGAATCCTGGTGGCTTATGGTCGCTAGAGATCTCAGCAACAGGAAAGAGGAAACGTGGAGACAGTTCCAAGTTCCTCATTTGTGGGCAGAAGATAACCCCCCCGGCTTTGCAGCTCATCATCCACCCATTCTGGTAGAGGAAGTGCCGATGGAAACCCCCGTGAGGATTCGCCAGAGGGCGTATCCACGCCACATTATGCAGACTATTCAGGATATTATTGACATATATTTGGAACATAATATTCTAGTGCCAACTGAGTCTCCTTGGAATACCCCAATATTGCCCATCCCGAAGGGGGATGGCCGCTTTAGGCCAGTGCAGGATCTCAGGCCTGTTAATTTGGCCACGGTGACCATCCATCCGGTGGTGCCCAACCCATATGTGATACTAGGCCTAATTCCCCAGGCTGCTCAGTGGTTCTCGGTCATAGATTTAAAGGATGCCTTTTTCACCATACCCATCCATGAACATAGCCAACACTTGTTTGCTTTTGAATGGGAGAACCCCGTCACAGGACGAAAACAGCAGTACACTTGGACAAGGCTGCCTCAGGGGTTTAAAAATTCACCAACTCTCTTTGGGGCAGCTCTGGCCCGGGATCTAGAAGCATTGCACACCCCAGCCCCTGACGTGGTGTTGCAATATGTAGATGATCTCCTAGTGACAGGAATCAATGAGGAACTCTGCTGGGACAATACCAGGAACTTACTTTCCCTCTTGCAGAGTTTAGGATATAAAGCCTCTAGGAACAAAGCACAATTAGTTTTACAGAAGGTCAGGTATTTGGGTTATGACATTGAACAAGGGAAGAGGACACTAGGCCATGAGCGCAAGGAGGCTATCTGTCAACTTCCTAGGCCAACTAGCAGAAAAGACTTGAGGGGATTTCTGGGAGCGGCAGGGTTCTGTCGTATATGGATTCCCAACTTTAGCCTCATTGTACAACCTCTCTATGAGGCCACAAAAGGGGCCGATAAAGACCCACTCCAGTGGGCTGGTGAGGAGGAAGCCAGCTTCCTCTCACTCAAACAGGCCCTGTTGCAAACTCCTAGTTTAGGCCTCCCAGATTTGGAAAAGCCATTCCAGCTATTTGTGGACACTAAACGGAATGTTGCAGTAGGTATCCTCACCCAGGTCATTGGCACTTGGCACCGCCCTGTGGCATACCTGTCTAAACAACTTGACAATGTTGCCAAGGGGTGGCCCACTTGTCTTAAGGCTGTGGCTGGGACAGCCCTCCTGACCCAAGAGGCCAGTAAATTATTACTACTTATTGGAAAGTGGAAACCTGCCCGGGTTCTCCACTTAAGGTTATCCTGAAAAGGGCGAAGAAGGATATCTCCCTAGTGGTGACACACCAGAAGCTGTCCCTCTACCTACGGGAGACGAAGAGGATTTGCTCTCCCTAGTGGTGACACACCGGAAGCTGCCCCTCTACCTACGGGAGGCGAAGACTGTCGCACCCCTGCTGGCGTTACTCTCGGAAGCTGACGCCCATCGCACGGGTCTCCCTTGGCGCCTGAGGTCTAGAGTTTCCCGCACCTAGTTCTAGGTTGTGGAAAAAGGGGGGAATAAAGGAAAATGGAAGCTAGTCAGAGGTTAAGGGAAACTGCGTGCATCCGCAGAGGGCTTATGCCGTCTGTCTGGATTGTGACCATTCTGCTAGTGCTAAGTGTTGCAATCAATTCACTATACCTATATTCCACACTGAGACAGAAACAGGTGGTGTCAGAGGAGCCGCTGCTCCTAGATGATGACATAATGGAAGAGTGGTACTCACCAGACCCTTTCGAGGATGAACCCCCACCAATGGTTAATGCTAGGGAAACTAAAACATGTCTGGATTGCTACCTGGTAAGACCTACAGGTAAACATTTCACTTATACTGAATATAGACCCCCTAACTGTCGTATTACAAATCTTCCCCAATGCGAATATCAAGGGACTAAGTATTGGCAATGTATGAAAAATAACACGATAAGGTGCTACTATCTACGATCCCCATGGGTTTCGGTGAAACATACCCGACTACCCCGTAATTCTGCTTATCAGTTAGCATCGTACAAACATGACCCAGCGTGTGATGGCTGTGTTGATAAACAGGGGATATTGACAGCGTATGTTGGGACTCCGCCTACTTGCACAATTTTCAATATTACCTCCAATTGTTTTTATATGTTACCCATGGAAAACGGCCAGATGCAGAACACATTAGTGTTAAGGTGTGCTGGAAATTTTGGGGAGAAGTGCTACACAGCAGCCCCTAGGGATAGCTCCACCGCTCTCTCTGAGGGACAGAAATGTGAGATGCACCCTGAGTGTAAGAATGGAAGGGGTGGCCTCAGATATACTATAGGAACACCGGCAACCTGTACAGACTTTAGTCTACCCCAATGCATCTATGATACCTGGAGCCCCCCTACAGGTTGTATCGGGAACAAATGCACCGGCATCTTCTGAGTGGAAGCCTCTTTAAAACGATGTATGGGAAACCAGGGACTTGTGTGTTATAGGGATAGTGGAATCGTACCCACTCCTTATTGGAGAAATCCTAGATACCACGCCCCTGCACCAAAGCCCAAATTTCCTAAGCCCCAGGGTGAAAGCGAGGCTAACAAGATCCCTCCTACATTAGATCGGGACCCCTTATGTCCCAACAATTGCACTGCATGCCTCAAAACGGTATTAAGGGGAAGAGAGATTCGCACTACCTTGATATACCATACCCACTACACCTGCACGTTGGCTCCCACCCCCTGTTGTTTCAATGGAACCTGGTACTCTATTTGCCCACAAAGGAATGAATGCTTTGATCCCAAGGTACAACCTGCCCAAACATGGTTGGTGGTTAGGAGTCAGGGGGATAGCCACAATTATTGCTCAAACTCGGATTCTGACACCTACTAGCCCAGCAACTTTTTTGTTTGATGTATGCAAGGTGTCCCAATGGCCCACCTCATGTGGAACATCCTTGTCCTGGCATAGGACATATTCTCACGCCGATATATATATATGCCCCTACCAGAATCCTACTGCGAGGGGGAGGTGGGATTGCAGTGGTAATGTGGCTGAGAGGTACTGCCCATATTGGAGCTGTGCTCTGTGGGCCACGTACATCTCGGGAAGGGGGATTAACTTGCAAATCTCACGTGCTTTGGAGTCTAAAGACTGCTCCCTGTATAACTGTAATTGGGTTAATATCACCATTCCTAATCCCCAGGACTGGATTGCAAAATATGGGCCCATGACCCCTCAGGAACATATGAAGAACTTCGTCCTCTTTATCCCACTACTCAAAATTTGGATGAATGTGAAACTGCACACTAAATCTCTTGATGTGGGTGTAGTTTCAAAGGGGGGAATGAAGCAGGACCAATTAAGGCATATAAAATATGGACATTATAGAAATCTAGGTCATAAGTTAGAACAAACCTACAGGTCAAATTTACTTCTGTATTTTGTCTGCTGCGAAATGAAGGAACTTATATTTTAAGGAAGTAAAGCTCTGCTTCTCTTGCAACTAAGGATGGGAATGGAAAATTACTGTTGGTGTAAGATAACAGAATAAGCAAGAAAAACATATCCTCTTTTTGTGTTCCTGCCGTAACACAGGATATTGCATTTATCTGTCCTAAGATGCGTGTATAATCAGTTGACCGTAATTTGTGAAAGTGTTAAAGGTAAATGCCCAGACCTATGCTGAGGTCATTCTGGGTATAAAAAAACCACCCCAGATGCAGCTGGGTGTTCAGAATTTGTCATGCTAATGCTCTGAACGTGTTGCGCAATAAACCTGATTTCCTCCACCTTTTCCGTGGTCTTGAGTCCTGTCTTCGACATATGACTTGCTGCTACAGATTCACACGGCATAGCGGATTGACGTGCCTCAGCTGTTTTACTCACCAGTGCTGACATAGAAGGTACATTTTTAAGCTTAAAATTGGTGTTTTTTTAACGTTACGCATGTGCGCACACACCAAACCAGTTGTTAAACAGGTTGCAGCCCACCACTGGATCTCATCTGTCTGTCAACTCTGCTCCTCATTGCACATAATACCCAATGGAGTGCCAAATAATGATCAGATAAAAGAAAGGTGGCTCTGCTTCAAAGAGACATGGAATATCTCAGCACTAAACAGTCTGAAAATTGTGGTAATTTTGTGGTAATGACCAGAGGTGGTATTCAGCAAGTTCTGACCAGTTCTGGAAAACCGGTAGCAGAAATGTTGAGTAGTTCAGAGAACCGGTAAAGACCACCTCTGACTGGAGATTTTACAGTATCCTTCCCCTGCCATGCCCACCAAGCCACGCCCACAGAACTGGTAGTAAAATAATTGAATCCCACCACTGATAATGATCATAAAAGACAAGAAGGGAAGGCTGTTTGCCACTGTGTTTGACATGGACCAGAAAATGTTCAGTGGAATTTAGTGAGATGGAGTGCAATGAACAGTCTACATCCAAATGTCATGCAGAGAACTTACTCTACCACAGATCTACAGGAAATGTCTTGTTGAATCTGGGAAATATGCCAATTTGATAGAAGCTTTTTATGGGAAAGGTATATCAGAACTATAGTTTCAGATTCTAGAATGAAAGTGGTAAAGAGATCCTTCTGTTGTGAAAAGAAATGAAAAGCCTAAGTCCTGCAGAACAAAATGAAGATTTAACATTGATTTGAGTCCTGGAGATTAGTTTTGTTCCCTCACTCCCCAATCCTTACACCTTTCCTTTTCATCCTAGCTGTATTCACCATAAGAAAACACATTTGCTTTTTTCCAGTTTCTTATTCCAGATATGCATGTTATTTATTCATTTTTAAGAACAGAGTAACATTTTTTTCAGGGATTAAAAGAAAATCCACCTATTTAGAGTACCTGTTCTTTCTCTATAGGCAAGTTTGTAATGAGTTCAGATTTCAACCTGAACAGATTTTTTTCCAGTACATGCTGTTTTAAATAAACATTATTAGATTCAGATGTATGCATTCAGAAAAGAGTAAAAATGTTTAGGCATCATAAGTGATTATTTGGGTGCAAGGAGGCGAATATGTAAGTAAGTAATAAAAGATAAGCCATTGTGGGGCTTTTTTCCCAAGACATGGAATTTATTATCTGAACTACAAGAGTGGAGATTTCTCATCTGTACAAATGGTTTATGCATTTGGTTTATTTAGCATTGTTTTCAGCATTTCAGAGATAAAATAAGTATTATAAATGGTGGCTTTCTTGTATAAAAAGCAATACAAGGCTTTGTTTTCCTATCCACTGGCATCGGGAAGAGCAGATCAGTCCAAGCACTTCAGCTCAAGAAGGTTGTAGTTTGAATGTCTGGCTGGAATGTCTGAGCAACAAATTGCATTTAGACTTCGGAGGGAGGAGCCGGGGAAAGCCGGCTGCCGGAACATGCTGCAGCAGCTCCTCTTGGTTTTATGTTATTTTATCTATTTTTAGTACACCCACTGGATCCTTTTTATTGAAATAATATTTTCCGGAGAAGATAACCGCATAGACCACAATACAGACAAAAGGTTTTTGTTTTGCTGAGGGCTAACAAGACATGGGGAAAAGAAAGAAGCACCATGGCACTAGCCCAGGATGTCTCCCACCAGTGAAGAGTGCAAAGCAACCAAGAATTGAGGAGCACATTGCTGGCAAGAGATCTGTAAATAAAACTAACCCCCCCTCCATTTCCAACAAACTTGGGAAGTTAGAACTGGACCTGCAAAGAGATCTGACAAAACATCAGACTTTCCCGATCTAGTGGGGGAGGAGCAAAATGACTGCCAGATTTTTTCACAAACAACTAAGCCAGTTACAGCTGATATGGAGACTGTGATAAAGACTAAAAAGATTAACAATAATCTAATTCAAAGTGAGGAGAGCTTACCCTGGGAGAATACAACAGAGTTTATGACAAAACAATGCCTTCTCACAGCACAAATGGTTGTCTCAATATTTGAACAATTAATAACCACCCAAACACAATGTAGAGACACTAAGAAAAGATATTGCTGTCTTTCTGCAAGCACAGCATAGAGCAACAGACCCCACCACCAATGTGCTTACAGCAGACCTGGGTAAATCCCATACTCAGGATATGGAAGAAGAAAAAGAACAAAGACCCAGGGAAACAGTTAAAAAAACCTGTTAAAAAGTGGCAGCCCTCTCAGAAAAACAGCCCTTCTCTAGACAAGGCAACAAGAGGAGGAGGTATCAATAGAGAAGTTTCATTGGAAGCCAGGAAAGCATCTCCCCTACAATCACATCGCTCATTGCAAACACAACAGATTGCTTTGAGAATCCATATGAACAGACTTAATATGGACGTGCATTACTAAGAGTGCTATACTAAATTCCCTAAGTCAGCTTCTTCACTGCCATCGGGGGCAGATTGATCTTCGTGCTGTGGAGTGGCTTCCTGAGGTCCCAAATTGGAAGTGGATACTCCTGTCTTTCAAGCAACCCACCATACCACTGATGCTGTTTATGATGAAGGCACATCTAGCTTCCTTCCAAATTTTTCCCATCAGAGTTTTTTGTGAGGAAAAGGTTAAACCTTTAATTGTTAACATGCGAGCTCCCATGGCTGCTGTCTCTTCTGCATTCTCAACCTTGGAAAAAAGAGTGAAAGAACGTGGGAGTCAGCCAGCCTTGGTCGGTGAAGATCTACTTAACAGCACAGAAACGGGCCTCATTAATGCTTTTGGAGCTCTCCCAAGAAAAGAACAAGCTAACATATTATTCAAGCTAGAAAATTTAAAGAAATCCTTGTTGGTCACAATGGACACTGCTGAATCACTTATAGATCTGGTCTCCCCAATAATTGAACCTCTTACTTCTCCCCCAGAGGGCAAGGGACTGCACGAATATGAGATGGAAAACAGAAGCCAAGATACACAGGGACCACTAGAGGCTCTGGTAGAGATCCTTATGTGAATATCCTATGACACTTTCAACACCACAAGAGATTGGGAGAGGTCCCACAACAGTACCATCATCTCAAAGTCGAATGAAAGCATGACCTAATAACCCCTTGCCCTATACCTAGAGAAGAAGTACAGGAATGGCAAGCTCTGCTAGCTGGTGCTAATTCTGAACAATTTTCTCATGAGTCTACACAGGATTCAGATGGGTCTCCCCTCCTTTTAGAGAAAGCTGTTCTGTATTAACATACTCCAAAAGGTTAAATTCTGATTGGTCCATACGAACTACATTCTGATTGGCTGACTCAACAACTGTGATTGGCTCACTTAGAATCAACCGCGATTGGCCGAGCCGATCGCGGGAGATTCAAAGTGCTGTCATTGGCCGACAAGCCGCGAGCAATCCCTATATGAAGGGCTGCCGCGGCTCCAAGATCTTGTACAGATCTTAACATAAAATAAAGAGCTTGAAGTGCACTGGTCTCGCGTCTCTTTTGTACCGATCTAACACTGGCGACAAGGGTGGGATCGTGAGACACAGAGACCAACAGAGCACGTGGTGAACCAACGCCAAAATCCCGACGAGATGGCCGGCAACAACTCACCACCCGCACCCTTCGACCAGGCTGCCGAGGACTGGGAATCATACATTGACCGATTCCCAATGTTCCTCGAGAGCAGCAATCTAAAGGATGCCAATGGACAGAAGAAGAGGGCCGTGTTCCTGACGCACTGCGGGCCCGCAGTGTTCAAGATGGCCAAAGCCCTAGCCAAACCTGCAGACGTGAAAGAGATGGACTGGCCCGACCGGCTGCTGCGGAGCCACTACGCCCCCGCCGTGCCCAACCTCATCCGACGGCACGAATTTTATCGGAGGGATCAGAAAGAGGGTGAGAGAATCAGCGACTTCATGGCCAGACTCAGGGACCTCGGGGGCATGTGTGGTTTCACTGACATGGACGAGGCCCTGTGAGACCGCATGGTCCTCGGGCTCAGGGACCCCATCCTCCAGAGCCGGCTGATGGCAAGGGCGGACATCTCAGTCACCAAGGCCATCGCCGAAGCAACGGCAGCCGAAGCCACCAAGCAGTCTGCGGCCCGGATGCAGCAGATGAACGCAGCAGACCGACCCACAACCGTGGAGACGGCACCAACCCTGGAAGCACGTCCAGAGGCCAGCCACAAGACCACCACCACACACCACGGAGACCTCGACTCCTTCTCAGACACCGAGGACGAGGAGGAGGAGATCCACCAACTGCAGACGGAATGGGACTGGCAGGATCGGCGAGGTCGTAAGTCGGGGTTCCAGTGCGCTGGGTGTGGAGGCGACCATCCCCACTCAGAGTGCCGATTCCTCGATGCCATCTGTCGGCACTGCGACAAACGGGGGCACATCACCAAGGTGTGCCGGAACAAGAGGAACCACAGCCCCCGGCGATGAGACGGCAGCCCCCGGCGATGAGACGGCACCCCCCCAGGACCAGAGACTGACACGCCGAGAGCCGATGGAGCCGGAACGGGTGGAACAAGCGGTTCAGCGAGGCCCAGCGAAAAGAAGAGACCCATCAGACGGTCATCATCGGGCACTCAACGACCCTCGACGCCCGGAAAATACACGTGGAGGTAGGCATCGAAGACCAGCCATGCAAGATGGAGGTAGATTCCGGATCCTACCTCTCCACAGTCTCCTGGCATACAATCAAGCGCCTGGTGCCTACCATCCACAGGAGCGAACTAGAAAACCAGAAGCTGACCCTGAAAGATTATCGGGGAACCGCATTTCCGTGGTCGGGATTGGACATTTTAAAATAACTTTCAAGGGGCGTACAGAGGTACTTCCGCTCACCATTGTGAACAAAGACCGCCCAAGCCTGCTGGGACTGCAATGGTTCACGCCATTGGGGATCGAGGTGACGGGCATCAACCACGTCGCTGAGGCGGACTGGGAAGAAACGCTCATGAGGGACTTCCAGGAGGTCTTCAATGGCGACCTAGGCAAGTACCGGGGGTCCCCAATATCTTTCAGCCTAAACCCGAACATTGACCCAATCCGCTTTAAGCCACGGCAAGTGCCATTCGCGCTCAAGCCCAAAATCGATGAGCAGTTAGACAAGCTCATCGCGCAAGGGGTTTTAGAGCCGATAGACCATGCCCGGTGGGAAACTCCTATAGTCACCCCGATCAAGCCGGATGGGTCAGTGAGGAACTGTGGTGACTACAAGGCCACCGTCAACCATGCCCTACAGCAGAGCGCTTACCCTGTCCCAGTAGTACAGCACCTTCTGCACTCACTGGGGGGAGGCAAAGTCTTCGCGAAACTCGATCTGGTGCAAGTGTACCAGCAGCTGCCAGTCGACGCCGAGACAGCAGAGGCGCAAACCATCGTAACCCACCAGGGGCATTCTTATGCAAAAGACTCCAATTCGGAGTCAGCGTGGCACCAGGGGTATTCCAGAGCCT
This sequence comes from Notechis scutatus, assembly GCF_049901735.1. Taxonomy (NCBI): domain Eukaryota; kingdom Metazoa; phylum Chordata; class Lepidosauria; order Squamata; family Elapidae; genus Notechis; species Notechis scutatus. The sequence goes on along the minus strand of NC_142009.1, from coordinate 128,892,879 downwards.
CATGGAGAGACTGTTACAAGGGATAAAAGGGGTGGTGCCCTATTTCGATGATGTACTAGTGTCAGCTGCAAATAAAACCCAATTAGAGAGCCGCCTAAGGGAGGTCTTACAGAAATTCAAAGAAACCGGGCTAAAAGTGAAAAAAGAAAAATGTCAACTTTGCACAGAGAAAGTTGAGTTCCTGGGGTACCTTCTAGACAAAAATGGAATCCACCCCATGGGAAAAAAGGTCAAAGCCATCAAAGAAGCCCCTAGACCGCAAAATAAAATTGAACTGCAGGCTTTTCTTGGGCTTATTAATTTTTACAATGTTTTCCTGCCCCAGAAGGCGACCACAGCGGAACCCCTTCATAGGCTGCTGGACAAAACAGCCACCTGGACCTGGGGGAAGCGGGAAGAAAACGCTTTCAAACAAATAAAAAACCTACTAACGTCAGACGCAGTCCTCATACAATACAGCGAGACCCTACCTTTGACCGTGACCTGTGACGCTTCACCCTTTGGTGTCGGGGCCATCCTCAGCCACATGCTCCCAGACGGGAAAGAAGCACCCATCGCTTTCTTCTCAAGAACGCTGTCCAAGCCGGAGAGAAACTACAGCCAGCTGGACAAGGAGGCCCTAGCCGTAATCACTGGTGTGAAGCGCTTTCACGAATACCTATACGGTAGGACCTTTTCAATTATTACCGATCACAAGCCGCTGCTAGGGATACTGGCAGGGAACAAGGCCACCCCGAACATACTGTCACCGAGGATGACAAGGTGGTCCGAGTTCCTTGCCGCCTACAGCTACCAGCTGACACACCGACCCGGAAAGAACATCACGCATGCAGGCGCGTTGAGCCGCTCCCCCCTGCCCGACCTGGAGGACGACCCGGCACCCACAACATCAACACTGCACATAGAGACACTACCCAATCCACCCCTGACCGCGTCAGACATTGCCTGAGAAACTAAAAAAGACAAACGTCTGGCGCAGGTCTTGAATTGGGTGGGAAAAGGGTGGCCGGAAACCGACAGCGGCGAACAGTTTAAAACCTTTCGGAACCGGCAGACTGAACTATTTACGCAGAAGGGTTGTATACTTTGGGGGGACAGGGTTGTGATCCCTGAAACTTTGCAAAAAAGGGTCTTGACTATGTTGCATGAGGGGCACCCGGGCATCGTCAAAATGAAAGCCCTGGCCAGGAGTTACGCCTGGTGGCCAGGGATGGACAAACAAATTGAAACTTGGGTGGCCTCATGCAGAAAATGCCAGGAATCCAGACCGAGCCCGCCCTCCACCCCAATCCTGGAATGGGAGACCCCCAGAGGACCATGGTCTAGAATCCATATAGACTTCGCCGGACCTACCAAGGGGCACACATTCCTGATAACGGTCGACACTTACTCCAACTGGCTGGAGGTAAGCGCCATGAAATCCACCACCACAGAGGCTGTTATCAAAGAATTAAGCAGACTATTCACCACCCATGGCCTACCAGATGTGCTAGTGTCAGACAACGGGCCACAATTTACCGCACTAGCATTCGAAAAATTCCTGGCGGAACGGGGCATACGGCATGCGTTGACAGCGCCCGCTCATCCGGTGGCGAACGGGCGGGCGGAACGCATGGTTCGTTACACAAAAAACGCCATAGAAAAAATCGAAAATGGGGACATACAGGACAAAATAAATAAAATGCTACTAATTCAACATATAACACCCAACACAACAACCAACAAAAGCCCGGCAGAACTATTAATGGGAAGAAAGTTACGGTCCCAACTAGACAGACTGCACCCCACATACAACCCCGAGAAACCCCCAGACTCATCAAGCAAACACCGCACCTTCAACACAGGAGACACGGTATACACCAAGAATTTCACAGGGGACCCACTCTGGGTACCGGCAAAAATAACCCAGGTAACGGGCCCCCGGTCATACCAGCTACAAATGGACGACGGACGAAGCTGGAAGCGGCACATTGACCAACTAAGGTCAAGAACAACCACCGACAACACGGACAGCACACAAACACCACATACAATCACTAATAAAGAAACCAGAGAGTGGGGGGAAACCTCAAGCAATAAAAGAGGGGAAGAAAACTCTAAAACGCAAACCGAACACCCCCAAACCAAAATAAACCAGCAATACTCACTGACAGACAACGACCCCTCAACAGACGAACAACTGGGAGCTTCACCTGGTAGGAGCAGCCAAGCCAGTTCAACCAGCCCAGAAAGACCAGGCGGGAACAGCGGAATCTGCAGCTCAACCAACCCGGGTGGGAGCTACCACAGTAGGCCCGGCTCACCCTTCCAGGCAGTTCCATTGAGAAGGACGAGAGCGACAGAGAGCCCATCTGAACCGGTCGAAGACCAAACAACAACTGAGCTGCGCAGGTCAAATAGGCAGGTACGGAGCCCCGCCTATCTACGTGACTACATAACCACGTCCTGTAGGACTGAACCAAGAGGGGAGGGGTGTTCTGTATTAACATACTCCAAAAGGTAAATTCTGATTGGTCCATACGTACTACATTCTGATTGGCCGACTCAACAACTGTGATTGGCTCACTTAGAATCATCCGCGATTGGCCAAGCCGATCGCGGGAAATTCAAAGTGCTGTCATTGCCGACGAGCCGCAAGCAATCCCTATATGAAGGGCTGCCGCGGCTCCAAGATCTTGTACAGATCTTAACATAAAATAAAGAGCTTGAAGTGCACTGGTCTTGCGTCTCTTTTGTACCCGATCTAACAAAAGCCAATTTCGTGCACGATGACACCTCAGTCCATTGCAACAACCCTACAACTTCCCTTTGTATAAATCTAATTTCCTGATGAGCGGCAAAAGATGATCCTCTCTCCATTATAACCTGGAATATAGCAGGCTGGACTGTCCCATCAAAAGACCAACTCTTTTTTGATTACATATCACAATTTGACATCCTCTTCTTACAGGAAACCTGGGCCCCTGCAGAGATACAGTGAGATGGTTATTGGACCAACTCTATCCCGGCTGCCCCAAGTAAGGTGGGTGGGAGAGCTAAAGGGGGTATTGTGACACTAGTTAATACAGCCCTGCAATTTAAATGTGTATCACTGCCACCTTTTCAGCCATGGGTTGTGACTACCTTACTTTTATATAAACAGGTGGAGATTTTGCTTTTTAATATCTACATTCCTCCACTCAATAAGAAGGATTTGATCAACAAGATTTGGGATGGCATAGAAGATTTTATCCTTGGCTGTTCAGACAAATACCCCACAGCAGCAATAATTATTGGAGGGGACTTAAATGCTAGGATGGGTCCAAACGATCAACCATTATTTAATCAATTTAAAATCCATTATGATGAGAATGTACCAGAAGAACCCCTGCATTCCAGACAATTTAAAGACCCTAAAACACGGGGAAACTGAACTGCGAAACCCCGAAGAAACACTGATTGGCGGAGACAACAACAACGGAAGCAGCACGGAATCACCGTGCAGCGAAACCGGAACTTAATAAAGATCATCCAAACGCTCCACCGGAACCGGACTTGAGAACAAACCCGGTGGAGCCACGGAAATCATCCAGACAGACCAAATGGCCTGTCTACCTTGAAGATTTTGTTACAGCTCCTCAAACGGAACCCAAGGGGAGGGGTGTTGTGAATGAATAAAATTACTAAGCCTAAATGCAAAGCAGGTTTTGGAAGCCTGCACATTTGATTGGTCCTTAAACAATGAACAAGGATTGGTTCATAACAGGCCCCTGATTGGCCAAGCTTAGGACACTTCTTATTGGTTATTAGTTTGAACTTGATGCACTTAGTATTGGTTAATAGGGTAGCAGCCAACCCTATAAAAGGGGTTACTGCTACCCATAGCTTGCTCTGTTCTGTTTTATTTACTGTTAATAAAGAGTTGAAGTCACTGGTCAGATGTCTGGTCTCCATTACTCTCCAAACATAACAAAAAGACTTGCTAGAACCTATACAAACCAAATTTCTGCGAGCCATCTTAGCTGCACCCAAAGGAACTCCAAATGCCCAGGTAAGAATTGAGACAGGCATGCCTCAAATTCAGGTAAGGGCCTGGAAGATGATGATCATTCATTGTCTAAAAATGCATTTCTGCCCAGAGGGACTGACCCCTCTAGTACTGACTGATAACTACCCCTCCCCCTGGAAACAGGCAATAGGCCACAAGCTGGGCTCTTATGGGCTCTCACCAGTATTCTTAATGTCCCTAGGCTTTGACCAAGCAAAGCAAGAAGTAATCAATAGAATGAAGGACATGGAGTTCCAAGAAGAACTAAATAGGTTGGCTCGCCACAGCAGGGACAGAATTAAACAGGGAGTGTGGAGATCAGCAAGATATCTAAATGATCTGATCTTCCCAAAACAAAGAGTAGCATTCTTCAGAGCCATATTTAATATTCTCCCATCAGCACTCCTTCAGGGCAGGTATAAGAAAACACCAATAGCAGAATGGTATGTATATGTGGTAAAGGAGAAGTTGAAGATATCTCACATGTTTTACTGCACTGTGAGTTATACAGAGTTTATAGGTCATTGTATATTCTCCCCTTACTAGAGATATTGCCAGGGAGGGCAGACAATTTTTATGTAGACTTTATCCTTCAGGATTCAAACCCAGCTATTATGCGTGCAGTGGCAAAATTCTGTGTTGCTGTAATGTCTACTAGAAAGAAATTGGTTACAGAATTATAGCTGTCAATTTGTGACAATTTTGGAGATAGAAGAAACTTTGGAAAATGATATTTACACATATACTTATTGGCTCTCCACTCATATAAACCAGGGAGTGCCCCAACTTCTTTGAGAACATGTATTTTCTTAACAGATGTTTTTATCCACTATTAATGTATTATGTGTCAATATGTTTTATATATATTGTAAATAGTGATGTCTATTGCTGGTCTAAGACTGTAATAAAGTTCTATTCTATTCCTATCACATGCCATAGGGATTTATTTGCAGAAGTTTTGAGATGGTCTTGCCGAGCAGGGCCCTTGATAGATGATCCTGTCCAAAACGCATCCACCTTTTAGAAAATGAGATATTTTCACTCATACTTGGGATAGTTTTTTTCCTCTCCTTTTTCCTCTCAACACCACCACCCACTTTAGTGCCTTCTTCAGCAACTGCTTGATATTTTGAAAGTAAATAACAAGTCTTAATACTTTTATTACTGGATCTGTCATTCACTGAGCAGTGACAACAGGTTTTCCATTATTTCATGGGTGGAAACCTTTATTTAAACAGTAGAATGCTTATTAGTTTTTATTCTCGTACTATTGCTTTGTAAATATTATCATTTCAAGGAGAAGGTTTCATAAAATCCTTCTGAATAATTCCTCAATATCACAGTGTACATGTGCTCGTGTGGATGCTTCCATTATATCTGAAATTCAAACATATCAGATTTCAATGAATTCGGATCCGCTAAAGTGGCTAGACCGATTGTTAAACAAGTATCTGCAAAAACATGGCCTCTTTCTCTCAGAGAGGTGGCTTATGGAGATTCCTGGGGGGGGGTATGAGATAAGTGGCAAAACATACATTATAAAAGTGCCATCAAATAAAGTATCAAGATCTGCAGAAACAGAGTTGGGTATAAGCTGAAGAAAACAATACATCATGACTTAAATACTTGGGTTGAATCAGTGGTGGGATTCAAATTTTTTTACTCCCGGTTCTGTGGGTGTGGCTTATTTGGTGGGCGTGGCTTAGGGTCACATGACTGGGTGGGTGTGGCTTATTGGCCATGTGACTGGGGTGGTCATATGACTGTGTGGACATGGCTTGGTAGTCATGAGACTGGGTGGGTGTGGCCAACTCAATGTCACTCACGTCAAGGGGTGCCTCACCTGGCCCCTCCCCTCCCACCCATTCCTTGTCACACCCAGCCTCAACATATCTATAGTTCTGTAAAAATGTTGTTCACCTTTTGTTGACTTTATTATCTACGTACTATAGATGAACTTTCATAGACCACTGAAAGGAGGAAATACCTCACATGCTTTGCCCAAGAGGGTGATAGGCAACAGGCTTTTAGGGAGTTGCCAGAAAAGTGGGGGGCAATGTATTTTCCAAAGCACCAGAAGGCAAACAATGTATTTTCCAAAGCAGGATGGAAACTGAACAGAGAGAGAAGCAACCTAAAAATAAGGAGAAACTTCCTGGCAGTGAGAACAATTAACCAGTGGAATTGCTTGCCACCAGATGTTCTGGGTGCTCCAACACTGGGAGTTTTTAACAAAAGACTGGACAGCCATTTCTCTGAAATGGTATAGGGTTCCCCTCAAGGTCCCTTCTAAGTGCTATTCTGACACCTTTCCCAGGACCTCTACTCAGAATTTGGCACCCTCAGTTTTCCTACCTGAGCAGGAGGTTGGACTAGAAGACCACCATAGTCCCTTTCAACTCTGTTAAACCCACCTGTGTTTATGCTCTGGACTATTGACATGTAAACCCTGAAAAATACCTGGGCAAAAGAAAGGCAATAAAATCACTCTAGGTGTAGGGACAGTGTAAAATATTAATATATGATAAATAATGGAATAATTAAAAATAATCGCTCTGAGTTTTCTTTTCCCCCTTCTTTCTTTTTCTCTCTCTCTCTCTTTCTCCCCCTTCCTCTTTCTCTCTTTCTCTCCCTTCCTCTTTCTTTCTTGCTCTTTCTTCCTTTCTTGCCCTTCCTCCCTTTCTTCCTCCCTCCCTTTCCTTCCTTAACTCACACATGCACACCTTTTCTTGGAGGAATTTATTGGGCAAACTCCAGAACAGCGAGCAGCGGGACAATGAAGAAAGCAGCAGCCCTGGAACATCCATCTGCCCTCCCTTTAGAAGCACATGGGTGGCGGCTTGTGGGGGTGCCCCGAAAGGCAGGGAGAAAGGGAACAGAAAGCCTTTCCATTTGCATTCTCTGTTGCACTGGGGCTGTGGCTAAGGGGGCAGCGGAGGCAGCGGCAGGGACACCTCAAAAGACAGGGAGAAAGTGAACGGAAAGCCTTTCCATTCACTTTCTCTGCTGCGCTGGAGCTGGGGCTGAGAGGGGCGGCGGCAGTGGGTGGGGGTGCCCCAAAAGGGAGACCAGGAACTCCTGGGCCTGCTTCCCATAGCTGCGCTGAGGCTGCCACTGTCCCCCCGCCCTCTGGACTGACACAAAAAATAGTGTATGGTACGGACTTCATACCTATTCCAGAGTGGCCACATAATGATCAGGAAACCATAACACCTGTTCAATGATCTGAGGAAAAAAAGACACATGGACATCAGTACAAGAAGCTTTATGTCATGCTTTTATTGCATATAAAACCCAAGCTGACAAATGAAGGGCCGAGCCTAAATCTTTTAGAGTCAGAGATCTTGTATATCTTTCAACAAAATATATAAAAATAGGACTCCCATGCAAGAAATTGGGATCAAAGTATATCGGACCATTCCCTATAGTGAAATTTGTTAACTTTGTAACCATGCAATTGAAATTTCCATCACGGTTTAGACAGATACATCCCGTCTTCCATGTTAGTTTATTAAAACCTGTTAATATGGAACAAATGATTTCACAACCAACACTACCCGGACCGATACAAGATGACCAATATGAGATTGGGGAAATATTGGATTCCCAAATGCACAGAGGGATATTGCAATATCTGGCACGATGGAAAGGGTATCCTCTTGCAGATGTTTCGTGGGTAGTCCATACCGATGTACACGTTCCCCTTTTGTGTAATCATTTCCATCAGAAATATCCTATGAAAGAGGGAGTTAATGAACATAACTGTACTATTCACATCCCTATTTCTATTTCCCAGGTAGACCTATGGTAGAGGGGGCAGCCTGTTGGGCTACGCCTGTATTGGCACCCAACATCCGTGGCATGTTAACTCCCAGAAGGATTGACACTCTCATATGATGTCGCTGAATCACCTGGGAGGCAATGGCTGAGAGGCAATGGCTGGGCAAGCTCTGACATTGCTCTGTTGCCAATGATGACTGGATGGGGAAGCCCCTGACATTAACTAGGATTCATCTGCAAAGAAGCAAGACCTAGCTGGGAGGAGACGGCGGGGGGTGGGGAATCACCTTGGTGGGAATCCTAAATCGCTGCTGTTGGTTTGAACTCCTGGGGGGTGTGATTTGTGCATACTGCAGGCTGTGGGAAAGGGGAGTAGGTGGGGATCAGTGCTAGGCAAGCAGGCGCATTAGGATACAGGTTTTAAAAGAAGTTAGACATAATAGGAAAGGGTAATTGGGAAACGAGCATAGGGTGGAGGTAGAAGCGATTAGGTGGGTGGAGTAAAGGAATAAAATACACTGGAAGGCAAAAACGCTCCCAGTGCTAACCTGGTTTAATCCGTTCTTGCTGAATGCTGTGTGCGTAGAAGAATAAAGGAATTTCAAACTTTACAGTTTGTTGACTCATATTTCTATCTACGAGTATCCAGATCAGCGGCTGAGATGAAGCATATAGAGTACACACAAATTATGTGTGGAGAAATAAACAGGCAAGAGAAGTTAGTGTGTGGTTCGCAAGGAAAATAACCAGGGATCAGCTAAACGGAAGAAGAGACGAGCCATTGATTTATAAAGGAAAGGAGGTGGTGACCCTGAAGCAGATACCTAGAAGGATTAGGGAGCAGAGGAGAAATTATCAATCCCTATCAACCCAATTGGTCAAGAACAGGATGTTTAGGTGGCTCATGCCAGGACTTCTGGTATCCTGGTGTCACGACTCCAAGGTGGTTCCGTGGAGCCGCAACAACAGTCTGTGTTCCTACCGGACTGTGCTCCTGAGTTTCCTGCGCAACTGGCATGGATCGTTTCCATATAGTGCCTGGTTTGATTCCCTCCGTGGCCGTGGTGTTCAGGGAACTTAGGTGGCGCAGGATGGCGATTGCGGATGGATGCAAATTGATGACATCAGATGCCTAAGGAATGATTACGACAGAATGTGGCTTGCTGGAAGCAGTGATACAAACTGTGGAGGGATTGTCAAATTTTGTGGGTGGTGGATGGTGTTGGTGACAGCGATACTAATGGTAATGGTGCTAGTTACATAAAGTTGATAGCCTGTGTATTTGACTGTAAATAGTAACGTGGTATGAATGTGTCCTAATGTAATGATTATGCCGGATGATGGTAATGTATTAGCGGCCAGATGATGGCTACATCGATTAAGTAATTAGATAATGTGTTACATGCATAAATACAGCTCTGGCTGCAGATAAAGCCAGAGCGGACTTTAAACTATTATGCTTTGTTGTTACCCGATGTTTTGGCATGGAAAGAAAATAAAAGCTCACTACTTGTCCAGCGTGAGTGGTCTTTTACATCAGGGGTCCTCAACCACCGGGCCGCGGACCGGTACCGGTCCGTGGAGCACTCTGTACCGGGCCGCAAATAAAATAAAAAATAAAAAAATGGCGGCTTTCTTCGCCTTCGGTGAATGCTGCTGGGATCGGGGATCAAGGACACAAATGAAAGAAGGGGAGGGAGGAAGCAACCGAAGCCTGTCCTGCTCTCTGGCTCAGCAGCTTCGGTTTCCTCCCGCCTCGTTCCTCTCTCAGTCGCTCTCTCGCTGCTCCACTAGCCCAGGAAGAAACTGCTTCAAAGAAGCCGGGTGGTGGTGGTGGCTTTTCCTGTCGCCGCAGCTCCTCCGAAGCGCCCGTTCACCCCCACCCCGCCCGCCCGCGCGCGCTTCAATTCAGTGCTCCGTTCTGCCTGCCTGCCTGCCTGCCTTCGTTTGGGAGCAGCTTCGGCTGAGAATAATAACTATTCGCCTCAGTAGGATGCAGTTTAGTGAAAAATGTGTAGGGTGAAAAAACTTGCTACCAAGGCTTCCGGTGGCAAGATAAGGACGTGTAGCGGTGCAGAAGCCCGTCTGCGGTTTCAGTGTATCTCTTCTTGCACTTGGTGCGATCCCTAGAGGATACCCGAATCCCGGACAGATTCGTGTCAGCGTGGGGGAATCTCAGGTTGCAGTGTGGGGGAAGGCAACCCCCTTGAAGACCTTCAGAGCCCAGCGTGCAAGAGCCAGCCGCCTGTCAATGGCGGCTCCAAAGTCCGGACTGCCTCCGATGTGAAAAGCGAGTAAGTGACAGTTCATAATATCAGTGGAGAAAGAGGTGGCAGGAAGAGCTTAATGGTGGAGCGTGAGATCGGCAAGTGATTTTTTGTGTTAATATCTGTCGGAAGCCTGAAAGAAAAGCAGCTAAAAAAGCAAAAGTTTGACTAGCGTGGGTGGAAAGGCTCGGCAGACGGAAGTGAAAGTGTGGATTATAGTGATTGAAAGGAGAAGACTACGAAGTTAAGAAGAAATTGTTGGAAAGAGTCGGAAAGCGGTGGAGAATTTTGAATTCTTGAGTGGACTGTTATATTGATAGACTTCCTAGGTTAAAAACCCGAAGAGGAGCGAGGCTGGTGAAGAAAGGGAAACGCGGCACCATACGAGATACATTGAATCTCCGAAGTCATTGCAACAAAATAGCAGACACTATTTGCTCAATAGACCTTTAACTGATCCCGAGGAGAACTTTATTCTATTCTAGACTAACTGAGGTGAAGGCTGTATGTGAAGGAAATCAAGATATTGAACTTAGAAGCACTTACAAAAAAAAAATGTAATTTGGAAGTTTTGGAAGAGACTGATTGCTGGCAGCTATTATTCAGCACTTTTTGCCTCCCTGCTTCCGGTGTGTTTGAAGAAAAGTACAGAATCCCAGAAACGGTGGACTTAAATCTGACTCTAAAAATCCATCTTCTTATCGCCTTCCCCTATTCCTTCTCGGTTTTCCCTTGGTATTACTCTGTTAAACTTTTTACTCTCTCTACTATTTACTGATTTTTTGATGTTAAGGCGAATTCCTTTTCTCTTTTCATTTTCTCTCTATAACAGCTATAAATTTATCTATTTAGGAAAGGTATATTGATTGTTAGATTGAACTGCTAACTGATTTAATTGTTTTGAATAATTAGTAACCTTAAGGATTGTCATACTTTGACCAGTTTGATGAAAATAGCAAGAAGGTGAACTACATAATTAATAAGTATTAGATTTAATATTATTTAATGCTATAGTAGTATAATTTAGTGTGTGAATATAATCAACTTATTGGGGGAAAAGTAATACCGTTTTGGCTCAAAAATATAGGTGACTTAGAATACTTAGAATGTTTAATACTAAGACAGGGTTAGATAAGATTAGATAAATATATATATATATATATATATATATATATATATATATATATATATATATATATATATATATATGTTTTCTTAAGTTTTCAGGGTACTTACATGTATGGTGTTCGGCTTGGTTCGGGTATTTTCCCACGCCATTGTAGTTCTTTTAAAGTTGTAGCAACGTTTCAGCAGAATCTCATCTGCCATCATCAGGCTTCTGTATTGTGTCCGTCTGTGGGTCAGACTTTTACAGTGGTTTCAGATTTAAATTTGGGGCAGCCTATTGCTGTGCCAGAATGGTTTTTCTTCATCCTGATTGGTTGGGAGTCTTGGTCTGTGTTTATTGGTCTCGGAGTTTGCTGTGTTCTGCTTGATGGGTGTCTCTGATATCTTCTGTCTGTTTTTGGCTCTTTTTGGTTTCCCTATTCACTCAAGTCCCGATAAAAGAGACCCTTGAAATCATCAAAAATAAATACCAACCAGCCAAACACCTCATGGAACTAACAGAACACTGCTTAACCAACACATATTTCATATACAAAGGACAAAGATACAAACAAATAGAAGGAGCCCCCATGGGATCACCACTGTCACCTGTCATTGCTAACCTGTTCATGGAAGAATTCGAATCCAGAGCCCTGGCCAATGCCATCCTCAAACCCAAACTATGGTTAAGATACATCGATGACACATTCGTGATTTGGCCCCATGGACAAGAAAACCTAAACAATTTCCTAACACACCTAAACAGCGCACACCCCAAAATCAAGTTCACCATGGAAACAGAAACAAACAAACAACTACCATTCCTAGATGTACTAATCTACAAAAAACAGATGGCACACTAGGACACACCATATACCAGAAGAAAACACACACCAACCGCTACCTCAACGCCCAATCCCACCACCACCCAGCACAGATAAACTCCGTGGCTAAAACACTAATTACCAGAACCAAACGCCTGGCAGACAAGACACACATTAAGGCTGAACTATGCACTCTGACTAAAGTACTGACAGCCAACGGCTTCCACAAAAGCAAAATCACCAGCTTGATCCACAAAAACACACTGAAACATAATAGAGACCCAGAAGATGAACAGACCTATGGAACAGCTGTCCTGCCCTACATAAGAGGTACTACAGACAAAATTAGTAAGGTACTACACAGACATCACATCAGGACTGCCTTCAAAACAGACAGAAAAATAGCAGCCATCCTTAGCAACCCCAAAGATAAAATTGACCTGGAAAACCAAGGCATATACGAAGTCCCCTGTGCATCATGCCCGGCCACATACATTGGACAGACCAATAGAAGAATAAGTACCCGCCTGGATGAACACAAAAATGCAGTCAAAAAGCTGGAACACACTTCCTCACTAGTCCAACACATGGAAGCTACAGGTCATAGCATCAACTTCAATGGCACCAAAACCCTGGCCACTATGGAAAACCCTAGCCACAGAGTCATCAGAGAAGCCATAGAGATTGAAAAAGACCAGAAAGCATGAACAGAAGAGATGATTCCACCAGGCTGTCAATCATTTGGAAGCCTGCACTCACAAACAAAAAAATATCCACACCACAAGCCAGGCAAACACCTGGGCACAAACAGATCCCCCTGATACCTCCAGCTCAAACACACCCCAACCAGGCACCCAGATGAAACCCAGCTTCCTAACTAATGATAGCCGTCCATTTACCCGAAGCCAAGCTGCACTAAAGGCCTCCATTAAAGTAACACAATGCTGCCAGCCAATCAAGATACAAAAAGAGCCAAAAACAGACAGAAGATATCAGAGACACCCATCAAGCAGAACACAGCAAACTCCGAGACCAATAAACACAGACCAAGACTCCCAACCAATCAGGATGAAGAAAAACCATTCTGGCACAGCAATAGGCTGCCCCAAATTTAAATCTGAAACCACTGTAAAAGTCTGACCCACAGACGGACACAATACAGAAGCCTGATGATGGCAGATGAGATTCTGCTGAAACGTTGCTACAACTGAAACCTGGTTGGACTTGACATATTACTTGTTATATATATTTATCATATGGAATGTCATATAGTGTTCTATAGTGTTCTATAGTATTTGAATATAGATTGTACAAAATTATATACATGATCAAGGACATAAGATCAAAAATAATATATATTTATATATTTTAGTTACTACCTAAGAGCACAGAATTCAACTACATAGTAGATAGGTAGACTAAGTAATTAGATATTGAAATTCTAACATAAGGGTTATAATACTGAATGGTAATTTGGGACAACATAACTAATATAATCCAACAGCAAAAACAAATATTAAAAGAAATGACTTCTACAACCACGGCCCTGAAAACGGGAAGGAAGGCTACCCCGACTTTAACAACCACTCTGGCAACAGCTTCGCCTACAATCCAAAAAACCACAGAAGAATCGCTAACGGGAAAAACAAACCAATGTCTCGAATGCTAATATACAATCAACTTTGTTAACCCTGCAAGAATCAATGACAAAACTTCAAGAGATAATGATTAAAAATCATAATGAAACAAGAGTGGATATTAGTGAATTAAAAGAAGAGATGGGAAAGTTAAAAGCCGAGATGAAAGTGGACATTCTTAAGGTAGAGGAGAAGATTGGAACACTACAACAGGCTCTTGAAAAAAATGAAACAATGATAAAAGAAATAGAGACAAGGACGGAACGAACGGAAAAGAATTTGGAAAGAGTAGACGAAGAATTAAAAAATGTAAGCAAAGAAATGGAAGATTCATTGGTCTACCTAGAAATGGATAAGGCGGCTGCATACCTGAGATTCCAGAATGTGGAGGAATCTAAGGAAGAAGATCTGGAGCAGCTAATGGCAGAAATATTGGCCGAACTATTAGGAAAAGAGAAAGACGACATACTCAGGCAATTTGATGAAGTCTACAGGGTCAGCACCAACTATGTGAGACGTCATAAATGCCCAAGAGAGGTCCACATTCATTTTGCGAGAAGGAGTGTTTGAGATATAATATTTAGGATGTCTAGAGATGGAACAATAATGTATAAAGGCAAAGAAATTTTGATCCTTAAGCAAATTCCAAGGAAAGTAAGGGAAATAAGACGAGACTATAAATTTCTAGCCAGTTATCTAAATCAGAAAAGAATTCTATTCAAATGGTTAATCCCGAAGGGGATGTTAGTAACATGGAAAGGAAAATCAAAATAGATTCTATGGAACGGGCTCAACGCCAACGGTGGCATTGACTTCTGTGATAATGAAGTGCTTCGAGCAGTTAGTTCGGAAATACATTATTTCTTGCCTTCCTGCTACCTTTGACAATTATGTTTGCTTATAGAACAAACAGATCTACTGAGGATGCTGTCAATACTGTTCTTCATACTGCCCTATCTCATTTGGAGAAAAAAGGAACGTATGTCAGAATATTATTTGTTGATTTTAGTTCTGCTTTCAACACAATATTACCCCACAGATTGATGTCTAAGCTTAATGATCTGAAGCTACCGGACTCTATATGTTGGTGGATTCTGAATTTTTTTATCACATCGTTCACAAAGGGTTAGGATGAATGAACATATCTCTTCTGCAAAGATTCTCAATACTGGCACTCCTCAGGGCTGTGTATTGAGTCCACTTTTATTCACTATTTATACGTCTGATTGCACCTCTATTCATCTGAGTAATAAGATCATTAAGTTTGCAGATGATACAACGTTGGTGGGGCTCATTTCTGATAATGATGAGTCTGCGTACAGGGATGAGGTTCATCAGTTGTCCCTCTGGTGCAAAGTAAACAATCTTATTTTTAATATAAATAAGATGAAGGAATTCATAGTGGATTACAGGAAGAGCAGTTCGGATATCCAGCCGTTGTACATCGATGGTGTTTTGGTAGAACAGGTGGCAGAATGTAAGTTTCTAGGTATCACCCTGAAACAAGATCTAACATGGTGGGCAAATACTTTAGCCCTAGAAAAAAAGACTCATCAACGATTGTATTTTTTAAGACTTTTAAGATCACAACAACTGCCAGAGAGTCTGTTGGTTGCCTTTTATCGAAGCTCTATAGAGAGCATTTTATCCTATTGCCTCTGTGTGTGGTTTAGGAGTTGTACAGAGGCGGAGAAAAGGGCACTCCAAAGAGTGATAAAAAGGGCACAAAAGATCAGCGGATGTTCTCTTCCCTCATTGGAGGATTTGTACAACATGGGATGTAGAAGGAAGACACAAAAGATCTTGAGAGACCCTTCACTTCCAGGCCACTCGTTGTTTGAGACCCTACCATCAGGAAGATGATATAGAGTGCTGAAAGCCAGGACAAGTAGATTTAAACATAGCTTTTACCCAAGTGCTGTGATCAGGTTAAATGCAGGGTTATGAATCTGGTGGTCTTAACATATATATATCCTGGTTTATAGTTTTTAACTGTTAATTGTTTCAATTTGTTTTACATTGTTATTTGTATATGTCTTTTGGTGTTGTTCAGTTGTATGTTGTGAAAGAGCACCTTATTTCGTTGTTCTCAGGTTCTGAGTACAATGACAATAAATTTATCTTATCTTATCTTATCTTATCTTATCTTATCTTATCTTATCTTATCTAGTAGGCACAGAAGACCAAAATAGTAAGGAGGAATTAAAAAGAAATTCACAGGAAGACCAAAGTCACCATAGAAAAAAGAAGGATCCCCAAGAAACCAAGGGAACGACTACCCACCTCAGGAGAGAGAAGAATCTAGTCCACAGCAAGCACAAGGAGAGAGTGGAATTATCACGAGACAAAGAGCAAAACAGATCTAACTAAATGGATAAAGAAAAGAAACTTCTATCCATCAATATAAATGGTTTAAATTCGACGACAAAAAGGAAAAGGATAATAGCTAAATTAATTAAACAAAACGCCGACATAATATGTTTACAAGAAACTCACATAAGGAAAGTAGATGAAAGATATTTAGACTGCCCTAAACTAGGGAAGCTATTTACTGCACCAGCAGATTTTTAAAAAGGGGGGGGGGGATTGCAATATACGTGAAAGATGACCTAAAAGCAGATTCAGTTTGGTCAGACCCGCAAGGAAGAACTCTGGTTTTACAGATCTCGATTAATACCATTTCAATTCTATTAGTAGCAATTTATGCCCCAAATGAAGACCAGAAAGAGTTTTTTAAATATTTACATAAAAAAATAATAGGATTTGAAAAAAGGAATATCTGTATTATAGGAGATTTTAACTCTATTGCTGATTACCAAAAGGACCATAGTAATGCGAGGAAGAACAAAAAAGGAAAAAGAGAGTTTCCCAAGACATGTAAGGAAATGATGAGAGTTAAATTTGGTGGACTTATGGAGAAGATTATACCCCGAAGAAAAACAATTTACATTTTACTCTAACCCACATCAAATATGGACAAGAATAGATATGGCGTGGATGAATGGGGAAATTGCAAATGAAATAAAAGGAATCGAAATTTTACCAAATGAATGAGCTGATCATAACCCAATTCAAATAATTTGGAAAGGTAGGGAAAAACCAAAGAAAAGATGGACATTAAACACCCAATTAATAAGAGAAAAAGAGTATACTAATACTCTTAAGGAATTAAACTATTTTCTAAAGGAAAATGATAATGATGTAACCTCGAAACAAAATATCTGGGACACATTGAAGGCAGTTATAAGAGGTATAACAATCTCTTATAATGCCATGAGAAATAAAAGAAAATATGCTCAACAAAATAAATTATAACAACAAATTAAGGAATTAGAAACCCAATTACAAAAGACCCCTAAAGATCAGAGTACAAAATCAGATAATAACAGCCAAACACAATTTGAACTTAATTGAACAAGAAAAAATGGAAATAAATTTGAAAATGACTAAACAAATTTATTTTGAATATGCTAATAAACCAGGGAGATGGCTATCTTATAAACTTTAAAAAAAGAAAGAAAAGAGATTGATATACCAATTAATAGACGAGAAGGGCGACATACAACAAGAGATAGAAAAGAAAAAAGACATTGTACACAAATACTTTGAAGAGTTATATAAAAAAGAAGTCAATGAGGATAAAATAAGAAATTACTTAGATGAAACGAAAGACAAAGTAATTGGAGATGAATTGATAGAATTATTAAATAAAGATATTACTTGGTATGAATTGAAATCAGCAATAGAGAATCAAGGGAATAATAAAACCCTGGGGCCACGGACTTCCGGTTTGCAACCTTTCGGCGGCGGCAGGGATTCGCGACCGCGCGATCCCTGCTGCGTTCACCGCCAAGGTTCCCCCGATCCATTTGGATCTGGGGGATATAGCTGCCCCGCAGAGGCAGCTGAAGACAGGGGGGATCCAGCAAGGGGTTTGGGGGTGTCGCAAACCCCCTCCCCAGCTGGCTAAACCCCCTTTTCCCGAGGCGGAGGAACAGCGGTCAGCAATGGCCGCCATGAAGAAAGCTGCAGCCGGACAAGCAGGTGCAGGAGGGAGGAAGCTGAAAGAAAAGTGAAAGTTGCTTCTAACCGGGACAAGACGGGAGAAAGTGACCTGGAATCTTAAAGGCTGCTAAGTATATATTGTTCCCTGTGAGAGTTTTAAGCTGCGAATATTCTAAAGGGGAAAGTTTTTTCTTTGTTCTACTCTCCTTCCTAAAGTGACAGCGGGGAAAAAAAAACCTTTTTGGCTGTGAGTGGGAAGGGAGAGTGAAAAAAAGAATTAGAGCAAAATTTGAAAATAAGGAGAAGATTGCCTAGAATTACAAAGAGTTTAAAAACTTCCAAAAAATATATTTGAAAAGGATTTGTGATTACTTTAACCCCAGAAAGAGAAAGTGAAGAAGAAGGTATCTAAAAGAAATAGTCTGTTTGGATTGTTTGGTGACTTTGGAACCTTTGGAAATTACTTCTGATTAAATCATCTGGGTGGTTGTTTGGAAAAACTTTTTCTCTACACAATGGCATCATCTATGGATGAATTGGAACTTATATATCAAAAATTTGAAAGAGAAAAACAAGGAGGAGAAGATGGTCTTGGCACTATTTTTCAATACTTAGAAATGGCGGTTTATACTTATGTGAAGCAGAATGAGGATGATGGGGACAAAGAAGAAGGAGAAGCCATCTTTGATGAACAAATGACTTTGACTGGAGAAGAGAAAAAGCAAGGGAAAAAGGTCTTTAAGATCTGGAAAAATAGCCCAAAAAGAAGAATAAGGTGAAAAGGGGACATTATGTTAAGAAACAACAGAAAGGGGGAAAGCAGAATAAAAGGGAGGTGGAGAGACAAGGGGTTAAAGAGGACAAGGAGAAGAAGAAACAAGAAAGAAAGGAAGGGATGAGAAGTCCTAATGGTGGGGAGCAAGATGTTAAGAAGCAATTTTTTTTTTAGGGATAATGGATAAGCTTTATGGTTAAAGGGATTCTAGAAAGGTACATAAGACTGCATTTTTATACTTGTATTTAGAAGTAAACATAGAAAATTAGAAACAATATGTAACCTAAAATGTGATAAAATATTTAACATAAATTAGTGAAATTTTTGGTTAAGAAAAGGGAGTACTGTAACGAAACATGATTCAAGATTGTGATGTGTGTGTGGGGGGGTTAATAATTTTTGAAAAGCATAAGTGTTCCCACAAAGGTATGATATTTAATCGAAATGGATAAAATGTTTACGATATAAATGATTGTTAATATTAATGATTAGAATATGGTATACTAGCGAAATTTCTTGTGAAATGAGAATTGAAGTAGAAGAAGGAGGTACTTTTTAATGAAATAATGAGCTATAATATATGATGAGGGATATAATATATAACTATGGAAAATAGGGCTCCCATAAAAGTATGTGATTTAATTGAAAAGTAATGAGTTAAATGTTTAAGATATGAATGAATATTAATACTAATGAATAGATTTGTATTATTTTTGATAATATAGTATAATTTTAGAATGTACCAGACAGAATCCCAATATATGTCATGTGTTTTATATTAAGTATTATAAATGTAGGGGAAAGAGATAAAGGCATCATACTCCATATAGTGTACAGGAGAAGTTTTTTTTTTTTTTTAAAGAAGGAAAATAAAGGGCTGGCTGGAATAGAACAGACAAAGAATAATAAATATTATGATATGAATTGAGAGGAGATAAATAAAATAAAATAAAATTGAGAAAATTTAAAGGAGAGGAGAAGACATATAGAAAACTGAAAATGTTAATAAGATATGAAATGGTATGTAAAATGAATATGAATTTGAATTTGTGTCTGTACCAAGAGTTTTAACCCGGGACTAAGCAACTATCAGATAAGAGATTTTTTATGCTTTTATGTTTTGTTTTATGTGTATCTATGTATTGTTTGTTTTGAAAATAAAACTTGTTTTATAAAAACATAAAATCCCAGCAGAATTATATAAGGCAATTGCGGAACAAATTGGACCACTTATGATGGAAGTATTTAACAAGGTCTTTCTGGCAGCCAGGATGCCGGACTCATGGAGGGGAGCATTGATTTCGCTGATCCCGAAGGAGGAATGTAGATATATTAATAACTACAGACCAATTTCACTCCTAAACACCGATTACAAAATATTCTCCTCTATTATAGCTAACAGACTAAAACAAGTTTTAAATTTGTATATACATGAAGACCAAAATGGATTTCTCCCGGCTAGACAGATAAGGAATAATTTAAGAACAGTAATAAATGTTTTAGAATTTTATGAAGCCCACCCCAAAAAACAAACTGCACTTATGTTTTTAGATGCAGAAAAGGCATTCGATAACTTAAATTGGCAATTCTTATTTCAAAAAATTTATAATATGAATTTAGGCACCAAATTTGAAAATATCATAACAACAATCTATGATACACAGCAGGCCAATATCATAATAAACGGGGAATACACTCGACCAATAAAAATAGAAAAAGGAGTTAGACAGGGTTGCCCTCTTTCACCCATCCTCTTCATATTCGCTTTAGAAACACTTTTAACACGAATTAGACAAAATTCTGAGATTAAAGGATTGAAGATTAAAAAAGAAGAATACAAATTGCAAGCATTTGCCGATGATGTGGTTTTCTTTATGGAGGAACCAATTGATAAAAGAACTAGAAAAATTCGGTGCAGTAGCAGGACTTAAAATCAATAGGAAAAAAAACAAAAACTAATGACTAAAAATTTAACAGAAGAACAGAAAAAGGAATTAGAAGTAAGTATGGGAATACAGGTAACAAAGAAAGTTAAATATTTAGGAATATGGCTAACACCACATTGTAAGACACTCAAAGAGAATAACTATGATAAATTGTTGCAACAAGTAAAGAAAGATTTAGAATTATGGAGTAGGTTGCAACTTTCACTATTGGGTAGGATTGCTTCTATCAAAATGAATATTCTACCAAAATTCTTATACTTATTTCAGACGATTCCAATTAAATTACATAATTTTTTTTTGAAGAACTTAACAAAATAACAGTTAAATTCATTTGGCAAGGAAAGAAATCTAGAATTAACGTAAAGGCATTGCAGGATTTGAAGAGCAGAGGTGGATTGGCACTTCCAAATTGGGAACTATATTATACGGCAGCTGCTCTAGTATGGTTAAAAGATTGGGTGAATTTATTCAGCAAAAGAACGCTACTGTTAGAAGGCCACGACCTGCAGAGAGGATGGCACGCCTTTTTATGGGAAGTAGGGAAAATCAATCAGTCATATTTCCACAGACACTTAATTAGAGATTTTTTCCAACCAATTGGAAAAAAGTACGGAAAAAACACTATTTAACAGTACCGATTTGGTTATCGACAATGGAGGCGATGATTCATCCAAACAATCTGGACATTACTAAAATGATCAAATACAAAGATTTATTAGATGCACAAGGAAATTTGAAAACACGACAAGAGCTACAAGAGAGGGGATTTAAAATAGATCAGTGGGTATATCTCCAAATTCACAGTAGATATAAACAAGATAAAAAAGAATTCAGAATTAATAATAAACTCCAGCACTTAGACAAAATTTTACTAGGATCAAACAAAAAAAATATAACTAAATTTTACAACTACCTACTAGAAGTAGAGTTAGAAGAAGAGACAGTCAAAGGGAATATGATAGCCTGGAGTAGGAACGTTGGACGGAGTATCACATTAACAGAATGGGAAAAGATTTGGAATAGAAACAATAAGATCACTAAATCGGCAGCTTATAAAGAAAACACTTATAAAATGTTTTACAGATGGCACCTTCCTCCTTCGAGGTTAGCGAAGATGCACCCCAACACGAGCCCGAAATGTTGGAAATGTAAAAGTATAGATGGAACCTTTTTCATATGTGGTGGTCTTGTAAGGAAACCCAGAAATACTGGCAAAGAATTAGAAAGTTGCTAGAAGAGATAACAAAAGAACAGATTGAGTATAAACCAGAGTCCTTCCTGTTAGGGATTTTTGACAAACAGCTACCTAAAAAAGTGAAGTATATAACAATACATATTTTAACAGCAGCCAGGCTACCTCACATACCTACAGAACAGATGATCATCCAAAAAATCTCAGACTGTGCATAAATGGACAAACTAACTTTAGCCCTAAAAAACAAAGACTCTTCAATATATTATAACAATTGGAATTGCTGGTATAAATGGTTAGACCAAAGATAGACTTTACATCATAAGGTAAAAAAGAATGGGATAAACTTATATGAGTGTAATAGAAACATATATATGGATAAGATGTGCGTATATGGTATAAATTAAGAAGAGAAAAGATCTTACAAACTGTCGAAAATGAGAATGTTTTTAAGTGTTTTTCTTTCTTTCTTTTCTTTTTGCTTTTCTTTCTTTTTTCCTTGCTCTTTTCTTGTTTTTCTATTTGTGTATGTATTGTTGATTTGTTTTTAATTGTAAAATTAATAAAATTTGTTTTTGTTTTTTTTAAAAAAGAAAAATGTGTAGGGTTCATTAAAACAATATACACCACACCAACTGCAAAAGTAATACTGAATGGAGAAACAACAGATGACTTGAATATAAATAAAGAAGTAAGACAGGGATGCCTGTTAGCCCCACTTTTATACATACTATCAGCAGAAGTACTGTTGACCCAAATTAGGCAGAACCAGGAAATAAAAGGATTATTAAAAAAGAATACAAAGTACAGGCTTTTGTAGATGACATGGCATTTATTATAGAAGACCCAATAGAGAGGGGTAGTATACTAATTCGTGAAATAGAAGAATTTGGAAGGGTAGCGGGGCTTAAAATTAATGAAGAAAAGACAAAAATCATAATTAAAAATCTTACCAAGAGTCAAAACGAAGAATTAGAACGTGAATCAGGGATGCAGATAGTGAAAAAAGTAAAGTACTTAGGAGTTTGGCTCACGGCGAAATGCTCTTCGATAAAAGAAGATAATTGTGATAAAATGATATTGCAAATACAAAAAAATTTAGACAACTGGGCAAAAATACTCTCACTGTTGGGAAGGATGGCGACTATAAAAATGAGTATATTATCAAAACTCTTGTATCTGTTTCAAATGGTGCGGTAAAATTAGGGTTGTTTTTTTTTTGATGATCTGAACAAAAGAATAACAAAATTTATCTGGTTAAGGAAAAAACCCAGGATAAAATTTAAACTTCTACAAGACAGCAGGTGCAAGGGAGGATTCGGACTTTGAATTATATTACCAGGTGGCAGTTGCAACATGGCTTAAAGATTGGATCAATCTCAACAATAAAAGGGCCATGACCTGCAGATGGGATGGCAGGCATTCCTCTGGGAAGGGAAAAACAGACAGCATACTAACTTTCAGAGATGTCAGGTGAGGGATGTTGTAGTATACGTTTGTACACGCGCCAAGCGAACCAGTTATTATGCCGGTAGGATCCCACCCCTGAAAGACCTGTCTCTGTGGCTCTAACTCAAAGGCCCTCTAACCTCCAGCCACTCACCCTGCATAAACATCAAGTGAGAGCTGGGGAAAGTGGTAAAAACCTGCACTGACCACTTAACAGGGGTCCTGACAAGGATTTTTTACATCTCCATGCAACTGGCTCTGAGTCCCATCATGCATGAAAGCAGCCACAATTATCCCAGTTCCGAAGAAAGCAGCCATAAACAGTCTGAATTACTATAGACCCATTGCACTGACATCTATAGTTGTTATGTCTCACCTGTGCCAACGAAGTGAGAAGTCCAAGTTTCCAAAGGAATATACACAAGCAGACAAGACCAGTAATGACAGGGTTAAATTCCTTTGGCCAGGCAAGTCCTTGGCAGTCTCACACAAGCTGTCTGCCAAGTCTGTTAATAAAGCAAGAACATAAATCACAGGCTATCGCCACACACACAGAATCCGTCGGAGCTGCTCTCACAAATTAACACGTTTTCCCGAACAAATTCTCAGAGCGAACACACCCACTTTTATTCTCTGTGGGGCATGTCAGTCCCTCATCTCAGTCTCTAATTCGTCCTTTCCTTTTACGTTGCAACTTACACTTTTGCCTGCGCCGTTGCCTCGCATCAAGCCAGCATTCCTCGGCTTGATCCTCAGTCAGAGGCTCTGATACGTTCTCCTGATTATCTGCCGACACCTGAGGCACAATCAGGAGGGAAGGTCCTGTCAAGGAGGAAAGTCCTGGGGAGGAAGGCAATTCCAAATCCTCTAACAAAGCAGGCTCAAACCTCAGAGCCAAATCCTCCTCTTCCTCATTGTCCAAGTCTGTGTCCTCTAACAGAGCAGGCTCAAACCTCCGAGTCACAACATATAGTGATGAAGTGCTTTGAGAGACTGGTCCTACAACTCCTCAGGTCCTGCCTTCCACTAAATTTCGATCAACACCAGTTTGCTTATAGAAGCAACAGGTTGACAGGGGACACCATCACCACTGCTCTGCATATTACATTAAAACACCTTGAGAAATTTTATAGACTGTAGCTCGGCCTTTAATACCATTTTACCAGGCATTCTCATTGAAAAGTTGACTGACCTAAATTTTCCTTCCCTCACTTGTGACTGGATCAAAGATTTCCTGATGGATCATCTACAAACAGTAAGGGTGGGTCCTTTACATCTTCCACCCTGAAGATCAGTACAGGCTCCCCTCAGGGCTGTGTGCTCAGCTCCTACCTGTACTTACTGAATGAACCCCATCATTCATTAGTAATAATGTAAGTATCTGCATGAGAAAGAGGGAACAATGCCCTTCTATACAATCATTGCAATGTTGTACACAAATATCTAAGGAAAAGTGCTGGCATTGCAACATCCTGACATACATTGTCAGTCTGTCATCCCCAAATCCAATGAATGCCCCTGAATATTGGTATACATTATGCAACAGGCCAAGCTGAAAAGAATCTGCAGCAGCATTTCAAAGCACCAGAACTATAAAAAATCTTGGTTAGTTCATGCTAATATTCTTAACTTATGAATTATGCAAAAGACCCCTTTGTTTAGTTCAAAATGCCACAGGAACATCATTAACGCACATACTTTCAAAGTGTACCGCAACACTTTTTCTCTCCCAATCTGATCATCATAAGAGATATAGTTATATGCTGCAACATTTTTTGTGCCACAGATTATTAAGTGCACATGTGAAAAGTTATACTTTCAAAAGGACTTATAAAGGAAGAGTTATGAATATTAATTCAAAACAATATGATAGATGTTCCCTTAATGTTTTCTTTAGGAGCTACAATCTTGCTACAAAGATTTCCTCTTTGTGGGAGTAGAAAAGATAAAACAAAATAGAAGAACTCTGTTAAGAAGTCGCACTTGTTACTTTATAGTATTATATAGTTTATTCCCCAAGGCTCAATGAAAAATGAATTTGCTTCCCTTATTGTGAAGCAGTTTTGTTTAAAACCAAATTTCTATATGCTCGAATTTCTTTTTTTCTATGCATGCCATTAAAAGCTTAGCATTTCTTCTCTCAAACTAAGAAAGTTTTTTTTGTTACATTTGATAGAAATCTGGGGCTACACTGCAGTGTTTTATTTGTGAACCTTGAAATAAGACAATCAAAAATGTGAAGGGTGTCAAGTATTACACTTTGAGGGACACTAGTTTCTTTTTTAAAAAGTTATTATTTTCAGGAGAAAAAGGAAAGAGGGTGAACTTGGGGTTGGTGTTATTATTTGACAGAATTTCATAACATTTGAAGTTGTTTGGTATATATAAAAGTACAGGTAGTCCTTGGTCACATAGAAACCATTCGAAGTTATGATGGACCTCCCCAGGACTACTTATGACTCTCCAGTCATGGTCACCCCTCCAGTCATGTGATCAGATTTTGTACACTTGGTCACCTTCACACATTTATAGCCATTTTTCTGCATCCCATGGTCAAGTGGCTACAATTTACTACCTTTTTTTTGCCAGAAACCAGCATTTACTTCTAGTTTTTTGCAAAAAAAAACACCCCACCCATTGCAGGAAATGGATTCACTTAATGACCATGTTCGCTTAACAACCACCTCAAAAAAGATTGTAAAATTGGCAGTCACATGGTGATCTGCTTAACAACTGGCATGACTTACAACTATAATTCCAGGTTCAGTTAGTCATAAATCCAGAAGAGCCTTCTCTGCCATAGCTCATGCCCTCTTGATCACCTTGCCCCCCCACCCGAGGTGAGATTGGCTTCCACCCTCCTGACATTTCGAAAGAGCCTTAAAACCTGGCTGTGCAAGATGGTTTAAGTTGGGGACCCATTGACTTCAATGCCACCTCCACTCACCCCCAATGTATCCGGCTCCCTTCTTTGCCATCTTATCTTTAGCTACTGTATTTTTTACAATAGAAGATTTTGACATTTTTCAATGTTTTTATGTTGTAAAAGAGTCATTGGATGCAAGATGGGTGGCAAATAATTTTTATAAACAAATAAAAGAAATCAAGAACTATGTCATGGGGTCTGTGGAATCGGAGTCTGACAATGATGGGGAGACAGATGACATGTTGATGAGATGGCAGATGGAGTCACTGGATATGCCTCCTCATGTTGAAGTCACTGCTTAGGGCAGGCAGATGTAATGAGAGGCAGTGAATAAAACAGCAGAAGAATAAAACAAGAAAGACCACAAAAAGGCCAATAAAAAGTTCCTTTAGCCAGCCCCATCCAGAAGGCCAACTGGTTAAGAGTAAGGTTAGTCCAGAGAATAAACCAGTGAAAATACCCCATGCGGCCCTTGCACGTATTTCTGCTTCCTTAGGCCTACCTGGATGGTATGGCTGATATTAACCCGGTAGTTAGTGATAAAGGTACAGCAATGAGTGGGCTAATGCAAACACCTGTTGTGGCAAGCACCATATCTAAAGCTTGTCGGTTCTGCAACACTACCTCCCACATTTCCTCTTGTTGAGTAAATGCCTAGATGGTGGGATTGAACATTTCCAAGCAGCCCAATCACCTAGCTCTACAATAGACTCATAATTTATTCCTACCCCAATTGCCGGTATGATCCCCCTTAAAATAGCATTTCCTAGGCTATGTGTTTTGGGGGTTATGTTCAACATGCTCTTCAATTTCATGTGTATCTCGTGAGTTCCAGATACGAAAGTTTCAGTCATCATGTTGAATAACACAAACCATGGGAAACGTGATTCCCACTGTACAGGTTCCTGACCAATAAGCTGGCAAGGATTTATATGCAAAATGGCCACAAAGAAACCTCCAATCAGGATGGTTTCCTAGATAAATGCCCCTTTTTTCTTGTAGTCACATGCTTGGCCAATAAGCCATCCCCACGATGGCTGTGCACATGGATGGTGCAGCTGGGTGCTCTTTCAGTGTATGGAGGTGTGTGTTTTGGATTTTTTCCTTGTTTGAACTGTGGAGCAAGGGGCATCTATATTCAGCAAGCCTTGTTACAAATTGGACTGAAATGTGAAAAGGCTAAGGTTACAGACCACAAAGACTAAATTCATCAAGGATTGCTGTGACTTTAATCAGGCTGATTTAAAAGCAGCGCTCCCTAAATTCTATCAGCATGTTAAGTGTGCCACTAGAGGAGCAAACATATTGGACAAAATATATAACATTAAACATGGTTACAGGCAGGGGTGGGATACTACCGGTTCGCACCGGTTCTATAGAACTGGTTATTCATGTTCCTGTTAGCTCGTGGAACTGATAAAACAGACCCCTGAATGGCCTCATCCCTCTCTGCCTGTTCCTCCACTCCCGGAACTGGTTTTTCTTTTTGTGCATGTGTGACATTTTGTGTGCATGTATGACAATTCTTGCCTCATTCTCCCCTGCCCGCCCCTCCCTTCATGGCCCAATCATTCATTATTGGGCATGTGCAACATTGCATGCATGCGCAACGATCAGGGACGGCATTCTCTCCTACTGCCAGCCCCGCTCTGCAGTTCCCAGCCCAGTCAGCCATTATTGCGCATGAGCGACATTGCATGCATGTGCAACAGTAGCTGACTGAATTCTCCCCCACCTGCCCCGTCACTAATTATAGGGCCTGTGTGCTACGCTTCTGACATTTTTCTACCCTGTGCCGTCGCTGCCTGCCTTCTGCCGCCCTGCTTCATCTGGGTGAGTGAGGGCAAGCTGCAAGCCCCAGGAGCCACCGTCGCTAGCCATCCTCACCCACCTGGCCTGCCTCCCAGGCCCTGCCTTGCCCAGTCTACCTCCCAGGCCCTGCCTTGCCTGGCCTGCCTCCCAGGCCCTGCCTTGCCCAGACTGCCTGCTTTGCCCAGACTGCGTTCCTTGGCTGCCGTTACCAAAGACGTGGATTGGTGAGGGAGACCTACAAGCAAAACCTGGTCACCTACCTGCCACCGCCAGCCCTAGTCAATTTCTGACTCCCGGGCTACCAAGCTGCCCTTCCTGACGCTGCCTGCCTTGCCCGCCACCATCTTCCCTCACCTCGCGGCCCTCCACTGTTGCTGCCTTGCCTTCCACCACCAATTGGTGAGTGAGGAGGCAAAGGCAGCAAGCCCAGCCAGTCGCCTACCTCCTCCTGTCGCCAGCCCCAGTTGAGGGCCGACTCCTGGGCTGCCCCAGCCGCCCTCACTACCAGCCTCGCCCAGCAGGTAGCCGCCATCTTTGGCCAGCCGCCATCTTTGCTAGGCCAGCACCATCTTCTACTGCCCGTGGCCCACTGCACCATTGTTGCTGCCTTGCCTTCCACCACCTATTGGTGAGTGAGAAGGCAAAGGCAGCAAGCCCAGCCAGTCACTTACCTCCTCCTGTCGCCAGCCCCAGTCAAGGGCCGACTCCTGAGCCGCCCCAGCCGCCCTCACTACCAGCCTCGCCCAGCAGGTAGCTGCCATCTTTGGCCAGCCGCCATCTTTGCTAGGCCAGCACCATCTTCTACTGCTCGTGGCCTACCGCACCATTGTTGCTGCCTTGCCTTCCACCACCTACTGGTGAGTGAGGAGGCAAAGGCAGCAAGCCCTGCCAGTCACCTATCTTCTCCTGCCACCACTGCCAGCCCTGGTTTAGTGCTGACTCCTAGGCCAGCTGCCCAGCTCTCCTCACCACAGCAAGCTCGAAGAAGACTGAGGAGGACCCTGATGTAGCTGGCTATCCAAGTTGCCTGCCTAATTTTTGGTAAGTTGCTTTTTAAAAATTTCTTTATGTATTTATTTATTTTTTTAGTATCTGTTTTGGTTTTTATTAATCATAAAAACAAAACAGATACTAAATAAATAAATAAATAAATAAAAATTATTTTACTATTGTTAAATGTTGATACTTGTTTCTCCTTTGCTTTTAGCTATTAGAAAAAAGCAAAAGCAGAAACATACGTATCAATATGTAACAATAACAGCAGTATAACAAAAAAATTTCATTTATGTATGCATGCAGGTTTTCAGATACAGTATCTAGTAGATTTTCAGCATAAAGCAAAAGCAGAAACATAAGTAACAATATGTAACAGCAGTGTAACAAAAAATTATGTAAATTTTTTTGTATTGGCTTATTTCTAATTTTGTTAATTATATCAACATGTTTATAATTATCAACCTTCTGTATTTAATTCATACATAGCAAAGATCATTCTCTGCCTAATTTCTACCTCTTATCTCTATCCATTTCTGCACATTGTAATTTGTTAATTTCATTTTCATCTATAGGGATCTCTTCGTTTTTCCACTGTTGTGCAAACATAATTCTAGCTGCTGTTAACACATATAAAATTAAATATGTATTGCACTCCCTTTATTTATGTGGGTACCAACAAAAATATTTCTGGTTTCAAAATTTAAATCTATATGTTGCCTTACCTGTTATGAACTAACAAAAAACCATTTAATAAAACTTATTAACATTATGTTAAGCAGGCTTGAAATCCTGCACTTTGGATTGGCCCACGAATAGAGAACTGGGATTGGTCATCACGGAGCAACCTGATTGGCTATTAGTTAACATCTTTTCATTGGGCAAAAGTTAAGCATGTGGACACAGGTCATTGGTTAACAGGTCAGTAGCTAGCTCTATAAAAGGGCTACTGCTGTCCAAGAGTTTGCTCTCTCTTGTTCTGATTCTTAATAAAGAGTTGAAGTTCACTAAGTCACTGACTCGTCTCAATTACTTGCACCCATGCCCAGAATATAACACTGGCGACGAGGATGGGATGCAAGAGACGATAGAGCTGACTGAACACTAAAGAGCGCCAAGCAGAGCACGTGGCTGAACACACACCAACGACGGCAACATGGCCAGCGGTGCTATACCACCCGCTCCATTCGACCCGGCAAACGAAGACTGGGACTCATATATGGATCGGTTCCAAATGTTTTTGGAGACCAATAACTTAAAGGACGCAACAACCGGCAAGAAACGAGCAATATTCCTGACCCATTGCGGGCTGGCCGTATTTAAAATGGCAAAATCACTCGCAAAACCGGCTGAAGTAAAATCAATGGACTGGGACGCCCTTGCTCCCCTCCTAAAGGCCCACTATGCACCCGCGGTGCCCACACTTGTTCGAAGACATGAATTTTACCAGAGGGACCAACGAAAAGCGAAAGTCTCGCAGACTACATCGTTGATCTCCGAATTTGGGAGGCCTCTGTGGGTTTTCCAACCTCGAAGAAGCTTTGCGAGACCGCATAGTTCTGGGATTAGATGACCAGACGGTGCAAAGCAAGATCATGGCAAAAGGGGACATCGATCTTGCTGATGCCATCGCAGACACTACTGCAGCAGAAGCAACCAGGAAGTTGGCCGCTCGAATGCGCCGCAACAACGCACCGCTCCGTCAACTCGCGAATGACACCTCGCCTCGCCCCGAGAGGCACTCAACAACGGCGCATCATGAAGACCTGGAATCCCCATCAGAAAGTGATGAGGAAGAGGTCAACCAACTCCGGTCCGAACGAGACCAACAAACCCAACGATTCCCGCGACAATGCGCGGGTTGTGGGGCAAACCACCCACGATCCGAGTGCAAATTCCTCGACGCACTCTGCCGTTCCTGTGGAAAAAGAGGACACATTGCAAAGGTCTGCAGAAGCAAGCGAGGGTCCAGTCCCAAGCGCAGGGAGAATAACTGCAGCCAGTCTTCAGGATTCAAAACTGCGAATCGGAACCACCCGAACCACCAATGGAACAACCACTCCTACAGAAATAAAGCACCTGCCTCTTCCTCGAAACAGGAAGAAGCACACCAAACCATTACCATCGGCCATGCTACATCCTTAGACGCAAGGAAGATCCGAGTGAAGGTCGCCATCGAGAACCAACCTTGCGTGATGGAAGTCGACTCGGGGTCGTCCCTCTCAATGGTTTCCTGGAAAACTTTCAAGCAACTAATCCCGGCCATCCGTCGACAGGACCTCAGCCCCCAGAGGATCATACTCAAGGACTACCAAGGCAACAGAATCCCGGTCGTCGGTTCCAGCCAAGTCCAAGTCTCATTCAAGAACCGTATCGCATCACTACCACTGACTGTCGTCGATCGTGATTGGCCTAGCTTATTAGGCCTACAATGGTTCGCCCCGCTCGGGATCATGGTAGCCGGCGTCCATTGAGCTGAAAGCAATGACTGGGAGGAGTCGCTCGTCCAAGAATTCCAGGACATTTTCTCAGACGGACTAGGCGACTGTAGCAGAGCCCTTACACAGACTTCTTGATAAAAGAGCTACCTGGGTCTGGGGACGTCGAGAGGAACACGCCTTCCAACAAGTGAAAGACTTGCTAACCTCCGACGCTGTTTTGATGCAGTACAACGAGACTTTACCTTTAACTATTACTTGCGACGCTTCACCGTTTGGAGTGGGAGCAATCTTAAGCCATGTACTCCCAAACGGAAACGAGGCACCTATTGCGTTTTTCTCACGAACATTATTGAAGGCTGAAAGGAACTATAGCCAACTCGATAAGGAGGCCCTTGCTGTTGTGTCTGCTGTGAAACGTTTTCACGAGTACGTGTATGGACAAGCATTTACGATAGTTACAGATCACAAACCATTGCTTGGTATTATAGCGGGAGACAAGCCAACCCCCTATATATTATCACCAAGAATGACTCGATGGTCTGAGTTCCTAGCTGCCTGCCCGGGGAAAGCCATTCCCCACGCTGATGCATTGAGTCGTTCTCCACTTCCGGAAGCCGTCGACGACCCAGCTCCGACCCTCACGACACTAAAAATCGAGATGCTGCACTTGCCGCCACTAACAGCGAGAGACATCGCGATCGAGACAAAACGGGATCCTGTCCTAGCACAAGTCCTCAGCTGGGTCGAACGAGGATGGCCAGCCGACCAAATCCACGACGATTTCGCACCATTCAAGAATCGGCAGACAGAGCTTTTCTCCCAGAGAGGTTGCGTTCTCTGGGGGGATAGAGTAGTCATCCTAGAGAGGCTACAACAGACTGTTTTGAAAGTATTACACGAGGGACATCCGGGCATCGTGCGCATGAAGGCACTCGCATGAAGCTACGCATGGTGGCCGGGCATTGATAAACAGATTGCAGCCTGGGTAACCACGTGCCAGAAGTGCCAGGACGTTAGCAACGCCCCACCTAAAGCGACGCCAACCGAATGGGAAACCCCTCGAGGTCCGTGGTCCCGTATCCACGTTGATTTTGCGGGACCCACCAAAGGACCCACGTTTTTATTAACAGTTGACGCCTATTCAAACTGGCTGGAAATCCAAAAGCTGAAGACAACCACTACAGACTCAGTCATTAATAAACTGAATAAATTATTCGCAACGCATGGGTTACCAGACGTTTTAGTTTCTGATAACGGGCCCCAGTTCACGGCCCTAGCTTTTGAACAGTATCTAGCGGACCGGGGCATCCGCCACACGCTCACCTCGCCAGCGCACCCTGCGGCTAATGGAAGGGTGGAGCGAATGGTACAGTTCGTCAAGAAAACCCTACATAAAATGGACTATGGGGACATCGACGACAAGCTCAACCGAATACTCCTGCTCCAACACATCACCCCATACAGCATCACGAATAAGACGCCTGCCGAACTGCTAATGGGGCGGAGACTTCGCTCTCACCTCGACCGCCTCCATCCCTCTTATTCACCAGAAAAAACCTGTGGATCCAGCGGGAAGTGCCACGAATTCAAGGTAGGCAACTTGGTGTTTGCTAAAAACTTTTCCGCCGACCTGTTATGGGTCCCTGCAACTATTACCCAACCCACCGGCCCCAGATCCTACCGCCTACAGACTAATGACGGGAGATTTTGGAAACGCCACATAGATCAACTCCGATCCAGAATGGCACCCACCTCCCGTGACTTCCATAATTCACAAACTAAGGGGGGGAGGAGATATCGAGGAGGCCGAAAACGGGCTAGATGATGACATAATCACGGGGACCCAGCAACCTAACAAACGAAACGCGCAACCTGAAGAAGAATCAGGGAACGGGGTGTTATCTCCGCCCAGAAATAGCACGAGGGAGGCAAGCCCACGGGACCCGGAAGCAAGCCTAGGAGACTGGGATAACAACAACGAGAGCCGCGCCGAGTCCCCCCGCGCAGAAACGGAACTAGCCGCGCCAGAAACCCTTAATAGCGTTCCACCGGAATCGGACTGCAGACAAAAACCGGTGGAACTGCGAAAATCAAACAGGCAGGTGAAACGACCTGCATATCTACACGAATATGTTACCGCACCCCTCAAACAGAACCTAGGGAGGAGGGGTGTTATGAACTAACAAAAAACCATTTAATAAAACTTATTAACATTATGTTAAGCAGGCTTGAAATCCTGCACTTTGGATTGGCCCACGAATAGCGAACTGGGATTGGTCATCACAGAGCAACCTGATTGGCTATTAGTTAACATCTTTTCATTGGGCAAAAGTTAAGCATGTGGACACAGGTCATTAGCTAGCTCTATAAAAGGGCTACTGCTGTCCAAGAGTTTGCTCTCTCTTGTTCTGATTCTTAATAAAGAGTTGAAGTTCACTAAGTCACTGACTCGTCTCCAATTACTTGCACCCATGCCCAGAATAACATTACCATTTTGCTAACTTATCTTGAATAACATGAACCTATTCATATATTCCAGTTTTTAAACTAGGAATAAATTTCAGAAAAAAAATCAGTAGGCTCTGTGAATGTGCCTATCGATTCCATTCTTAATCTAATTTCTTAGATGATTTTGTACTATTTTCTTTCTTTTTTTGTACTATATATATTTGCATAAGGCTGTAAAAAGCTTCATTCATTAAGCTGCATTCTAAAAAGGTTAGGTGACCAAACAATATTAGAGACTGTTGGCCCAGGTACGTAGTCTTGGTTAGGAAAGATTTTTGTGCCACTACTGGCACAAAATAACAAATTCCTTTGGTTTGTTAATAGTATTTCCACTGGCACTTTGGATTGGCCACGAATAGCGAACTGGGATTGGTCATCACAGAGCAACCTGATTGGCTATTAGTTAACATCTTTTCATTGGGCAAAAGTTAAGCATGTGGACACAGGTCATTAGCTAGCTCTATAAAAGGGCTACTGCTGTCCAAGAGTTTGCTCTCTCTTGTTCTCATTCTTAATAAAGAGTTGAAGTTCACTAAGTCACTGACTCGTCTCAATTACTTGCACCCATGCCCAGAATTTAACATTACCATTTTGCTAACCTTGACACAATCTTGAATACCTGTTTGAGTACTAGCAGAGCACAATACTGAACCTAATTCATATATTCCAGTTTTTAAACTAAGGAATAAATTTCAGAAAAAAAATCAGTATTGCTCTGTGAATGTGCCTATCGATTCCATTCTTAATCTAATTTCTTAGATGATTTTGTACTATTTTCTTTCTTTTTTTGTACTATATATATTTGCATAAGGCTGTAAAAAGCTTCATTCATTAAGCTGCATTCTAAAAAGGTTAGGTGACCAAACATGGCTTCCCCTGGCTCTGCTATAGAGAGAGCATTCTATTAGAGACTGTTGGCCCAGGTACGTAGTCTTGGTTAGGAAAGATTTTTGTGCCACTACTGGCACAAAATAACAAATTCCTTTGGTTTGTTAATAGTATTTCCATTTAAGTGTTTCTTTTTCAATTAATGAATTGTAATTATGAAAATATCAGCCATTTCTTCAT
This sequence comes from Notechis scutatus, assembly GCF_049901735.1. NCBI lineage: Eukaryota > Metazoa > Chordata > Lepidosauria > Squamata > Elapidae > Notechis > Notechis scutatus. The sequence continues at coordinate 128,858,122 of NC_142009.1, read as the reverse complement.
AAACACAGTGCAACATCTTTTTTATAGACTCATTTTCAAATCCACTTTCAGTTCTGATTCAGTCTTGTCTGGTGAAACTTGTTCCTTTTCTATAACATTTTTTAAACACTAACTAGCTATAGTGTCAGGGACTGAATATTACTGATCTCCGTTCCTCGCCTGCTTTCTTTGCTTGCCACTGCCTTCACCACTTAACTTACAACAATAATCGAGTCCAAACCACTACATTGTTGAATTTTTTTTGCAGTATATTACCAAGATGAAAAGGCAAATGAGTTTGTCTGTTTTCTTCAGCAAGAAAAGAAAAGGAGATCCAAAAGAGTCACAACCACAACCATTGGAGTCTGAAGAAAGCAGTGCCAGCACATCATCCATACCACGACCAGAGGAATGTAGAGCCAGCACATCATCCATACCATGACCAGAGGAAAGCAGAACCAACACATCATCCACACCATGACCAGTGGAATGTAGAGCCAGCACATCATCCACAACATGACCAGAGGAATGTAGAGCCAGCACATCATCCACACTATGACCAGAGGAAAGCAGAGCCAACACATCATCCACACCATGACCAGAGGAATGTAGAACCAGCACATCATCCACACCACGACCAGAGGAAAGCAGAGCCAGCACATCATCAGGTACTGGAAGAACTGAATCAGACATTGAAAGAAACCTTCCTGACTGCTGGACACTGCAGCAGTACAATAATTTTAGGGCAAAATATGATGGACTGGAAGTTTCCCCCCCAAAATTAGGTTGCAAGCATTGCAGAAGATTTGAAATTTTGACCAAAGAAAAGTGTCCACGGAGCTAAGAAGTGGAAGAATTTTTAAATTGAATCATCAGGAAAGAGTAAAGAAATACAACAAGCTTCACTCAGAAAGAAATTGAAGGAACATTTCTCATCTAAGGCTCACATCTGTGAGCTCACATCTAAGGCTCACATCTGTGTCCAGGCTGCTTTCCCATCCCGACAATGTCTTGGTGGCTCAGTGCTCTGTTCCTTCCTGGCAGCACTCTGTTCCAGCTCACATTCCACTCCGGCTCACATTCTGCTCCTTCCTGGCATGGGGTGGCAGCAGCATTTTAGCTGTGCATGCAGCTGCTGCATTTTGTATTCATGATGGGGTTTTGCTGTATGGAGGGGCGATGACGTGTTGACTGTTTGTTTGGCCACAGCATTCCATCCTGTCACCTGATGGGAGGGGTGATGGGTTAAGGCTGCACCGGCTGCTGTGGGCAGTTCAGGACAAGGGTTTTGTGTATCGCTTTAAGGCAGAGCTGAAGGGCGGGGGGTTGGGGATGGGCTAAAGAGTTTAGGCATGGGGTGGAGGCACATGGGCATAATTACAGAGCATGGTGGTTGCTCTCAATGCTGACTTTGATCAGATCATTGTTACTGTTACTGTTGAATGTCATCTGGAGATCCTACATTAAACATTATCATCATGTTTCACTGCATGTGAGTAATGTGATTTATGCAAAGTGTATCCAGAACCTGACAGGCTGTGACAGAAAGTCAGCATTGCCCTACTGTTTATTTTTCTTACATTTGCTGAGATTGTGAAGTGAAGTGTTAGAGTTGGGAGTATGGCTGAAGGAATGGAGCCTAGTTTATCAGTGGGAGAAGCAGCTGATGAAGCAAAAGAGGAAGCAAGTAAAGGCCACTTGGAGAAGGAGGACAAAGATAATGAAGGGCAGTTATGGCCAAGTCCTGCTCCCTTAGTAGTATGACCCAAAACATCTAGTTATATGAAGGAAATTAGGTTAAGCAAACCTAGTAAAAAGAAGGGGGATGAAAAATCTGGAGAGGAGAAACAATATCCCCCTAAGTGGCAGGTAAGAAGATGGCCTGGAATGGAGGACAGCCAATGCACTGTACCTGGGAGTGAGACATTGGATTTGTTAATGATGCAGTTTGGTGATATAACCTTAAAGGATCTACCAAGTAAGGAGGACATACATTCAAAATATGGGTACATTACGAGTAGTGACCCATTGTACAGTTCTAGTCCCATGAAAACTCAGGAGAGAGATACTGGAAGGGGTCTGGAGCATTCATCATCAAGATATAAACCAAGTAGATATAAACCATGCCTCAATATGACAGACAGCAAAGGTTGCCTGATATGCAGGACTGGGAACTGGAACATTCATCAGAAAATAAACTGCAGCAACACCAATATATGATGTCTTTAGGAGTGGAGCAAAGTGAACGACAACCAATACCACCCTGGGAAGGCCCGGTGCCAGGGAGGTGGGGTCCCCCTCCATTTAATGTAATGTTTAATGGCAAGGCTTACAGGGTAACTGTATTTTTGAGCCAGATCATTAATCATTTTGATTTGTATGGACAATGTTATCCCTCAAATTGGTCAATGGTGGTTGCTGTTACGAACGTCTTGGAGGGGGAGGCCAATTATTGGGCAGTGGATTTGCATCAACAACGATCACATGAATTAAGTGATATTGGACTATTTCTGTCAGCTCTAAGGGCATGATTTGAGGATCGGTCTACTGAACAGCAGGCAGAGGATGAGTTGTTGATTATAAAGCAGTCTGGTAGACCAGTTCGCAAGTATGTCCAGGACTTCCAATGTCTGGCTGGTAAAGTACTGTTGTTTCCTGAACGATTGTTGATTCATGTAATTTGAGATGGGTTAGATCCCAAATTAAGCCAGGCCTGTTTGTATAGGGGTATACCAAAATCCATTCAAGAATGGCATCAATGTGCTGGTTTACGAAGACTACATCCGAAAAGAAAACATCTTCAGTATTGCGGAAACCTGGAGAACAGTGAGGTCAGAGCCAAGTGGGTTACCTCCATTCCAAAGTCAGGGAGGAATATTTCCATTGTAACCAATCAGGACAAAGAGCTATAAATTGTCCAATACCCCCATTGTCAGTACCATATTTATCTCAGGATTTGCCGTTATACATTATTAATAAATCAAAATCGAAGATTGGGTCCATTCCAGAATGGTCAAGGTTAGCGACTAAAGGTCCCACCAGAGGAGATTTGGAAGAAAGAATAGAATGTCCGGTGGCTGAGAGGATCGAATACGAGATAGAAGGTGCAAGTACAGATGACCCAATGGTAAGTATGCCTATTCATCCATTCATAATTACTGTTACACTATGGAATATATGCACTCATCATGGGACTGAGTTGGGGGCACTAATTGATTCTGGGTGTACCCGATGTCTTATAACCCAAGCAATGGTAAATAAATTGTGTTTACAGGTAATAGTGTCACATCCTCACCGGCTTGCCTGGAGCTGTGACGCCAACATCCAATCCTGTGCTGACCGTTTATCTGCCGTGGCGCCCGGCGTGGAATCTAGATAATGGCGAGCAAGTTGTGGACTCAGAGTCGCTGACAAGATGATGAGTGCTGGTTGCTGACGAACGGCCTGGAGCAACTGATGACATCAGACGCCTTTCTGTCAGGCGCTGTCAGTGGCAATTAGCAATTAGCAACGTGGTGGATACACTGGCGGCTGGACGTTCCGTTAATGGATCTGGGGGGAATGGATGTAATTGGGCTCGAGAGTGGTGGTGTTTTGGGGTGTCACGAATATACAAGGGGTGTGGGTGGGCACGGAACAGCCGAATCCACAGTATATACGGTTCCACAGAACTGCCGGATATTGAGCGGTAGCTACCGGATGGTGGCTACACTAATTATATTGTTAAAGTGTGTATAAATACAGCTTTGGCTGCAACAAGCGCCAGAGCTGACTTTAATTTAACTTGCTCATTTTTGCCTGAGCCGAAGAAGTGGATGAAAGAATAAAGTCTCATCTTTGTGGATATCATGAGTGCTTTATTTCAGCCTTGCCCAAGGTCCGGAAGAACAGCTGAGAGGAAAGTCAGTTCACCTTTGACTTCTTTTACGCTCCTGTCTGTTCCCTAAAGTCCCCACTCTGACTGTTCTTATTGATGCATTGAGGGGTGATGGCTGAAGGTATGGCCATGGATGCTGCATTGCTGTTTGAGTCTGGGGTGGATGAGGAAAAGGTCTCTCCAGGGGATGACAGTGTGCATGGTTCTCTTGATGGTGCCAGAAGCAGAGACCCGCCATCTGTTGGTGATACTGAAGATGTTCTCAGGGATGTACAAAGGGTTACCATACCCAAGTGTTGTGACTCCAGGTTTGGAATCTGCTCCTGTGGCAGATATGAGTTCGAGCGACGAGGATATGGCAGCACAATATGAGCTGGCATTGCTTAGTGACTTGGATAGTAGCCAGGATGAGGAGATGGATGTAACAAGGGGAGATAAACCTGATTTATTAGAGTTGTCAGGACCTTCGACCTCCTCTGGTTCTTTATCTGAGCAGCAGCCGGGAATGGCTAACAAGGAAGGCATGCGAGAGTTTTCCAGTGGAGAAGACAACTTGGAGAACTTATGGCTTGACGTCAGAAATAGAAGGAGGCTGAGACGCCAATCTCAGTTAGAAAGGAGGCGTCGAGCCAGTAACTAATTAGGGAAATTAACATGCTCCATAAGTGGATAAAAGGACACGGCTGGGCTGGTGGAATTCGCCAGAAGCAAAGTGATTAAATGGAGTGAAGACATGCAGCAAACTCTCTGAGGCTTGTGAATTACTGCCACGCCAGGATTGCCGGACAGAGTGTGGATTTATTGCTGTGTTTTGGAATTACTCCAGCCGTTTCTTGTGGGGGCTTGTTTTTGATTTGAGTTAATTCTGAAAGGGCTGAATTTTGTTTTGCTCACCTGAAATTAAAGGGGAGACCTAACACCCAAGATACGAAGAGACGCTAAGGGCAAGACTGAGGGTGAGGCACAAAAAACCACCTGGCCCAAGATAAGGGAGGAACGAAAAAATGATTTGGAGCTCCAGGAGGAGTTGGGGGGGGAAGAGGCATTCGTGGGAAGCCCCCTACTTTTGTTCCTCTAAATGCTGGAGTATTTGAGAAGTGGAGGGAATGGAGGATAGCAGAAGAGGATGCTTGGAGTACCTCCACCTCCAGCTTAGGAGCTAGTACTATAGAAGTCCTTTGAATGAACTTAAGTATATGGGATCCTAGCCCCAAAAGTATAGGGGGTGGTTCAGGGGCCTGAACAGATGACACTTCTTATTTCAGCTCACTCCCGAGAAGAAAGGGAACGCAACAGTAGAAGAACTGGGAGTGAAATTACACCTGGGTTTGACTCATCATTAGCTGATGCGGTGGGACCATCAGAACTCAGGATGGGAGGTACCAAGCACATGACGTCTAGTTTGATACGAGGGAATTCACCACCTCAACACAGACTGCATGAGAGTTCCTAGGGCCAACAGGGGATGTCAGGCCAGTGGCCACAACACATGGTGTGGAATCCGCCACCATTGCAAACCACATTTGATGGCAACCCAGACTGTATAGCACTATTTCTCAGTCAAGTGGTCAACCACTTAGAATTGTATGCCTCCTGCTACCTGTCACAATGGCCTATTGTGGTAGCTATAACAGGTCTTGACTGAGGATGCAGCAGATTGGGTGGCAGAATTCCACAGTGAATGTACTAGAGAACTGGTAGATGTGAGCCTATTGTTGGATTCGCTATGCAATCAATTTGAGGACAGGTCTCAAATACACCAAACAGGCAATCGTGGCATTGCAGCAGGACGGGCAGCCTACAATTGAATATGTGCGGGAATTCCGGCAGTTAGCTGGGAAATTAAGGTCTTGGCCTGAATGCCTATTAATCCGTGAGTTCCGTGCTGGGTTAGACTGTAGTTTAAAGCAGGCATGCCTATATAGGGGAGTGCCTCAACGACTAACAGAGAGGTATAAGACTGTGGTTGAGTTGGATGTTGGACTGAAGGACTAAGCCGGAGGCATTCCAGAAGGTAACTAAGGCAGATCCTTCGGGACGGCTCAGCCAACTAGGGCCCCCGAAGAAGAAGCAAGGCATATTAGAAGGGCACTTCCATAGCCCTCTGTTGGCATAGCCTCCTTCGACCAGGTGTGAAGGGAGCATAGGTGGGTGGAAGAGGACACTGAGGGGAGTTATTCCACCCGTGCAAAAAAGCAGCACTTTAGACATCATGAGGGAACAGTTCGGAGAGACCAGCATTAGCACTCACCGGGACCACAAGGGAATGGAAAGGGGGTTTTCAATTGATGCTAAGGGACTGGGTAAAAGAACCAGTGTCAGGCTTCAAAGAGTTGACTGGTTTATCTCCTGAAGTGAATCCCGACACATTATCTTGATTGGGGAAAGAAAGTCCAATCCTGCCGTTTACAATGTATCAACTTGATCGGAAAACGTCACTTACTTTTGAAGATCCCATCCCAGTTCGACTTATCTCATATCAGCATGAACATGCAAACAAGATGGGGTGGGAGAAGATTTATTACTCCAACTCCCCTCATTACCCGAAACAAACAATCATTGGGGAAGTTGCGGCACAACCTGGGAATTGAAACCACATTCTGTTTGGTAATTAGTTGCATTTAGAGTTGCGGGGTGGAGGTGTGTAGGACTAATGGGGAGGGCGGATGTTAGTTAGCTGCATAGGGTGGGGCTGCATGATAAATTGCGCTGAGAAACGAATGATCTCAGTGCTGACTTTATCTGGTATATCTGTTGTTGCCGTGTTTGAAGGAAAACGAGTGAAAATAAACGTACCTATTCACAACAAATCCTGTGAGTATTATAGTTTATTGCTAGAATTCCTACATGTACAAACGAAGGCTTATAACCAGCCTCCAATCCAGACTCCTCATTGGCTGAATTAATGACGCCTGGTGGTGGCATGGCAAGGCCACTTGATACCCAAAGAGCCAGAGAGAGAAGAGGGGTGCCTGTCCAGAATTTCTGGCTTGCTCCAAGCCCGCCACAGGGACAGTGGGGCCCTGTTCCCTGAGTACCACTCCCCTTACAGACAACCTTCAACAGGAATCCTGACAGAGTATCATGGCTTATGAGTCAAACAATCAGTTACCTGGACACTTACGCTGCATATTACCCGTCACAATGGGCGATGGTAGTGGCTATCACTAAGAGCCTTGAGGGTGATGTTGCAGACTGGGCAGACAATTTATATGATGATAAGGCCCCAGCATTAGCAGACATTGGACTATTTTGGGAGGCTTTACGTTCACATTTTACAGATGGCTCCTGAGTGCAAAGGGCAGAGGCTGAAATAACAACTCTTAGACAAAATGGAATGCCAGTGAAAGAATACATAGTAGCTTTTCGCAGACTAGCAGGAAAATTGAGAGCCTGGCCAGAGAGACTTTTGATCCATCAATTCAGGACTGGCCTAGACCACCCCTTATGCCAAGCATGTTTGTATTGTGGTATACCTCCTAAACTGAGTGATTGGTATCGAATTACCTTGGAACTGGAGTCCGGCTTCAAGGAGCTTAAGGGGCAAGGCGAGGAGGTCAGTGGGGCAAGAAAGAGTATACCAGGACCTAGCCTACCAGTGACAGCAAAACTGGGCTCCTCTCAGGGGGGCCCAAATGTAGGAGCCACAAAGGATTACAAAAGAGCTGACCCTATTTTTTGACAAAAATAAGAAATAACACACCTGACTACAAACCTTATGGGACACAATGAAGTCATATACAAAGGGGATAACATATGTGAAATGTATATGTGAAAGAGGATTTGAAATCAGAGCTAATATGGTCGGATTCGGAAGGAAGGACTCTGGGTTTGCAGATCTGGATTAATGACATCCCAATTCTTTTAGTAGTAATTTACGCCCCAAATGGAGATCAAAAAGAGTTTTTTAAACACGTACATAAAAAATTGGTTGGATTGCAAAAAAGAAACATTTGTATTATAGGAGATTTCAATTCTATTGTTGATTATCAAAAAGACCACAGTAACGGCGGAAAGAATAAAAAGGGGAAGAGAGAGCTCCCTAAGATCTGTAGGGAAATGATGAAAGAGTTAAATCTGACAGATATATGGAGAAGACTACACCCTGAAAAAAAACAATTTACATTCTATTCAAATCCCCACCAAATATGGACATGGATCGATATGGCATGGATGAATGGGGAAATAGCAAATGAGACAAAAGAAGTGGAAATTTTGCCTAATGAATGGGCAGACCATAATCCAATTCAGATAATATGGAAGGGCAGGGAAAAACCAAAGAAAAGATGGATGCTAAATACTCAAATAATAAGAGAGAAAGAATACATTAATAAATTAAAGGAGGAATTAAATCTTTTTATAAAAGAAAACGATAATGGAGAAACCACGAAACAAAATATTTGGGATACAATGAAGGCAATAAGAGGTATAACAATCTCTTATAATGCCAAGAGAAACAAGGAAAAATATTCCCAACAAAACAAATTACAACAAAGAATTAAGGAGCTAGAAACCCTTCTACAGAATACCCCAAAAGATTCAAAACTGCAAAATCAGATAAGTATAGCTAAACACAAACTGAATTTAATTGAACAAGAGAAAATGACTATGAATTTGAATTTGACTAGACAAACCTATTTTGAACATGCCAACAAGCCAAGAAGATGGCTATCTTACAAATTAAAAAGAAAGAAAAGAGATTGATATATCAGTTAATAGATAGTAAGGGAGATATATACCAGGAAATAGAACAGAAAAAAGAAATCACTCATAAATACTTTGAAGATCTATACAAAAAAGAAGTGAAGATAGAATAAGGAATTATTTAGATGAAGTGAAGGATAAGGCAATTGGGGAAGAAATGGTAGAACTACTAAATAAAGATATTACTGAATCGGAATTGAAATCAGCAAGAGAACCAGAAAAATAACAAAACCCCGGGCCCAGATGGGATTCCAGGGGAGCTGTACAAGGCAATAGCAGAACAAATTGGACCACTTATGGTGGAAGTTTTCAATGATGTTTTACTGGCAGCTAGGATGCCGGACTCATGGAGGGGGGCATTGATTTTGCTGATCCCGAAGGAGGATACGGATCCCAGATATATAAATAATTATAGGCCGATTTCACTCTTAAATACTGATTATAAAATATTCACTTCTATTATAGTAAACAGATTAAAAAGAATGTTAAACTTGTATATACATGAAGATCAAAATGGATTTCTCCCAACTAGGCAAATAAAGAACAATTTAAGAATAGTATTAGACGCACTAGAATTTTATGAAGCCCACCCCGAGAAACAAGTAGCACTCATGTTCTTAGACGCAGAGAAGGCTTTCGATAATCTAAATTGGCAATTTTTAATTCAAAAAATTTATAATTTGAATCTGGGCACCAAATTTGAAAATATTATAACAACCATCTATGACACACAACAAGCTAATATAATAATAAATGGGGAATATACTCGCCCAATAAAGATAGAAAAAGGAGTGAGACAGGGCTGCCCACTCTCTCCCCTGCTCTTCATATTAGCATTAGAGACATTATTAATGCAAATTAGGCGGAATTCAGATATAAAGGGATTAACGGTTAAGAAAGAGGAATATAAATTGCAAGCATTTGCGGATGATATGATTTTCTTTATCGAAGAACCAATAGACAGGGGACTAAAATTGATGAGTGAATTAGAGAAATTTGGAGCAGTAGCGGGACTCAAAATAAATAGGAAAAAAACCAAATTAATGACTAAAAATTTAACAGAAAAACAGAAAATAGAATTAGAAGAAACAATGCATATACAAGTGACAAAGAAAGTGAAATATTTAGGAATTTGGCTAACACCACACTGTAAGACACTTAAAGAAAATAATTATGATAAATTGATACATCAGGTAAAGAAAGTTTTAGAATCATGGGGTAAACTTCAAATTTCACTACTAGGTCGGATCGCCACCATTAAAATGAACATTCTCCCCAAATTTTTGTACCTATTCCAAACGATCCCAATTAAATTACACAAAAAGTTTTTTGAAGAACTTAATAGAATAACCCTTAAATTTATTTGGCAAGGGAAAAAACCCAGAATAAATGTAAAAGCAATGCAGGATATGAAGAGCAGGGGAAGGTTAGCATTTCCAAACTGGGAGTTATACCCTATGGCCACCTCGTTAGTTTGGCTGAAGGATTGGGTGAACTTAACCAACAAAAGAATATTATTCCTAGAAGACCACAATTTACAAAGGGGGTGGCATGCTTTTTTATGGAATGTAGGGAAAACCAGTCAAAAATATTTCCATAGACATTTAATTAGAGACTCACTATTAACAAATTGGAGGAAAATACAGAAAAAACATTATACAAAAGTACCAATATGGATTTTAACAATGGAGGCGATGATTCACCCAAACAATCTGGAGATTACTAAAATGATTAAATACAAAGACTTATTGGACCCACAAGGAAATTTGAAACCGAGGCAGGAACTTCAGGAGCAAGGACAAAAAATTGATCAATGGGTTTACCTTCAGATTCAAAGTAGATACAAACAAGACAAGAAAGAATTTGGAATTAACAATAAACTTCAACAATTAGATAAAATTTTATTAGGATCAGATTAAAAAAAAATTATAATTATTTATTAGAAACAGAATTAGAAGAAGAAATCGTAAAAGGAAATATGATCGCTTGGAGTAGGAACGTAGGACGCAGCATTACATTAGCGGAATGGGAGAAAGTTTGGGGCAGAAATAATAAGATCACCAAATCGGTAGCATACAAGGAAAATCTTTATAAAATGTTTTATAGATGGCACCTCCCCCCTGCGAGGTTAGCGAAGATGCACCCTAACATGAGTCCGTATTGCTGGAAGTGTAGGAAAAAAGAAGGAACCTTTTCCCATATGTGGTGGTCTTGTACAGAAACCCAAAATTACTGGAAGAAAATCAAAACTTGGTTGGAAGAAATTACAAAAGAGCAGATCGAATACAAACCAGAGTCCTTCCTGTTAGGGATTTTTGATAAACAAATTTGCAAAAAAACTAAATACATAACAATACACATCCTAACAGCGGCCAGATTAGCCTTCGCTCAACATTGGAAACAACATCAAATTCCATCAGACGAAATGATTATCGAAAAAATTTCAAAATGTGCAGAAATGGATAAACTGACTTTGGCGCTAAAAAACAAAGACACTTCACTATATTATGATAGCTGGAATTGTTGGTATAATTGGATTGATCAAAGATAAATTATATAGCATAAGGCATAAGAGAAAAGTACTAATCTATAATAATGATATAGCGATATATGTAAAGAACAGATGTGTGTATATGACATAAATCAAGGTTATGAAAAAAGATCTTGCAAACTGTAAAAATAAGAATGCTTTTAACTTTCCTCTTTTTTTCTCTTTTTTCTCTAAATTTTCCTTTCTTTTCTTTTCTTTTCTTTCGTTTATTTGTGTATGTATTGTTGGTTGGTTTTAATTGTAAAAACTAATAAACTATATTTTTTTAAAAAAAAAAGAGCCTTGAGGGTGATGCTGCAGACTGGGCAGACAATTTATATGATGATAAGGCCCCAGCATTAGCAGACATTGGACTATTTTGGGAGGCTTTACGTTCACATTTTACAGATGGCTCCTGAGTGCAAAAGGCAGAGGCTGAAATAACAACTCTTGGACAAAATGGAATGCCAGTGAAAGAATACGTAGTAGCTTTTCGCAGACTAGCAGGAAAATTGAGAGCCTGGCCAGAGAGACTTTTGATCCATCAATTCAGGACTGGCCTAGACCACCCCTTATGCCAAGCATGTTTGTATTGTGGTATACCTCCTAAACTGAGTGATTGGTATCGAATTACCTTGGAACTGGAGTCCGGCTTCAAGGAGCTTAAGGGGCAAGGCGAGGAGGTCAGTGGGGCAAGAAAGAGTATACCAGGACCTAGCCGACCAGTGACAGCAAAACTGGGCTCCTCTCAGGGTGGCCCAAATGTAAGAGCCACAAAGGACTACAAAAGAGCTGACCCTATTTTTTGACAAAAATAAGAAATAACACACCTGACTACAAACCTTATGGGACACAATGAAGTCATATACAAAGGGGATAACAATAGCTTGTATGGCAAAGAGGAATAAGGAGAAATGGAGGCAATATAACACACTGCAGGAAGAAATTGGACAATTAGAAAAATAACTTCAAATAAAACCAGGGAATGAACAAATTAATGAAACATTGACTTTAGCTAAACACAAATTAAATTTACTGGAACAAGAGGAAAATGCAAGAGATCTCACATTCATTAAGCAAAACTTTTTTGAATATGCGAATAAGCCAGGGAGATGGCTGGCTTATAAATTAAAAAAAGAAAGAGAAAAGAATAATACACCAGCTGCAAGATGAGACAGGAAACCTACAAAATAACAAAGAGAAAAAGAAGATTGCCCAAAAATATTTTGAGAATCTTTATAGACAAGAAATAGCGATACAATAAGCCAGTATTTGTAAAAGGAAGGTATGCCACCATTAGAGGAAGAAAAGAGAACTATGCTAAATAGAGAAATAACATTAACAGAAGTAAAAGAAGCAATCAAAAAATGAATGAACAATAACACGCCGGGGCCAGACTGCTTACCAGGGGAAATATATAGGAATATGGGAGATTTAATAGAACCATTATTATTGGAAGTATGCAAGGAGGCTTTGCTGGAAGCTAAACTACCCGAATCATGGAGGGAAGTATATATCACTATGATTCTAAAAGAAGGTACTGATATTAACCAAATTCAAAATTATAGGCCAATTTCACTTTTGAATGCTGATTACAAAATCTTTATGAATATCATAGCAGGGAGGATGAAGAAAATATTAAACGAGATCATATACTCTGACCAAAATGGATTTTTGCCGTCACGACAAATAAGAGATAATATTAGAACGGTAGTGAATATACTGGAATATTACGAAGAGCATCCAGAGAAACAAGTTGCTCTTTTTTTCTGGATGCCCAAAAAGCGTTTGATAACTTAAATTGGCAATTTATTGTTCAACAAATTAAGGAGATGAAATTGGGAGAAAAATTCAAAAAAATGATAGAAGCAGTACACCTCCCAAAAGGATAGTGTAATAATAAATGGGGACACTACAAAAACATTTAGAATAAGCCGCAATATTAAGTTGGATGAGATTGGATTAATCATAGAAATAAAATACTGATACTAGAAGGTTACAACTTACAGTTGGATTGGCATGCCTTCCTCTGGCAGGAGAAGTCAAAGGGTTATAGTTATGTGTATAACTATAAAGTGAGACAGACCCTTTTAAACACTTGGAATAAGACAAAAAGACAAATGTATATAGAAACTCTTATTTGGCTACCAACACTGGAAGCACTGATGTACCCATATCTTCTACACCAAGGGAAAATCATTACTTACGAAAATATACTAAATGAAAAAGGAGAACTACAAACTAGACAAGAGTTGAAGAACTAGGGAATCAAGGTGGAATGGTGGGCCTACTTGCAATTCCAACCAAAATACTTAAAAGATAAGAGAAAATGGGGAATTAGTAAAACTAGGACAAAATTAGATGAAATATTATTAGGGCCCGACCAGAAGATGATTTAATAAAATATCATTTTATTAGAATTTAAATTAGAAGAAAAAGTAAAAGAAACGATGGTAGTGTGGATGAAAAACTTCGGTCATAGCATAAAATTAGATGATTGGCAGAAACTGTGGGAATAAAACTCTGGATTGGGTTTGGAAAATGATTAATCTAATACTTTGTACATACATGCTTGTTTAAAGGTCACTGAGAAAACAAACACTAGAAACAATCAAGCAGCTCAGACAACTGTAAACAAGTCTGTACTATATCTAATTATTGTAATCCACAATGTGATTATGCTTGCTATGTTTACCATGTACAAAAATCTCAATAAAAGGGAGCACTGGAATTTGCTCTGGGCTCTCATCCCAAGAACACATGCCTTTGTCTCATTTTTCCATGAGAGACCACCACAAGAAACTATGGAATAGAAATTAAAAAATGACATTAGTGATACCCTTTAAAGAAAATCTGTATAAATTATTTTATAGATGGCATTATACCACCATCAAAATTGGCAAAAATGAACTCTAAATTTTCCCCTATATGTTGGAAATGTAATAAAGAAATAGGAACTTACTATCACTTATGGTGGAGTTGCAAGGAGGCCCAAAAATATTGGCAAAATCTACATAAGTGGATAGAAGAAATGTGTGGAATTAAAATACAATACAGGGCTGAGTTCTTTCTGTTGGGAATTAACACTGGGAAATACGATAAAGAAACTCTGTATTTAATGATTCATGTAATTACTGCAGCAAGGTTGGCATATGCACAGAATTGGAAAAATAAAGACATCCCAAATGAATTGGAAATATTGAAGAAAATCACAATGTGCGCAGAAATGTATAAATTAACAAAAGAACTAAAAAAATAAGGAAGATTCGGATTATTATAAAACATGGGAGAAATTTTATGGTTGGCTAGAGACAAGGAAGATCAATGAGAATTGTTAGGGATAACATTGGTTACCTAACTTAGTTTGGCTAAATATAATATATGTTTGTTAGTTTAAATGTGTGTGTCACTTTAAACTGTAAGCCAAGTATTTTGGTTGTAAATCGCCATAAGAGGGAGCAAGAGAGCTCACTGTTCGCCGGCTTTTACTGGAATGCTGACAGAGATGGATTGATGGTGATTACTGCGTGCGTTTGCTGAGAGAAGAAAAGAAGGTTTGATTTTGATTCATATCTCTGACTGCAAAAGAGATACATCACTGGACTGATTGTGAGTTGAACGACCTATTTTTCTACACTGGACTTTGCAAACTAAATAACCCTCGGACTGTCTGAGCTTAGTGTATGACATATGGACTGCTTTGACTATGCTATAACTCTTGCTGGAATAAAAACTATTTAATTGCACAGTGTATCTGTCTTACTGAGTGAAAGCTACAACAACGCTTTATCTCACACACACTCTCTGTCTGCTTGACTGCCATTGCACGTTCTGCTAGGGTGTTGTATCCCTAACACTGGTTATGGGCCCAGGTGCACAGTCAGTCTAAACCAGTATAACAGGCTTGTGAGTGAGAGTTTGTGTAGCAACACAATATTGTAAACAGAAACCCAGCATGGGTGCATATCCCTACACAACTGAGAAAGAAAGGGCAACATAGGGCAAAAAGATTGATTTTTGTAGGATATGAATCTAACCATACATCATACAGATTCTGGGAACAGGGTACATCTAGAGTTTACTGTAGCGCTAGTGCACAATTCCTAGAACATGTAGGATGGGAGAAACTGGAACAAGATTCAAGTAAGGAAGTAATTATAGAACCCTACAAAAGACCAGAGAAAACCAGTAATAAGAAGAGAGCAATTAAAGAGGAAGTAGAACTACACGAGGTGAAGAGAAATGGGGGGAAAGGGCTGGGGGAGGGGGGGAGGGCAGGGGTAGTGGGGAGAAAACTTGCCTTTAGGAGTGCCCTAATAGCTGATAGAAGCTCCCTTGAAGGCAGAGTCACCAGTCACTTCAATTGGCCGGTAGAAGCGGCCTGGGGCGAGCGCACACACACACTCCCCTTGCCGCGAGGCCGCTTCTATCTGCCGATCGAAAGCTCCCTTGAGGACAGTCCCCAGCTGCTTTGGGTGAGGCATGGCTGCCCCTGTCCCCTCACCTTTAGGGCAGACTCTTTTCGGTGATGGAAGCTCCCCGAGTGTGCTCACCAGCCACTTCGATCGGCCGGTAGAAGCGGCCTGGGGTGAGCACACACACACACTCCCTCGCCATGAGGCCGCTTCTATCTGCCAATCGAAAGTTCCCTAAAGGACACAGTCCCCAGCTGCTTCGGGGCGGCGTGGCTGCCCCTGTCCCCTCGCCTTTAGGGCAGACTCTTTTCGGTGATGGAAGCTCCCCGAGTGTGCTCACCAGCCACTTCGATCGGCCGGTAGAAGCGGCCTGGGGTGAGCACACACACACACTCCCCTCGCCATGAGGCCGCTTCTATCTGCCAATCGAAAGCTCCCTAAAGGACACAGTCCCCAGCTGCTTCGGGCGAGGCGTGGCTGCCCTTGTCCCCTCGCCTTTAGGGCAGACTCTTTTCGGTGATGGAAGCTCCCGAGTGTGCTCAACAGCCACTTCGATCGGCTGGTAGAGCGGCCTGGGGTGAGCGCACACACACACTCCCCTCGCTGCGAGGCCGCTTCTACCTGCCGATCGAAAGCTCCCTTGAGGACACAGTCCCCAGATGCTTCGGGGCGAGGCGTGCCTATGCATCAGGTTCCCAACTGCAAACTCAATGCAACTGCAAGCTCAATGCAATGTACATATGCTGTTGTCAGAATAAATATCAGAGGACCCCAAGATTCCCGCTGCATTTCTGCTTCCTGAGCCAGCCGCTCTTCTTCATCCCCTGAGATAGCCCTATCCCCCCCACACCTTGATATCCCACTGCAACCATTTGGATCGCAGGAGGGTTGCTAAAGAAGCTTTTGTCTTCTCCTCTCCCACTCTTTTAAACTTCTCTCTGCAGCCTTGGAAATCCTCTCCTGGCGACTCCATCCCACCTCCAACTGCATGCCAAATCCCAGCCACCACCCCAAGGTGGCTTAATGTGTTTGGGTTAATTGATTAATTGAGTTAATGATCTAAAGTGATTTTTATTTTGGTCTAGAGAGAAGATGAGTTTAAAAAGAAAGAGCTACTCTGTGGAATTCAAGAAAGCAATCGTGGAGGATTCTTGTGGTAAGAATCTGACCGCTTGCTGCAAAGAGAATATGTTGCATCTCCGTATGGTCCGAAAATGGAGAGATGAGTATGATAACCTCAGTCAACAGGTGCAGAAGGGAAATGCCAAGAAGCGCAGGTGTTTTGTGATCAAAGGCAATGTGAAATGAGGGCAGGAAGGGAAGAAGTAGCAGCTTGTGCTTAACCAAGTTTCTGAAACTGAAGGTCCCTGCTCTTCCGCCACCTCTCTCTTTTTACCTGGTGTGGGGGGTTGTCCCAAGACCCTTTGAGTTTATTCATTCATTTACATTTCCCCAAGGGGCTTTTTTGGGGGGGGAGTGTTTCTCCCCTGCAATGCAGCCAGCATCTCTCCCGTGCCCAGCAAGACGCCTTCCTCCCCACTGGAGGGAGTTGGGGGTTCAGGGAAGTGTCCTGTTAATCATTAAAGCAATCTGAAAGACCACCCTTTGGGGCCACCAGGATGATCTTCACCCAGCTCAGGCAAAAACCCAGGAGCCCCTCCACTCCACCCCCTCCCTGCCCACCCCAGTGCCTGCTCTGCTCAAGTCAGAGATTGGGGGGAGGAAACAAGCCTTGGATTCCCAGAGCGCACCTGGGAGGGGGCTTGTCTAGGATGGAAACTAAACAGGGTTGGAGCTGGGATGGAGTCCCCAGGAGAGGATTTCCAAGGCTGCAGAGAGAAGTTTAAAAGAGTGGGAGAGGAGAAGACAAAAGCTTCTTTAGCGACCCTCCTGCGATCCAAATGGTTGCAGTGGGAAATCGAGGTGGGCGGGGGGAATAGGGCTATCTGAGGGGATGAAGAAGAGCGGCTGGCTCAGGAAGCAGAAATGCAGCGGGAATCTTGGGGTCCTCTGATATTTATTCTGACAACAGCATATGTACATTGCATTGAGCTTGCAGTTGCATTGAGTTTGCAGTTGGGAACCTGATGCATAGGCATGCCTCGCCCCGAAGCAGCTGGGGACTGTGTCCTCAAGGAAGCTTTCGATCGGCAGATAGAAGCAGCCTCGCGGCGAGGGGAGTGTGTGTGTGCGCTCGCCCCAGGCCGCTTCTACCGGCTGATCGAAGTGGCTGTTGAGCACACTTGGGGAGCTTCCATCACCGAAAAGAGTCTGCCCTAAAGGCGAGGGGACAGGGGCAGCCATGCCTCGCCTGAAGCAGCTGGGTCTTCAAGGAAGCTTTCGATCGGCAGATAGAAATGGCCTCGTGGAGAGGTACGTGCATATGGGCCGCTCTAGGTGGGGGAGGAAATTAAGTCACCCCCGAAAAGACGGCCTAGTCATTTTTTCAGGGGTCAAAAAAAAATAAGGCCCGGCCTTATTATGTGAGAAACATGGTACATGTGATCATGACAGCAAGTTTGGCCTTTGTTCAAAAGTGGAAAGACAAAGAAATTCCTGATGAAAGTGAAGTAATAAAAAAGATATGGATATGCGCTGAGATGGAGAAATTAACTTTGGAAATGAAAAATAAAGATGAGACAGAATATTATCAAGTATGGGATAAATTTTATCAATGGTGGAGAAAAAAGGAGGAATCCAGAATCAAAATAAAGCAGGGTTGGCAGAACAGATAATTAGAAATATAAAGTATTTCATAAATATATAAATGTATATAAAACATATATTCTATGCTATAATATGTATGACAAACAGAAATTTCAGGACCATCACACGTCCAACGTTTTTAACACTTTATTCAATAAAACTTTAAAAAAAGAATTTGAAAAACACAGTAACGTTGGAGAGGGAGAAAGCTTCATATTTATTAAGACTCCAGAACATACCTGAAGACAAAGAGTCTGACATAATTGGTCACAAATTTGTTGGCAGAAGCACTGGAAATCAGAAAAGAAGAGATGGAAAAAGAGTTCAATCAAATATATAGAATCAATTCAAGCTATGCAAGAAGACACAGAGTGCCCAGGGAGATACATATTAAATTTTGGGGGGAAAAAGATAAGGGATGAAATATTGAAAAGAGGGAGGAACCATTGCAATATAGAAAAAAGGATATTGTGGTCTTGAAACAGATCCCCTGGAAGATGATTTACAAAAAACAATATCAATTCTTGACCTCAAAATTAAATGAAAAAGGAATAAATTTTAGATGGCTGATCCCAGAAGGGATCCTAATTAATTGGAGTTTTAGAAGCTATAGATAGGACTCCACCTGCAAGGCAGAATTTTATACAAACATTTTTGAAGAAGTACAATGTACACAACCAGATAAAAAAAATTAATAAACACCAAAAAATAACAATAGAAGAAGCAGTAGCACAAAGCGAAGAAGAAAAAGAAAATATAGACCAAGGAGAGGGGCTAATAAGAGAACAAAGACAGAAAAGAATTACTAGGAAACAAAAAACCACTGTAAGTAAATAAGATGGAGAAAGAAAATGGAATCCACTCAATGAATATAAATCTGTTTGGAAGAAACACATTAAAAAACAACAATGTAAACTGGAATGTCCAAAAAATTGGGGAATTGTATTTTACATCAGCACAACAAAAGAAAATGGGAATAGCTCTCTATATTAAAGAGACAATAGACTTTAAACAGGTCTATTCAGATAGAGGAAGAATTTTGATGGTGGAAATAATGTCAGGGCTGCCCCTGTTCATTTTCTAGGAAAGAAAAATCCTTGGCTCCATAGATTTAGAGAAAAGTACTTTTACCAGGAACAAACAGAAAGCAGACAATTTCAAGCAAGCTCTGAGGCAAAGTGCACGAACACAGCACCTTGGAACACAATATACAGCCAAACCCCCTTGTAGCTAGGCAACCAGAGGCCACTGCATATCAGAGCCAATGGCATTGGAGATAACCAGTTGCAAAGCTGCAATGTAAACTTCTCC
The DNA here is from genome assembly GCF_049901735.1 of Notechis scutatus. Lineage (NCBI taxonomy): Eukaryota > Metazoa > Chordata > Lepidosauria > Squamata > Elapidae > Notechis > Notechis scutatus. The sequence continues at coordinate 128,838,600 of NC_142009.1, read as the reverse complement.
ACAGTTCCCTCCCAGGGTTGCCATCTGGCCATTTTTCCGGCCAAATTCGAGAAATCTGGCCGTATAGAAATCTGTTTGGCCATGAAAAAAATCATGTCTCCAGCCAAATATATTTGGCCGGAAATTTGGCCGTATGAAAGTTGCTTGGCCGTGAAATCGAAATTTTGGCTGAATACCAGTTTTCAATATAATATATTTGCATGAAAATGACTGTCAGATCGTCTGAAAACCTCTGAAAAACGACGCGATACATAGGCCTTCTGACTGTGAAGAGCGCTGCGTAATATAAGTGAATGTTAACCCGGATGTAAACATCTCAGTATTGGATTGTTTTCTCACCAGCCGGCGCGCGGCGTCACGGAAAATCCCGGATGTGCGACCGAGAGAATAGGCCTGTGGTACATGTAAGCTAGCTAAACGCATTGTGCGTGTACTCTGCATGCATGGTAAGGCAGCTATGTGTAATGTGTATGTGCACAGCGCATGTATATTAGCAAGCGGAAGCCTTACGTTAGCGTTAGCCTAGTCTCTAAACCATATTTTACCCTGAACAAGTGAACAACTCTACATCTATGGAAGATGGCAGCAACAGGAAAATGGAAAGGGAAATATGACAGTGGTAGAAAATATAATAAATCGTGGGAACAAAAGTTCTTGTGGCTCACAAAGTCTAGCGATGGAAGTGAACATGGATTGTGCAAGCTTTGCAAGACACAAATCGCACCAAAGCTTTCTCGCCTTTCGGACCACGAAAAAACTAAGGGGCATACAGAAAGAGTAAGTGCTAGTTCTCATTGTGCAGCATTACCCTTTTTTTAGAAATCGAAAATAGACAAGGATATCGAGATAACCAAACACATAGAAATTGAGCTTGCTGTGACTATAGCGTGTCACTGCGCAACGTCCACTGTTGATCACCTGGCAGAATTTATGAAGAATGGGAAAGGTAGCAAACTCGCAAACCTTCAAGTTCATCGCACTAAGTACAGTAAACTTATCTCTAAAGTAATTTCCCCTGCTTTGAAGGAGACTCAACAGCATGACGTCGAGAACAAAAAATTTGCAATCCTCATCGACGAATCAACGGACATCGCTATTGACAAGCATCTGTGTATTGTCATCAGGTATTTCAACCAGTCAGTTACATATTGTGATTGAATTTGTTGCTCTAAAGCCCAGTTGGGGCTACAGGTAGAGAACTCTTTGAAATACTCAGGAACACACTAGATGAACTCGGTCTGAAGCTGGTTGACTGCATCGGGTTAGGCAGCGATGGTGCATCTGCGATGATTGGGGAGCACAACTCCATGTGGTCTCAAATTCATGAGCAATCGCCTCATTGTCAGCTGAACCAATGCATATGTCATTCACTTGCACTTTGTATCGAGAAGGCATTTGATAAACTTCCATCAAACCTGGGGTATCTCCTAGCAGAAATTCCCAAGTGGTTCAGCAAGAGTATCCTCCAGAGAGAAACATTCTCAGATCTGTTCAAAGTGATGGATGCTACAGATGAGCGAAAGGGAACACCTCTTCCTTTCCAGAAGCTGTCTGCAACGCGATGGTTGGTGAGGGGCAAAGTCATCTACAACATTCTTATCAACTGGGAAGAGCTGAAGGCTTACTTTTCGGCAATCATCCCCACTGCCGATGCCGCCTGCCGGTACAAGGCCAGGGAGATCCTGGGAATGTTGTCAGATCCCATGAACGCCTTGTACTTTCACTTTGTGTCCCCCATCGTCACCGAATTTGAGCGGGTCAACTCTTTTTTTCAAGCAATTGATACTGACCCAGAAGAGATGGTGCAAGAATTGCTCGTGCACTACAAAAGTTTGAAAGGTTGTATCATCGACAGCGAAGGGAAACCACTTGATCTGGACAGAGTTGATTATGGGGCCAAATTTACGAGTGAGCTTCGTTCCTTCGTGAATAGCCAAAATTGTTCCCCTGACGCACTCAACAAGGCAATGGAGATGAAGGCACGCTGTGCAAGCCTCCTGAGTGAAGCCCTCAGTCAGCCTGAGAAGCACCTTCCGGCATCGATGCAAGTCTTCAAAGGTCTAAGAAGCTTGTCACCGAGTAAAGTGTTGAGCCAGACTGCCAGGGTTCCATTTCAAGATCTGCCAATGCCTCATCTCCGAAGTGCAAATGAAGCTGTGATTGAGGAGCAGTATCGGAAAATTCTGCATGTGCATTGGGCAGAGGAGTCAGTGTTTGATGGAAGAATTCCAAGTGACACAGCAACCTTCTGGGCAGGGGTGTTGCAGTACAAGTCCAAAGCGGGTGAGCAGCCGTTTGAACAGTTGGCAATGTATGTGCTGTCCTGCCTTGCAACACCAACGAGTAACGCCATTGTAGAACACATTTTCTCTGCAGTAACACATGTGAAGATGAAGGCTAGAAATCGCTTACAGGCGGAAATGTTGGACACCATCATCAGAATTCGTACACATCTATAATTTCAGGGAAAGTGCTGTATGGATTTCAGTGCAACAGAACGCATGCTTCAGCTGTTCACATCAGAGAACATGTACGGAAACCAAGCCGGTCAACCAGATCATCCAGAGGATATTGACGAGGATATCATGAACATTCTATATTAGAGCACTTCATTCATGACTTTGCTCCTATTTCAATCATACTTGACAGACTTGATCTTATAGTTTGTTTGTTTGTTTTTTTACCTTTTTCTTTCTTCACATTGCTACATTGTTTTCATGTAATTATTGGGATAATTACTCTCTTTTTGAAAAGATAGTTATTGAGCATTCAGTTTTCATAAGGATTCTATATATAATTGCTATTTTTGTGTCATTTTATTTGTTTAGTGATTATATTTTTTCAATTGGGGGGGGAATCCCCCTAAAAACCTTCATGCCCTAGCTCCCCCCTCCACAGGATCGCTGCATTTGGCCCCGAGCTTTCCAAAAGGTAGTAGCGGTTATTTGAAGTGAGCTGCCTAGCCTGGATGTGAGTAAAGAAACGCAGAAATTCCCATGACGTCACGTCACGTTGTCGAATAAAGACCATTTTTTTATGATTTGATTATTTAAGAACAGTTAAAAAAACAAAAAACAATATATCCTCATGTTATATTGCATAAAAAAAATTGGCCAGAAAATTTGGCCGTGAGAGAAAATAATTTGGCCGAATTTGGCCGTATTTTGACTTGAGTTTGGCCGCAGAGCCAAGCTGCGATCTGGCAACCCTGTTCCCTCCTCCCTATTCTATGGCAGCAAGCAACAGGCTGGCTGACATAATAAAAAAAATACATTGATAATGACACTATATGCATCAAATACTTCTCCAAACTAATTGTCTGCAGATAATAGCCCAGTGACCCTCTTTAAGGTGAGCCTCCTCCTCCTCCTGGAGAAGGAGGAGATTGAGATCCACCTGAAGCCTGAGGAATTTGTGGATTTTCTGGAAGACAAAATCTCTCGACTTCATTCCAGATGCCGGCATGGTGGTCCAGTGGAAGTCCCTGAAGCAGGTTCTTGTCCTGTTATCTGGGAACAGTTTGACCCTGTTGCTCCTGACAAAGTGGACACGATCCTAGAGAGTATACATGCAAGTACCTGTGTTGTAGACCCATGTTCCTCCTGGCTTGTGAAAGCTTCCCAGGAGGTGACAGGTGGGTAGACTCTGGTGATTAATGCTTCCTTATAGGAGGCATTGCCCCAGCACTTTAAGGAGGCTGTCATCTGCCCTCTTCTTAAGAAGCCATCGCTGGACTTCACCTGGTTGGATAATTTCCAACCTGTCTCCAATCTTCCCTTTTTGGGGAAGGTTGTTGAGAAGATGGTTGTGCGGTAGCTCGAGGTTTCTGGATAAAACAGATTATCTCAACCCCTACCAGTCAGGATTCAGGCCTGGATTTGAGACAAACAGCATTGATCACACTTTTGGATGATCTCTGGCAGGAGCAGGATGGGGGTAGTACATCCATCCTTGCTCTACTTGACCTCTCAGTGGCTTTCGATACTATCAACCATGGTATTCTTCTGAAGCAGCTTCGGGGTTCAGATGGGAGTGGGAGGCCTTGTGCTATCCTGGTTCACATCCTAATTAATCTGTATTGAGATTAGCCGAATCTCTATTTCGTACTAATAGAAATATAACCGCTGATAACTGGTTTAGTTCAATTGAGGTAGTTTGCGAATTAGGAGACAGAGGCTTGACTTATCTAGGGACTCTGAAGAAAAATAAAGCTGAAATTCCCCCTACATTTCTTCCACATTGAAGGAAAACTTCCATGTATGCATTTACAAAAGAAATAACCCTCTTGTCATATGTTCAATGAAAAATCATACAGTATCTTTAGAATCCTTGATGCCTCATAATGAACACACTGGTTCTGATACCAAACCTGAAATCATTGTTTACTACAACAGTAATAAAGGAATGTTGATTCACTGGACCAAAAATATGCCATATATTCTAGTGGGAGGCGTACCAGAAGTTGGTCTATGGCAATGTATTTCAGAATACTAGATATTAGTTCATTCAATTCTTTCATCCTTTACAATTGTTATGGTAACACCAATAAGAAAATAACCAGGCTCAATTTTTGCCAAACAATTAGCAGAAACATTGGTTAGAGATGAAATGATGAGAAGACTGGATAAAAAAATAGCAAGCATGTTGAAGGCTTCAATTCAAAAAATTCTGCAAGTAGAGGAAATGCCGCAAGATGAAAATTTAGATAAACAAGAAAAACATGTGTTCTGTGTGATCCAAAGTTAAAAAGAAATTTCATGTGTAAAAAACCAATATGTAACATATGCTGTAAAAGACACTGCAGTGACTATCATTGTATTTGTTTCTCAATTTATAAAATTTGTTAATTTGATCAATAAATGAAAAATTTAACTATACAAAGCAAATTTAACAACATAGCCCACCTATTATTTTCATAGATTAAGAAAACTGTATGAGCGGTCATTATGACCTCATGTCTGTAATAGCATAGCCGAAATAGTATATCTGTGGTTAAGGGTTAACTCTAAAGGAGGTATAACTTTTTCTAAGGAGTAACATGATAGATAAGATTCAATTCCTGGTAGATCCAGGAGAAGCTCTTCTTGCCAGTGGCAAAGAGGCAGCCAATAAAGCTGCTGAAGTTGGGACAGCTCCGAAATGGAAGAGAACAGAGAGAGAGAGTGTGCCGGTTTGGTGAGAACTTTTTCTTTATTCTAAGATCTGAAAGAACACCCTAAAGAAAAGAAAGAATCTGTAAAGTTTTGACACAAGTGATTAAGTAGCGATTTTAAACAGGAATGTCAAAGTAATTGTTTTTTTCTCATTGCTGGATTTTCTATACATGACCTTATATTTTGAAACTGGACTGGTTTTTTCTTTTACATCTATTTCTTTCTTTTTTTCTTTTCTTTTTTTTTTGATTTTGTAATATTTTAGGCTAGAGGCTCCCTTTTAGTTATTTCTTTTTTTAAAATATCTTTTTTTATTAATTCTTATTATATCTTGCTTGGAAAAGGAGGGGGAAAGTGAGAGCAAAGAAACTTTGTAACACTGCCAACTAGAGGCTTGAAAATATTCTATTTCCCTGTGACCAGACAAAGCTGAGAAAGAAAGAACTGAGACTCTTTTTCAAGGACATTGCTTTTTGATAAGATAGAGGGAAGAGCATGGGAGAGTATTAGTGCAGGTGCTCTTCTGGGTTTCTATCAACAGCTGGAGTCTGGTGTTGAAACCTAGGGGGAAAAAAAGGTGATAAGTTTTTGGAGAAGAGAACTATAATAAGAGCCTTGGATAATTAAACAAAGTGCAGTGTGCTCTTTTTACTTTTTCTAAGTTGTGCTATCCCTCCTCACCAGCTTTATTGTATTTCATTTTATCGTTGTTTTTTTCATGTAATAACTATTTGGGTTTTTGGCTTTGTTGGAGCTTGTCTTTGTTTTTCTTTTTTTCTTTGGAAGTCCAATCTCTACATTTGCTTTTTATTTTAAAGGGAAAGCTTTAGTATTAATGTTTTTTTTTTTAAGGAAATAGCCTCCCCCCCCCTTTCCTGGTATTTTTGTTTTTTCATCTACCTTTCTGGTTTATTCTTATGCACTCTTTTCTATTTGAGACCTTTCAATTGGATTAAGGTGTTGAATAACCTGAAGAACTTTTCCTTTTCCTTTTTTTTCCCAAGCCTTTTTCTTCATCTAACTACTGATTGGATTAAAGTATACAAGAACCTGAAGAAATTTTGTCTTCCCTTTTTTTCTCATTATTATTGGGCTTCTTTTTTCTACTATTTTTATTTTGAACTATAATTGGTTACTTCACAATTGGATTAAGGTTTAGATACATGATGACCAGTTGCAGATGGCTAACTCAGTTTATAACAATGTTAAGCCACATGACAAATGTATACATTTACTGCATAGATGTCTGGGGCACATTAATTTCAAAATGCTGAAACAAACTGTTAAATTGTCAGAGGGAGTAAAATTAAAACCCTGTAGCAAGTACTTAAACTGTAATGCCTGTAACCAGGAGAAAAACAAGGTTATTCCTGCAAACAGACTGAATGGGTTTAAGACCAAAGAACCTTTAGAGGTCGGGCACGTTCTACACCCCCACCCCAAATTGCCGAAGTAAATCCTGGCCCTCCTCGGCATTTACGTTTGGACACTCGTATATTTCTGCAGTCCCAGAAGGAGGGAATTCCCACCGTTGCGCTGGTGGATTCAGGGGCTACAACCAGCTTTATGGACTGTGCTTTGGTTGAACATTTTGGAATTCCTTTGATTCCTGTGAATCCTTCCATTAAGGTGGAAACTGTAGATGGGCGAGAACTCAAGTCGGGACCCATTCGCTTAGCAACTCAGCCAGTGCGTATGGTCATTGGGGATCATGAGGAGGAGATCAGTTTTTATGTCACCTTGAACCTCCATCTCCCTTTGGTGCTCGGAGTATCCTGGTTACGTTTGCACAATCCGTTGGTGGCTTGGGCGCAGAACGCCATTTCGTTTCCAAGCCTACAATGTGTGGACCACCTGAGGCATGTCTGCGCCGGCCAAGATATCGCCGCTCCTGCTGTCTCCATTCCTTCGGAGCTGTCGGATTTTTCTGATGTTTTCAACGAACAGGAGGCAGACCGATTACCGCCACATCGTACCTATAATTGTCCTGTGGACCTGATACCGGGCGCTCCATTGCCCAAGGGGAGGTTATATTCTATGTCGGAGCCTGAGTTGGTTGCACTCCGAGAGTTTTTAGATAAAAACTTAGCTCGGGGATTTATTCGACCCTCCTCGTCCCCTCTTTCGGTGCCCGTTCTTTTTGTTAAGAAGAAGTCGGGAGAACTTCGTCTCTGTTGTGATTATCGATGCCTGAACTCTATCACCGTGAGGAATAGCTATCCCTTGCCGCTCATTCCGGAATTGATGGAGCGGTTGCGGGAGGCTACTATCTTCACTAAACTAGATCTGCGTGGGGCCTACAACCTGGTTCGGATACGCAAAGGGGACGAGTGAAAGACGGCGTTTGGCACTCGTTATGGTCATTTCGAGTACACCGTCATGCCATTTGGTCTGACCAACGCTCCTGCTGTATTCCAGCACCTAATGAACAATATTTTTTGGGACATGCTGGATAGGTTTGTCGTGGTGTATTTGGACGACATTTTAATTTACTCCCGGTCCAGAGATCACCACCTTCAGCAGGTTCGTCAAGTGCTTCAGCGTCTTCGGGAGCATAAACTCTACGCGAAACTGGAGAAGTGTTTCTTTTTTCAGTCGTCGATAGAGTTTTTAGGGCACATCATTTCTCCCAAGGGCATTGCTATGGACCCAAAAAAGGTTGAAGCATTATGTAGTTGGGAAGCCCCTCGTCAAGTCAAGGACGTACAACGTCTGTTGGGATTCGCCAACTACTATCGGACTTTTATCCCGGACTTTGCTAAAGTAATGGATCCCATAACTCAGCTCCTCCATAAGAAGCTCCTCCATAAGAAGGTCCCGTTTGTGTGGGGGGCCCCGCAACAACAGGCTTTTGACATTTTAAAGAAAGCGTTTGTAGCTGAGCCGATATTGAGGCATCCTGATCCGAATCGTCCATTTGTGGTCGAGACCGATGCCTCTAATGTCGCTATCGGAGCGGTACTGTTACAAGCTTCGAAAGATGGCGTGCCCCTTTTCCCATGCGCATACTATTGTAGGAAGCTCACAGCTTCAGAGCGCAACTACACCATCTGGGAAAAGGAGTTGTTGGCCATTAAGGCTGCCTTTGAGACCTGGAGACATCATTTAGAGGGGGCTCGGCACAAGGTAGAGGTTCGGACGGATCATCGAAACTTGGAACATTTGACCACAGCTAAGAAATTGAACCAACGCCAGATTCGGTGGTCGTTGTTTTTTGCCAGGTTCAATTTCTCCGTTACTTATGTTCCAAGTGGACAGAATCGGAGAGCCGATGCGTTGTCTCGGAAGCCCGAGTATATCGGTCCTGAGGATCCTCTTCCTCTACGAACTGTGTTACCAACAGAATCCTTGGCCGTACTGCAAGATCTTGTAGACTTGCGGGCTCGCATATGAGAAGCGCAACGATTAGACCCGTGGACACAGCAGAGAAGGGAAGAAGTTGGACCTGATTCCCCATGGTCCTTTGAAGAGGGCTTGTTACGACATCGAGACTTGTTGTATGTACCCAACAGGACACTTAGAGCCCTCATCATGACACAATGTCATGACAATCCAGCTGCTGGTCATTTTGGTTTTCACAAAACCCTGCACTTGGTCACCCGGACTTTTTGGTGGCCTCGGGTTCGACACGATGTGTCTTCTTATGTCGCTTCTTGTATACAGTGTCGACAAGCGAAAGCGGCATCGGGTGCACCTCCTGGACTTCTTCAACCACTGCCGACTCCGAGCAGACCATGGGGAGCGATCTCCATGGACTTTCTAACGCACTTACCCCTTTCGTTGGGTTGTATGACAGTGCTAGTGGTGGTTGACATGCTCACTAAGATGGGCCATTTCATCCCGTGTAGAAGATTACCCTCGGCTCATGTTACTGCCCGGCTTTTCATACAACACGTATTCCATTTACATGGCTTACCGGATAGAGTTGTTTCAGATCGTGGTGTTCAGTTCACCGCTCAATTCTGGAAAAGCCTAATGAACGCTCTATGAGTACAAGTATGTTTAGCGTCGGCATATCATCCGGAAACCGATGGCGGGACTGAGAAGGTCATTGGCATCCTCACCCAATACCTCAGATGTTTTGTCAATCAACGACAAAATGACTGGGTGACCTATCTTCCATTGGCAGAGTTTGCCTTTAATAATTCTTGGCACACCTCCACCCACATGACACCTTTTTATGCCAATGTGGGTTATCATCCGAGGTTTTTCCCCCTATCCATCGCGGATTCTCCAGTTCCGGAGGCACGAGATTTTTTGTCGGAGTTATATGTGGTGCATCAATTAATTTCTAGACAATTAGAACGAGCGAAAGCTGATTATAAGCGTTTCGCCGATCGTTCGTGTCGGCCGACGCCTCCATTGGCTGTGGGAGACAAGGTGTGGTTGTCAATGAAACATCTTCAGGTCGATCGTCTGATTAGGAAATTGGATCATCGTTTTATTGGTCCCTTCCCTATCGAGGCAGTTATTAATCCAGTGGCTTATCGACTTACTTTACCGCGCTCCATGCGCATTCACCCTGTTTTTCATCGCTTCCTGTTAATACCTGACACTCCATCGTGTAATCTTCGTTCTCCAGAAGATACCGGTTCTCCATCCAGGCTTAGCACTGAACCTATTACGGATTCTACAGTGATCGGAATTTATGATTCCAGATGGTTAAAGGGACGATTCCAGTACTTTGTGGGAAAACTGGACAATGAAACTGAAATTCGCTCTTGGCAGGATGTATCCAAGGTGCATGCCCCAGATCTTATTCGCACATATCACGCACAATTTCCGTCAAAACCACATCCTGATCATCAGACTCGGGGGAAAGGCCCTGCGGTGAGGGATAGTGTTGTGACTGAAAGGACCGATCCTGTTGTGAGTTTTGATTCTGATGACTCTGAGGATGAAAGGCTGGAGCCTGCTGAGAATTTGGAGTCTGAATTGTTAGAAGACACAGATGTGAGCCAGGGGGATGAGAGGTTATCACACAGACATTCTTTGCCTGAACCCTCGACCTCATTCATGCCTGCAATTGAGCCACAAAATGAGTCAGAAGAGTCGAGCGAAGAAGCTGACAGATCGTGGCTTGATGCCAGAACAAGAAGGAGGCTGAAACGTCAAGCTGTGGGGAGACATCAGGCCAGACGTTGATTTAGGGAGATTGACACGCCCATCTAGGTGGTTTACGGAGGCAAACTCAGTTAGAAGGGAGGGCGAGTCAGTAATTAGCACGTTGCCTCAAAGTGTATAAAAGAACACAGCTGTGTGTGGGAAGATTGTCAGGAACAAAGTGACTGATTACGTGCAGAGGTTTTCAGCAGAGGCTCGGAGCTTTGAGAATTTGTGCCAGGACTGTTTTGATAAACAGGGCGTGTGGAATATAATATTGTAGGACTCCTATCTGTTGGATTTAAGGTTTGGAACGGCTGCTTTTGGTTTTGTGTTGTTTGAACTCTGAAGAGGGAGCCATAACACTGTCCTACCCAAAGGGGAGAATGTTAGGAATGATAGTCACCTAACAGTTGGGTTGGAAATATATAAACCAGGATAGTTATTTAATGTTGTTTCTTTAAGAGAATGCTGTAATTGTGATTGGCTGAGGTTCTTCTAATGGCCATAAGATGGAGCCAGAAACCTGGTTTCTTTCTTCTTGCATTTCCTATTTTGCCATTTTGCCTGATCGTCATTCTACTTGGATTGCTGCGAGTCTTGCAACTGTTAGCAAACTCCGTTTACTGAACTCTGTTTATGATACTTGACTTCATTTTTGGATTATCCCTGGACTGATACTAACTGCTTTAACCGTGTATGATTTGGACTGTTTGTTGGACTTTGTTTACCAGTTTACTGGAAGTAAAACCTACATTTTACTATTCAGTGTATCTGTATGCTGGTTGTGTGTTATTCAACATCACTATCACTACATTTCCCTGAGTGCACTCATTCTCCTAATGGGGAATACCTCAACATACCTTGCTGTTTGTTCAAGGCTTGTATCAAAGTACTTGTATGCATGTATGCTTTTTGTAGGTATAAAACCACTATATGTAAATACAAACCTGTGTGCTGTATTTGCTCCTGGTTGTCTCACCTAGTCACACTATGTGCACTTTGACAGGTTATGGGCCCAGACCAGACAGAAGGCCAGAATGACAAAACAGAGAGAAGAGAAACCCAGTGAGAGTTTGCACCAGAGATAGAAGAGCTGTGAAGCATGGTTTGTTAGTGGTTAGTGCTTGTAATGGAAACAAGCAACATGGCTTCCATCAGCATAATGGGAGGAGGTTTCATGGTGTCTCGGCTGAATGAGACAAACTCTTTCCTGGAATTTAAAGATGGAGATGTACCTGAGGAGTTGTGGACAATAGTTATTAATCCACCAGCAGTCCTGGATGATGGGGACCGGAGAAGAAATGAAAAGGCATTATCCAGCATAATTCCAGCTATAGAAGACAGTCAGCTGATACATGTGAGGGGTCTCCAGGTAGTGTGTATGTTAGAGGGACTGCAGGCAGTAAAGTGCTGCTGACAAGGAGACTGTATAAAGCACAACTGAAGCCAGGGGCATGTCCACACATCTGCAGACTATGAAAAAGGTATTTCTGGAATTAGAGGAATGACGTTTACTGAGGCACACAAGGTCTATGTAGTGCTCAGTTCGTTGGACGCTTCATGGGATGTTCTTGTGACTAGCTTAGAGTCCATGCAAGAGAGGGACTTAACCATGATATATTTGAGTGGCCGATTGTTGGAAGAACAGAAACAGGTGGAGAAGCTACCCGGAAAGGGAGGGGTTAGTGTTCAGCACAAGCCAACATTTGCAATATCCCAGGATGGCAGCAGAGCAATATTGTGCAATTATCAAGACAATTGTAAAGAGCCCGGCTGCTGCCACAAGAGAGTGTAGAAAAGCATCTGCTGCACATGCAGACACTGTTGAATTAAAACAGTGTGGAATGCAAATTTCTGAATCTCAGAAGATGCTGTTGGTATTAAATAGATTTCTTGAAATGTGGGACATCATTTCAGCCATTTTTGAATTTAAACCGTAACAGGAATTATGTATGGAAGCCCTTAAAACTTGTTTGATTTCTGAAGAACAAAAACACCACTTTATAAGAAACAACAAGAGAAATTCCTGAGGTGGGGGTCCAAGGAGCAGAGAGAGCAAAGCAACAGACTGGATGTCTGCAGAGAACAGAGCAACAGAAGAGATTGGATTACATCACAGCAAAGAATTCCCAAGAACAGGAAAAACAGAAATGTTTTATCAGTGGGGATAAAACTCATTTAAAAACTCGTTTACAAGGAAGAATAACAATGGACAAGTGCTTTTGTAAAACTTAGCTATTGTAAGAGCAGAGTCAAATGGTTAATAGATTCTAAATTGTTTTTCAGATTGGATCCAGCTGGAGCAGATGCAGTAGCCTTAGCAAATGGCCAGAAGGCTAAAGTCATAATAAAAGGCAGTGTGTGGATTCCATGTTTGGAGGAAAAGTTTAATATATTATGTGAGCCTGAAATGGAGCATAATTTACTGAGTGTCTCCACACTAGACAAACAAGGGTTTGATATCACATTTATAGATTATCTCATAAAAAGAAATGGGAGTGTATGTGCACAGGGCAAAAAACAGGATAATCTTTATATATTGCAAGGACAAAAGGTTCAATGTTCCCAAACATTTGAAAATGTGGCATAACATGAGTCATGTATTCATCTCTTGCACAGAAAGCTTGGACATGCCAGCTGCATGCAAGTTTGGAGGATTAACCTCGAAAGGGTGTAAACTGCAGTATGTATATCATAGAAGTCCAAGGTGTTCCAAGTAAGCAAGAATAGCACAAAGCAGACAACAAGAGCACTAAAGCTGGTACATGCAGATTTGGATGGGCCAATGCAAGCCAGTTTGGGAGGATCAAGGTATGCACTGGTCATTGTAGATGACTACATCAGGTTTGGGTTCTGCTATTTGCTAAAGAGTAAAACAGAGGTGCTACAGAAGTTCAAGCAATGGGTAAGCTTCGTAGAAAGAAGATATAGACAATAGGTATGTCAGCTGCAGACTGAGGTTCAGAATTCATGTCAGCAAGTTTTCAACAGTGGTTGGTGCAGTTAGGAATAAGACAGATGCACTAATCCATACACAGCAGCTGAGAATGGCATAGCTGAAAGACAGAATGGAGTCTTACAAACAATGAAAACTAATTGCTGCAGGATTCTGGTCTGAGCAGGTTGTATTGGGTGAAGCCATGTTGACTGATAATTATTTGATCAATAGGCTGTGGAGTTCCTCTATTAATGGTACTCCATATGCTATGCTATATGGGAGAAAGCCATATCTGACACATTTAAGGGGTTTGGAAGCAATACATGGGTGCATATTCCAAAGGCAATCAGGAGAAAAGGACAACCAAAAACTAGAAAGCAAAGGTTTGTAGGCTATGAGACCAGCTCAAAGAGCTATCGCTTTAGTGATGGGAGCAAAGGGATAGTAATTTCCAGAACTGCTAGCTTTGCAGAGCAAAATTGGGGCAGAATCGATGCCAATTTTAGGGATGATCCATTTAGTAATGGTAACTCACCACTCACGTTCTTCTCTCTACCACGCTGTAAACCATGTGTATTGTTTGTATCATATTTTTGTAGTTTGTAGATAAAAAAGTTTTTTCTATATAATGAATCCTGCTCAATTCTTTGAATAGGTGCTGGGTGATTTTCAAATTATCCAACAACAGTTATGTAAGGAAAAGTCTATATCAGAGAAAGACGCTGTTGGGAAGAAATCGGCTCAGTCCTCAGCTAGGAGAAATGGCAAGCAACAGAAAAATCAAAGAGCGAAGCCAGCAGCTCAAAAAGGTTTAATGGAGGCAAAAGCGACCAATTGGTTTGGTCAGTATGTGGATTTTTATACTTTTTCCTACAGCATTTTGTAATTTAGAGGCTTGTTTTGTGTATTTTGTTATTTGATTTTAGTTTGTCTCATGAAGGTTGGCAATGAGTCCAAAGTGCTGGCTTCCTTGGATTTTTTAAATCTTGTTTAACAAATGTAATGAATCTTAACCCCCTATCCTTAGTTAGTCTAGCAAGCTGTTTTTGTGAATTTACAGGCTGGATTCAAAGTTGGGGGGGCGGGGTTTCCTTTGGGGAAGTTTTGTCTTTTCTTATAACACATTAAGTATTCAGAATGAGCAGGTGCAAAAGCAATATTGGAAACAATGAAAAACACCAATACAAAAATTTAAAAGCTGAGACAATCTTTTTGCTGCATGAAATGTTCATACAGAGCAAGGTTTACCGTAATTGATGTAACAGAAAGAAAAATAAGGCTAAATAAGATCAACAACCAGCAAAGAAAATCAAATGCCCTTTTCTCCGATTTTGAAGCAGATGTACCCCCAACCCCCAATGTAAATGGAGATATAGCATGAGATGCTCTTTACAGGAAGACTCCCAACGAGTTCCTCATTTAATCAAAATTGGCTTATTGATGATCCTACCCATTAAGGGGTACACTTACTTATTAAAAATAAAGCCAGACATTATTGTAAATGTTGGTTCACTAGTCTTTTCAGTCCATTCATTATATAATTTTAGAATTTTTTAAACTATTATAGACACGAAAGGCAATTCTGTCATATAACATCCAGCTGTGAGAAGGCAGGCTGCCTAAAAAGTGACTAGCACCAGAATTGTACAGGTTGTACATCTATGAATCCTTGACAACCTGTAAATTAGACCCCCAGAATTCCCAAGCCTGCCTCCACCCCTGTTGTAAATAGATAAGTTCATGAGAAAGGAAAGATTCAACACCAAGGTAGAAGAAGTAATTTTAGAGTAGTTTCTACCATATACTCTCCATCAGATTGAGGGCTTGGGTCCAGAAACACAGTAAAGTCAAAGGACAGGTGAACTAGCTAAGGATTACATGGGCTGCACACAGTTCACATCCTACTATACTGAATCCTCTATAAGAATTGATGGGCCCACTTTATAACACCTTATCTAATAAAATACTTACGAAATACCAATATCTTCTATTTACACCTACTGTTGTCAGATAAGTATTCTTTGAATGTTAACAAGTTTTAGTATACTGTATGTAAAATGAGGCAGAGTTTAACTGCCCACTGATCCTAATGTATTAGTCTATTTTTTTAATGCTGGTCTGTGGCCATAATAAAAAAAAAGATTGATAGCTAGCAGCACAGAAGCCAGAAAAGATGAGAAAAGATGATGTGGCGGGTAAGAAGAAATTAAGAAAACCTGTTCCAGCAATTAAGAACTTTAAGGAGCTGGAAGACAGAAAGAGAGAATCAGTTAAGAAGCCTTTAAGCTCCTACCCAATCCATAGGAACACAATGGGAGCTCAGAGACCTGTACTTGTTCTACCTGTGGTGAAAAAAGGCCATTTGTCCAAGGACTGTAAAAGCCAGAGAAAAAAAGGGAATGGCTGCAGTAGGGGCAAGCAACTCTGGAAAAAAATATGATGGACCCAGCAAAAGTTAGTGGGATCACTATGAGAGGCCTGGTAGATGCTGGGAGTAGACAATCATTTAACAAAAAGGTCAGTATCTATTGGGAAAAAATTTTTTACAAGTGTGTTTGGGCTGATTGAGACACACTGGTTAGAGCTAAAGCACATGCAAAGGGAAAGGAATTGATAATAGTGCCAGGAACGATCTCTCTCTTGCCATGTAACCTAGTAATGGGTACAAAACTTTCCATTAACTGTGATGGCCCTGTCAAAAATTGGTTCACAGTAGGAAGTTGAGCTGGAACCAGGACAATTAGATGGAGGTAGCATGAATCCCCAAGAGCATCCAAGGAGTCTGGGGGCTGAGGAAGACAAATCCCATGTCTATTTGGTATCAAGGGCAGCTGTCGACCGGATGATCAGATTTTTGTGGCGATACTGGCGCAAAGTTAACAAACTCCCTTGGTTTGGTAATTGTACTTCCATTTTAAGTATTTATTTTTCAATTATTAATTGTAGTTATGAAAATATCAGCCATTGTTTACATCTTTTACATGTCATTCTTACAGGCTGTTATTCTTAAATCCACTTTCAGCTCAATCTCAGAATGGTGAAACTGAGTAACATCTGTTACTATAGTGTCAGACACTAAGAGTAACTAAATATTACTGATCTCTGCTCCTTGGATGAAAAGACTGTGTATTGTTGCTTGAAAACAGAGATCCCTTCTTCTGTGTTTCTCAGACTGACAGCAGTCCTCTCTCTGGTCCGCCGCCTGCGCGGGAGCGCCGACCGCTCCCATTGGCTGATGCCGTTCAACAGCCTGAGGCATTGGGAAAGAGCTGCCGTTGACTCCCAGGGACCGCCAGACGCCCTGGTCTACCAGCCGCCTGCTGAAGCCTATCTGCCAGACGCCCTGGTCTACCAACTGCCTGCTGAAGCCGACCAGCCAAGCGAGCCGGTCTACCCAGCAATCGCGAACGGTTCCCCGCCTGACGTCCCGGTCTACCTGCCGAATCCCGAGCTGTCCCCGCAGCGAGCCAATCGGAGGGACCTATCTGGTCAGCAGCCGGACACTCGGACAAGGGCTCCCGAAGGCCAACGACGATCTCCAGGCGACTCTCTGAGAGCACACTGCTGATTTACAAACAATAGTTACCCACAGGGGCGCTTTTAGGTGTAAGCGTTTACAATTTGGAGTTAGTGTGGCCCCAGGCATCTTCCAGTCCCTGATGGAAAGGATTCTCCAAGGACTCCCAGGGGTAGTCCCATACTTTGATGACATTTTGGTCTCTGCCACCAACAAAACACAATTATTACTTAGAGTTAGGTCAGTTCATGACCGTTTTAGGCAACATGGGTTAAAATTAAAAAAAGACAAGTGCACCATTGCCACTAAGCAAATGGACTTCCTAGGTTATCGAATTGACGCCTCTGGAATTCACCCTATAGAAACAAAAGTTAGGGCCATCCATGAGGCACCTACTCCCTCTAACAAAACAGAACTACAAGCCTTTTTAGGGCTTCTGAATTTCTACGCAGCTTTTTTTCCACACAAGGCTTCTATAGCTGAACCTTTGCATAGACTTTTAGATAAGAAAGCCCCCTGGTACTGGGGACAAAGAGAAGCCAATGCTTTCCAAGCGGTCAAATCCCTGCTAACCTCAAATGCAGTTCTAGTCCAGTTTAACCAACAACTTCCCCTGGTTCTAGCTGCAGACGCTTCCCCCTTTGGCATAGGGGCAGTACTCAGCCATAGGCTGCCTAATGGCTCCGAGGCCCCAATTGCCTTCTTCTCAAGAACATTCTCTGCAGCAGAAAGGATAGCCGCCTACTCATATAAGCCGCCTACTCATCGCCCAGGGAAGAACCTGTGCCATGCAGATGCCCTCAGCAGGTGCCCCCTACCAACACCAGTGGAAGACCCCGCGTGTGGCTATTCTGCCTTAGCTATTTTGCCATAGAACAAATCTTGCCCAGCACGTACACCACTCAGGGCAAATTCCACTGAAACTGACAGGATTAACTACAAAAGTCTGTGTCAGCTAGAAACTGTGTATTTGGTATTAGGACATGTCTACCCGAAAACTATCAGTCATGTAGTCTGCTCTTTGTGTCACGTATCTTGGTTGTAATGATTAACCCTGTGACTTCTTTGTTTCCTGCAATCACCCCGCACCCCCGTTTTGAAAACAGCACAATAAAAGGGGACAGCGCAAAGCAATCGGGGCCGGGACCATTCCATCTGCCCCAGGCGCGATGTGTTTCCTCACCTAAAGAAACTGTTTGTTTTGTGTCTTTTTCTTTGTGCCTTGGCACTCACCCTCGCGAGGGTCCCGCTAAATTATTTCTTGAAAGGAATTCAGCAACAGACTGGAGAATTGAATCAACGGACCGGTCGCTCGACGCGACACCCGCGCCAATCCATGCCATTTTTGATTGCAACGAACTCAACCTGCCAGTCTCAGCCGAGGATATTGCTGCCCACTCCAGAAGGGACAAGGTAATCTCCCAAGTCCTGGACTGGGTGGGGAGGGGGTGGCCTGAAATTCAGTACACCCCTGAATTCATGCCATTTAAGACCCACAGGCAAGAGTTATCTTCACTACAGGGCTGCTTACTATGGGGGACAAGAGTGGTCATCCCCACTACACTCCAAGAGCCAATTTTAAAAGCCCTGCACAAAGGCCACCCTGGCATCGTGAGGATGAAGGCTCTGGCCCGCAGCTACATGTGATGCCCGGATTTCCAGCTGGGTAAGCACGTGCCAGCCCTGCCAGGCAACTAGATCAGCACCTCCAAGAGCTGTCTCAACCCGATGGGAGGATGCTGGGGCCCCTTGGTCCCGGCTGCATGTTGACCTGGCTGGCCCTGTGCATGGGCGGACCTTTCTAGTCATAGTAGACTCATTCTCTAAATGGATTGATGTGGCCTTGCTTCCCTCCACAACTACGCTGGCTGTCACAAGAGCCCTCACCAGACTGTTCACCACGCAGGGCCTCCCTGACACCTTGATATCGGATAATGGCCCCCAGTTCACCTTTTGTGAGTTTGGGGTCTTTGCAGCCAACCTGGGCATCAGGCACGCCCTCACAGCCCCTTTTCACCCTGCAAGCAATGGGATGGCTGAGAGGGCTGTTAGATCTGTAAAGGAGGCTTTGGCAAGATTTGGCCAAGCAGACTGGCACTCCAAACTGTCCACTTACTTGCTCACTCAGCATTCTACTCCATGCACCACCACCACCAAGTCCCCTGAAGAACTATTGATGGGCAGACGCCTCAGGACCACCCTGGACAGGCTGCACCTCCACTATGCCCCTGGCACCCCTCTAGGCTCTGACAGCCAAGCCAGGGAATTTACCCTGCAAGACCTGGTTTATGCCAGGAACTATGCAGGGCACCCTCTATGGATGCCAGGGCAAATAGTTTCCATTACAGGACCCAAGTCCTATAGGATCGTCTTGGAGGATGGTCGAGTATGGTTCCGGCACATTGACCAGCTAAGGAGGCGTTGGGAAAGAGCTGTCGTTGACTCCCAGGGACCGCCAGACGCCCCGGTCTACCAGCTGCCTGCCGAAGCCTATCCGCCAGACGCCCCGGTCTACCAGCCGCTAGACGCACTGGTCTACCAGCCACCTGCTGAAGCCTACCCGCCAGATGCCCCGGTCTACCAATCGCCTGCTGAAGCCGACCAGCCGAGCGAGCCGGTCTACCCAGCAATTGTGAACGGTTCCCCACCTGACGTCCCGGTCTACCTGCCGAATCCCGAGCTGTCCCCGCAGCGAGCCAATCGGAGGGACCTATCTGGTCAGCAGCCGGACACTCGGACAAGGGCTCCCGAAGGCCAACGACGATCTCCAGGCGACTCTCTGAGAGCAAGGGACCTCTTGCCTGCCGGCAAGCCCCTTGGACTACGGCGATCTAGCCGCGAGCGAAGGCGGCCTACCCGGCTGCAGGACTACGCATGCTCCTGGCCAGGGGAAAGGAATACTGTGTTCACAGACTGACAGCAGTCCTCTCTCTGGTCCGCCGCCTGCGCAGGAGCGCCGACCGCTCCCATTGGCTGATGCCATTTGACAGCCGGCTATAAAAGGAGCTGTCAAACGGCATCAGCTGTCGCTGCCAGCTGACTGCCAGTTAGCCTCAGCAGCCGCGGCGACCCTTTATTCACCAGAATAAAGCCTGTTAACGTTTAGCCTGCGTCCGTCTCTTATCTTTACCGCCGCTCCACAACACCTTCCGTTACAATATTGTTTTATTTCTTTGGAAATAGCCTTTAACAGGATGAAAAGGATTGGAAACAGATGCAACAGAATTTGATCCAAAAAGCATCACAAGCACCACTACAAGCACTATTTGAAGAAAGCAGAAAGTCCAACTCAGAAATTGAAAGTAATCTCAGAAATTGAAAGTAATCTCAGAAATTGAAAGTAAACTTCTGGACACTGCAACAGTATAGCAACTTTCAGGAGAAATATGAGGGACTGGAAGTTTCCAACAAAAATTTAGGTTGCAAGTATAGGAATATTATAATAGTAGTTGTTCCATTTACAGCAGCTGAAGAACAATTGCTTGCATTTAGTGACATTTTCCATTATGAAATTAATATTAACGATTATAGAGATTTTGTAGAAAATGTTTTAAAAGATTCTCAGAAATATGCAATTCCTGACAGTATTAAAAAAGCTAGATATTGTCATAACAATTGCTGTAAGTTCAGCAGAAGCAGAAAGGGGTTTCTCAAAAATGAACCTCATGTGTTCAGAACAGAGAAGTTGCCTAACTGTTTTTCCTATCTGTGGTTACGAGAGTCCAGATAGATTGGGTAGTATCAGCTCCTGCACTGGTGGACTGAGTCTGCATTAAAACTGAAGCTCCACCCTGTGTAGTGGCCACACCCCAGTTTTCGACTCAGCCCAGCCAGGACAGATGTGATTTGCAGACCTCCACTTGAATTACAAGTGGAGCCTCGCCTCGGAAAAAAGAGAAAAAAAGTTTTAAGCTGCAAGCAAGAGGTTTGAAACAGCTTGCAAACAAGTGAGTGGGATTTTTTTAGCCTCCAGAGTTTGGGGGATTGTGCTAAAGGTCAATTGAAAAAATGCTTAGCGAGGAAAAATCAAACACTACATTAAATATGCAAACTATGCAAGCAACATTGCAATCAATATAGGAAACGATGATGAAGATGCAAGGTGCACTGTCCAAAAATCATGTGGAAATAAAATCGGAAATGAAGGAAATGAAAGGAGATATTCATAAACTTGATGACAAAGTAGGTATAATACAACAATAGAAAAAATGAGCAAAAAATAAAGACCGTGGAAAATAGAACAGAACAAACCGAAAAAAGATTGGAACTGGTGGATCAAAAACTGATGGCAATGAATAAATACTTAGAGGACTCAATTGTGCATTTAGAAATGGAATGAGCATTTTACTTAAGATTCCAAAATGTGACAGAAAGCACATTTTGTGGAACCATCATGGCACAATTAAAGTGCTACAAAGTGATAAACAGGAGCTTCTGAATGAAATTGCAGAAGTGTATAGAATACATACGAACTATGCTAGGCGTCATAGGTTGCCAAGAGAAGTACACATCAGATTTGCAAGGAAGAGTAAGAGACATAGTTCATAAGATAACAAGAGATGATAGAGAAATCCAAACTTTGAAGCAACTTCCAAGAAGAGTGAGAGAGCAGAGAAGAGATTGCCATTTCCTAGCAACACAACTGACCAAACATAACGTACTATTTAGGTGGTTAATTCTGGAATGAATGTTAGTTACATGGCAGGAGAAAAAAATCAAGATTGACAACATAGATAAAGCCCAAGAACAGTATGATCAATTTATAGGGGTGGAAGAAGATTACAGCAGCAAAGAGGACCTAGAAAGCAGAAGTCAAGAAGACCAACAACAAGAGAATAAAGAACCAGAACAGGAAGAAAGCAAGGAGGAAACGGAACAACATGAAAAAGGAATAAGAACAAGAGCACAAAGAGACATAAGGACCAACAGAAGAGAGACAAGCCAACAAATATCAATAAATATTAATGAACTAAATTCCCCTGCTAAAATAAAACAAATACTTGCAAAATTAGCTAAACAGAATGTGGACATACTGTGCTTGCAAGAGATGCATATTAAAAAGCAGCATGGTAACTATTTAGAATGTTCAAAGTTAGGAATGCTTTACACAGCACTGGCAGATCAAAAAGAGATGAGTGGTTGTATATGTGAAGGAAAAGTTAAAAGCTAAACAACTTTATGCAGACAAAAATGGAAGAATATTTAAAAGAGAAGGGTCTACCCCCCCCGATAGCGGAAAAAAAGAGAAATGCTGAACAGGGAAATAATGTTAACAGAACTGAAAAGGGCAGTATAAAGACAGAAAAATAACAAATCCCCAAGACCAGATGGAATCCCAGGGGAACTACAGTATATAAGCATATATATGAATTGATAGAGCCACTAATGTTAGACGTGTATAATGAAGCATTGATGGAAGCTAGATTGCCAGAATCCTGGGCTGAAGCATACATCACATTAATACCTAAAGAGGGCATGAGTCACCAACAAATTAAAAACTATAGGCCAATCTCGCTGCTAAATGTCGACTACAAAATATTTACCACCATAATTGAGGAAACGATGAAAAAAATATTAAATGAAATTATACATCCAGATCAAAATGGATTTCTATCTACAAGACAAGATTAAAAATAACATAAGGATAGTGGTAAATATATTGGAGTATTACAAGGCGCATCCCAAAAAACAAGCAGCATTAACCTTTTTAGATGCTCAAAAAACCTTTGACAGTTTAAATTTGCAGTTTTTGATACAGCAAATTAAAGACATGAAATTTGGAGAGAAATTTGAAAGATAGGCATAATATATTCCACTTAAAAGGCTAGCATGCTATTAAATGGAGATATCACAGGGAAATTTAAAATTGCCAAGTGTGTGAGATGGATGTCCATTGTCACATCTACTCTTTATCCTTTCACGTGTTACTAATCCGAATTAGACAAAATATGGAAATCAAAGGGATCAAAATAAAAAAAGAATATAAAACCCAGGCATTTGCAGATTACATAAGTGTTCTTTATAGAAGAACCAATAGAAACAGGAAGTTGTCATGCCCCTGGTGGAGACTGACTGTAAGAGGAGGAACAGCCAACAGGGACTGGAAGTGTGGCTCCAGAGGTTGTGCAGGAGGCTGGGGAAGGGCAGAGGCCAGTTGAGCAGTCAGAGGAGGACCAAGGCCCATCCCCTATCCATCCTAGGGCAGGGGTCCCCAACCGCCGGTCCGCGGACCGGTACCGGGCCGCGGAACAAGCCTTACCGGGCCGCTGGTTGCTGGGCGCCGCCATCTTTTTTTGGTAAAAGCACTTCCGGTGAGCTTTTCCGGGTAGAAAGCTCACCGAAGCGCTTTCGTCATAAAAGATGGCGGCGCAGCATCGTGAGCTTTTCGGGTAGAAAGCCATTTCTACCCGAAAAAGCTCACCGGAAAGCTGGCGCCGCCATCTTTTTGACAAAACAGCGCTTCGGTGACATCACGGAAGCACCTTTTCGTCATAAAAGATGGCGGCGCCCAGTTGGCGCTGACGGCCGCGGCACCCAGCTGATGCCGGAACCGGGCGCGGCGTCGAAAAGGTTGGGGATCCCTGTCCTAGGGCACAGGGAGGAGAGGATCAGGGTAAAACGTGGTCTACTCGGGAGGAGAGGCCATGATCCTCTTCATGAGTTGCAGGTGTGAGATCTGCATAAGAGTATGGACCTGCGTGCTAACAAACGCTGGAGACAAATTAGTGTTTTATTCCTAGAGGAGGTTTATCTTGGTTGGCGTTCTTCCAGTGGACTGTACTTGGTTATCTTCCTGAAGTTAGTAATTATTTAACCTGGTCTGTTGTGGAACTTTATTCAGTTCAGTTTGTTTTTGGTTTTTGCTTCGTTATCTGCTCTTTGAATTTGAACTGTGTTTCTTTTGTTTGGAATGTTATTTTGAAAATAGTTTAATCTTCAACTGTGAACAATTAAACAGTGAAGCCAAGTTGAAGGCATTAAAGGACCTTTATTTACGTTTTGGTTTTTATTATAATTCTGATACACTCTGGGTCATCACAGAAATATTCTACTACAAGAGGTTGAAAAATTTGGGGAAGTTGTGAGATTTAAAATTAATAAAGACAAGACCAAAATATTAGTTAAAAAATCTAATAGAGATTCAGAAAAAAGAATTAGAGGGGAAACTGGATTACAAATTACAAATAAGATTAAATATTTGGGAATATGGTTAACAGTGAGATGTTCTTCAATAAAAGAAAGTAAATATAATTTTTTTTGCAACAAATAAAGAAAGATTTGGAACTATGGGGGAAATTACAATTATCCTTATTGGGAAGAATAGCCACAATTAAAACAAACTGTTAGGAATGTAAGTCACCTAAACAGTTAGTTGGGTTGGAAAATATATAAACCAGGATAGACATTTTAATACTGTCTCTTTAAGAGAATCCTAAAACTGTAATTGGGTATGGTTCCTCAAATGGCCATAAGATGGAGCCAGAAACCTGGGTTGTCTGTTCCTGTTCTGTAGTGTTGCTGTTCCTTATTGACTATTATAGTTCTTCTTGGATTTGATGTAAGTCTGTTACTGAACTGTTTTTGATACTGGACTTTGTTATTTGGATTATCCCTGAACTGAACACTGACCGCGTGAATGACTTGGACTGCTTTTTTTTTTGGACTTTGCCTAAACGTTTATTGGAAGTAAAAACCTACATTTACTGTACAGTGTATCTGTGTGCTGTGTGTATTATTCTTCACTACTCTCACTATGTCTCCCTGTATGCGCTCATTCTCCTAACAGGGAATTACCTCAACACTGGTTATGGGCCCAGGCCATACCAGGCTCAGACAACAGAATTGGTGTGAATACACAGTACTGTATAAAGACAGTTGTTTACTGTTTAATTGTGGTTTACTATCCTGGTAAAGATGGCACAAGACACTTCAACAAGTCTATCACTGATAACCCGGTTGGATGAAACAAACTATGTTTCCTGGTATATGAACTGCAGTTTACTTCTGCGTAGAGAAGGTTTATGGAATGTAGTTCAAGACCCACCAGATGTAAATGCATGGGATCCAAAAAATGAGGATGATGCCAAGAAGTTAGCTGACTTTTAACTGACCAACAAACGAGTTCTTTGTATAATTGGACTAACACTGAGTGACCAGCAGCTAGTCCATATTCGTGGAGAAGAGTCTGCTGTTATGTGTTGGGAAAATTTGAAGAGGATTTATGTTCACGACAGTGTAGGTGCACACATACATCTTACACGTAAACTGTTTAGAGCACGTCTTCTGAAAGGTAGAGATATGTTATCTCATTTGAACTTCATGAAAATAACTTTTCAAGAGCTACATGAAAAGGAACTGATATTTTCAGAGCTGCATCAAGTTTACATCATTCTTTCCTCATTGGATGAAAGTTATGATGATTATGTATCTTCACTGGAAGTCCTGCCCAGAGATAAACTGACACTGACTAACATAATTGGAAGGTTGTTAGAAGCAAGAAGACGGCTGGATAGGGACCAACTGAGGAAGGAACAACCACAAGAAGAGGATTTGTGTTCAACTGCCTATACTGTCAGGAAATGTTTTTCTTGTGGGGCTAGGGGATATATAGCTAGATTCTGTAAGAAAAGAAAACGACAGAATACTAGTAATCACCAGAAGGCCAAGAAGAATGTTAATTTAGCTATGTCTAGCAATTCAACTGTAAACCATGATTTGTGGGTAGTTGATGGTGCATCGCAGTGCATTACTAGAAATAGAGAGGTTTGTAAAGATGTCCATGAGTAAGCGATATGTATTATTGGCAAATGGATGGAAGATGAATGCATCTGGTGAAGGTACTGCATATTGTTCGTGTATAAATGAGCATTTATCTATGTTATATGTACCTAAACTGAAATTTAATTTGTTATCAGTAAGGGCTTTAGTTAATATTGGTTATGTAGTAACCTTTAGGGGAGATAACTGTATAATAGAGAAAGAGGGTAAAAGTGTTACTGCTAATTTAGAGAATGATTTATGTTATACATGATGACCAGTTGCAGATGGCTAACTCGGTTTATAGCAATGTTAAGCCACATGACGAATGTATACATTTACTGCATAGACGTCTGGGGCACATTTATTTCAAAATGCTGAAACAAGCTGTTAAATTGTCAGAGTGAGTAAAATTGAAACCCTGTAGCAAGTATTTAAACTGTAGTGCCTGTAGTCAGGAGAAAAGCAAGGTTACTCCAGCAAACAGACTTAATGGGTTTAAGACCAAAGAACCTTTAGAGGTTGTGTTTGCTGACATAATTTGTCCTAGGAAACCTAGTTTGGGAGGTGCCTGCTATATTTTGAGTATTATGGATTATTACTCACCATACGGTTTCTGCTATCTCATGAAAAATAAAACAGAAACATTCCAACATTTCTTTAACTGGCTAAGGTTTGCAGAGAGAAAAATGAAGAGTAAAGTAATTACTTTAGTTACTGATAACGGGACTGAGTTTGTTAACAAAAGATTCCAAACTATATTGAAATTGGATGTTGAGCATAAACGTTCTTCACCTTACAGACCACAACATAACTCATTTGTAGAACGAAGAGGGCAAACATTACAAGCCACGGCGCGCACTATGTTATCTGATTCAGGTTTGCCTGAAACACATTTGGAGCTCCAGCATGGGTGCATATTCCCTCACAAGTAAGACTGAAAGGGCAACATAGAGCTAGAAAGCTATTTTTCGTAGGTTACGAGGCTAACCATAGATTCTGGGATTTAGATTCTGGGATCCAGGCACAGCTCGTTTATTGTAGCGCTAGTGCAAAATTTCTTGAGCACGTTGGGTGGAGTAAACTGGAACAGGAATCCAGCAATGATATTATTATTGACACCAAAGTAGTCCTAAAAGATGAAATAAGTAAACCATGAATAGCCATTAAAGAGGAAGAACAGGCACAGGTGGAAGTAGAAGAACAGGCACAAGAGGGGATAGAAGAACAGGAGCAGGTGGAACAGGTGAGTCTACCAGTAAGCCCTGTATTACCAAGACATTCAACCCAAGTAACACGACCACCTGATAGATATCAGGCTAGTGTTGTATGCCAAGTGAATACAGTTCCAAATGACTATAATGAACTAAAACTGTATCCTGCTAAGGATCAGGCTGCTTGGCAGGAAGCAATGGATAAGGAACTGAAATCCTTACAAAAACTGGAGGTATATGAAAATGTCAGGTTACCACCAGGTAAACATGCCATAGGATGTAAATGGGTTTATAAGCTAAAGACAGGTGTAGATGGGACTGTTACCCATAAAGCCAGGTTAGTAGCACAAGGGTTCAATCAGACAGCAAATGACTATGATGTGTTTGCGCCTAGTCTGAAAGCTACTACATTACGAGCAGCATTAAGTGTTGGCAGCTAAGGTGAAATACATTATAAATCATTTGGATGTAGAGATGGCATATCTGCATGCACCGTTGCAACACACTATTTATTTGAAGAAACCTTTAGGTATACAAAATGATAATACAACTGATTGCTGGAGATTGAAAAAGAGTCTTTATGGTTTGAAGCCATCAGGATATGAATGGAACCAACGTATAGTTAAAGAATTAACAAAGATAGGTTTTGTAGCTGACATGGCTGATCCATGTTTGTTTAAAAAAGAAAATGATGGTGTAATTTCATTGTTTACTGATGACATAGCATTAATCACCAAAACTGAACAAGAAGCTACTAAAATAATCTCACTGTTAGAGAAGAAATTTAAGCTAAAACAGTTAGGAGAAATTAAACAATATCTTGGCTTAAAGATAGATAGAACTAGGGGAGGGTACAAAATCTCACAGGCAGATAAAATTAACCAATTACTAAAGAATTTTAAAATGGAACTTTGTAAACCGGCTGGCTGTACTTAAGTGTTCCTTTCAGCTGGTGCTTTTGGTGGGTGGGTTCTTAAAGGGGGAAGGACTAGCTTGAATTTCTTGGCACTGAAACTGCTGTGAGGTTTCCAGCACTGTCCTTTTGGGATATACTTCCCACAATGCTTTGATGGTTTTTATTGCAGTGGCTTTGTCTTTCCTGTCCTTGGGGTATTCAAGTATTTGAAGCTTTCTCCTTGATTGTAATTGTTAATTTATTCATTTTGCACATTCTAATATTTTTTATTCATTTTCATAATGTTTTTCCTGTTGTGCAAACACAGTTCTAGCAGTTGTAAAACTAAATATGTATTCCCTTTAAAATACCCAACAAAATATTTCTGGTTTTAAATCCATATGTTGCTTTACCATTGTTTCTAACCATGACACCACTAACTCTTGAATAGCTCCTTGACTTGTACTGACTTAAATGCTGAACCTAATTCATATATTCCTGTTTTTTGAACTGAGGAATAAATTTCAGAAAAAGAATTCAGTATTGCTCTGTGAATGTACCTATGAAATTCATTCTTGATCTAACTTCTTAGATAAAAAAAATCTACCTTTCTTGTTTGTTGGACCCCAAACACATCCTGAAAAGACTGTACAATGTTGGGTGAAAGCAGAGATCCCTTCTGTTACCTTTAGTACTCAGCTTACAGCCACAATCAAGTCCAAAGCACAATATGTTTTATGTCTTTTGCAGTAGTAGCCTTTAACAGCAAGGATGAAAAGGCAACAGTGTTTGACCGCTTTCTTCACCAAGAAACCAAGATTAGAACAATCAGATACAACAGATCCAAAATCTTCACAAGCACCACTGCCACCACTTGAACTTGGAGAAGAAGCAAGTCGACCTCCGAAATTGAGTCTTCCTGATCTTCCTTACTGCTGGACATTGGAGCAAAATAACAGCTTTCAAGAGAAATATGAGAGACTGGAAGTTTCAAACAAAAAAAATAGGTTGTAAGTACCTGTTTTCTATTTTCCTGTACCAGGGGAAGTTTGAGTGCCACTTCCTCAACAGGACACAGTGGGTGCGGTTCCTGTACAGGTACATCTATGACCAGCAGGAGATTCTGCGCTTCAACAGCAACCTCGGGGCGTTTGAGACCCTCAGAGTTGGGGGAAGGTGGACGTGGACAAGTGGAACAGAGACAAGCAGCACCTGCAGATCATGAAGGACCAAGATGGTTCCAAAGATGATTCAAGATGGCGCCCAACAAGGATGGTGAGGTTTCTAGCTCCCACAGAACTTATCACATTTTAGATCTTCTTGAACTTCCACCTTCACCAGAAGTCACCTGAAATTGTGCGCTAAAGCTCCCATGAGTAACCAAGATCCCTTGGGACCCAAGATTCCCCCGCAGCCAACCCCGGTAAAACAGCCTTGGCAAGCTCCCGCAGCCTTCCCCAGCAGCCACAGCCTTTCATCCCCGAGCCCCTGCGAAACGCAATTCCCCAGTGGCAGGGCAGGGCAATTTCCCAGAGGTAGGGCCATTGGACAATCTCCCACAGCCTCCCCAGCAGCCATTAACACCTGAGCTACAAGCTCCAGTGGAGCACAAATATCAGGAGGCAATTAAAGGGCCAGGAGGCAATTAGAGAGACAAGTCAGAGCACAGCCTTCCCCAGTCCGCCTTCCAAGCTCCGGACAAATATAATTCCCCAGAAGCAGCCAGAGAAACAAGCCAGAACGGACTTACTTACAGCCAGCCAGTCTAAATCCCAGCAAGAAAAACTTGTTTTTTTATTGTTACCAGGATACAATCTTGCTAGAAAAATCTTACAGTCATCTACCTTACCAAACAATCTCTCTCCAAAGTCTACCTCACCAGGAAACAATTACTTAGTAGCCATGAAAACAAAAGAAACCACGTGGCTTTAAGGAGACTTCCAGTCCTAAGATTCCTTGGGTGGAGTCTTGAACCACAAGCTGTGGTTCCCCAAACGAGATCCCCTGAAAAGATTCAGCGTGTTTCAGTAATTCAGCGTGTTTTACTGTTTCAATAATTCAGCGTGTTTTACCCTGTTTCAATAATTCAGCGTGTTTTTAGTCATCCTGTTACAGCCCCTTTCAGCTTTTACAGCGTCTCACCCAGTGGATCAGATAACAGCAGCTAGGCAAAGCAATTAACCCTTCACTTGCTGACTCTCAATACTACCTCATTACTTTAATACTTAAACACTGATTACTTCATTACCTCAAAACTTGTAACTTTTCTACCTCAAGACCTGTATCAATGATTAGATAATGATATCTCCAAATCAATTTCTATAAAATAATTGTATCAATTGATTAATTGATTTGTTTTGATTGGTTAGTGTGATTAGTGTATATAGTGTAATTACTGATTAGTGTAAATGATCAGCGATCCGTGTAAATTAATTAATAAAATTAGTGATTTAGTGAATTTAATTGACCAGTATAATTAATTAGGCTGTTTGTTGTTTAGAAAAATTATTTGAGTGATTTGATTAATTGATTATTATAAGTGATTAATTGGTGTGATATTGGCTATATTGATTACCCAAATATCTTGTTTGATTAAGCAATTTAATCAACGTACCATCTCAACAAACCTACTATGCCAGGAAAAAAATCCAATGCCAAAACACAACCCAGAGAGAAAGAAATCCCCACCAATGAACAAGACTCCTGCACATGCCATATATGTAAAGAAACTCTAAAGGATAATGAAAATTCTACCAAATATTCCCTATGTGACAACTACGCTCACCATGGCTGCTTGGAATTACCCAAGCAAATGACTCGATTCCTAGAATCATCCAACCACGCATTTCAATATTTCTGCCCATCATGCAGACCCAAACTGAACAAATATATTGCCCTGTTTGAAAGAGTTGATACCATAGAAACACGAATAACATCCCTGGTCACCATAATAGCATCCCTGGACACTATAGAAGCAAGATTAACTAACCTTGAAAAAAAAGACACAACACAAAAAAGGAACATCCAATAGCTATAGACAACACACCTTTATATTACTATAAAACTTTTGCTTCAATAATGGCAGAAAGACTTGAGATATTTGAATAATTTTATACATGCTGATCAAAATGGATTTCTGCCGAAGAGTCAAATCAAGAATAACTTGAGAATTATTCTGAACACCTTGGAATATTATGAAACACGTTCTGAGAAACAAATGGCCTTAGTGTTTTTAGATGCACAAAAAGCTTTTGATAATTTAAATTGGCAGTTTATGACATCACAAATGGAACAAATGGGATTTGGTGGAACATTTGTTGAAGCTATAAAGGCAATATATCGTAAGCAAAACCGTCAAAGTAATGCTAAATGGAGACTTAACAGGCAATATCAATATCAGAAAAGGAACTAGGCAAGGATGTCCACTGTTGCCTTTGCTGTTTGTTTTGACTTTTGAAGTATTAAATAGAAACATCAGAGATGATAGTGAAATAAAAGGAATGAAAATAAAAAAGAGGAATATAAGCTACACACATTTGCAGACGATCTGGAGAAGCCACTAAAAACAGCACCTAGATTAATAGAGAAGATTGAAGAATATGGACAATGTAAAGATACAGGATTGAAAATAAACAAAGATAAAACCAAGATCTTAGTTAAAAATATGATGGAAAAACAAAAGGAGAAATTGATGGATTGAACATCCAGATCGTAAAAAAAATCAAATATTTAGGAATACAACTGACTGCCAAGATGTGGAAGGAATTTGATCACAGATTTGCAGACTTCAAGACGCACAGAGCCACTTTCCAAATTTTTGCAGACCCCTTCACCTTTGATGTGCAAGATGCCCCTCCTGTGCTTCAAATGGAGCTTATTGACCTGCAATGAAACTCTGACCTCAAGGCCAAATTTAGGGAGGTAAATGGAAAAGCAGACAAGCATGGGCAATTTTTGAGAGAATTGCTCCCCAGCTTCCCTGAGCTTTCCTGAATGTTCAAGCAGACCATGTGCCTTTTTGGGAGCATATATTTGTGCGAAAAGTTCTTCTCCACCCTGAACTTTAACAACAACAACAAGTACAGGTCCAGACTTACTGATGATCATCTTCAAGCCATACTGAGGGTCTCAAGTGCCTCCTCTCTCAAGCCAAATGTGGCTCAGATATGTGAGAGGAAGCGTTGTCAACTCTCTGGCAGCAAGGAGTAAGCTGGAGAAGCCATGTTCTGAGGAACTGTTCATGATCTTCATTCAATGTTCCATTCATGTGTTCAGGACAGTTCATGTATTGGAGAAATCATTAACTGTTGATGACATTTGAGGATATTTTTTTAACAACGTTTTTTGTGGAATCCCTTATGCAGCCCAGCCTCACCCAGACTCTGCCTCCAGCGGCCCCCAGGTAAATTGAGTTTGAGACCCCTGCTCTAAAAGTTGTCTTTAATAAAAGGGTGCTCAAAACAGAGGATTATTGTACACTACCTTACGGTTAAGTGTTCTGTCCCATCCCAGGCCACAGAGTGAGAGACTAGAATGCCACAGCAAACAAGCTATAAAACACATGGACTCAAAAGCCAAAGTTCATTCTGGCAATAAAATGTCATTGGCAGCTCTCTCAAAAAACTCACCGCCAGACCAGATAGTAAAAACACCTTTGAAGTTTATTTCATTCCTTCATTAGCAGTTCTCCCAGAATAATATATTCACAAGACGACCAGATAATAGGATCACGAGATAGCAAACTTAGCAGAATGACTCTCACAGTAATAGCAGAAAGAGCCAAATACCTCTTCCAAAAACTCACAGTTTAACAGCAGGTTAGAACAAGTATCACAGTCATAACAGGTTCCCAGTTTTCTCAGTTTGTAACAGAGTTGGTAACAGTTTGTAACCAATTAAACAGTTTGACCCGAACAAAACTTGAGGGCTGACACACTTCCTTTTATGTCCTGGGGGTGTGTCCGCTTCCCCAGTAAACCCTGATTGAAACCTCCCCACAACTCCGGTTAGTTTTACTAATTAATCCTGAAGGTCCGGGAGCAAGACAAGAACTCTGAGATTTAAAGCAAACAGTTTCAAAAACTCCCGTAGTCACATCATGTCCTGAGGATGAGTTAGCTTCCTGAATAAAACCTGATTGAAACATCCCACAGCTCTGGTAAAGTTTTCTTAATTAATCCTGAAGGTCCGGGAGCAAGATAAGAACTCTGAGATTTACAGCAACCAGTTTCAAAAACTCCCGTAGTCACAACACTATCCCCCACCGCAGGGCCCCTCCCCCGAGTCATACAATCCAGAAGCGGTGATAGTGTCATTAATTAGTCCTTAGCTCAACAGTCATCACAGCAGTGTGGATTAATGGCATAAATAATGAAAGAAATCAAGATGATTCTGCTGGTTCTAATTGACTTTTCTTTCCTGAAATATCTGTATTTGATACAATCAATATCAGTTTAGAGAATCTCCCATATTCTCAGTGGTTTAACCTTACGCTAATGTCATTCAGACATCTCTCTCCATATGTTCTTTCCTGCCTTACAAAGTCTTGGAAATTCCGACTTCTAGATTCCCAATTAAGATACTGATTTCCAGATATCAGAGAAATCTACAAGGTGACTTAACATTTAAATGTAAATGCATATTTAAAAGATTCAAATACTTCTGAGAAAGGCTTTCATACTGATTGAGGTTCATATTAAACATTTTGCAAAGGCAAGTCTATGGATCTGCCCCTGATAATAGAGAAGCGGATGTGAATATACAACAGCCTATTTCCCTATGTATTGCACCATGGACATCAACCTATAGCACAGCAACATGACCCTTTGGCCTAATAACACAGGTTTGCAATTAGCTCCAGACACCCAGAAGCTGATTCAGTTAACCAGTATGATTTGATTTAGCAGGATCTCTCCAATCACACCATGATAAACTTCAAATGAATAGCACAAGCCCCCAAACAAAGCACAGCTTATCCCAACCACTGCTCTGCCTCCTTTACTGTTCACATCAACGAAACCCCAAGTTATTTGCAAGATTACACCAATGTCTTCTTCTACAGCAAAATTGTATATGCGGCTTTCAGACATTGTCAGATTTACATCGACTGTAGCTTTTCTTGTGCAGTATATCCCATGCCTTCAGGTTTATACATAAGTGTTCCCAAAGTCTCCTAGAAAAATGTGCACCCAATATATAAACTGTTTCTTTCAAATATCTGGCTTGTTCCTTAAATGGACTCTGGAAATATTATACAAACTAGGTTGGTACGTTGTGTCTTGCTTTTTAAGTAATCCTGGATCTCCTTAAGGAGCAATAGATATTTCTTTGCACTTAGGGCTGCCCCATTCTTGGCATACTGCTAGACCCAAAGTTTCTACACCCCACTTAGAATCAGAAACTTGGTACAATTCAAATCTCAGAGGTCACAAAAGAGAAGTTGGGCTGAAAAAGTCAGTTATTTTCTCTTCCTCTACTTCCATATATTCCAAAAAGCAGAACTACATGTTATTAGGGTTTTTCAAGATAGGATCAATGTCCGAGACGTGTGATTCTGTTTCAAAACACCCAAGACTTGACGAGCTTTGTCTTGCATAATCAGCTGATCTTTGGAACCACCACAATCCTCGTGCAGTACCCGCAGCTCCTCGTCCAATACCTCCACCCTCTCCTTGCACATTCTTGTGCCAACAACCGAGGGCGGAGTGTTCTCAACTCCTTCGGCTCCTCATGGTTCTTCAGCAGCACCCATCGTAGCGCCCGTGGCTTCTTCAGCAGGGAGAAAACCTCCTGAACCCCCACAATATACAAGCCTTCCTGAAATCTCCTCGCACATTCTTGCGCCAACAACTGAGGGCGGAGTGTTCCCAACTCCTACGGCTCCTCGTGGTTCCGGCAGCACCCATGCGCCAACAACTGAGGGCGGAGTGTTCCCAACTCCTACGGCTCCTCGTGGTTCCGGCAGCACCCGTGCGCCAACAACTGAGGGCGGAGTGTTCCCAACTCCTACGGCTCCTCGATCCCGGCCAAGACACTGTGGAATACTTGAGGAAGATTTGAGGCGCTAGTTGCACTAGAGACTGCGGCCACGAGTAGAAGGGCTGTTTCGGAACCGAGTGCTAGATCTTGCGCCATTGCAGCCAGGCATCGATGTGTAAATATTGCTGCACAAGCACATCCAGGATTAGAGGCCGCTCCACATGCACCAGTCGAACCCGAATTGCCTCTGACAAACTCTCCTGGAAGGTGTCCATGTGGGCTGCCTCATTCAAAACAGAGTCCATGTGGGCTGCCTCATTCAAAAACAGAGTCCATATGGGCTGCCTCGTTCAAAACAGAGTCCATGTAAATCAGATGAAACTCCACAACATACCTTTGCAGAGTGCGTTTCCCTTAACAAACGTCCCGTAACCATCTGGCTACCGTTTGCTTTTGAAATGGAGTCCTCAAACATGAAATGCAGATGATGCCAAAAGCCCTGGTAATCAATCAGTCAGTAAATGACTGTCTCTTGCTGCAAAACCTCATTCTCTGTAACAGCTGCTGAATCTGTTGCTGCTGCTGCTCCAGTTATTTTTGTTCCATCTTGGTCAGAAGATAGAATTCAAGGTTCGGGTCAAAAATGTTCTGTCCCATCCCAGGCCACAGAGTGAGAGACTAGAATGCCACAGCAAACAAGCTATAAAACACATGGACTCAAAAGCCAAAGTTCATTCTGGCAATAAAATGTCATTGGCAGCTCTCTCAAAAAACTCAC
This sequence comes from Notechis scutatus, assembly GCF_049901735.1. Lineage (NCBI taxonomy): Eukaryota > Metazoa > Chordata > Lepidosauria > Squamata > Elapidae > Notechis > Notechis scutatus. The sequence continues at coordinate 128,803,264 of NC_142009.1, read as the reverse complement.
CGCCAGACCAGATAGTAAAAACACCTTTGAAGTTTATTTCATTCCTTCATTAGCAGTTCTCCCAGAATAATATATTCACAAGACGACCAGATAATAGGATCACGAGATAGCAAACTTAGCAGAATGACTCTCAGAAGAGAGAAAGAGCAGAAAGAGCCAAATACCTCTTCCAAAAACTCAGTTTAACAGCAGGTTAGAACAAGTATCACAGTCATAACAGGTTCCCAGTTTTCTCAGTTTGTAACAGAGTTGGTAACAGTTTGTAACCAATTAAACAGTTTGACCCGAACAAAACTTGAGGGCTGACACACTTCCTTTTATGTCCTGGGGGTGTGTCCGCTTCCCCAGTAAACCCTGATTGAAACCTCCCCACAACTCCGGTTAGTTTTACTAATTAATCCTGAAGGTCCGGGAGCAAGACAAGAACTCTGAGATTTAAAGCAAACAGTTTCAAAAACTCCCGTAGTCACATCATGTCCTGAGGATGAGTTAGCTTCCTGAATAAAACCTGATTGAAACATCCCACAGCTCTGGTAAAGTTTTCTTAATTAATCCTGAAGGTCCGGGAGCAAGATAAGAACTCTGAGATTTACAGCAACCAGTTTCAAAAACTCCCGTAGTCACAACAGTTAAGTATGATGAAAAACAGTGCACAGTTTGTACACCCTTTCTCTTCTTTATAAGCAGGCCTTCCAATTACGGAAAATCTTATTTTATAAAACAAATGTTAGAATACGGTGACCTTGTATTATCTCAAATGCCTCAAAACATTATATGGTTTTATAACTGCTGGCAACCGCTGTACAAAGAATTGCTTAATAAATTTCCTAATATTAAGTTTATGGAGGGCCTTCCTGACTCTTTTGAAGACAGTGATTTGTTTCTGCCGAATCAAACCAATTTAGCAGTAATAGATGATCTCATGTCCTCCATCTGTGACAGTGATGAAATAGAGAAAGCTTTTACACAGTATGTCCATCACAAAAACCTTAGCATTATTCTCATACTTCAAAACCTTTTTTTTCAAGGTAAAAAATGAGAATAACTCTAAATGCAAAATATTTGGTGTTATTCTGATGTCCCCGTGACCAGATGCAAGTAGACACAATGGCACAACAAATGTACCCAATGAACACTAGGTACTTTTAAGAAGTATTCCAAGATGCCACTAGCAAGCCCCATGGCTATCTTTTAGTTGATCTGGCTACTACTACTCCAGAAACCTTTTGGCTAAGAAGTGATATCTTTCCACCTGATTGGCCAGTAGTTAAAGAAGGGTAAAAGTAACTGTTGTGAATCAATAAAAGTTAATAACTTAAATGCAAATCAGGGTTTGAAAACCTGCACACTTGATTGGTCCTATTACAACAACTTTGGATTGGGCCAGAACTAGTCCCTGATTGGCCACTAATTGGACTATTCTTATTGGTTATTAGTTTGAACTTGTTGCTCATCTCATTGGGTAATAAGGTAGCAGCTAACCCTATAAAAGGGTTACTGCTGCCCATAGTCTTGCTCTGTTCTGTTCTATTTACTGTTATTAAAGAGTTGAAGTCACTGGTCAGATGTCTGGTCTCCATTATTCTCCATAATTAACACTGGCGATGAGGATGGGATCCGGAGACCGAAGAGCTGACTAACCTACAGAGCAACCAACAGAGCACGTGGTCGAACACGCACCATCAACGGCAACATGGCCAGCGGTGCCGTACCACCCGCTCCATTCAACCCAGAAACCGAAGACTGGGAGGCATACATGGATCGGTTCCAGATGTTTCTGGAGACCAACAATTTGAAAGATGCAACAACCGGCAAAAAAAGAGCTATCTTTCTAACTCACTGCGGGCCTACCGTGTTTAAAATGGCAAAGTCACTTGCCAAGCCAGCAGAGGTAAAAGAGATGGACTGGGACGTCCTCGAGCCTTTACTACGGGCTCACTATGCGCCCACCGTGCCAACCTTAGTCAGAAGACACAAATATTACCAGAGAGATCAACGGAAAGGCGAAAGCCTTGCCAATTACATCGCGGACCTCCGCAACCTGGGAGGCCTCTGCGGATTCGAAGACTTAGAAGAAGCCCTCCGGGACTGCCTGGTTCTGGGCCTAGAAGACGGCACGATCCAGAGCAAAATTATGGCTAAGGGGGACATCAGCCTCACCGATGCCCTTAAAGAAGCCTCGGCAGCGGAGGCGACCAAGAAGTCGGCAGCCCGAATGCGCCGCACCAACGCACCGCTACGTAAACTCGCCACTGATACCTCGCCTCGCTCAGAGAGACACCCGGTATCAACTCACCACGAAGACCTAGAGTCCCCGTCCAACAGCGATGAGGAAGAGGTCAACCGACTTCGAACGGAGCGAGACCAGTCAACACAACACTCATTTCGACCGTGTGCCGGCTGTGGAGCCAATCACCCACGATCAGGCTGCAAATTCCTTGACGCACTCTGCCGCAATTGCGGGAGACAAGGTCACATCGCAAAGGTTTGCAGAAGCAAACAGAACTCCAAACCCCGACAGGCCGAATGCCAGTCTTCAGGATTCTTCGGCACACACCGAAAAAAACTGAACCACCAATGGGGAAACCACTCCTACAGAAACAAACCGTCCACCACTTCCACCAGGCGCGAAGAAACCCGGCGGGAAGAGACCCACCAAACAATCACCATTGGCCACGCTACATCCCTTGATGCCGGAAAAATCCGAGTAAAGGTCGCCATCGAAAACAAACCGTGTGTGATGGAAGTGGACTCGGGATCTTCCCTCTCGATGGTATCGTGGAAAACGCTACAACAGCTCATTCCAACGATTCGCCGCCAAGACCTTAACCCTCAAAGGGTTATACTCAAAGACTATCAGGGTAACAGAATTCCCGTTGTCGGGTCCCGCAGATTCCAGGTCTCATTCAAGGACCGCACCGTCGCACTACCACTGACTGTCGTGGACCGCGACAGGCCTAGCCTTTTAGGCCTTCAATGGTTCAGACCGCTCGGAATCACTGTAGCCGGAGTCCACAGGGCCGAGAGCAGCGATTGGGAGGAAGCACTCGTGCAAGAATTCCAAGACGTTTTCGCGAACGGACTAGGCAAGTACAAGGGGACCCCGATCTCGTTTAACTTGAACCCTGAGATAGCACCCATCCGCCTTAAGCCGCGTCGGGTGCCGTTCGCCTTGAAGCCTAAAATCGACGAACAACTCGATAAGCTAATAGCGCAGGGCGTACTGGAACCCACCGACCACGCCCGTTGGGAAACCCCGATAGTGACGCCTGTCAAGCCTGATGGGTCCCTAAGAATTTGCGGAGACTACCGGGCCACTTTAAACCACGCACTGCAGCAAAGTGCATATCCAGTGCCGGTAGTGCAACACTTGCTCCATTCCCTGGGTGGCGGGAAAGTTTTCGCCAAACTAGATCTAGCCCAGGCGTATCAACAATTGCCTGTAGATCCAACCACAGCTGAGGCGCAAACGATCATAACGCATAGGGGCGCATTTAAATGCAACCGGCTCCAATTCGGGGTAAGCGTCGCCCCTGGAATCTTCCAGAGTTTAATGGAAAGGTTGTTACAAGGGATAAGAGGCGTTGTCCCCTATTTCGACGATGTACTCATCGCCGCACCTAACAAAGACATTCTAGAAAAACGACTCAGAGAGGTTTTACGAAGGTTCCAAAATGCAGGCCTCAGAGTAAAAAAAGATAAATGCCAGTTATGTACCGAAAAAGTAGAATTTCTGGGATATCTCCTGGACAGCCAAGGAATCCATCCCACCGAAGACAAATTATGGGCAATTAAAAAGGCCCCCACTCCAAAGAACAAGGCAGACCTACAGGCATTCCTTGGACTTATCAATTTCTATAATGTCTTTTTACCCCACAAAGCAACGGTAGCTGAACCATTGCATAGACTATTAGACAAAAAAGCAACGTGGGTGTGGGGACAACAGGAACAACGTGCTTTCCAACAAGTAAAGAAATTGCTAACTTCTGATTCTGTACTTATGCAGTACAACGAGACTCTGCCACTCACTATCACGTGTGACGCATCACCTTTTGGGGTTGGAGCAATTCTGGCCCACGTATTACCAAATGGAGCGGAAGCCCCCATCGCGTTTTTTTCACGAACCTTAGCTAAAGCTGAACGAAATTATAGTCAGCTGGACAAAGAAGCTTTAGCTATTGTGGCTGCAGTTAAAAGATTTCATGAATATGTTTATGGCCGTGCGTTTACAATAATCACTGATCATAAACCGCTACTGGGAATCATTGCGGGTAATAAACCAACCCCGTATATATTGTCCCCCAGAATGACCCGTTGGTCTGAATTCTTGGCGGCCTACAACTACACCTTGCAACATCGCCCGGGGAAATCAATCCTCCACGCTGATGCTTTGAGCAGAACGCCGCTTCCAGACTCTGTTGTAGATCCAGCCCCCACCATCTCAACACTACAGATCGAAGCTCTACATATGCCACCATTGACGGCTAGAGACATTGCCTTTGAAACAAAACGTGACCCAGTTCTGCAACACATCCTACACTGGGTTGAACGGGGGTGGCCGACAGACCAAATAGCACCGGAATGGGCACCTTTCAAAAGCCGCCAAACCGAACTGTTTTCCCAAAAAGGCTGTATCTTGTGGGGCGATCGAGTCGTAATCCCTAGCAAATTGCAACAAACTGTTTTGGCGGTATTGCATGAAGGACATCCGGGTATCGTGCGGTTGAAAGCACTTGCACGCAGCTACGCTTGGTGGCCGGGAATCGACAAAAGAATCGAGGCCTGGGTCGCTACTTGTCAACGTTGCCAAGACGTCAGCAACGCTCCGCCTAAAGCAATCCCGACCGAATGGGAAACTCCGAGGGGACCATGGTCCCGTATTCATATTGACTTTGCGGGGCCTACCAAAGGACACACTTTCCTTATTACTGTCGACGCCTATTCGAATTAGCTCGAAATCCATCGAATGAACACAACTACAACAGACTCAGTTATCAATAAATTAAACAGACTATTTGCCACACATGGGTTCCCAGACGTGTTGGTCTCGGACAACGGCCCACAGTTTACTGCATTACCCTTTGAACAATATCTTGCTGATCAGGGCATCCGCCATGCGCTAACCTCGCCTGCGTACCCTGCGGCCAATGGACGTGCAGAACGCATGGTACAATTTGTAAAAAAGACCCTTCACAAAATGGAATTCGGCAACATCGACGAGAAAATCAATCGAATTCTCTTATTACAGCATATCACGCCCCACAGCGTGACCAACAAAACACCCGCTGAACTTATGGCGAAACTACGATTACCGGGCGGAAACTACTGTGGATACGCAACTTACCCACCACCGGCCTAGATCTTCGCCTGCTAACAGACGATGGGAGGGTGTGGAAACGCCACATAGACCAACTCCAATCAAGATTACCACCCAGCGCCCATGACTCCCCGGGTTCACCAACTCAAGGGGGAGGAAATATCGAGGAAATTGACTTTGATATGACAAATAGCAGGCCAACGGAAACCCTACGGCCCAGCGAGACACCGGAACGTGAAGCGGGGAGGGAGTTGACTTTTTCAGGGAACTTTAATGCGGGGGAAACCGAACTGCAAAACCCCGAAGAAACACGGAGTAGCGGAGACAACCAGAGTGAAAGCAGCACGGAATCACCGTGCAGTGAAACAGAATTTAATAAAGATCATCCAAACGCTCCACCGGAACCGGACCTTAGACCAAAACCGGTGGAGCCTCGGAAATCATCCAGGCAGACCAAACGGCCTGTCTATCTTGAGGATTTTATTACAGCTCCCCTCAAACGGAACCCAAGGGGGAGGGGTGTTGTGAATCAATAAAAGTTAATAACTTAAATGCAAATCAGGGTTTGAAAACCTGCACACTTGATTGGTCCTATTACAACAACTTTGGATTGGGCCAGAACTAGTCCCTGATTGGCCACTAATTGGACTATTCTTATTGGTTATTAGTTTGAACTTGTTGCTCATCTCATTGGGTAATAAGGTAGCAGCTAACCCTATAAAAGGGTTACTGCTGCCCATAGCCTTGCTCTGTTCTGTTCTATTTACTGTTATTAAAGAGTTGAAGTCACTGGTCAGATGTCTGGTCTCCATTATTCTCCATAATTAACACTAACCACTTCATAGAGGGTTCTCAGGTCATACAGGATGTCCGAGAGGGTGCGCAGGAACTGGTGTTTTTTTTAAATATTGCTAAAGGCTGGTCCAAAACAGAGAAAGGCAATCTTATGCAATGCTAATAATGACCTGGTGGGGGCAATAGCAGAAATAGCTCTGAACACATTAAAAGATAACCTGCTTCTGAACCCATCACAACACCAGAATTTAAAAAGAAAGACGGTATTAAAACGCTGAGTGATAGAAAGCTCTCCCTGAAAAAGAAACAGGTTATTCTCCAGTCAGGAGGTTTTATCGGCCCATTACTAAGTGCTGCTATACCGTTACGGACTAATCTATTAGTCCAGTAAACATGGAGCATGCAGAGAAAATGTATTTGGTGTCACGTCATCAGATGGAACAGATACAAGGACGCCCCCCCTACAAAATAGACACTACAGCTGCTAGCCGCCTGGACGACAACAGGACCATTCTTCAGAGAACGGATCTAAGTAAAGATGGCAAGATAAAATTGTACAACTCAGTGCTGCAGATGATTGTAAGGTTGACCAGACAAAATGACTGAGGACATTCTGAATTTTAGCCAAGCACCAGAAGACTTTAAGCACCCATCTGATGTATCAGAGAAGTTACCACTGTCCCTTCAGAAGGATCCAACAAGACATATTAGAGGGGATGAGCAAGCAATACAAGAAAAATGCTGAACTGCTGTTGAACAAAATGAAACAGCATAAAGACATTTTGGGGTGGGATGACCATGGTATGGTTTTGTACAAGCAGCCCCCCGTTCCTGGAACTAACATTGTAGACCTAGTCAAAGATGTTCCTTAACACTGATTGTGTACTGCTAAATATTATCCTAAGGGATGGAACAAATTTATGTCTGCTATGGCAGAGATGAATGTTCCAACCGTATGGCTAGGTTCTAACTCAAAGCAACTAGAAACGCTGAAAGAGGCTGGTAATTTTAAGGTCAGAAGTTCCAACAAACAACCTTCTGCTATGTCAACACCTGTTGCAAGTTCTATGTCAAAATCTAAGTGTTCAAAATTTTGGTGACTGGCTCCAATGGTGAATGAATAAAAACTTGTGAACACGCAATACTTTTAACATTTTGTGTTTATTTTATAATGCACCATACATGTTTGCATACATTGGTATGTCGGGCTCAGAGTTCACTACGGAGCCCATCAGCTCTGAACACGCCTTGCAGCAAGTCTGCTGGCCATGGAGAATGTCACCTTATCTCTGCTGCTGCCAGATCTGTATTTCTGCTTATGTGCTGGCCGATGGTGTTGAGTGTTGGCTTTGGAATGACGTCAGCAGAGCTGTCGGCTGGATTCTGAAGCAACTGTGGGGCTGGAAATGGCTCTTTTCCTGTTTTTATGTGGTGCATATTGTTAGAGGAGGTTGGGGCACATATAGGTGGCAATTAAGCCTTAGGTTATGGTGAAGGTGGCACCAGGTGGGGATCAGTTAGTGAGGGTCGGAATAGGTTTGGGATGTAGACATGTTATAGGGTTAATAGCATTTAGGGATAAAGGTTAGGCGTGGCCAGAACTAGAACTGTGTATAGGCCTGGGTGTGGTGGGGTGTGTCTCATGATAATGGTAATAAAAGAAAAGGGAGCAAACTCAAACCCAATGCTAACCTTTCCTGGCTTTTAGCCTTTCTTGTCAGATAAGAGTATTTGTTGCTTGCTGATCTAATGACTAAACCATCATTGCACTACAAAAGAGCTAGAGTTGTTGAAACTTACACCAGTTTGATTTAGCATAAAGTTTGGCCGAGGAAAACATGAAGCATGACTTTCTTTAGCCAGCCTCTTTTAATCGTAGTAGCCAGTCAAGTAAAATATTTTACAGCTCCAGACGCATCCCTTGAATTTTTTAAAACTGAAATAAATTCCTCACCATTTTTTGATTATTTTTGTTATCTTTTGTTATCTCTACAAAAAGCGAATATTTCTCTTTAAACATCCTGATATGGAATTGGATGATATCTGTCTGCCACCTAGTGTTACTTAAATAACTTTATCTGAGGGACTGGACCCATTAGAGTGGGGAGGCAAGGAATATTGCAGCCCCCATCCCCTAGGGTAGGGGTCGCCAACCTTTTGGACCTCAGGACTACTAAACTCATAATTTTAGATCCCAGGGATCACTAACTGGTTCTGTGGGTGTGGCCTAATTTGTGGGTGTGGCTTGTATGTAAATATTATATTTATATAAATATTGAATTTTTTATAAAAAAGTAACTTTTACCCAAAATCAGGCAAAGCAGGCAGATTGGGTTGCTCACAGAATCATTCAGTGATCTATCTGCCATCGGCGAGCTCAGTTTCTCAAATTTGCTTGCTGTGAGTCTGCGCTGAATTTGCTTGCAAGCTAACCTTCAGTCCTAAGGGAGGTTCGGCTGTACTTAAAAGCAGAGCTGAAGATCTAAAGACTAGCTTAGAAAGCAAGAAATCCAACCATTTTCTGCTTCCTAGCTAATCTAAATCTCCCAGCACAGCAGAACAGATGTTGGTCGGCAAAAGGAAAAATAGAAATTTAGCAGGCAAGTTTACCAGGTAAGGAGTGAGTGGGCGGGGAGGGTTCCCGTGGGTCATGTGGGTGGCACAGCCTTGTGTTTCTGTGCAGCCTGAATTAATTGCTTTGTGGGGGGTGGCTCTGGGGTGAGATTTCCCTGTGGCCCACCAAAATTTTCTCAAGGCCCACCGGTTGGCAACTGCTGCCCTTGGGAGTTACACTGGTGGGACCCAGAAAAAGGGCCTTCTCCATGGTGGCTCTTTTTCTCTGGAACATTCTCCCAGAGATTAGAATGGCCCCGACTCTAACACTCATTAGGAAGGGACTGAAGACCTCGTTCTGCCAGCAGGCCTGGGGAACCCAGAGCAGGATGGAGCCCATTAAATGGCTTGTGTGATGTGTTGTTGCCAGGATGTGTGTGTGGGTATTATATTATTTTATTGATTTATTGTTTGATTATTTTCTTCTATTAGTTTTTTTTATGATGCTTTTATATTTGTGTAAGCTGCCTTGAGTCGCCATGTGCAAATAGGCAGCAATATAAATTTTCTAAATAAATATATCCCCTTCTAAAATCCCCATCCAGAATACCTTGGACTGGACTTTCTCCTATAAAATAAACCTAGAGAATAGGGTGACACTCCAGAAATTATGTGGAACTGAACGAGGAACTTCAGCTGACACCCTCAAGGCATCAGCCTTAGCATGATAATGCCACGGTGTACTCTGCAGAATACTGAGCCCCTGTAAGGCTTAACAGCTGCCATATTAGTACGTAAGACACCAGATTAATGACACTATAAGGATTATAAGTGGATGTATTAAAACCACTCCAACTTGCTGACTTTCTGTTCAGAGCCATACAGCATCGACAGGTTTAGAGACAAGATTCCTTAGTGAGAGACCACAGAAAAATTACAAACTCACTCCTACCGACCTTCCTCATTTATTAGCCAGAAAACTCAAACCTACTGACATTTGCATATCTGCCCAACAACCTTAATATCAATTCCCAAAGGAAAGCCAAATGGGTTGGTGAACACCCAGTTATAGGAAGACATATAAATGACCCCACAAAATGTACCAGCATGAAGTGCTTATAAAGTAATTCTGGACTGGCATCTAGTGGCAATCTTTAGTAATTACAACTTCAAGTATTTTTTTTATATTGTTTATATCATACTTTATTTAAAATGGCAACTTGCAAAACCAGAGAAGACTATCTATGAACCAACCATTAGAAACAAAGGTACAATCCTGTAATCCTAATTTGATTAAATCAATGCTAGAAGAACTAAGAACTAAACTAACCCAATCTTTAAATGATAAATTAGATACTAGATTCTTACTCTTTGAGAGAAGTCCCCAGAGATATGCTAGTCTACTCTGTGAGGAAGACAACTGGAGATCTAGTTGTTTGCCACCTTAAGACTAAATTGAAGATTGACATGAAAATAAATTCCTGTCTGAATTTATTCAGGAAAAGAAAAACATATGCCTTCTTGACAGATATTTTAAGAGAGGAAGATTCCATTCCATTGGGACAAGCGCGAAGGGGTTGTTGGGAGGAAAATGCCTCCTGATGACGATTCTTTCAGCCGGGAAACACTTTGAAGAATAAATGGAAAAACGAAGCAGAGCTACCAGAAAGAGGTCTTTTTAATGGCAAGAAACCAAGATGAGTGACATTCAGCAAGGTTTCTCGGCTAAGTAGAAAGACTGATATTAAAACATGATTGCTATATATCCTTTGAGTTTTTGTCTAAAACTGGTTTTTGGTGACGTTTCTGCCAATGAGCCAGACAGGGCTTTGCTTGGTGATGTTTAATCCTGTGTTTATTGATGGGATAATTTTCCCTATTCTGGAAGGAGGAAGGTAATCTCTGTTCCTGAAAGGAAGGAAGGTTGAGAAATCTAATCCCTGTGTCTATTTGTTCTGGTAATTGGTCTAACAAGCAACAGCTTCTATGTTTGCTCTTTTGCTACATTCTAACACTAATTGTGTTTTTGTTTTGTTTTTTTGTAGTTAGGTTTGTGGAAAGGGAACTTCATGAGGACAGTGGTGACACCCAAGCAGGAAAAGCCCAAAGGGAACATCAGGCCAGCCATAAAACAAACTTGCATAGGAAAAGAGATTTAATAAAAGGTATTGAAAGAAGCCCCCTAGACAAAAGCCAAGTAATTAAGAAAACTAAGGAAACAAGAAAACCCTTACCAACACAAGACAGGCCAAATCAGCTAAACAAACAAAAGACACAAAATATATTGCAAAGGAGACAGACAGGAGATTGCCACAAAACAAATATAAGAAAACATTAGGACGAAACTGATAATCCAATCAAACCACCCTGCAAAGTTTGCCTTCTGCACCCCACGGAGTTTACCCTCCGGTGGAAATGAAGACAACCCCTGACAGGATTTAAAACATTAAGAAATACAAACACAAGCGCACACACACAAAATGAGAAAAAGGTATATAAATCAGGGGGCTTATCATACAAAGCCAGCTAGCCCCAGGAACGCAGACTGTTCCCCGCCTTCCTGAAAAATAAAAAGAACCAGCTTCCAAGCAGTTGCCTGTGTCCTTGTACTGGAGTTCTCCCAGCAGGAAAATTGAATCCTCAGAAGAAAGGCATTTTCCAGCCTTTCAACAATTGGCGACCATGAAGGTTTTCCAGCCAACCCTGCCACCAGACCGGGCCCGCGGATCCAAACCCAGCCGGCATGGACCTTCTTTGTCCAGGGACAACATTCACGGACCCAGCCTGGAAGGCATAAGGGTAGTAAAGGGAGTCCTTGGGCTTTTCTGCTCAACAGCTGCTTGAAAGCAGGTGAGTACCGCTTCAAATTTATAATCTTACTAGGGAGGGGATTGGAAGTGTGAGTGTACCAGGTGTGTGATTGTGGGTTTTCTCTGTGGAAATAGTGGGATCTCACCTCCTCTGTGATTACCAGCCGCACCCCAGCCAGCTGCTAGCTCCAACAAGCCGTGACCGGCTGGATTTGGGAACGCAAGGGGTGATCACGGAGTATGAGTCCTTCTGAAGGACGTAAGAAAAACCGAGTGGGCTGAGAAAGGAACTGGTGTTGGGAAATAAATAGAAAGCAGAAAAAATAGTCCTGGTGCATCCCGCAAGCAAAGCCCTGTGCAGTTAGAAGGGGCCCATACCGGCTGCTGACAAACAAAATTGGAAATAGTTTGCCTTACAAAGCAGAGCAGGTCCTTCCAGATCCCCACTTTTAAGGGAGATCTGAAAACTGACGGCGGAGTGTGAGGAGGGGCCCGTACCAGGCTGCTAGGGGGCAGACGGTCCCTCCAAGATCCCCATTTTTTAGGGGGGGTCTTAAAACTGACGGCGGAGTTTCCCTACGAGAAAGGGGCCCATACTCTGTGTGTAGGGAAACCGGAGTCCTTTCCAGACCTTTTTTGTCTGAAAACTGACGGCAGTAGCCCGGCTAAACCAAAGTAATTCCCACATCAGGTAGGGAATATGGGAAGTTATAGCTCGAGGGCAATGGAAGAGACCTCCTTGGATAAATTACTTGAGGCTTGGGACGAAAGGCAAGTGCCTGTCCTGACTGGAATGAATAAAAAAGAAGAGAAAAGAATTTGCAAAAGGTGGGCTTTATTGCAAGATGACACGGGTAGACAAATTTGGCCTGATAGCGGTACTTTAGATTATAAAACCCTGAAAGCACTTAGAACATGCATTAAGCCCAGCCAAATACCCTATTGGTACTGCTGGGCTGAAATTGTTAGGACCAAAGACCTGACCGAGAGAAAAAAATAATAATAAGGAAAAGCCTGAAACCCATTTCAGGGAAGGGAGTACTGAGGCACGGATTATGGCTCCCCTTTTAAGCAAGCCAGTGCCAGGCAGAAATAGGGGACAACTAGAATATGTTTTTACCCACATACCCACACCCCCTTCTCTGCCTCTGACCTGGTCATCTGAAAAAAGGATACCCCAGCTTTCAGGGCTGATCCTCAAACAGTTATTAAAACCCTGAAATCTATCATAGACAGCCATAATCCATCCTGGGGTAACATGACTCAGCTGTTACAAGTCTTTCTAAAGAAAGACGAACTATTAAAACTGTTTGAAAAAAAAACAAAAACAGACCAAATAGCCAAACCACCAACTATCCCTGGTCAGGCAGCCCCAGCCCACATTGCATGGCCAGTACATCACCCTGACTGGGACTATAATGATACCAATCAATGGGACGAATACACTAGAGCAAAAGATCATTTACTAGAAGCTCTAGAGGAAATAAGAAAAAAAAAACCTTTAAACTAGTCTGAATTTCAAAAAAAAAAAAAACACACACAAAGAGAAAAAGAAAACCCTGATGCTTTTTGGGTCCACCTGTCAGAAGCAGCTACTGCATATGCCCACCTAGACCTTAGCTGCCTGAAGGACCAAAGGATTTTAGCTTCAGCTTTCGTGGATCAGTCCACCTTAGATATTAAAGAACATTTCCACCGCTTTGTCTCTAACTGGCCAACCTTAGACATAGCAGAGTTGCGCAGGATTGCTAACCTTGTTTATGATCAAAGAGACAAGCTGAAAGAGGAAGAGAAAGATAGAAAGAGACGAATAGAAAGACAGGAAGACTTAAAAATGTTTGCTGTAATGAAACATGATGCCAGACAAACGCCAGGTAAAACCCCCTATAATTCAAAGAAATGCTGGCATTGCGATAAAGCAGGATGGTTGCAAGGCAAATGTCAGCATTGTTATAGGTGCAGACAGGAAGATCATTTCAGCAGGCAATGTAGGCAACATCCCTCCTGCAACTGGTATCACCCACCACCTAGGAACATGAGGCCAGGCAATAATCCAGTCCATTACACTGAGCAACAAAGTTTCAGTCACCAGGCACCACCCAGCGCTCCCTTTCCTCCAATAAATAATAACAATAGACATCAATGGGAGCAAAGAAGAGAACATGATTTACCCCTTTCTTGACTACAGCATGACAATGAAAGCACTGAATTCATGGCTACCTTTAATAGGCTGGCTATCCCCCTAGAAAATGGCCCAGAAGGGGAACCCATTGTCACCATTCTTATAGGAGGAAAGAAATACAATTGCCTAGTTGATACTGGAGCCACCTCCTCATTAATTACTGAACCACCATATAAAGCTTCAGTGGCTGAAGGGGCTCGGAATAGCACAATGGGAGTGGGAAAATTTACCCACAACGTACCAGTAGAACTAGGACCTTTCACAGTAGACCATGCATTTACTATTTGCCCCCAGTCCCCACTGTCTCTACTAGGAAGGGATCTCCTATGTAAAATGGGAGCTACCATAACATGTGGCAAACAGGGGTTGCAATTGGAAATCCCAGGAAAAGGCACACACAAGACAATCATGCTGATAACCAGCAACACAGGGCTTCATGAAGACTTAAAAAGCCTGCCACCCTCCTTATGGGGTTGGGATACATCAGAAGTGGGACTACTTAAAGGAAACACACCTCTCCTTGCCACAAGTGCTCCCAATTGCCCTCTTTTATATCAGAACCAGACCAAGACAAGATATAGGTATTTCCCCCTTTTTGGTCACACACCCCCATACCCTACAAAGCCTAGATCCTCATTCCCTTTGCTTAGATAGGGGGGATAGGGTTCTCTCTTTTTATCTTACAGCCCTGCAAAAGAGACTACAGACCCTCTGGACCCAGAGTGCACTGACACAGACCTTACCCCTGGAAGAAGCCCTGCATCCATATGAGCCAGGAGATTGGGTGTGGATCAAGTTCTTCACCAGAACCTCCCCTCTACAACCCAGGTGGAAAGGACCCTACCAAGTCTTACTAACTACACACACCGCCATAAAGGTTGCAGAACGAGACTCTCGGCTACATTGGACACATGCAAAGCCAGCAGTCATAGACCATAGCCAAACTCCACCACAATCAATCCCACCCATCAAACTCAAGAAAGATCGGGACACAGATCAATGGACGCTTGCAGCATTCTTCAACACCGTTGAACCACACCACTGTGAGGAACCAAGTGCAAACGTTGCATTACACAAAACTGGACTCCCAGGTGCTGAGTTATAAACTATTTTATTATTATTATTTTCTCTCACCTTCTTCATTTTTTCTTTTTTTAAACCTTTTTTCATCGTATTTTTTTAACAAAAAGGACTTTAACCATACCTTTCTCATAATTTTTTGATACTTGACCTTTTACATTTTTTTACATTGCTATTAAAAAAAAAGGAGGGGGGGGAGGAAGGGAAGAAAAGGAATCTAGCAATGGGGAACATGAAATGCAATATATAATATGTATTATTATCTGTAATAATTGTAACATTTGTAACACAAGCAACTGCGTTCCTGGAACCAAAGCTTATCCCAGAGAAAGGAAACATATGGGAATATTTAACAAAAGAAATACTCAACACCACTAACTTTTGCGTAGCAGGAGGGAAATCATAATGTCACTGGGTACAGCTCACCTAGGGTCACAGAATGCACCAGTCCTAGCAACACAGAACTAAAATGCAACTATACAGAGACCATATCACTTTCATATAGTTATCTGAAGCTCCCACCAGGATCGTTTTTCCTTTGTGGCTTAAAAGCCCACTCATACCTTCCTGCAAATGCCTCAAATGGCCCCTGTACCTTGGGAAGGTTAACCATGCTTATGCCATCCTTACAGAGACGACACAGGAGAGCCTTCCAAACCCTAGACTCAGACTGTGATTCCAAAGTCTCCCTTCCCACAAAACCAGAATACATCTCATTGGCAATATCCCTGGTAGGGGTACCTGGATTGGCAGTGCGAAATTCTAAAAATTTGAATAGACTAGCATGTACCCTGGCAAAAAGCTTGAATTCGACCTCCCATGCCCTGGATGCCCTTAACAGAGAACTGAGGTCGGTCAGAGAAGCCACTCTGGAGAATAGGGCAGCAATAGACTTCCTTCTCTTGAAGCATAACTATGGCTGCGAAACATTCAAAGGGATGTGTTGCTTCAATCTGAATGAAACCTCAGAACTCGTAGGGAGAGACATCCATCACCTGAAAGAGCTAGCTCAAAATATTGGTCATGAGCAATCATTCCTAGACTTTTCATGGCTCTTCTCATGGATACCAGATTTCCATTGGCTCAAAATCCTTACAACAACCATAGTCACTATTCGTGACTGTAAAGAATATAAATCCCACCATTCGGTCAGAACTGAAAAACCTTGGGGAGGGGAGGGGAAGTCCAGTTGCCTTTTGGAAAGCATCTCTGAGACAACTGTGAACGGATGATTGAGAATCTCCATATACTGCCCTTTAACTTTATGGAAAATAAAATAATGCCTTTCTAGTATTAATGGAACTTACATCAGTGTTACAGGGGGTGGAAACCTAGTCAAGACTTCCATTTATTCTTTGGAACTAAAAAAATAATCCTAACTACAAAGTGATATGTTAAATCTACATTGTCCTGTGTTTACAGCCAATACTGTCAGACAAATCCAAGAGACATGAGGCAAGAAACTAGCCAACTGTCTTGTAGTAGTTTAGGTACAACCCTTCCAATTATATTTAGGTTTTGATTCAAATCGTGTTTCTCCAAAAACATGACCCATTCCACAATAAGCCCAACCCTAATTTCCAGGGGGTGGGCCTAATATTACCCCTTCCCGAAAAATAAGTCTGGGGGATGGGCACGAGTGGCTGTGCGGGAGCCAGGGAGGGCAACTGTATGGCTGCAGCTGCAGCCCACTGGCCCCTTGGGGCAGCGCAGATACAGCTTTTGCTCTTCTCTTTCTGGGCGCAGTTGCCTCTCCTTATTGGGCCGCTTCCCCGAAGCTGGCAGCTCTGCGGCCAGCTACTTTGCTTTTTCCCTCTTTTGGGGAGGCTCGCGGGAGGCTTTTTGGTGAATGGCAGGAAAATGGGGAGTCAGCGTTTGATTTTGCTTGAGATGCAGGAGTGGGAGAAAGATCAGAAGCAGGTACGATGAAGAAAACTCAGAAAGTGGTATCCGGGTGTGTGGGGTGGGATTTTCCTGTCGACCATCCTTTCAAAGGGCACAGACACACATCCAAACTGCTCCGCTTCGTGGCTTCAAAGCCTCCAAGCCTTTCAATCCTGTATAGGGAAGGTGGAGGTTTGCTCCGAAGCTACGGCAGAGGCCTCCACGGGTAAGATTGAGTTGTGCATCTTGCTCCAGCGAGAGGATGCAGGCTAGGGGCTTGGAGGCCAGGGAAGATGGGGTTTGGGGGTGCAAAGGAAAAAGGGGCGGCTTCCGGTTCACATCACAGTGGCAACGGCTGGAAAATAGTGGAGCCTTAGTGGGACTTTTTAGGGTGACTACAGCCTACTGTGGCTAGACTGGTTTGCTTCCCTAGGCCTAGGAATCAGTGGCATTGTTGTGTTTTTAGTATAGCTGAAGTTTTCACTCAGGTCCGCAGTTTAGGCAGGAAAACCTCTTGAATGTGATTGGCTGGCTCATCTGACAGCCCCTATGAAAGGGGAACTGTCAGACGGGTTCAGCCATTCTGTTATCACTGAATAATCAAGTTGGACTGTTCCCTTCGGCTGCATGTCTTCCTTCACCCACAACAGAACCGACGTCAATACCATCAGCAACCAAGAAAGACTTAGACCAGATTATTTGTTGACATCGTCTATGAGCAGTGCTAGGAGTAGTTCAGGAAGTGGGACAAAGTGAAAAAAGACAATTGCAAAATTGCGGTCAAGCAGGTAGAGTTCCTGGGCTACCTCATTGATAGCACTGGACTGCACCCAACAGAAGCCAAGGTCCAAGCTATTCAGGAAGCACCTACCTCAAAAAACAAAACTGACCTCCAGGCATTTTTAGGACTTTTAAACTTTTACAGTATTCAGTTGTGCTCATAAGTTTATATAACCTGGCAGAATTTTTGATTTCTTGGCAGAGAATATGAATGATAACACAAAAACCTTTCTTTCATTCATGGTTAGTGATTGGCTGAATCATAATGACAACAGAAGCTACCCAAATGACCCTGAACAAAACTTTAGAAACCCCAATGATTTTGGACTGAAAACATGCGCACAGGTTGACGCAAAAGGGTTTGAATGGCTATTAAAGGTAACCATCCTCACCTGTGATCTGTTTGCTTGCAATTAACGTGTGTATAAAAGGTCAATGAGTTCCTGGATTCCTGATAGACCCTTGCATCTTTCATCCAGTGCTGCAGTGACATTTCTGGCTTCTGAGTCATGGGCAAAGCCAAAGAATTGTCAAAGGATCTGCGGGAAAAGGTAGTTGAACTGCATAAAACAGGAAAGGGATATAAAAAGATTTCCATGGAATTGAGAACGCCAATAAGCAGTGTTCAAACACTAATCAAGAAGTGGAAAATGAAACCAAACCACAGTCAGGTAGACCAACTAAAATTTCAGGGTGTTCAGGGTGCACAGAAAACCCACAAATAACTTCAGATGACCTTATGTGAAAATATGTGGTGTGGCTGTTTCAAGATGCACAATAGAGGCACTTGAAGAAAGATGGGCTGCATGGTCGAGTCACCAGAAGAAAGCCATTACTACACAAATGCCACAAAGTATCCTGCTTACAATACGCCAAACAGCACAGAGACAAGCCTCAAACCTTCTGGCACTGTCATTTGGAGTGATGAGATCAAAATCAAGCTTTTTGGCCACAACCATAAATGCCGTATTTGGAGAAGAGTCAATAAGGCCTATGATGAAAAGTATACCATTCCTACTGTGGAACACGGAAGTGGATAGCTGATATTTTTGGAATGTGTGAGCTACAAAGGTACAGGAAATTTGGTCAGAATTGTTGGCAAGATGAATGCAGTATGTTATCAAAAGATCCTGGAGGAAAATTTGCATTCATCAGCCCAGACACTCCAACACGACAATGATCCTAAACACAAGGCCAAGTCGACCTGTCGTTGGCTACAACAGAATAAAGTGAAGGTTCTGGAGTGGCCATCTCAGTCTCCTGACCTCAGTATCATTAAGCCACTCTGGGGAGATCTCAAATGTGCAGTTCATGCAAGACAGCCCAAGAATTTACAGGAACTGGAGGTTTTTGGCCAGGAAGGATGGGCAGCTTTGCCATCTGAGAAAATAAAGAGCCTCATCCACATATACCACAAAAGACTTCAAGCTGTCATTAATGTTAAAGGGAGCAATAAACCTTATTAAGAACTGGAATATGTAAACTTTTCATCAGGGTGATTTGGATAATTTCTGTTATCATGATTTAAAAAGAGTAAACACAGTTAATTGATAATGGCTTCAGCCGACCACTAACCATGAGTGAAAGAAAAGTTTGTGTTATCATTCATATTCTCTGAAAAATGGCCAACAAATCATAAATTCTGTAAACTTATGAGCACAACCATATTTTTACCACACAAGGCATCCCTAACTGAACCCCTTCATTGGCTACCAGATAAAAGGATGCCATGGTCCTGGGGCCGCAAAGAAGCTGCTGCATTCAGGGCTGTCAAAACTCTTTAACATCAGACAGTGTCCTTAATGCAATACAATGAGAACCTCCCCTTGGTTCTCACCTACGACGAGTCTCCCTTTGGCATAGGAGCAGTCCTGAGTCGCAAACTTCCCAACAGAAAAGAAGCACCAATTGCTTTCTTTTCAAGAACTTTCATTGGCTGAAATAAATTATAGCCAAATTGACAAAGCAGCATTGACTGCAGTCACCAGAATTAAACACTTCCATGAGTACCTGTACAGCTGCCGATTCGAACTTGTGACGGACCATTAGCCAGTGCTAGTCCTGTTCACCTGGGACCACTAAACACCACAATTGTTGTCCCCTTGTATGACACATTGAACACTTTTTCTAGCAGCGTACAACTATAACATATCAACTCGAAAAGAACCTGAGCCATTCGAGGTCCTCAGTGTACAACTGTATCAACTCAAAAAGAACTTGAGCCACATCGACACCCTCAGCCAATGCCCACTATCAACCACAGTAGATGACCCAGCCCCAGCAACCTCAGTCCTCTTGATTGACGACCTCCCATCCCCTGTAACAGCCACAGAAATCGCCAAGCACTCCACCAACGACAAGGTAATCACTCAAGTGCTTGACTGAGTATGGAGGGGGTGGCCAAAGGGACCAGTCGGTGCAGTCTTCCTGATGTTCCAAGCCTGACAATATGAGCTGTCAAGTCCAGCAGGGTTGTTTACTCTGGGGGAATAGGGTTGTAGTCCCTCAGAAATTACAGCGGCCAGTTCTGGGAGCTTTGCATGAGGGACACCCAGTAATTGTGAAAATGAGTTGCATCTTACCAACCATACCAAGGGTCAAGGCCAGCACCTTCTTCCGCCCCCGCAAACGAGTGGGAGACTCCTGAAACACCCTGGTCCAGAATCCACACAGACTTTGCAGAACTATTCCAGGGACAAACATTCCTAGTGGTTGTTGATGCATATTCCAAGTTGCTAGAAATAGTACTTATGATGTCAACCACCTCCAAGACTGTAATCAAG
The DNA here is from genome assembly GCF_049901735.1 of Notechis scutatus. Lineage (NCBI taxonomy): Eukaryota > Metazoa > Chordata > Lepidosauria > Squamata > Elapidae > Notechis > Notechis scutatus. Next base: position 128,783,080 of record NC_142009.1, on the reverse strand, counting down.
ACACTTTGGAAACCATTTGCAACCCATGGATTGCCAGACCTACTTGTGTTCGACAACGGGCCACAGTTCACGTCGATACAATTGGAACTATTCCTGGCAGGTCATGGCATCCGCCATGCCCTGATCACACCTTTTCACCCTGTGAGCAATGGGCAAGTGGAAAGAATGATACGGTCAAAGAAACATTAGCATGAATGGGCCCGGGAGACTGGCCTACATGAATAGATACCTGTAAGTTTAGCATGTTACTCTCAGCGCTATGACCAACCGGAGTCCTGCTGAACTCCTGATAGGTTGCCAGTTAAGAACCAACCTAGACCAGCTACACCCAAATTACTCCCCAGAAACACCCTTGGACTCAACCAGCAAGATCCGGAGATTTATAAAAGGGGACCTAGTATATGCACATAATTATGCTGGGGACCCCCTATAGTTGCCTGGCTGAATTATAGAAATAACAGGACCACATTTCTACAGGGTGAAACTGGAGGATGGCAGGGTGTGGCATTGCCACATCGATTGTGAGGACATTTGAACACTGTGCCAAGCCAACAGCCTGAATGGGCCCATCCTGAAACAATGCCAACGAAAACAACATGGACTCCATACCAAATTGTGACAGTCATCAGGTGGGTATACCTTTGGAGCCAGTTCCGCTCACATCAGGAATGCCTACAGCAGTCTCCAACTATGTTTCCAGCGGTCCCAAGAGCAACAGCAACCAGTCCACCTAGTCCAGCCACTGCAACTAAACTACACAGATCAGGGCAGACGAGGCACTGCCAAGAATATTTGCAGGACTACACATGCTCCATCCGGGTGGGAAGGAGTGTTGTGAATTAAGTCTTCACTCAGGTCCGCTGTTTAAGCGGGAAGACACATTAATCCCAATTAGCTGCTTGTCTGACAGCTCATTATAAAAGGAGCACTATCAGATGGAGTCAGCTGTTGCTGTTAGCAGAGGTGCTGTCACTGTTAGCTGAGTTGTTAGGATTAATAAAGAGTTAACTAAATGTTATCTTTTGTCGCCTCCCTTCTTCCACCCTCTGAACTTAACATGGTATTTTAAAATACATTAGTCAACAGGAATCATGCCTATGAACCAGGGTCTATCAAAAGTCCAGTTGAAAATAGCTCATTGGTGGTTACGGATAATGACATGTCATCAGCCAATTCCTCTGTTCTACAAGATTTGGACCTCATGGAAGATGCGAGGCCACCTCCTTACTTGGCTGGATCAAAAGATGATCAATTCAAGAATACTGAAATGTCAGTTCTTAAATAAGAAGAGAGACAAGACTTAAAAGGAGCATACTGTCCCTGTCAACCTCCGTTTGGAATCATATAAACTATGGTAATAAACCACGTTACTTACAGTTCTTTGTGGATAGATGTGTTTATTACAGTTTGTTTCTTCCAACCACAGCAACAACAAAAATCCAGAGTTAAGCCAGCACTGAGAGCGTCTGCCTCCCAGTGCCTTTTTTGATCCAGTTACACCCCTCCCATCTATTTAACATCCGCCCTCCCCATTAACCCAGCACGCCTCCACCTCGCAATGCTAATCGCTACTACCATTAAACAATAATCCCGGCTCTGTAATCGGCTGTTCCCCACCATCCACCCTTCCATCCCAAATACAACCACATTATACAGCAATGCTTAAAACCGTCACGGATCTCCGAATAATCGACTGTTTCCTTCCCCGAGCTCCGTAATGATACCAACCTCGTTTTCAATCAACTGGTTCCATGAAGCCGAGCATGAGAAGAGCGGTAAAACGGACAGGAACAGAAACCCCTTCCCCAACCATGTCAACATGTCGGGCTTCACACCATAGGACGGGTCAACAGGATCTTTGAAGCCCAACAGTGCCTTTAGTTCCGTTGAAATTTCAGATTCAACTAACTACTTAAAAGACTTGGTAATCAATGACATATTTGAAGATACTGACTTCAATGTTTGATTCATACTTTTGCTTGCCACCGCCAACTTCTTGAAGAACATACCTTCTCTGCCAACAACAAAAATGTTGAGGACATTCCCTTCTTGCAGTTCTTCCTCAAGTAAGCAACATTAGACCACCCAGTATAAAAGTTATCAGGACCCTACCAGAATTTCCAACTCCAAAAATGTTTTCCTAAGCTGCCATAAAACACCGGTTTGAAAATAACCCAGAAGGGACAGAACTTTGAAGTGTTAGGCCAAAATGGCAGCTAGCCACTTTAAAGGTTCTCAAAACCTCCCTAAAATTCATTAACTCACACCCAAGTTATATAAAGTGGGGTTATTAAATCAATTGTGCAATCTTTTTAGCCTTTTTAGGATATGCATGAGTAGGGACGTATTTTTCTAATGTGTTCTTTTTAATCTGTTGTGAAGTCATTGCAGAATAGAAATTTCCCTAAATTTTCCATTATCTAAAAAAGGATAAAGATTTATTTTCAATATTAAAAACTTTTTAAACCAGTCTGGCTTCATCTTTTCTAAACGTTTTTAAAAACCCACAATTTCTCAAATTGTAACTTGCATTGGTGGTTTTTTTCCTCCTGTTTAACATCTACATGAAGCCACTGGGAGGGGTATTATCATTATACGTCAATATTTAGCTGTACACTTTTACTCATGCCAAATTAAGCAATGTCCTGGCAAACCTTCTCTTGGTTCTTGGGGTGGCTTCCTCAGCCATCATTTGGTAATATTCTCTACATGGGCCACCTTTGAAGAGTACCTGGAAGTTTCAGTTGGTTCAAATTGCAGTAGCCTGCATATACTTGGCACAAATTTAGGTTTGTGCAAATATCATCTCTTTTACAGTTGCATTGGTTGCCGATTTCTCAATCCAATTCAAATGCTGGTTATCAATTTTAAACATGGTTTGGAACCAGGTTATTTGAAGAATTTCAAGGCAGCAAGTAAGCAAATGGCAAGATGTACACTCCAGTCAAAAGCCCAGTGCCTCATTATTGGAATCTGACTGTGGATTATCTCTACAGGAGTGGAAGATTTTTTGGGGGGGGGTGTTAATTTATTTATTATATACTATGTTTTTATTGCTTGTAAGCCACCCAGATTTGCTGTGAGCAAGTAGGAAGCCATAAAAATGTCAGATAAACTGCTGAGCAGGAAAATCTTCAGGTGTCTATGTTCAGTGCAGAGAGGATTTAAACTGTGCATAGACTGCACCTTTACATTACTGGAAGCAACTATGCCATTGGCTTTGAATGAATTCCTGCTTCATTTCAACCTTGGTGCATTCCTGACCAAATCTCTGGCTTCTCCCTCTGTATTTTGCAGTTACAAACTACTATGTAGCATTTGATTAGAGTGTCTGACTCAGATTACACTCATCAGCCTCTAGTACAGCAGTCCCCAACCTTTGCAGCTTAGCAGCCTGGTTGGAAGAGGGGAACTGGGCTGTGAGAGCGATTGACCAGTGCACGCACCAAGTGCACACAGCCCTTGCGGAAGTGGCAGACCAGCGTGCATGTGCATGCAAGCCCTTGTGCCCTCCAACCCACTGCTTGTGGAAGTTGAGGTACGGACACACATTCTGGCCAGACACTCACACAACCCAATTCCAAAAATGGCACAGCCTGGTAGCGGGCCAGGGCCCAGAGATTGGGGGCCCCTGGTCTAGGAAGTTGTGCATAGGCACTTTCTCCTGTGCTTTCCCAACTCCTATTTCTTCCCTCTGCCTGTCTGCTGCCATCTCTTCAAATAAGCTTTCTTGATGTTTTTAATAAGCTTTGAGAGCCAACCTATTGTTCCTAAACACTCAACTCCTCCTGCAGTGTGTATTTGCTGCTCCCAGTCACCCACATTCTTAAGTTATCTCGACTACTGCAATGCGCTCTATGGAGGGTGGGGTCCAGAAAGACCTTCTCCATGGGGGTTCCCTTTCTGTGGAACATCATCCCTGCAGAAATAACTTTTTTGAAAGATCCCAAGAATATGGTTTTGCCAAAAAGCCCAGGGACTCAAGAAGGATACAGACCATCAAATGGTTGGTTTGATTGTTGATTGAGGTTTGTACTGAGGTTTTATTTCAGAGTCAACATGAGTTGGGCAGCCATATGAATTTTCTCTATAAAAAATCCCATTCAGCATCTCGGCAGGCCTCGAAACCAATCCCACCCTGCCCTTTTTACACTGCTTACCAACTTCTAATAAACCCAAACAGCAAAGCAAATGACAGCAAAACTTAAACCTTTTAAAACCTAGGCTGAAACTGACAGTGTCTTTATATAGGCAAAACTGGAAAATGTCAGCAAATTAAGAAAACCCTCTAGGTATTAAAAGGTCCCCATTCCTCATTGTTAAGTTCTTCACCCCAAGGGCAACACAATTCATGAAAGGTAAAAAAGATGGCTCAACTTCAGAGGGAGCGAAGCAGCATTTTTTATGTACCAGACCTGGTACATTATCCAGTAATCCCTAGGTGGTGGCCAAAATTCATGCAGATTTTAAGTAAAAATTGACTTCTCTATAAAAGCATACAGCTTTTTCGTTGTCACTGTTGCTAACTCCAATTTGTTGGGGAAAAAAAACTTAACTTCTGCTTCAAGCAATTCTCCTGTATTGTTTGGAATGCCCACCTTGGATCAGACCAAGAATTTCCAGAACACCTAAGAGACCACATCACAACAACCCGACCTGCCAATTGCAAGGGCATTTTCTCCTTTACTTATTTATTTAGAGTATATGGCAATATTCCATTAGCCAGGAGACGATAATGTTAACGTGTTGTTAGTTTGGCAGCTAGTCCTGTTTGGTTGACGCTCGTGGTCTTCCCAAGGTAAACGCCACATGGGGTGAACTAAGTCTGCATCAGAAAGATGAGTGGTTTTCCTGCAGCAAGCAACATGAGGCCCTCTCCTTCCACCAAAGTGGCCTCTCAAACAGCATCACAACTGGGAAGGACCTGTGCCAGCAGGATTTTAACCATCTGCATGAAGCATCGATTTGCCTCCCCACTGAAGCTATTATCTACGTACATAGAATATGCACTTAAACTGCATGTGGGCACCATCTGAGGTGAGTGACGGGAGCTCCCTTCACGCAGCGCTAGGGAATCTAACTGTTGGAGGAACTGGCCACTCTGCTTGCAGCACTCAAGCCATTTGAAGCCAAGCCAAATAAGTCAACTTCTTTATGGTGCCCAGCTGGGCTCTTTTTCCAACTTTTTCCAAAATTAGGACTTGTTCATAGCTACATGCGAGATATAAACCAGAGGTGAAGAGAAGAATTTGCTTCTAATGGCTACCGCGACATATTTGTTGGGCTGAGCTAAGTTGACTCTTCCATTACACATTTTGGCACTGTGAGCAATGTATCCCAATGCAAGGCCAGAATTCACATCAGAAATGGAGAAATTATAAAGATCAACGAGCATTCCCATTGTCCCTCAGCAGCAGTGGGAGTGGCAAGATTCGTGACCTGGATGAGACACTCAGTTCAAGAACCTCTGAAAGGAACAGGGGTCTAGGTTATACCTTCAAATTACAAGATTGTGAGAAATTAGGCAGAGGCGAAACTAAATACAGATAAGCACCTTCGGTCCCAGTCAGCATGGATAGCATTGTACTACCCAAGGAATACAAGATCTATTCACCAACACAGGGTGTAGAAGAGCCATTCTTGGCAATTTCAGAGAGGGATCTAGGAGGATCCCAATATTGGTCAGAAATACTTGTTTATACATTCTACAATAATCTTGACACCTGGCACATGGACAACACTTTTATAAGTACTCGCAAATTCTTTGCTCAGATTTATGGTTTAAAAGCCAGCACTGGTTGCGGCTCTACCACTTTTTCTTTCGGGATCTTCTAAATACTTTTAAGGAATCGGCATGTCCTGCCTCTGCCTTCCGCCCCCATCTTAACACTGGCGATGAAGGTGGGATATTGAGGAGAGAACAAAGGACAACTTCATGGCATCCGCGGCCATCTTAGCAGACCCCTTGAGGAGTACTGAACCAGGATAGCCCACCGCTCGACATACTGTATATACCATGACCCAACAAAAGGAAAAGTGGTCATTGTATATGGGAAAAGTGGTCATTGTATATGGGCCGTATTAAGATGCATATGGAATAGTCTCCAGGCGGCAATGGATGCCAAGAAAAAAGTGCTTTTCCTGACATACTGCAACTCAGAGCTATACGAATTAGTGAAAGCCCTCATCGCTAATGATTGGAAACTGTCTCTTGGGATGATATACAAAGGGCTCTTTGAACATTTCAACCCAACTCCATCCTACCTTGCCAACAGACACAAGTTCTACATGAGCCAGCAGGAAGGAGGAACAATCAAGGGGTTTGTAGCAGCCCTACAGAAATTATCAAAAACTTGTAAATTCAACTATGTGGAAGACATGATAAGGATTAGGCTAGTCCTAGGCATGAGACACTTAACATTACAAAAACGTCTGCAAGCCAGAGAAAAAGTTTCCTTCAAAGATGCTATTGACAAGACACAAGCAGCTGTGGCTTCAGACAGCTCAAAAGAAGAAGAAAAGGGACCGGAAAGGTTCATGCCACTCAAGCTGAACATAGAAAAAGCTCAGAATCCAAAGCTAGTAATGGAGAAAGAAATCCACTGAGTTAAATCCAGTAAACCGATAGGACAAAAAAAATTTTTATCATGTGGGGGGTGCAGGGGAAATCACCCCAGATCAGCCTGTAGATTTAAAGATGCCATTTGCAGGCATTGTGACTGGAAGGATCACATGGAAGAGGTATGCAGGGTGAGCCAGCCAGCAAGCCACTGACAAAAAAAGGTATCTCCCCCACCCGGCCACCTAACCCACAGTGGAGTGGCCAGAAAGCCCCTAGCACTAAATTTAAAAGATGGGAAGACACCAGGGAAGAGGAAACCCTGTTCTACATCCCTGTCCTAGGATGGAAAACTTTCCAGATAGACTACGGCAAATTTAAGGGGTCGCTTCCCTTAACGATAGTAGACTGGAACCCACTGAGTCTACTCGGAAGATAGTGGTTCAAAGCCCTGAAAATAAGCCACACAGGCATCCACACAATAAAAGAAGCTGGCACAGCCCGGACGGAGACCTGAAGACACTGCAAAGGAAGTCCAGTGATGTCTTCACTGAAGACCTGGGCAAGTATATAGGGACCCCGCATATCATTCAACTTAGATCCTAGCATAACCCCTGTCAGACTGAAACTGAGGAGTCCCTTTTGCTCTCCAGCCAAAGGTAGTGCAGCAATTAGACAAACTAATTGCCCAAGGGATCCTCAAGCCAGTTGACCACACTAAGTGGGAGACACCCATTTTCACTCCAATTAAGTCTGATGGGTCAGCGAGAACTGCGCTGACTACAAATGCACACTGAACAAGGCATTGCAACAAAGCACATACCCTGTACCTGTAGTGCAGCATCTATTATATTCCCTGGGACAAGGGAAAATATTTGCCAAACTAGACTTGGCACAAGCATACCAGCAGTTGCCAGTTGATGAGGCAACAGCAGAGGCAAACAATTGTAGCTCATGGGGGTGCATTCAAGTGGAAAAGACCACAATTTAGAGTCTATGTAGCACCGGGGCTGTTTCAAAGCATAATGGAGTGACTCTTGCATAACATTCTGGGGGTAGTCCCATGTTCTGATGTTATATCAGCAGATAACAGAACTTGAGATATTAATGATACAGTAGATGTAATAAATAAGGGGGGGGGGTTTGAGATTGGAATGCTGATAAATGAAATGGCTAGAAAATTACAGAAAGGAGACCAGAAGAGGGTGGGGACAAACTTTGAGAAATGGGAGAAAAAATATCAGAAAAGGATGAAGAATGGAGGAAAGATTAAGGGGAAAAGCCAAAAGATAGAGAATGGTAAACAAAGAAACGATGAATTAATATAAGAGAGACCTAGAGACAATGGCTAGAAATAGAAAAGAGGGGGACTCCGCATGAAAAGGTACCTTAGTAGTTAAACATATATAATAGACGGAGGAATTTGGATTAAGAATTGGAATAAAAATAAGAAGGAATAATTAAAATGGAATAAACAGGAAAACAAAATCTTATAGATTAATCAAGTAAGACAGATAAATGTTTATGGAACATATAAGTGACTAATATTTAGGATATGAAAGGAAATATTGTAGGATTATATTTTTAATGAATTATATATTTTGTTATTCATTTGTATAAGGTAATGAGGTAGATATCCTTTGCCTGGCTTGTCAGAAAATTTATACACCATTAGCAGCCAAATCTAGCTTTCCTCTCCTTAGTGCCAACTCTCTCCAGAGTATCTTCATGCACAACATTCAGGCCGCATGACTGCAGCCAGCTGAAGTACTCGGACATTTGATAGCATGGTTGGGGCTGTGGTCTGCAGAAGCAGTGAAGGACATTTATGGAATAACTTAGGAGAACCAGACGCTGCCCTTAGGTTAACGTGGGAGACACTTGACGAGTACAGCGTTCCCACAGAAGTGAAATCCTCGCTCTTGGATAGCCTCAACAGCTTCCCTAAAATCAGTCTCAACAAACCTAGTCAGCTCAGGGAATTCTCTAACATACTTATACAGCTGAGAGCAGCACAAAAGGATCCCGACTTGCCGGGACTCACTTGTCTTAACCAGTTCGAAATGCAAAGCAAAATCATTCAAAAACTACCGCAGCTGTTAATTGAACAATGGATCGAGTTGACTGAGGCCTTCAGGGCCAAAGGTCAAAACAAAGAACCTCCCTTTGCATTTCTCGAAAAATTTGTGGCCCACCAGGCAATGACCCCCAGACTCAGAGCTGATAGTTCCCCAACTGAAAAGAGTCAGCAAAAGCTCTGCACCATCTACGGGTCTGGCACAAACTGCAAAGGGAAAATCCCTCATGTCTATACATAAAACGGGAGTCGCTACCTCACCCGTAAAGAATATGGGCAAAAACCCATCGGAGACAACCCAATATAGACTTCTGAGAACAAAGAAGGTCTAGATTTGTCCATTTCACAAGTCTTTGCATCCACTGAACAGGTGCAGGTATTTCGAAAGAAACCCCTGCACCAAAGGAAAACTTTGATTGGGAAATACAAACTCTGCTATAAGTGTTGAGAGTCTACGGAACACATGCACAGTTAAGGTGCAATGTTACTTATGCAACAGCAATGAGCACCCAGACACTCTGTATCCAGACTCTGAGCCATCACAGCAGACAACTCCTAACCCTCCCTCGACCAAGGAGTCTCAGAGTGCTATCGAGGCACAGCCGGAGCAGGTGGCAAGTGTCAACTGCACGGCAGTATGCGGTAACACACTACCCCCTCGCTCATGTCATCAGATCTGTTTAGCCAACATCTACCCCGATGGACACCCAGAAGAAGCCGTGAAAATGTAATACTGGATCCTCAGAGCAATCGCTCGCTGGCCAGGTCCGCATTCTTTGACCTCTTTGATGTTCAGAAAGAAGTGCACTTCATGATATCAATGTATACTGTACCACAATGCACAGCAGGGAGGAAAGCTACTATAGAGTCATTGAATGGGAGTTCATGGTTCCTACTGCCATCTTTGTTAGAATGGAATAGGTTACCAGATGACCGCAGCCAGATTGCC